>NC_135638.1:6340000-6965000 GCF_053574225.1 Canis aureus
TCTAGTGTGTGCCTTTAATCACTAAGCTGTAATATCGACTATTTACATCTTAGAGTCCTTAATCACAATGCTCTACTACCTACCACTTACATTTCAGAACGAAGTCCAATATCAAAATATATTATTAGAGTAAGTATCATAAAGAAGTGAGAGACGCATGCATGCTCCTCCCCCATATTTTCTGGAGTTCAGTCCAACATGTACAAAGTCTGATGTAGCTTCACTTATATATAGTACATTGGATTACAATGTTTGCAACATCTTGAGTGCTTTTAAATAAGAGATGGATTACATAGATATAAAATATTAAACACATCCATGTTTAACGAGGCTTTAATACAATTGCTGAACTGCACTCGAAGGGAAATAGGAATCTAACAAAATCTTACTAAATGCCATGAAGCAAAATACAACAATAACAGCAAACATGGAGACTTGAAGCAATCGATTTTAAAAGCCCACTTGATAGACAGGTCTAACTTTTATTATCTAAACTGGTTGTAGGAATTTATATTCATATGCACATTTCTGTGTATATATACTGAATCTGGTTTTAAAAACCAACTTAAGGCAAGGACTTTAAAAAAATACATATAATGCAAATGAGGAAGATAAAATCGTGTAAAGGAAACAAAGAGAGAGGGACAGAAAAGGGGAAGCAGGAAAGGAGAAAGGAAGAGAAAAACAGATAAAGAAAGATAAAGGAGCCAAGAATGGAGTGAATGCCTGCATGTTTTATGGCATTCTATATAATCACAATAGGTGGGTCACAAAATTACATCCATCTTTCCAAGACATCATGCAAAAAAAGGTAAGCCTAAGCAGTTACACACTTGGCAGTACCTATAAGGAAAAGGCAAGCTAATTTCTCAGGAAAAGCACAATTGTTCCTGATTAAAAAAAAAAAAGAAAAATATTTCTTTCAAGAAGACTTTTTTTTTTTTTTTAAGATTTTATTTATTTATTTGAGAGAGAGAGAGTGGGAGACCACAAGCAGGGGGAGCTGCAGAACGAGAGGGAGAAGCAGGCTCCCCACTGAGCAGGGAGCAGGACACAGGGCTGGATCCCAGGACTCTGAGATCATGACCTGAGCTGAAGGCAGATGCTGAACTGAGCCCCCCAGGCGCCCCACAAAAAGACTTCTAAGATGAAAACTGTGTAGGGATCCCTGGGTGGCGCAGTGGTTTGGCGCCTGCCTTTGGCCCAGGGTGCGATCCTGGAGATCCAAGATTGAATCCCACTTCGGGCTCCTGGTGCATGGAGCCTGCTTCTCCCTCTGCCTGTGTCTCTGCCTCTCTCTCTCTGACTATCATAAATAAATAAAAATTAAAAAAAAAAAGAAAAGAAAACTGTGTAATACAGTAACACAATACTGTATTGGGCAATAGATACAAAGACATAAACCTTATGAAATTATAAGGAATCAATTAACATGGTCTGACAAAATCACTTTAAAGGCCTATTCAGCAAAACTCATTCCATAGGATAAGGGCAAGTGCTCCAAGTAGAGTCCATTAATTCGTCGTAATCCATGGGTGCAT
Organism: Canis aureus; assembly: GCF_053574225.1. Lineage (NCBI taxonomy): Eukaryota > Metazoa > Chordata > Mammalia > Carnivora > Canidae > Canis > Canis aureus. The sequence continues at coordinate 6,341,542 of NC_135638.1, forward strand.
TTTAGAGAATGGATGGACTGCGTCTCTTTTAGGCAAATCATACATAAAAACTGCTTTCCTCACTGGTGCTTTTGACTGAATTCATGACCATACCTACCGGACATGTACTTGTGGTGCACCTCCTCCAAGCTGCTAGGGAAGTAGCAACTTTATGTCTTAACAGAATTATGAGCTGAGCACAGTTTATAGCATCCTGTGAAAAAACTGAGCAGCCATTAAGGAAACCTGCCTAGAGAGATAACCATCCTATCTCTGCTCAAAGGGGGAACCAGATACACTTTTTCCAGTCCAGGCTCTCATTAAATTACCTTATATTCTGAAGAACTGTAACATGATAAGAAATCCACCTCATTAGCTTCTTCTGCATGTTACGGCGCTAAGCGCAATATACCCAATATGTGTGAGCCATGAGTGTTGTTAAATCAGCAGATGTTACTGTGTACTTACTATGTGTTCAGATCCTGTATTATTTATCTGCAAAGGAAGGCAGTCCCAGCTCTCAAGAGGGCAATCTTTCTCTCTCAAGGGAGGTCAGCTTAGTTGTATAATAAACTAGTTACTCGGGATCCCTGGGTGGCGCAGCGGTTTAGCGCCTGCCTTTGGCTCAGGGCGCGATCCTGGAGACCCAGGATCGAATCCCACGTCAGGCTCCCAGTGCATGGAACCTGCTTCTCTCTCTGCCTGTGTCTCTGCCTCTCTCTCTCTCTCTGTGACTATCATAAATAAAATAAATAAATAAATAAATAAATAAATAAATAAATAAATAAATAAACAAACTAGTTACTCTGCTGGGAGTTGTGTGATGTGTGCCACGGCTGCTTACAGGAAGAAGTACCTAAGTCTACTGAGAATGAGAGGGAAGGCTTCTTGGAGGAGATGATATTTGAGTTGACCCTTGAATAAGGATTAGGAGTTTATTGTGGGAGGCAAGGGGGAGGAAAAAGAGGATGAGAGATAACAGGGTGTAGGATGGAGAAAAACCAGTATGAGTAAAAGATGAGGGCACAAACAACATGTAATATCTGGGGACCTATGAGACTGTATCCAGTAGGACTGTGTACTATAAAGTATGAGAAGAGGACTGACAGAACTCAGGCTGGAGAGGAAGTACACATCTACTGAGTATCTAGTCCATGCAATATAGGCTATGCAGTAAAAGCAGCAGCACAGAATCACAGTCCCTAAAGGACACGAAATTGAAACCTCTAACAAGATCAAAGATCCCAAACAAGACAAATATTGATACTGTACAAATGATGCCAAAATAGTCAAGTTCTAATTCCTTATTTCCAATCCCATCTGACCTTAAAAAAGGTAATTACCTCTATTCCCACTAAGATTCAATCTCTAAGTACAGTAATATGTCTTCTTATCTCAAACAAATGTGTACTATTGATTTCAATGTCACAAAGTACTTTGCGACTAATGAAAGAAGAGAACACTTCTTTCTCTTGATGAAGTGCGGCAAACACTGAGCTTATTTTTCCTGCTGAGAAATAAGCATACTGAGATGAACAAGGTATGGTGCCTCCCTCACAGAACTCACATTCTAGTGGGGAGGTCACATAAGCTTTAACAATATGTTTGAAAGCAGTCTTGCATGTCCTTCTCTATCCCCCTACCATATAGGTACATGACCTTCCTTTTAGAATCTGTAACAATGGATGGCCAGATTGGAATGGACAAAGTTTGAAGGGTGCACAGAGCAGAGAATAAGAAATGAGAGAAAACATCCTAGAGGATGTGATATGATGACAGCCTTGAAAGTAGGGAAAATATCATAGCAACAGCAGCATAGCACAGACACAGAGAGATGAAAATGCATGGCAGATTTAAAGAAATACAGAGCAGTTCAATGGAGATTAAAACACAAGAAAAAAAATGGTATAAGTCTATATACTCAGGTAAGGATGAGAACTACCCTACCTCTATCACTGTCCTATCTCTGGAACCTAGCACAGTGCCAGGCACACAAAAGGAACACTATTAAACATTTATCCAATTAATCAATAAACAAAGGGCAGGGACAAGTTTCTTTAGAATACCACATTGAGTTTTTGGCTTTTATTCCAAAGAGTAATGAAAAAATGATCTAACGTTTTAGCTAGGGAGTATCATAAGCAGACCTATATTTTTTAGAAAGATGATTCTGGTGGGAATAAGAATAAAAAATAAAGAGGGAAGAAACTGGTAGCAGAGAAACACATTCTAAGATTATTATGGTAAGCCATGATGACAACATACTTTACAACAAAGGCAGTGGAAAAGCCCAATGGGGAACAGATTCAAAAAACAATCATATGCTGCTGAGAAAAGGCCACGAGATCTGGCAAGTGGTCACTGGTTTATGTTAGTCCTATTAATCTTGCACAGCAGGTATAATAAAAGGATGAAGGTGTGTGTAACAGAGATCAGAAACAGCACTGATAAAGATATATGGGAGACCAAAAGGTTATTGTCCTGTGCTATCCAATATGGCAGCCATTAGATATGTAGCTATCTAATCTTAATTTTAAAATAATTAAAATTAAATAAAATTTAGTTTTTCAGTGACAGTAGCCACAATTCAAGGGTTTCGTATGTGGCTACTGGATAGTGCAGATTTATAAAGGATTTCCATCACTGCAGAAAGTTTATTGGGCAGTGCTGATATAGACAGGACTCATCCAAGAGACAGAACTTCTGTTTCCAAGTGAATCCAAGTTAAACTTTGTTTTACTTTTCTCTGGATGGAGACTAGAAAGGAGAAATTTAGCCCCATAAACAAACAAAGTACATCATTTCTCTTCAGGGATAGGATTAACACAGTGGTACTCACTTGTTCATGGCTTCCACTCCTGCTTTGGCAGAAGCACTTGGTACTACAAAACCTGACCCACTCTCTGCAAAGATGGTTGTGATAGCAAGAAATGCTGCTCCTGAAATTTGAAAAGGATATAGTAATTAACAATACAGCTAAGTCAATTCACATCAGGAAAACATGATTTATAGGAATGGGATCTGGTTCAAGAAGATATAACAAAAATGTAGCATTTTTAAAGCTTCAGTAGTCCTACATTAATGAGAGAGTAATCTAATAAAATTGCTACATCTTTTGAGTAATCTTCCTGTCATTCAAGACGGTTCCAGTCTGTGCTGACTTGAAATTCTATGCCAAGTGAGTCAAGATGGTGACCCAAAACTCAGAGGCATGGCCCTATCACCCCCACATAATCAGCTGGATGGGATTTCTATTAACTAAGCACCCAGTTAAATAAGAATAAATTAGAATCAAAACTATATTAGCAGGGACTTGACTTTGAGCCACAATGGACTTGCCCTCCTCCTATAAACATCAAGAAAACTGTGTAAGAAATATAATTGTATGATACAACTATTCCCAGATACTGTACAGTAGGCAGGGAAAGGATGATCCCTAAGAGAAGAAAAATGAAATGAGCCCTAAGATCGCCTTTTTGCCTAAAGGTACTATACATATACACACTATAAATATACTATGGTGCATTCTACAAACATGCACATCTTATATGATATATATATATATCATATATATGATATAAATCACTATATAAACTGTGAGATAGGGAGGAGAAATACAAGCCAAACACAGCATTCTCAGAGGTGAAGAAAGAGATCAGAGTTTGGGGAGACTGAGGAAGTTGGAATTTGTGAGGAGAGTTCCCCCAAGGACAGAAGTATGCAGAGATTGAGTCCTTGGGCAAATATCAAGCTGTACGTGTTTAGGGTGAGATTTCATTAGGCCAGGTGAAGAACCATGAAGGAGCTATAACCTGAACAATTCCCAGCGCTCACATAGGCTGAGAGATAAGTGAGTTCTAAGCAGCTTCACTGAACATCCAGGACTTGCAGTGGAGAATTCAGAAAGGCCTCAGTGATGTCTTTAGGAGAGTTAAATTAGCTCAAAAGTAAAGGCTACTCTAGATGCATCCAAAGAAAGCTTAACTTTCTTGAGTTAAGCTGAACTTAACTCAAGAAAGTTAAGTTGAACACTGAAGTGATTGAGCTGATCCATAGTACCTTAACTATTTGCTAAAATAAAACTCAATACACTTCGAAGGAAAATTTTAATACACACACACACACAACATTCAACAACATAATATTCATAGCATGCAATCGAAAACTGCTACACAAAAAAGACACAGAAACACAACTGGGAGAAAAATCAGCTAATAGAGCCTAGAAATGACAGAAAAGACAGAATTAGCAAAGACTTTTAAAATGATATTGTAAATATGCTAAAAGATTTCAAGGAAAATGAGTGTAATAAGAAAACTGAAAAATATAAAAATAAAACCAAATAGAAATTCTAAAGCAAAAAAATACGGTATCTAAAATGAAAAATTAAATGAATGGGCTTAGTTGTAGAAGAAAAGATCCATACTCTTGAAGACATAGCAACAGCTGTCATTCAAAATGGATGACAATGGAAGGAAAATAGTTGGGAAAGGGGGAAAAAAACAACCAGAGCCTCAGTGAGTTGTAGGACAGTATCTAGCACACTAACATGTGTACAACTGGTATCCCAGAAAGAAGGAGCAGAAAAATCACTTGGAGAAATAAAGACTGAAAATATTCTGTATTTGGCAAAAACGATAATCTATAGATCCAGGGAGTGAAACAAATCCCAGGTCGGATAAATACAAAGAAAACCACACCAGGGCACATCATAATCAGTCACTCAAAACCAGTGACAAAGAGAAAATTTCTTTTTTCAACATGTTATTTTTAAGGAATCTCTACACCCAACGTGGGGCTCAAACTTACAAGCCTGAGATCATGAGTCACCTGGTCTATGAACTGAGCCAGCCAGGCGCCTCAAAGAGAAATCTTAATAGCAACCAGAGGAAACAGGAAACAACATAAATAAGGGAACAGGTATGGAAGATATTCACTGACATCATCAGAAACAAGGTTAGCTAGAGAAAAAGGGAGTATCTTTAAGGTGCTGAGTGAAAAAAAGAGTTAACCCTGTTTTCAGTATACAGCAAAAATACTCTTTAAAAATAAACGTGATATTTTCTGACAAACAAAAGCTACAAGAATTCAATGCCAGTAGACGTGCACTACAGAAATATTGAAATAAGTTATTCAGGTGAAAGCAAAGTGATACTAAAAATGGAAACTTAAATCTTCAGATGAAATAATGGCTGTCAGAAACAGTAAATGTGTCAGTAAATATTTCCTTTTTTTGTTTTCCAAATTGCTTTTGAAAATAACTGACGGTATAAAACCACATTAAAAAGTGACATCAAACATACAGTAATCAACAGTGCTTAGGATATAATAGGTTCTCAATAAAATGACTGAATGAGTCAAAGTTTAAAATAATAATCTTTAGCTGCTAAGAAATCAGTGGTTTTCTAGTTCTTATTTAGCCACTACACTAGAAAATACTGCAAGTTTAATACTTGCAAAAGGACGAAGCTATACTTACATGTTTTATCAAACAGTACATACTTTAAGGAACTTAAAGAGCTACAAGGTTGAAAGACAATAAAAATAATTCAAAGAATATTCAGATACATTATTCCTCCTCCAAAAATATTTAGTTTCTCTTCCCCTCTGCGTTTTCCAAAGTCGTAACAAAACTCAGCACATCCCGGCCAACACAGAGATGAAAAAGGGGGCAGGAGTGCCGTTTTGAGGGTATGAGAAATAAGAATAGTTATGTTAGTCATTATGGTAACTCTTTTGGTAGATCAAACTCTGCCTCTTTCAGAGCTCTGAAAATTACTTTGCTTCCAAAATCACTCTATGAAAAAGGAGGGATGTAGAACAATCGTGTACACAATTACAGTACATTGACACCAGAAGCTAACTGCATCATTCTTGCAAGCAAAATCATAAAAACTACTTAAAAAAGTGATAATTACTTATACAAAGCAAATACTGCAGTAGAAAGTGCTCTAACTTCTGATTTGGAGTAAACAAATGTTTATTCACGGGTGGGAGAGGAGGAATTAAGCCATTTTATATAATTCAGATAATGAAAATGGAAGATACTGTCCTCTTTTCTCTCCTTTAGGTTTTATTTTTCTCAACCTAGAAGATCTGGGTCACCCACTGCTTAGAATGAGACAGTGCTGCCTTTAATTTTCTGAATGTAAGAAGGAGGTAAAATTTTAAAACCATACTATTCCAACTGGGTTAATGCTGCAGAGTATTAGTAGGGGTTAATGCTACAGGGTATTTAAACTGGACTTTAAAGAATGAACAGTGGTGGGGCACCTGGGCGGCTCAGTTGGTTAAGTGTCGGACTCTTGATTTCATTGCAGGTCATGATCTCGGGGTCCTGGGATCGAGCCCCATGTTGGGCTCCATGCTCAGCATAGAGTCCACTTGAGGATTTCTCTCCCTCTCTTGCCCCTACCCCCACTTGCGTTCACTTTCTCCCTAAAATAAATGAATGTAAATCTTTAAGAAAAAAAATGAACAATGGGGCTAAGAGCTCAAAAATAAAGAAATCTCAGATTCCCAGGGTCAGTCATTGATATATTTTTCTTTTTGCAAAAAGGCCAATTCTTTAAATTAGCATAACTTCCTATAGAAGAGGTTTGGAAATGACAAATTTCTAACATCCCAGTGCAGACAAGCAGAAATGAATCTGTTATTTATTCAGGTCAGATAAATGGAGAAATGGGGCAACAGCCTGTCCTTCATTACTTCAAAATGGGAAAAAATAGTAACAAAGAAACACTAAAAATTACGTTGTCTAGAGGCACCTGGCTGGCTCAGTCGGTGAAGCATGTGACTCTTGATCTCTGGTTGTTAAGTTCAAGCCCCATGTTGGGTATAGAGATCACGTAAAAATAAAATTTTTCTTAAAGATCACATTGTCTATTAAAAATAATAAAATGTAAGATTATGTCCGATTTCAAGACTCAAAAGTTCTAAAATCTAGTTTCAGCCCAAGCTATGCATACTAAAATAATAAACAATTTTAGTTCAATAACCAACAGAGGTAGAACAGTATAAAAATATCTGGGCCTCAATATTGATTCTACTTTTTAGTAGTTGTACAGCTATGTGACCTTGACCAAGTCACTTCCCTGCTCTGGGCCAAGGATTTAACATCCATAAAATAGGAAGACAGGGATTGTTTAGCAAAAGTCATTAGATTCCAAGAATTACTCAATTAATTGTTGCTATTGATTCTACCTATTATTCTTTTATCCTCATGCAAAAAACACTATTTTGAAACTGATAATATCCAGTTTTTTTACTACTATCTGGAACTTCAACTGATGTTTGACTTCCCAATTAGTCTGCCAATTTTGCTGAAATTTCACTCCTGGCGTGAACCTACACAAGTATCTGTAGCCACAGTTCGAACCCAACTTCTGTCATCATCTTGATAGATTTCAACAACCAGATGGACAAGATTAGAAATCTCAAATTTCTATGATCTCCCCATCTCCAACGACTTTCACTGATACCCAAGAGCCACAACCTGAGCTTTGCCATCATGCCAAAATACTGATACAGTGCCTCCCTCTCTGGATCCTGTCCTTCCAGTTCTCTCATACCCTCGTACTACATGTGCTCCTTGAGACGTCATTATAAATTCTTAGTTTTTCCTCTCATATTCTTTAGGCTCATAATTCCCTCCAGCTCTAACTTGCCAATTTACCACCTAGACAATTATATGAATTAATCACTTAATGCCTGGCCACCATGTTGTCTCAACATAGCCACCCTCAACTCCTCAGTACCAGGACTGCTCTCTCCACTCTGAAAAGGAAGGGGTTTTATCACTGTTACGAATTGTGGGTAAATGCCATTGGAAAGATGGAGCTGCAATTTGACCTAGGCTCTCAACATCACTTATCAACTCTATCAGTACCCAGGGTTAAGAGCCTCCACCAGTTTCGGATTCACAGCTCCTGGCAATAGACCATCCTTTTATTGGTTCTTCCTTCTTTTTCCTTTAATACTTCTCTTCACTGGGCTCTCCCCTCAGTCGTTAATCACGCTTCAATCTCCACTCAGAATGTATCTCTTCTTAAGATCCTTCCACTAAACTTTACTAATCTCCGGAGGGTAAACTCCACACCGTCTACCTTCATTTCTTGCCTCCCCAGGCAGTATACATTACACATAAGAACACTGAACTCCTTATACTTCCTAAACATATGACTGGGCTATTGTTTGCTTTAATTACTCCATTTTTGCCAGCAATTAATCTTATTGCCAATCATGGCAAGAAGCGAATACTGCGTTTCTCTGTCTTTTGGATTAGGACACAGAGGACCCTGTCTCTTAGCCATTTTTCAATAGAACCTCAGATTAAATTTAAATCTAAAAATCATCAGTGCTCTAAAAGTTAAAGGATTATATAGTTTTAAAAAAACAAAATAACTTCTTAAAAATATATTATTTACTAAGTGAAGACATTTCAGTCGAACATTTATTTATTTTTTAAAAATATTTTATTTATTTATTCATGAGAGACAGAGAGAGAGAGAGAGACTCAGAGACACAGGCAGAAGGAGAAGCAGGCTCCATGCAGAGAGCCCAATGTGGAACTCGATCCTGGGTCTCCAGGATCACGCCCTGGGTCGAAGGCAGCGCTAAACCGCTGAACCTCAGGCTGCCCCTTAGTTGAACATTTAATATAGACACATCCTTCATACAGATTAAAACTTGCAAGTTTAATTACAATAAGTGGTATTAGGGCTCTGATTTTTCTAGTCTATTTTAATTATAGGTCCTGGTCTCAAGTTCAGACACTTTATGGTCCCCTTATAAAAGAGGGAGTAAAAATACATTTATCTTGGAGTCACCCAACATTTTCTTTAAAAGCTAACACTTACTGAGCACTAGTCTGGGCCAGACACTGTTCTTAACACTTTACAGGTACTTGTTCACTTAACCATCATAGCAATCTTCGGGAGGAGGTTCTACTATTATCTCTGATTTACAGAAGAAGACACTGAGGCACAGAGAAGTAAACTGTCCAAGTTCACATGAATATTAAGTGGTATAACCAGGATGAGAATAGGCAGTGTGATTCTAAAACCTACACTCTTAACCAGTATGTAAAACTGCCTCTCCAACAAATTTCCAATTACATAGTTTAAAAGAAAAAGATTCCTTTCAAATTTTCCAAATTGCCTTACATTTATATTATCTTCATAATACACCAAAGTAAGGTACATATGGTGCTACAACAAATTTTAACAAATGAGGTTTAAATGTTCCAACAACCTAGCAAGATAACTCTAGCAAAAAGTGATTTTAAAAAGGATATGAAAAAAATTAAAATAAAATAAAAAGGATACGAATGCTACCTTAATAAATTCCAACTGATAACTAGAAATGTATTTTTAAACATTCTTTAAATGTGCCCACTATTCTAAGGAAGGCCTGGGTACAACTGACAGAAATGCACCCATATGGTCCTAATATACTTTAAAATCTACACTGTATTTAACTTGCACTCATACTACTGAAAGATGGGAAAGCCACATTCTACTCTTGGTCTACTATTCCTTGCTCGTGAAACAAGGAGCACTACTTCCATACTACTCAATTTTGTCAAAATGAGTGGTCGTCTTCTTTTCTTCTAGTAGTGAAGATGACAGACATAACTGACAGAAGTGTAAGTGTTAAATGTGCCCTCCACTCCTCTTGTTTTTTTGGGTCTCAGGAATGTTTCATGTCATAAATAGTGCATTACCTCTGTGCTTAGGAATGAGTGAGGAACTCGCAGAGAGAGGAATGGAGACATGGTTATAGGGTTTGCACGTGGGATAGAAGTAATGTCTCCCGTGAGGGGAAAGCATTTCCAATCTTGAAGGATGGGAAAAGCGGACTTACAACATGGAAAAATAACAACCTGCAGCATGCATATTTTCAAATACTAATGTGTCCATCATAGCCTCTGAACAGGCATCTTTCATTGAGTTGTGGAACTAGAGTTGGGCATGAAGGTTCTGTATGGCTTAGAGATAAATGGTTCTAGTCAGAATACGTGTAAAAGAACAGCCCATGGGATGCCCGGGTGGCTCAGCGGTTGAGCATCTGCCTTCAGCCCAGGGCCTGATCCTGGAGACATGGATTGAGTCCCACGTCGGGCTCCCTGCATGGAGCCTGCTTCTCCCTCTGCCTGTGTCTCTGCTTCTCTCTCTCTCTCTCTCTCTCTCTCTGTCTCATGAATAAATAAAATCTTAAAAAAAAAAAAAAAAAAAAGAACAGCCCAACAAGGGGTGATTATAGAGGGAGGTGAGATTGGACAGCCAAGGGCACTGATGATGGAGAATGAGGGAAAAGAAACTGGTCAAGTACAATATCAATGGACTGGAAATAAGAATATTTTAAAATTGATTTTTGTGTTTACAAGTTCACACACGAGGTAGCGAAGCAAGATCATTAAAAACCTTGGATTTTCTGATAATTTATTAAAACAGCATATGAAAAGTATAAAGTATTTTACCTAGTTCAAGCTTTCAACTATTTCTTTATATCAACCGACCAAAAGGATGCTCTCTTTTTTAATTCTTTCTTTAGTCAGTGAATTGGTTCAATTTACTCTTCCTCTACACAAAGCTGCTGATAAGATTACCTTAGGGATACTTCCAATGACACTCATCCACTGACAATTTCCTTTGGAGACATTTCTTAGTTACTGTCCTCTTTCCCCTCATTTTACATGATTAATCTGCCTAAACAGTGACCAGTCACTCCCTGCCTTTCCCGTACACAGGCTTCATATGGTTCAAGCTGTCTGGGACTGCTGCTGACTCTCGCTGACTCTTAGATACTCTGAAGGTCTGAAAATTATCTCCATCAAATTCTTTAAATTGTCTAAGCTACCATGTGTTTATTCACATGAATGAAGAAGGACAAGCACACTGGTAAAGCAATTTATATTTTTCATGAAGCTTTTGTATCTATCAGTTTGTTCCGTTACTAAATCTTGGGTAAGTAATCAATTATATAATCTGTTTTATACATGGGAAAGCTGAGTAAAGGTAAAAACATCATGACTCCCTAAGTGTCCAAGTATCACATGTAAACTAGGTGACCATGACTTAAACTGAACTACTGTTCCTTCTTTTTTTTTCACTAGACCACTTTAAAAATATTATGTCAATTATAGGGAAACCTGGGTGGGTCAGTTGAATTCAATCTGATGTTTGGTTTCTGCTCAGGTCATGATCTCAGGGTTGTGAGATGGAGCCTGCTTAAGATTCTCTCTCTCACTTCTCTCTCTCTCTCTCAAAAAAAAAAAAAATATGTCAACTATCAGTCTTAACAAAGAGAGTTAATGCTTATTAGGTACTTAACAAACCATAGTTTCTTATCTGTCGAAGTGAAAATTTAAAATATTGGGAGTGGGGGTGACTGGGTGATGGGCACTGGGGGGGGCACTTGATGGTATGAGCACTGGGTGTTATGCTATATGTTGGCAAATTGAACTCCAATTAAAAAAAAAAAGACATACACACACACAAAAAAAAGAAAATTTAAAATATCTACCTCCTATATTATAAAAAAACCTAACCCGAGCCACCTGTTACTATAAGGGAATAAAATAATTTTCATACCTTACAGAGTCACTGCAAGTATTGAATGAATTAATAAATGTTTAGCATTTAGAACAAAACCTGATACAGAATAAGCACTCAATAAATGGTGTTTAAAAAAAAAAGAAGGAAAGATGAAAGGAAAAAAGGAAGGAGGAAACAGGAGGGAGGGAGGGTGGGAGAAAGAAAGAGGAAGAAAATTTGGTTAAAATTAAAATATTTCTTTATAATGTTTTGCTTTTTGCTTTGTTCAGTATTCTAACATCTGTTGGTTCATCTATCTTTATTTAATAATTATAGAAGTTGCAGTAATGACTACAGAATTCTCATATGCTCTTATCCACGTGGAAGGAATTCTGTCTTTTTGGTGGAAAGTAATCCACATGACTCAGTTACCAAAGCTAGTAGAAAGTCAAGTATCATATCTGGGTAGTCTATCCTATAATAAAATTTAAGAAAAATCTGTTTTAGTTTGAATCTAAACAAATATGTTTTTCAAAGACAATCATGGATATGTGGCCAATATTTTCACTTGAATGTCAAGTGATTTAAGATTCTGATAAACAGCCAAATAGGACATTTATCATGCTGTGTTGAACACTCATCTAATATGTTTTTGACAGTGGCACAAAAGACATTTTTTGGATGTAGGTTAAACATGATATCAATTTCAAAAGACAGGGCTGTAGCCAATGTATCATCTGTTCACAAAAAAAACAGAGCTAAGGACTGCCAGTGCAGGTAGAAAAGAGGAAGCAACATCTGCATATAAATTCCTCTGGCTGATCCCTAACCTGAACAAGCACTACAATGGCTCTAAGAAATTCAAATCAATGTTAATAGCTGGAAGCTGAAAAAGTGAGCCTTAAGAAAATATTAGCAAAACACATCTAGCAATATACAAATAGGATAATTTATCACAACCATGCAGGATTTCGATTTGGAATGCACTGTTGGTTTAAAAAGTCAAAAATTAACCAATGGAATTCATAATATTAATGGGCTTTTTAAAATGGGCATCTCAACAAATAGAGAAAAAAGATTTGACAAATTTAATACCTAATCATGATTTAAAAAAAAAACTGTCAGCAAACTAGATACAGAAGCAAATTTCCTCAACCATAAAGAGCATTTAGGAAAAACTACAGGTAAACTAATAATTAATGATAAACTATCTGAGAGCTTTCCTCTTGCCATCAAGAGGAAGCATTTGCTTTCACCACTGCTATTCAACACTGAACTGGGGGTCCCAGCTGATAAAATGAGGTGAAAAAAGGAAATACAAATTAGAAAAGAAGATGCACAAAATGTCTTTTTTCACAACTATCAAGAATATAGAAAATCCTAAGGAATCTACTGAAAAAGCTGTAAGAACTATTAAGTCATTTTATTTTAGCAAGCTCACAGAATAAAGGTTAGTATACAAAAACAAGTTCATTGTATTTCTAAATATTAGAAGCAAACAATTATAAAATTTAGAAAACAGATTTAAAATAGTGACAAAAATATAAAATTATTTAGCAGAAATTTAATAAAATTTATATGACCTGCACACTGAAAATAGCTTAAAGACCTAAACAAATGGAAAGATATTACATGCTGATGGACTGAAGGATAATATGGTCAAAATGTCACTTCTCCCCAATATAATCTATAGATTTACTACAAACCAGGTCAAAATTTCAGTAGACTCTTTTGTAAAAATTATTGAATTCTGAAATTTATATGAAAATGCTAAGAACACAGAACAGTGAAAGTAATTCAGAAAAAAACTAAAGTTGGAGGACTCACAATAATTGATGTCAAACTAATATGAAGCTCAAATAATTTATATATGATATATTGGACTCAGTATTAGATATTCAGATTTTCCACAGAAGTACCAAAGTATTTCAATGAGGAAAGGATGGACAGATGCATGCAAAAATTAACCTTGACTGTTATCTCATACCAAATGCAAACATTAAATCAAAATGGATAACCTAAATATAACAATGAAAACTATAAAAGTTCCAGAAGAAAACAATAGAGAAATGGTTACCTTGGGTTAAAGAAATATCTCTTAGGACTCAAAAAGCATGAGTCATAAAAGGAAAATTTCACTAAGCTGAACAACATCAAAATGCAAAATGTTTCATCTTTAGAAGACATTGTTAAGTACGTGAAAAGACAAATCATAGACTGAGAAAAAATATTTGCAAAAACATATCTGATAAAAGATTTATATTTAGAATATGTAAAATAACTTTTCATCCAATTCAATACCAAAAAGACAAACAACCTAATAAAAAAAAAAAAGATTAGAACAGACACTTCGAAGAATGTATACAACTGATGAATAATCACATGAAAAGATGCTCAACTTCATTAGTCAGTAGAGAACTCTAAGTCAATATCACAAACGAAGGACCACTACACAAACTGAGGAAGACTAAAATGTAATATAACCAAGCCAGCGTGGGGCAGAATGAGGTGTAAATGCATCTTATAAAGTGATGCTGGGAATGCAATCTCCTAGAGCCAATTTGGAAAACAATTTGATAGATTCATCAAAATTTAGTTCCTTCAAAAAAAACAAATTTGTTCCTTCTGCTCAGCAAAAGATAACTGATAGGGAAATGAAAAGAAAGCAACAGATTGGGAGAAAATATTCCAAATACATACTATTATCTCACAAAGTACTCGGTCCAGATTAAACAAAGAATTTCTAAATATCAGTAATAAAAAAGACAATCCACTAAAAATGGATTAAAAGCTAAGAGTGGGGATGCTTGGGTAGCTCAGTCAGTTAAGTGTCTGATTCTTTTTTTTTTTTTTTTTTTTTTTTAAGTGTCTGATTCTTGATTTCACCTCGGGTCATGGTCTCAGGATCGTGAGATTGAGCCCTGTGTTGACTCCACACTCACCACAGAGTCTCAAGATTCTCTCTTCCTCTCCCTCTCCCTCTCCCCACCTCATTCTCTCTCTCTCTCTCTCTCTCTCTCTCTCTCTCTCTCTCAAAAAAGAAAAAAAAAAAAGCTAAGTCAGAAGATAGGAGAGGAACCCTTTGGTGGTAGTGGAAATGTTCTGTCTTGGTCGGTTACCTAAGTGAGTAAGTGTATCAGAAGTTCAATTTAAACACATAAAATCTGTGGATCTCACTATATATAAATTCTACCTCAATTTTAGCAAAACAAATTAATATATTCAAGTTATGAACTGGTTTACTCTTTAATCAATTTATAATAATCTTGATTTCATACTGTTTGCATATTGGTATATGAAAGTACTTTGTAAATTAAAAAGTACCATAGTGGTATAAAATATTATTAGTACTACCTCAATAAAGTATTTATTTATTTATTTATTTGTTTGTTTGTTTATTTATTTATTTTTCCAAATATTTTATTTATTTATTCATGAGAGACGGAGAGAGAGACGCAGAGACACAGGCAGAGGGAGAAGCAGGCTCCATGCAGGGAACCCGACATGGGACTCGATCCCGGGTTTCTAGGATCAGGCCCTGGGCTGAAGGCGGCGCCAAACCACCGAGCCACCCGGGCTGCCCAATAAAGTATTTCTTATATGTCCTGGGGCATCCAGGTGGCTCAGTTGGTTAGCGGGACTCTTGATTTCAGCTTAGGCCATGGCCACTGGTCATGGGATCAAGTCCCATGTCGGGCTCCACGTTCAGTGGGGAGTCTGCTTGAGATTCTCTCCCTCCTTCCCCTCTGCCCCTGCCCTACCACACTCTCTCTCTCTTTCTCTACAATGATAAATAAATCTTTAAAAAAATACTTCTTACATGTCCTAAAATCACCTCTTGTGAGTTTCAAGAGGTATCTCTTCAGTTTCTAGTGATCTAGGGTTTAATGGAAAATTTCAGTATTTATCCTATCCCTTGTGACTAGATTTAAAAAAAAAAAAAAAACCATATTAGTCTTTTAGTCTCTTTCCATTGCGCGTTCTCTCAATTCTTTAATAAAATTAGGTATTCTCTTCCATACTGTTCACTAATTTGTACATTGATACATGGTATCTTAAAGATGGGGGGACCTCAGCATATTTTCAATATCCTTCCCAATAAGGAACAGCCACTTTTTTACTGACCTTTGTGGTTTTATAAAAGCACACTGGGCTAAGGTCTTTAAGAGTTTCCTAAATCTTTTATTTGTTCATATCTATTAATTTTGCATCAAAAAATCTGCTATTCGTAAACATATTTTAATAATGTCCTTTTGATTCTTTGCTTCTCTAGCTAAGGCCACTGCTCTCTTGATCCTCAGTCACCTGCTATTCCCTCTCTGAGTGCATGTCATCAACAATTCCTATAAGCGTCTATCTTTCAGTTGCTGGCATCCTCATCTTCTCTAGTCCGACTTCCCTGGGTATCTTACCTTGACTGACATCTTAGATCCCAGACCGCCGAACATACTTCTGACCGCAGATTACCATAGATGGCCTGCTCCCTGAACTGACTTCCACTTTGACACACTCCCGAGATCATTAGCACCTGAGATCCCCAACTGCTGCTCCAACACCAGACCAGGCCCCGTACACTGTGCTCTCCAGGACCCAAGGGCACAAGTCCTTCAAATTCTGTCAAGTTATGGCATCAATAACTGACAGGGATCTTGGAGGAATAAAAACTGGCTTCCATCTTTTAAAAAGTCTTAACTAATATATTTTTAATGAACCCCATAGAATTTTAATCCAATGTGATGAATAAAAATAGATCATAGCCTGTTAAAATGAAAGACAATAAATGAGAAAAGAAGGGAGAGCCAGACAGAAATCAAGAGTCACAGGGATGGGCAGCGGAAGGAATAAGAGAGAATGAGGAGAGAAACACAAAAGGAGAGATAAAGAGTGAAATAGGGAACCAAGAGTGAAGAGGTAACAGAGAGGAACAGAGAAAGAGAGAAATGAGTAAGAGATAAAGAGAGAGAAAATCAGACAGAGGTAGAAGGAGAGAGAAGAGACACAGAGGTCAAGGATCCTTGGACAGAGAAAGGAAGAGAGAGGAGCCAGCCCATTCTTCTCTGTCTCCTTTCTCAACCATCCATCTTTCCTGAAAAAAAAAAAAAAAACAAAAAAAGAAACAGAATAAAAAACAAAACAAAATAAAAGCATGGAAACTCCAAAAGGAACTGATACCCACTTTGCTGCAGTGGGAATGAGTGACCTGGAGCTTCCATCCCAGTGAGTACATGAGAAAGGATGGAGCTTATAGGGGATCCCTGGGTGGTGCAGCGGTTTGGCGCCTGCCTTTGGCCCAGGGCGCGATCCTGGAGACCTGGGATCGAATCCCACATCGGGCTCCCGGTGCATGGAGCCTGCTTCTCCCTCTGCCTGTGTTTCTGCCTCTCTCTCTCTCTCTCTCTCTCTCTCTCTCTCTGTGACTATCATAAATAAATAAAAATATTAAAAAAAAAAGGATGGAGCTTATACATGTACAAAGACAGCAAGCACCCTCTAGCAGCCCTCTGCCTGCCCCTACATCCTTTCTCAAGCTGGCTCGAGAATCACTCACACAGTAAAGAAGAAATTAAATCTAACGAGGCAAAGATTTCCGAACCAGAAGAAGGAAACTGGCCAGCTCCATGCCTTCCTTTCTCCCCCCAAGACCCAAAGGACATCCTTCAAGGAGCACCAGGACTCTTCCTCCTTTTCCTTGCTCAGAATACTCTCCACCCTGAGAAATACCACGATCTATCAAGTCCCAACCCCTCCCCACCTTGTTTGGCGACAGAGTCTCGTCCACCTCTGTCATTTGGGCATATAACACAAGACCTGCTACAGTAAAGTCATCAGTAAGTGTCCATTAAACGAGCAACATACACGGATTCTAGACATATATGTATACACACATATATATCACACATATATTTATATTGCACAGACTTTTATAAAGTTTGTTCATAGTACTAAACAAAAATGTTCTAGTAACTTCTCTCTACATCTAGTCCCCCAGATGACTACACTGACGTCATCATCATCCAAACTATTCACTCAGCACAAACTCTCTCATCTAATCAGTAAGGCCTGTTGATTTTGTCTGCTAAATGTCTCCTAATTTATCCCCTATGTCATGCAGCCACATACCAAAGGAGAAGTCAAACCCTTTGGAATGTCTTCCTAATCTCTTCCATCCCCCCACATTGTTGCCAGTATGCTTTCCAATCAAGTCACATTCTTCATGAGACAGCTTCAAGAGAAATCCATAAGGAAATCTCTCCCCATTTCCTTCAGAATTAACATCAAATTTTCTATTTTGGTACTGGGAACTTTCCTAATTATACCCAAACCACCTCCATAATCATTTCCTGCCATTCTTCTTCCTCCTCATCTCTAACCACATCAAATTTGCATCATCTCTAAACCCTGTTTTGCTCCTCCAGCAGGTCTCTTTCCATGGACTTCTCACTCTCCTTCCCCCACTGCCCCACTTCCCCACATCTAGATCTTTGGAAATTCAGCTCAAATTGCATCTTGCTCCTCAATCTGATAACCATAGCTAGAGAGAGTTAGTTGTTCCTGTCTCTGGGTTTCCCACACACATGAAATATATATTTATTATAGCTCATATCATAGCATGTGATAATCACTCAGTATCTTTCTTCTCCATTAGACTATGAGTTGTACAGGTATCGACACTGTCTTATTGACTTTTATAAATATCCCAGAGCTTATCACAGAGCGTGTGTGTGCTAAGGACCCAATAAACACATGAAAAATTAATCAACATACCTTTCTGTGCTTTAATTAGTTGCTTTCCAATTTCTAACGTCACATAGGCAGTACCATTTAGAACTATGTCAGTTATGGTCCTCCAAGCATTAGCAGAGAGTCTTTCAGTGGGAGAAATAAAATTCCCTGCTGCGTTGTTTATCACAATCTAATAGATGAATAAGGCAAGTTATAGAAATTTCTATAGAAGTTATAGAAGGAAGAACATTTTCCCTGAAGAGTTTTTACTTCTGAAACTTATTAACCCAAATAATACGATAAAGCTAAAGTTGATAGTGTGCTATAAATTAATACCATGGGATTTGGTTTGGTTTTATTTTTTGAGCCTGTGAAAATCTCACCAATTTACCAAATTTCAGAATCCTATCTTTGTCTCAAAATCACAATAGAATCTATCATTAAGAAAACAGATGTGGACTAAGCATATCTACCATTTGTCTAACTGTATTTCAAGGAATCTCAAAATGTCCTTTAATTTCTGGTGACATGTTGGCTTAATTTAACCCAATGAAATTCTTGGTTGATAACATGTTTCCTCACCATCAATAAAGATTCTTCTTAGTTCTACTAGCAGATTCAATATTACTGGTCTGAAACTATCTTTAAGGTAGAACAGTCCTCTCTTGGGGCGCCTGGGTGGCTCAGTGGTTGAGCGTCTGCCTTCAGCCCAGGGCGTGATCCTGGAGTCCCGGGATCGAGTCCCACATCGGGCTCCCTGCATGGAGCCTGCTTCTCCCTCTGCCTGTGTCTCTGCCCCTCTCTCTGTGTGTTTCTCACGAATAAATAAATAAAATCTTTAAAAAAAAAAGAGACTATTGGAAGAAATTGCTTCTTTCCAATACATGAACCAAAACAACAGCAGAAATGCCTATGCACATCTCTGGTCTTAAAGGAAAAATCTGCAGTATCTTACAGGTTTCTTTACTTGTATCATTCTCCACTATTGATAGAGATAATCCAAAATTATTAGGAAAAGCAAAGCGCATGAATCATTTAAACTAGATATTATGCCCTTGGATAACTGCTCTTCTTATTTCATAATCTTATTACATAAAGTGAAATCAGGTTTGTTCTATACAACTGTAAATGCATTTTTTAAGTATTTCCGAAAGGCAGTGGTGTAGCAGTTCACCTAATCTGTTCGCTGCTCTGAGCAAAGCCAGCTCTTTGCTAAGGACAGAAAACAGGTGCTTCTCAACACAGCACTTGCTCACATCAATATTTTATTCCCTTAGTGCATCCTTAGCACATCTTGGTGGGTGTCATCAACATCAAACACCTCATACTTTGGCCTCAACACCATTACACTTACAGCAGGATGTCCTGCAACTTTAATCAATTCCGACACAGTCTTTTGCACCATTTCAGGATTCCTAATATCACACTGAATTGCATGAACCTGAAAAATACCAGAGAGAAAAGAGAATCCTAAATTTTTCAGACTTCTTAAACTAAAAACATGAATAAGTTATTTAAGCATGTTTTAATTCCTCAATCTGAATTAAATAACTATTTTACCTTATTTCCAGTCTGAGAAGAAATTTGTTCCGCGGTATCTTTTAAAACGTCAATGTTTCTAGAAATAAAGCACATGGTACTTTGTGTAAGCTCTGAAATAAGTTCATATTTTTCATCTTTTTAATTCCATAAATTAAAAAACAAAGAGAATCTATAGCTTAAACTGATGTAATTTTGACAAAATGCAAAAGCTGTATCTACAGTCAGCTTGAATGAATTCACTTTCTAAAAGTTAAACTAGTACAATTTTTATATATCTAATACTCAATTACTGAGTTATTTACTTTTATTTTATTTTTTTAAAAAATTTTATTTATTTATGATAGTAACACAGAGATAGAGAGAGAGAGAGAGAGAGAGAGGCAGAGACACAGGCAGAGGGAGAAGCAGGCTCCATGCACCGGGAGCCCGACGTGGGATTCAATCCCGGGTCTCCAGGATCGCGCCCTGGGCCAAAGGCAGGCGCCAAACCGCTGCACCACCCAGGGATCCCCGAGTTATTTACTTTTAAACTAATTATTTTATATCTACTCACAATTTTGAAGTTATTTCCTTAATAAAAAATACTGATTCAAAGGGGCACATGCACTCCACTGTTTGTAGCAGTGGATCAACAATAGCCAAATTATGGAAAGAGCCCAAATGTCCATCAACTGATGAATGGATAAAGAAGATGTGGGGTATGAATAAAGAATGAAGATATATATATATATATATATATATATATATATATATGAATGGATAAACAAGGAGTGGTGTGTGTGTGTGCACGTGTGCATGTCCGCATAATGGAATATTACTCAGCCATCAAGAAGAATGAAATCTTGCCATTGTAACAATGTGAATGGACCTAGAGAGTATTATTATGCTAGGGAAATGAGTCAGTCAAAGAAAGACAAATACTATATGATTTCACTCATGTGGAATTTAAGAAACAAAACAGATGAACATAGAAGAAGGAAAAAAAGAGAGAGAGGGAGGGAGGCAAACCATTGGAGACCCTTAACTATACAGAACAAACTGAGAGTTGCTTGAGGGGAGGTAGGTAGATGAGCTAAATAATGGGTAGTTAAGATGAGCACTGGGTGTTATATATAAGTGATGAATCACTAAATTCTATTCCTGAAACCAATATTATACTATATGCTAACTAGAATTTAAATAAAGACTTGAAACATGAAAAAAAATAAAATTATTTCCTTAATATATAATCACTTCTGTTCCCTTGCCCAAACCTGCTTTAGAAAGAAAACACATTCATGATATAATGTAAACTTACATTATACTATATAAAATCTGTTATGTATAAGATTTATGTTAGTAGATTTTAGACCAAATTTAAAGATATAAAAGCATTATATGCATTCAGTTTCACACTCTTGAAAGAAACACAAAAAAGAAACCGTAAATATAAAATATGAAGTGTTACAAAGAAAATAATACTTTAATATTTGTAAAAACACTATAATATTTTTAAAAAATGTTCAGGCCAATTTGCATTAAAGGAAACATCTGAAAGAAGTTCCTTTGGGCCTTTGTAAATTACATAGTGACTTGTCCTCATTCAGATTCCTATTCAGCCTATCTAAAAATTTTGCACTTTTCAAAATAGGAGGAAGTTGTAGATTTTGGGGCCTGTCTCTAAAGTTCTAGACTTACATACACTGTTATAGGGTCCCAGGATATGCCTAAATAAGAAATTCCATCTACATCGCCTTATCCTTCCTACATTTATCACAATAGATGTTTTGAAACATCTGTCCATCTTATAGAAAATGGAAGGGTTATACCCATTATCTTAGTACAAGGCTAACTATCCTTTGAAGCAGTAACTATAATCACTCCTAAATGAAAACAAAGCAGCCTCAATACAGTACTTTTTAACTTAAGCTTCAGGTTTAAGGAAAAAAAATTCTATCACTGAATTTGGTTAATATATACATCATCAATTTCATAATCAATCATTACTGATCTTCCTCAGCCTAAAAATGGGGTTACATCCTTGATAAACCCATCGTAAGTTAAAAATACCATAATTTGAACATGCATTTAATACACCTGACCTAGTAAACATCATTGCTTAACCTGGTCTAAAGGTTAAGCCAGGTTGACTTACATTAATGATTAACATTAGCCTATAACTGGGCAAAATCATTTGACACAAAGCCTGTTTTATAATAAATTATTGAATATCTCATGTAAACTTATTGAATACTGTACTGAAAGTGAAAAAGCAGGGCAGCCTGGGTGGATCAGCGGTTTAGCGCGGCCTTCAGCCCAGAGTGTGATCCTGGAGACCTGGTATCGAGTCCCACATCAGGCTCCCTACAGGGAGCCTGCTTCTCCCTCTCCTGTGTCTGCCTCTCTGTCTCTCATGAATAAATAAATAAAATCTTAAAAAAAAAAAAAAAAAAAACCAGAAGGGCTGTATGGGTACAAAATGGGTGTGAATATTATCATTTCCGTACCCTTATGACCAAGTGGCTGACTGGGAGCTGAAATGCACTGCTGGCATCATGAAAGAGTATCTTACCACATATTATTAGTCTGGGAAAAGTTTCAATTTCCAAGTATAGTTTCTACTGAATGTGTATCACTTTCACACCATTGTAAAGTCAAAAAGTCCTAAATTGAAATCAATGTAAATCATGGTCCATCTGTATTTCTAGCATTACAAATTATAACTGATTTTTCCAAGTAAATTTGTTTAAATAATCTAAAGGATATTTCATAGAAAATTAAAATCAAAAAACTCTGGTAAATGGTATTTTCAATATCATGGCACAGAACTATTTTATAATAGACTCTTGTCAGGCAATTTGCTGACCATGACTTACCGGCTGGCTATCACACACTGAGCACCCAGGCTGGACAGAAGGGCTGTCATTCCTTTACCAAGGCCAGTACCTCCTCCCGTAATAAATGCCACTTTTCCTTGAAAACTATTGGGCGGTAGCATCGCTTTTTGAAGGGGTGGGAAGAATTTAGACTGAAAAGCTTCATTGTTTTGATACAATATTTGTGTTCCATAACTGAAAAACTGAAAGGGAAAAATAGATTAATTGAAACTTTTGTAAATGCATTTCCACAAAATAGATGAATTTCAAAAAATTTACTCTTGAATGTACTGTTAATCAAATTCTTAGTTTAACAAACTCACTGTAAACATATTGTACTGTATTTAATCAATTATGACTCTTTTTCTACTGGGATGTTAAGTAAGATAGCAGAACGGTTAAAAGCATGGGCTTCGGAGCATGACTACATACGACAGAATTTTCTTCCTAGTTGTATAACCTGCAAGTGATTTAACCTCTTTGTGCCTCAATTTTCTTCTATAAACGGAGACAATAACAGAACCTTATTCATAGGACATTTTAAGTATCACATGAATAAATACAATTAAAATACCAAGACCATTCTTTAGTATATACTTATTATTTACAGGGGTTCTGCTTAAATTTAACTTTAAAAAGAACTAACCGAACAAGAAACAGTCAACAAAACTAAAAGACAACCTATGTAATGGGAAAAGATATTTGTAAATGTCTTATCAGATAAAGGGCTAGTATCCAAAATCCATAAAGAACTTATCAAACACAACACCCAAAAAATAAAGTTCCAGTCAAGAAATAAACAGAGGACATGAACAGATATTTCTCCAAAGAATACAAACATATGGCCAACAGACACATGAAAAATGCTCAACATCACTCCACATGCAGGAAATACAAATCAAAACCACAAGGAGATGCCACCTCACACTGATCACAATGGCTAAAATTAACAACTCAGGGATCAACAGATGTTGGCGAGGACACAGAGAATGGGGAACCCTCTTACACTGTTGGTGGGAATGCAAGCTGGTGCAGCCACTCTGGAAAATGGTATGGAATTAAAAACAGAGCTCGCCCATGACACAGCAATCACACTACAAGGTATTTATTTAAAGGACAGAACCATAGTGATCCGAAGGGGCACATGCAATCCAATGTTTATAGCAGCAATGTCCATAATAGCCAAAATATGGAAAGAGCCCACATGTCCATTGACAGATGAATGGATAAAGAGGATGTGGAATATATATATAATGGAATATTCCTCGGCCATCAAAAAGAATGAAAACTTGCCATTTGCAATGATGTGGATGGAACTAGAGGGTATCATGCTAAGCGAAATAAATCAGAGAAAGATAAATACCATATGATTTCACTCATATGTGGAATTTAAGAAACAGAACAGATGAACATAGGGGAAGGGAAGGAAAAATAAAATGAAAATTGAGAGGGAGACGCTGAACTCTAGGAAACAAACTGAGGGGTGCTGGAGGGGAGGTGAATGTGGGATAAGGTACCTGGGTGATGGGCATTAAGGAGGGTGCTTGATGGAATGAACACTGGGTGTTATACGTGACTAATAAATAACTAAATTCTACCTCTGAAACTAATAAAAAATTTAAAAAGATGTTAGTTGAAAGATGCATTCTTTTAAAAAGATGCAAAAAAAAGAACATAAAGCATATTCATCTTTTAACAAGAATAATTTGGATAAAAATCACATTCCGTTTTTGAATCACTGAAGAAAATTATTAAAATCTCCTCATAAGGCTTATTAAATCAAATTCCTCTTCCTATATTGTCCTTTGGATAATAAATTTACAACAGATGACTACTTGTTATATTTGAAATAGGGGAAAAATAACAATTTACACTAAAAATGTATGTATTGTCCTATCTTATGTCTTACAACTCACATTCTCACATTACTTGTGAAAATCACTGCCATTCTCTCATTTAATTATAAAAACAAACTTTAAGTGTTGAACATAATAACAAACAATAAAGAGCTAATTTTATTAAGTGCTTACCATGTGTCAGGATTCGATATCAAACCAGTTCATTTTCACCACCCCATTAAATAGGTATTATTTTTACCCCACTGTACAGGAGGTCCCAGAGAAGTTAAATATATTGCCCAAGTTATGGAACCAAGATTCAAATGTGATCTGGCTCCAGAGCCCTCCCCATCACCTTGTGTATTTCCTCCCTGGCTGAACTCCTACAGAGCTTAATGATCACACCAAAGAGGCACATGATATTCCCCATCAGGTCATGGTTGGAAGATTAAAATCCCAGAATCTATCATTTCCTGCTAGAATATTCCTGTAAGCCAAGTGGGCTGCCATCAGTTGGCCTGGGATACCCGGAAAATTTCTCTTAAGGAAACAACTGGTAATGTGGGCAATGATTTACACAAGAAAATGTGTACGATATGATATTAAGTAAAAAAAAAAAAAAAAAAGTATATAATATGTTCTTAACTATAAATAGAAATACATGCTTAAAAAAAAGATTAATGAAGTAACAACAGTAAGTAGTAGATTCAACATTTATCATTTGCCAAGGTCTACTAAAGACTTTCAGTGCATTACCTCACAACAATCCTATATGGTGAATTCTGCTGTTATCCCCAATTTATAGATGGAAAAGCTGAAAAATAGAAAGGTCAATTAACCAACTTTTAAAGAAGTAGAAAAATAGGAAGTAGAAAAGACTTGATGTGTCCAAGATGTCTGACTTCAGAGTCCATCCATTTACCTTCCTTACACAGTTATTATCTCTAGATGATGAGTTTACAGATTATTATTTTTGCTTTTTGTTTGATTTTCAGTATTTTCAAAATCTTTTCAATAAGAATGATTTGCTTTTGTAATCAGGAAAAAAATGTTGGAAGACAAAATTTGAAAACATGTATAAAATAATTGAAGATAAATTTGTGAATCTGATTATGTTCCATGCTGGTCATTGTATTTCCTTTAGCTTCATGTTGACAAAGCATTTTCTTTTTGCATCCTTTTGCCAAAGCATAATAACCCAAGCGACCTACAATAATCTTTCTCTACAAAAATGGCAGTTTTACTTAAGGCTGCCACTGCCTCCAGGACTATTACATTAAGATGATGAATCAGGAAATTTGCACAAGTAGGCTGGTGAGTTTGTCATTTCCTGTTAATAATGAAAAAATGTGTTCTAATTTTCCAAAGGCTCTAAAATGAATTTTTACTTATTTAGTGCTGATTTGTATAGGGAATGTGACACGGTACTTTATGAAAGATAAATTAAGTAAATAAAATATTTGTATACAAACATTTTGTATTTATCTTAAAACATTTTCTCAATTTCCTCAATAATGGAAGAATATAGAGGTAAAAATATAATCACTTTGATAACAAGCCCTAGTAAGTGTCTATAAGGTATCAGGTGACTACACAGCACAGGCATACCTGTTGTGTTTTACTTGATCTAATCAATACTGATTTTTCCCAGCAAACAAAACTGAAGAAATTGATAGGCTATTTTATTTCATTACCTTCTGATAATTCATAGCATAAATGCTATTAAATATTAAATCCAAACCATCTGTCTGCCTAAAAACAAGTTGTTCATTTTAATATTAAGACCCATAGAAAAAAAAAAAAAAAGACCCATAGAAATGAACAGACCTCACAGAATCTTGTGGTATTCCGTCTCCTATTTCTACAGAGGATCTTGAATAACCTGAAACAGCATTTTGGCCATTTCTTTTTGAGTCATAGAAAGTGGATACAAATTACCTTGCTTTGTGTTTTTTCCAGAAATAAGTTGTCTTTTGAAAGTAGATATAACATCTTTCATATCAAGATTGATTTCTTTGAACATCTTTATTTTTAAAAATTTTTTAATTTAAATTCAAGTTAGTTAACATATAGTGTATTATTAGTTTCAGGGGTAGAATTCAGAGATTCACCAGTTGCATAGAATACCCAATGCTGATTCCATCAAGTGCCCTCCTTAATGCCCATCCCCCACCCACCTCCCCTCCAGTTACCTTCAGTTTGTTCCCTATAGCTGGGTCTCTTATGGTTTGTCTTCCTCTCTCTCTCTCTCTCTCTCTCTCTCTCTTTCTGTTTTTATCTTATTTTTCCTTCCCTTCCCCTATGTTCATCTGTTCTGTTTCTTATATTCCACATATGAGTGAAATCATACGGTATTTGTCTTTCTCTGGACATCTCTAAAATCTAAAACTCTTAAAATTCTCTAACATCTTCCACTTTGGCAAACAAATTTGCTTACTAGAAGTTCTAAAATTGGGATGCCTGGGTGGTTCAGCGGTTAAGCGTGCCTCCCTTCGGCTCAGGGCATGATCCTGGAGACCCAGGATCGAGTCCCGCATCGGGCTCCCTCATGGAGCCTGCTTCTCTCTCTATGTCTCTGCCTCTCTCTTTCTGTGTCTCTCATGAATAAATAAAATATTTTTAAAAAGTTATAAACCCCCCCCAAAAAAGTATCAGCTATCATCTGCCCTCCCTCCATACTCATGACTCTCTTACATCATATAAATAATATCTTCCTCCTTCATATGGTTCTAAATGATAGCATCTAAACTAATGAAAAGCGATCATACTTCTAATTGTCAGAATGGCAAATCCTTTAAAGAGTCTTGACTGTCTCTTCCCTGGAGGATGAGAACTGTATAGCATCGAGATTAATTCTTAAATTACCAAAGTATTTTGACTGGTCTCAAATGTCTAGAATAAACACCTACAATAAACACAGACTGGTGACCCAAGCCAGATGTTTTGTTATTAGGCCTGCTCAATATTTTAAAATTTTTGAGCCAATATTTAGAATTCAGGTAAAATTCAAAAGCTCTACCAACTCTTAGGTCCAGCTTCTGCAACCACTGTCATTTGAGTGCCTTACTCCTCATCTAAATAAAACCCAAGAAACCAATACAAAATGTAAAGGGGAAAAATGGTTTTTCCTCTTTTATATAGCAATGTAGAAATAATTGTTTAATGTTCTAGGTACACTATTAAGAAAATTGAGTTTCAAATCTATAAATATCATTAACAACATGCAGAATTTGTGGAGCTAAAGAAGGTAATTTAACTCTTAGCTTCGCTATCTCACCATCATTGTCACTATTACTAATTGACCGGGCCTCCACATTAAAAGCCCATACCTCAAAAACACTGATGTCCATGAGGCGCCTGGGTGGCTGAGTTGGTTAAGCATCTGTCTTCAGCTTAAGTCATCATCTCAGGGTCCTGGGATCCAGCCCCATGTTAGGTTCTCTGCTCATCGGGGAGTCTGCTTCTCCCTTTTCCCCACCTCACCCCACTCCTACATGCACTCTCTCGCTCTCCCAAATAAATGAAAACTTAAAAAAACAACAAC
Source organism: Canis aureus (assembly GCF_053574225.1). NCBI lineage: Eukaryota > Metazoa > Chordata > Mammalia > Carnivora > Canidae > Canis > Canis aureus. The sequence continues at coordinate 6,369,560 of NC_135638.1, forward strand.
ACTGATGTCCTCTAGAGTCAAAAATACAAAAATTAAGCTGTTTAGCCTGGCATTCAAGCTGGACAATATGGCCTCAACCTACCTTCCCAGCTCTACTTCTTACCAGTTCCACCACTTAGAGGTATATACTCTATGCTCAACAACCCCTCAGCATTCCTGAAACTTGCCAACAACTTTCTCCTTCTGGCCTTTGCTTCTGATTTCTCATCTACCTGAACTACTCATTTTATTCTCCCACCTTGCAGGACCAGCCTTCAAAACCAAGCCAAAGTGTCAAAAACTGTTGATATTTTTAAAACATGTCTCAATTAAAAATGGGCCCAATGAATCCCTCCCTCCATCAGAATCTGTTTTCCTCACCAGACTGTGAGCATCCAGGAAGATAGAAGAGCATCCATTCACTACTAAACAGGGTTTCTAACACCAATTAGAAATAAGCATTCAGTAAATGCTTGTTCCATTGACTGTAACAAAATCACATGAGTGCAGACGTAGAGTCTTAATGGTGCTATGGATATAAATTCAGCTCTCTGTACTTCATCAAGTTGAAATAAGTTACTTCCAATAACTCTAAATTATGCCTTTTCAAAAATTAGCCCCTCGAATCCAAATCTATTGATTTGTGAATCAGTCATTTGCAAATGGAAAAACTGGGCAAAGGCCTTAAGATAGTCCGCATGCAAAAAAATACATACTATCATATTTATAAGTAAGTGAATGTTAATTAAACAAAGATAATCATTTTTTTCTCACAAGATTGGTAAGGTTCAAGATTTCATAATACATAATACAAAACAAAATAGCTTATTAAAGTCACTCTTACATTCTGTTGATATGAATTGGGGCAACTTCTCTGGAGGCCAATTTGGTAACGTATTATCAAAATATTATCTAAACAATACACAACCTTTGGCCCAGCAACTCCACATTTAGGAATTAACCCAAAAGATATACTCATTCATTTGGGTGGGAGGGAGAAGCTATGTTCAAAAATATATACTAAGATGAAAATGAAATTAACAATTTTATTTACAATCACATCAAAAAGAAAAAGTGCTTACTAATAAATTTAATAAAAGAAGTACAATACTTATAAATTAAAAACTATAAAATGTCATTAAGTCTTATAGAATGCCTAAATAAATAAAAAGACATCCTGTGTTCATGGATTAGAAAACTTAACTTTTAAGATTGCAATACTCCCCAAATTGATATACAGACTCAATAAAACCCATATCAAAATCCCAGTTGGCTTTTTGCAGAAGTTGACAAGCGTATCTCAAAATTCACTTTTAGGGACTCAGAAATGCAAGGAACACAGAACAGTCAAACATAATATATGAAAGCATTGGTTGTAATAAAAAATACTAGAAAACAATAGATCAGCATTTCAGTAGGGGGTATACCCAGCCAATTAGGGCACATCCATATAACAAAAAACTATGTATCGTTTAATATAGTCTATTCTAATAATAGTATGTACTTATCCAAACTTTCAACAAATATTTGTTGAATACCAACAATGCGAAGCATTACATTTAAGGGAAAAATCCAAGGTAGGGAAATAAATATAAAATGCTCCCAATTGTGTGGTCTTTTAATGAAAATATCTTCATACATATGCTGATACATGAACAAAAATTGTTGGGAGGATCCACAAGAAACTATTCATAGCACTAACCTCTTGGAAGAGGGACTTTTTGTATAGTCAGTGCATATTGTAATGTTGAGTGTTAGGTATGTTCATAAATTAATATTTTATTAAAAATAGTTAACACAGGGGCACTCACATGGCTCAGTCGGTTGAATGTCCGACTCTTGGTTTTGGCTCAGGTCATGATCTTGGGGTTGTGGGACTGAGAGCCCAGCACAGGGCTCCCCACCCAGTGGGGAGTCTGCTTCCCCTCTGCCTCTTCCCTCTATCCCCACCCCGCTCATGCACGTGCTCTAAGTAAATAAATATTTTTAAAAAGTTAACACAAATCAAATCATATATGCAAGCACACAATATAAAAAGGATATAGAGGAAAACAAAGTTATAGCAAGAACACTAGCATATGATCAGTGTTACAAGGATTTATTTAAAGTTTAAGTATTGTATGTTCCATACTTAAGTGTGAGCTATACTTAGAAGGAAAATGAAAGATGTTCATAATCTGGTTTTTTTTTTTTTTGGAGTTTCTAAATACCTGTTGGTTTAGATTGACACGAATTTTTTTTAAAGATTTTATTTATTTATTCGTGAGAGACACACAGAGAGAGGCAGAGACACAGGCAGAGGGAGAAGCAGGCTCTCTGTGGGAAGCCTGATGCGAGACTTGATCCCAGGATCCCAGGATCACGCCCTGAGCTGAAGGCAGATGCTCAACCACTGAGCCACCCAGGCATCCCAACATGAATATTTTAAGAATAAATTTATCCTGACTCCGGTTCACAAGATGAGACCTTTGCAGACTGTCATATAAAAACATCAGCTTGGTGAAGACCTGACAATCTTAGTTTTCAAAGGATGACTTTGAAAAATGCATATTTTTGCATTCCCAATGCAACTCAATAGTCTATGCACACAGTAAGCCTCCAATAACTGCTTCTTGATTTATTTTGTCCAGTTGCTAGAAGGCACACGTCTGTGCCCTACATGCACTTTTTTTTTAAACATTTTATTTATTTATTCATGAGACACACAGAGAGAGAGAGAGAGAGAGAGAGAGAGACAGGCAGAGACATAGGCAGAGGGAGAAGCAGGCTCCATGCAGGGAGCCTGACACAGGACTCGATCCCGGGCCTCTAGGACCAGGCCCTGGGCTGAAGGCGGTGCTAAACCGCTGAGCCACCTGGGCTGCCCATGCTTGTACTTTTCAATGCCTAGACCACTGCCACTGCAGCCATGGAGGTAGCTCTCAGCTGGATGCATCTGGAAATACAAGAGGGAGCTGGGCAGGATGCTCTGTATTGATACTCCAATACAGGAACAGATAATGCTGCAGAATGAAGAACTGTCCCACCCACTAATACCATTAGTGATCCCACCAATTGGAAAAGAAACAGAGAGCCCAAACTCTACCCACATCTATGGCTTGCCATGGGCCGTTCTGCGCTCAAGCTCGGTGCCTGTGTGGATTGCTTGAGTACCTCCGCCCTCTCCTTAACTGAGAGCAGGGCACAGCACCAGAGGCCACTGATATTATAAGCTTCTGCAGAACACAGATCTCGTTGCCACAGCAACTGGAAGGTAAGGCTGAGCAAATATAAAAGAAAGTTAGCTGGACTCCAGGTTGCAGAGGCTAGGCTGAATTACGCAGCTGTTGCCAGTAGCAAGACAGAGATTACATTTTTAAGTAATGATACATCTTATAGCAATGAACAGGAGTCCTTGAAAAAGGAGCTGCTCTGTGCTTCAGGGTATACTTCCCATTTTTATTACAGTTCTTACCGGTCTACAGTGAGATGTGGACCAAACAGATGCTTCACCAATACTTCCCAATAAAAGGAGATGAAATCAAGGAGATAAATTAGCAGGCAGTTTGAAATTTTGGGTTTTTTTTGTTTTGTTTTCTGTTTTTTTTTTGGTTTTTTTTTTTTTTTTGCAGTTTGAAATTTTGAATGTGGGTCTTCACTATGCTTACCTCTCTTCTGAGTAATCCCATCGATCCCCATCACATTAGCCGTAACTAACATAATTATCTTTTTTAAACCAAAAAAATAGAACCCCTGCTCTTGAAAAGGTTTTGTTTTGAATTGAGATTTGTGCATATGAAAAAAATATTAGAGATAAACATGATATTATGATTTGGGATAGTTAATTCATTTACCTATTTTTAACAAGTTTTGTTTTTTTTAAGATTTTATTTATTTACTTGAGACAGAGAGAAGGAGAGAGTGAGCTTGAGCTGGGGCCAGGGGGCTGGGGGAGAAGCAGAGAGAGAAGGAAAGGCAGGCTCTCCACTGAGCAGGGAGCCTGACTTGGGGCCCATTCCTGGGACCCTGGGATCATGACCTGAGCCAAAGGCAGATGCTTAACTCACTAAGCCACTCAGGTGCCCCTATTTTTAACAAGTTTTTAAGGAGCATCCCCCATGCCCCAGGCACTGTTCTAGAAAATAGCAATACAGCAGGGAGCAAAATAAATATAATATTCTACCTTGAGAGATTATTTTTGGATGGAGGGGCATAAATTAAAGAATACGTATACTTACATAGTATATTACAGGCTAACACACACGGTGTGGGGTAAAAATAAGGCACAGCATAGGGATGGAGAGTTGCTATTTTAAATAGAGTGGTCAGGAAGGGTCTGAGGTGAATTTGAATAAAGACCTAAAAAAGGTGAGAGAATGAGTGCCACAGTTCTTTCAGGCAGAGGGGAGAGTAAATGCCAGGGCCATGACCAGCAAGCCGAGGAAGTCAGAGGGCCAGTGTGGCTGGAGTGGAAGGAGGGAGGGTGGCAGGGGTGGGAGGCCAATCAGGTCAAGAAGACTGGATCGGGGGGATGCCTGGGTGGCTCAGCGGTTGAGCACCTGCCTTTCAAGGGCTCAGGGTGTGATCCTGGGGTCCCGGGATAGAGTCCCACGTCGGGCTCCCTGCATGAGCCTGCTTCTCCCTCTGCCTATGTCTCTTCCTCTCTCTCTCTGTGTGTGTCCCTCATGAATAAACTTTAAAAATCTAAAAAAAAAAAAAAAAAAAGGAAGATTGGATCAGGGGCACCCGGGAGCTCGGTGGTTACACACCTGCCTCCAGGTCAGGTCATGATCTCAGAGTCCCGAGATCAAGCCCCTATAAACGAATAAAATCTAAAAAGATGAAGAAGATTGGATCATGAAGGCTGAGTCAACCACACGATGTGCACTAAACTTTTACTCTGAGTCCAGTGGAAAACATCTGTGACGTTTTGAGCAGAGGATCTGCCTTAGGTGTTCGGAGGACTGCTCTATACTGTTTTGCCTGCGATGCTGAGAAGGAATGTAGGAGGCAAGGCTGGGAGCAGGGATGGTGCTTTTGCCGCAGGTGAGGCAGGAGGTGACCTGGATGCCATCATCAGAAGGGACAGGACTTAGCAAATGAAATTACTTGCTGGTAAAAAGGCCCCAGAAAGTGAGGATATAATAAATTATCGCCGTACCTCAAAGCCCAACCTCAGCACATACCGACCTATTTCACGGAAGGCAGATAAAGCGTCCCCCCCTTTCCTGAAAAGATGAAGCCCATTCAGCTGAGAGAGCCTTCTCCACCTCTCTCCCCTTTACCTCACTCTTAGCACTGCCTTTGTGTTTTGGACGGGAAGGTTCAACTCTGAGCTAGAAGGAAGTGGGGCTCATCAGACGGAGGGTGTGGGTCTAGGGGAGATAAGGAGGGCGGCAGTGATCCAGACAACACTCTCCACCCGTATGTAACACGTAGTCTAGCCTGAATTCGGAAGCCAAGCAGCTGGAAGCGCTGAGCAAGGAGGGGAGAGCTGAAGATGAGCGAAGTTTCCATGGCTACTCGCTGGGCGCTGCTACAAAGGACGGGATCGACGTGGGAAGACCCAGGCCGGAGGACTGAAGACAAGGAGTTCTGTACTGGAAACGCCAGAGCTGCAACACCTGGGGGACACTCAGGTGAACACACGTAACCCGCAGCTGGAAATACCGGGCTCGCAACATCACTCCGTAACTGTGAAAGCAAGCACTTCCACCGCCACGCAATGCGGTGTGGGAGCCGCCCCAGCCTGGAAGGGACCAAAGTATGGCTGTCCCCTTACTCTTAACCTACTTATATTTACCCAGGCATTTCTTTTTTTTTTTTTTTTTTAAGATTTTATTTATTCATTAGAGACACAGAGAGAGGCAGAGGGAGAAGCAGGCTCCATGCAGGGAGCCTGATGTGGGACTTGATCCCAGGACTCCAGGATCACGCCCTGAGCCAAAGGCAGATGCTCAACCGCTGAGCCACCCAGGTGTCCCATACCCAGGCATTTCGGATTCCAAGACGAACCATCACCTCAGAAAGAGAACAGCGTAGGACAGCTGAGAACGCTGATCGTTTTCTACCTGGAATTTTCTTCAAAAACCAAGGGTTGCCAAACCCTGATGGAATGCCTTTTACTATGGGCTGTAGACAACCCTGGCTCACTTCAGACATGCCCTCCTCTCTCGATGTGCTTTGTAACGATCTTTGTAGAGATCTACATATTCTTTTAATATTATAAAATGAGCGTTATTCGTTTTGGGAAGGAGATTGTTTGGACATTTCTTCACATACATATATCTGAGCTCTGAAGCCACCATTCATCCAAGTGACTGCCTCTAAGGACTCCTCCAAGTCGTCTTTCTCTTCACCTGACACATCCCGTCCATTGCCAAGACCCCAGTCCGTATCTTTCCTCTCTATGCACTGCTCAACTTCAGAGGCCCGTATCTCCTGTCGCCCACAAATACGGAGGTCCCACCTTATGTCATCTGTTACCTTGTCTCTAGCCGCCAGCGTCTCCTCTCTCCAGTCTGTCTCCAGAACACTGCAAACCTGCTCATGGCACTTTTCACCTTAAGCTCAATCTACGGCTCCTGGGAGCTGCACAAAGTCCAGATTCCTTAGCTTCACACAGCTCATCAAGTCTTTGTGACTTGGCTCTTGCCCATCTCTGCCTCCTCTTCTCCCTCTGCTTTACCTCCTGGAAATCTGCACTCAGGAAAACAAAACACTCAGGGTTCCCCAAATATAGATTGTCTTCTACCTCCCTATTTATACCAGATCGATCCCACATCATACAACACTCATCACTCGAAGTTAGTTCTGAGAGTTCCGATGCCTTTCCTAACACTCCCAGACACAGTGAACATTCTCATCTCCATCCCTGTAGCCAACGTCCCCCTGCAAGTGCCCTCTCTCACTGCCACTGCCCTTAGCTCAGGGGCCAAAGACAGAAATCAGGGCTTCCGTCTCATACCGCACATCCAAACCAAAGTTGTCTGATTTAGTCCTAAATAGCTCCATTTAGGACTGTGCAGACCCATTGCTTGTTTGGACTTGTAGTCTCCCTAGATCAAGTCTTACCTGCTAAGTATCACTTCCCTGCTCACAACTATGATGGTGCCGTATCACCTCAACATGGCCCAATCTTCCTTCTTCTTGCACACCAACAACCAATCACAAGGCCTCTCAATTTACCTCCTAAATATCCCTTGACTTGGGAGTCTCTAAGCATCCACAGCCACTCCTATCTGAGGCCACCATGGAGAGAAGAGTACCCGGATTTGACTACATGCCTCTGTTTTTATCGCCACTCCCACGCACGCTGTCAGGACGGAGCTCTCACTCCTCAGTGTGGCCCACTGGCTGTCCACCAGCTTGCCTCTCCACTCTCTACCTGTACACTTTAGCCTGGACCCGTCACACAGGCCACTCTCCCACCTAGAACCTTCTTACTCATACTCCTCCCCTTGGGGTCTCAGCCTAGGTGTGTACTCCAAAACACATTCCCATAAAATTGCACACTCCTCCCACTGGGGGTGGGAAATGCTTCTCTCCTGACCCAGATGTTTCCCTGCAACCCCAGGCTTCTCTGCACACCCTTAGTTTCCCTGTCTCCACAGAGATAGTTTATCTGACTGGTAAATACTGAAAGAATAATTGGGCACACCAATTCCTCCTCTTGAGTCAGCTGCCCTGAGAGAGCAATTCTGCTGTCCTTCTGAAGCAGCAAGTCTGCCTAATGCAGGAGGTCCGGTTAACAGGTAACAGGGGCAGCTGGCTCTCACGTGGAATGGTAACAAGTGACACTTTGGCCTCAGTCTGTACTCTTATTTTTCAAACTGGAGAAGACAGATGCTTTTTATGTTGGACCTCTTCTGAGATCAAGAGCGCTCATCATAATACTTAACTATATTATACCAAAATGTCATTAAGAGTATAAGCTTCCTGAGAGCAGGAACCAGCTCTTTTGCTCATCCTTATACCCCTGGGACCCTGTCTAGCACCTAATAAAGGCCTAAAATACGCCCACCGTGTCCTGCCCCCAGCAACCTGTCCAGTCTCATCTCCATGCACTTCTCTCTGAACCCGTATTTTAAACTCCACAATACTAAACCACTCTTTTTTTTTTTTTTTTTTTAAGAAATAGGCTATGCTCCCTTACTTCTTGATATATGCTATTCCTTAGGTCCAGATCACATACATGTGAGGCCCCATATATTCCAACTCCTCCTTTAAAAGTCAGCCCTGGAAGCCACCTCCTCCATGAAGCCTTCACCACCTCCTCCAGACACACACCATTCTGCTTACATATGCATTCCAACATACACCTGCATTTTCACAGTCTACTCACGTCTTGTGTGACCTCCTAGACTACGGTTTTTCAGACACTTACATGTTATATAAAGCATACTAAGAAATACACCTTATATGGCAACACAGTACGCATTCATTCATGTGACAGATATTTATTATGTTTGTTCTATACTAGACAATATTCTAGGCCTAGAAGTACAGCAGTAAACACACAAGATATAAATCCTTGCCTCCAGGAAGTTTATATTCTGGAATTTTAGTTTGGGTACACAAAGATTTCTTAAGCTTTCCAGACAGAAAATACAGAAGGAAAAAAAAATCCACTAGCCTTACATTTTTCCCTGACAATATTCAGTGTTAGAAGACAATGAAAACGATGTTGATTCAGTTCTGAGGGGAAAATAAATATAATACATCCAAGTAAAATGATGCCTGTGTACCCATCTTTTTTTATCAGCATAGACACCTGGAATGATGTTCACCAAATCTCAACCCTGGTTATTTCTGGGTGGCCAGATTAGGGTCCTATGTTACTTTTTTTAAAACTATATTACCTGAATCTATATTGGTCGGGTATCATTTTTATAAAAATCCTAAAGTTACGACCCTTGATAAAAACAAAAGGAAAGAAGGTATGGCAGTGTGCATCACAGACACCTAATATTTAGTCCACAATAGAAAAAAATGATATATTAAAAAAAAAAAAAGATTTCACAAAGTAAACTTAACCTTACTACACTTACATGAGATGAATTCTGGTATTTTGTATTCTATCCCAATTTTTTTTTCTTACTCATCTTGCCCCATAAGACTGATTTCTGTGTCCACTCTTGTTTATCCATAGCTTGAAAAATATATGAGACTTAATGATGGTATAGATATCTTTCCCGCCAAGTAGCTCCGAACGATGCCCAACATGTAATAGGCACTTAAATAGCATTTCCTGATAAAACAACTGAGAGTGTGCCCCTTTTCCTGAGTACAACTGACAGCGACTTGAGAGCAGAGATTGTTTTTTGTTTTTTTAATCTTTATACCCCAACGAGCTCTGTGCCCCTAGCCGGGCACAGAGCTCATTGGCAATAAATATTTGTTGCGTTGAATTGAGGCCTACTAGCTAACCAGCACGATTTAAGACACTTCATAAACACATTTAACAAAGAAAACATTTTCCTTGGTTCTTGCTCAACAAAAATACTCACATTGGGAGTTCTAACTGTAATAACTAGTATTTGCCCACAGAAACATGATGTTCCCTGGAACCACCTCCCACTTCACAGACAGGAAAATGCTTCTCCCAGGAATTCAAACCCAAGGCGGCAGGTGCCAGGAAAACAAAACACACCAAAAGGAGCTTCTGTTGGCTCTGAACTCTGACCCTCAAAACTTCTGTTTTTCTTAAGCAAAAGAATTCCAAAATTGTCAGAGTACAATTAATTTTTAAATGAGTTCCGCTTGCCCCCCCCAACTGTTTTTTGTCTAATGGTGTCCGAAGAATTGGGATACAGTCTGCGTGATTGATTTTATTATCTTATTATTACAGTCCTAATGATTTGGGGGAAGGGAGGGTTGTATCAAAAAACCTCTGAAGACTTTTCTAACCTCACAGCTGTTGTACAAAGACAAGGTTCTTTGAGAAGAGGTCAGAAAACAGGCTTCTTTCACAGTGACCTACAACCAGAATATTTACAGGAAAATCATATCAGCAAAACCTTATTGTCAAACAAACAGCACTCTTTAAAACAAAGTTCTGGGGCAGCGGCGGGGGGTGGGGGGGTCAGATGGGGTTGGAGGGGGGGCTCAGCGGGTTAGCGCCGCCTTCAGCCCAGGGCCTGATCCTGGAGACCCGGGATCGAGTCCCACAGGGATAGAGTCCTGGGGATAGAGACGCGCGGGGATAGAGTCCCACGGGGATAGAGTCCCGCGAGGATAGAGTCCCGGGGATAGAGTCCTGGCGATAGAGCCCCGCGAGGATAGAGTCTCGGGGATAGAGTCCCATGGGGATAGAGTCCCACGGGGATAGAGTCCCACTAGGATAGAGTCCCACTAGGATAGAGTCCCACGGGGATAGAGTCCCGGGGATAGAGACATGCGGGGATAGAGTCCCACGGGGATAGAGTCCTGGGGATAGAGACGCACGGGGATAGAGTCCCGGGGATAGAGTCCCGGGGATAGAGACATGCGGGGATAGAGTCCCACGGGGATAGAGTCCTGGGGATAGAGACGCACGGGGATAGAGTCCCGGGGATAGAGTCCCACAGGGATAGAGTCCTGGGGATAGAGACGCGGGGATAGAGTCCCATGGGGATACAGTCCCACGGGGATAGAGTCCCATAGAGTCCTGGGGATAGAGACACGCGGGGATAGAGTCCCATGGGGATAGAGTCCCACGGGGATAGAGTCCCGCAGGGATAGAGTCCGGGATACAGTCCCATGGAGATAGAGGACCGCAGGGATAGTCCCGCGGGGATAGATTCCCACAGGGATAGAGCCCCGGGGATAGAGTCCCATGCGGATAGAGTCCTGTGAGGATAGAGACCCACGAGGATAGTGTCCCGAGGATAGAGTCCCATGGGGACAGAGTCCCATGGGATAGAGTCCGCAGGAATAGTCCCATGGGGAGAGAGTGGGTGGGGCATAGAGACCCAGGAGGGTAGAGTCCGGCAGGGATACAGTCCCATGGGATACAGTCCCACAGGGATAGAGTCCCACGGGGATAGAGTCCCATGGGGATCGAGTCCCATGTCGGGCTCCCTGAATGGAGCCTGCTTCTCTCTCTGCCTGTGTCTCTGCTTCTCTCTCTGCATGAATAAATAAAACCTTTAAAAAAAATAAACGAAGTTCTCTAACTTAAGAGACTGACCATACTATTTCCTCATGTTCACATTTAGAGCCGCTACCTCCATTTTCCAAAAAAGAACAGCAGGGCTGGCATCCCACTGGGCTCAGCAGGATTTGGTTAGTCCCTGACTTGGGGGAGGTACCCTTGGCAGGATAGATACTTCTTCCACCTGGCTAAGGAAGCTGAACTTTTAGGTTTAGTGTATTAAGGTTCCTAACTTTGCTTGGGGGAAGGGACTGTCTTGGATATCACAGCTTCTTCTTACAACCTCCTTTCGCTCTCTTAGCCTCTCCAGCTATCTTCGCTTGCATTTTTAAAAAATGTTTTATTTATTTACTCATGAGAGACACAGAGAGAGAGAGTGAGAGGCAGAGACACAGGCAGAGGGAGAAGCAGGCTCCATGCAGGGAGCCCGACGCAGGACTCGATCCCAGGTCTCCAGGGTCACGCCCCGGGCTGGAGGCAGGTGCACAACCACTGAGCCACCCAGGTGTCCCTCGCTTGCATTTTTTTTATTCTGACTCTGGGTCCCGTGGACGCACGTTGACAAAACACACCAGCTGCGTCTCCCAAAGCTGAGGGGTGGAAGGCCGCCTGAAAGGTACCCACCTCTCTCCCAGCTTTGCCTCTAGGGAGGAGAATAGAGAGCGAGGTTTCGGGGTTTTTTTCTTCTAATAGAACGTCTGTTTGCACGAACGTTTCATTTGCACAACTAACGCAGAAGCGGATCTTCCCGGCGAGACGAGGCCGCCGAGACCAGGCCGCCGAGAGGCCAGCGCCCCCTGCGGACCCCCTCCCGCCGGCGCGCCCCTCCCCTTCCGAGCCGCCGCCCGCAGGGTCCTGCTGCCCCCCTCGCCCCTACACACGGCTCAGAGGCTGCCGGGGCACTCGGAGGAGCCCGGCCCGCCCTCCACACCCACGGTTCTCCGACCGCCGACCGTGACCTTGTCCCCCCCCCCCCCCCCCCCGGTCCGCACTCCTCCCGCGGCTCCGCGCGCCCCGCGTCCCGGGGTCCAGATGTTCGCCGCGCGCGCCCCCGGGCGCCGTCCCGGGGACCCGCACGGGCAGGGCGCTCGCTGGGGGGCGAGCCGGGCCCTCGGTCCCTCCAGCGCCGCCTTACCCGCCGAGGGCCGCGGCCCCGAACGAGGAAGACGCGACCCAGCAGCGCCATCTTGGACCTCGCGGACTCGGGCTGCAGGTGCTCGGGGCTCCGGGGGGCGGGGCCGGGGCCGGAGCGGGGCGGGGCTAGGAGTGGGCGGGGCCACGATGGGGAAGGAGCGGGGCCTACTGTGGGTGGAGCGGGCCGCGGTGGTGGGCGGGGCTAGGAGTGGGCGGGGCCACGATGGGAAGGGGCGGGGCCTGCTGTGGGTGGAGCGGGCCGCAGCGGTGGTGGGCGGGGCCAGGAGTGGGCGGGGCCACGATGGGGAAGGGGCGGGGCCTGCTGTGGGTGGAGCGGGCCGCGGCGGTGGTGGGCGGGGCTAGGAGTGGGCGGGGCCACGATGTGGAAGCGGGGGCGGGGGCTGAGGAGCCTCGGGGAGCCACAGCGGCCAGGCTGGGGGGAAAGGGGAGCGGGTAGCGGAGTGCTGGCGTGGGGGCGGGGGTAGGAGCCGGGAGCGGGGGGGCCGGAGCGGGTGGGGTCCAGGAGGGGAGGGGGGGAGAGGGGAGGGGAGAGAGTATGGGGGGCGGAGTGTCGGGGCGGGGAAGGGGGTGAGGGGAGCCGGGGACCGGGCTGGGGCAGGTCGGGATCCGGGAGGGGAAAGGGGAGAGGGGATGGGGGGCGGAGTGTCGGGGCGGGGGCTGGGGAGCGGGGCCGGGGGCGGGCGCGAGTCTCGGTGGCCGGGACCCCGCGCCCCGCCCTGGTGTAGCGGCGGGGCCCGACGCCGAGTCCCGCGCCATCACCGCATAAAATCTTGCAAACCTCCGCGGGGCCGGTCCTGGGCGGGGCGCCCGGCCTCCGACCGAAGCTGCGGAGCGCCGGCTGCGGGGCCGCGGAGGGGCTGTGCCGCCTCCCCCCGGGTCCCAGCGTCGCTTTCCTGGCGGCGGGCGTGGTGCCCGCGTCAGAAGCCAAGGCCACCGAGGCGTCGCTCTCCGTCTCAGGGCCCTGCACCTCTGGGCACGTCTCAGGGCCCTGCACCTCTGGGCATGTCTCTGCCGTGCACCTGTGGGCACGTCTCTGCCGTGCATCTGTGGGCACGTCTCAGGGCCCTGCACCTCTGGGCATGTCTCTGCCGTGCACCTGTGGGCACGTCTCAGGGCCCTGCACCTCTGGGCATGTCTCTGCCGTGCACCTGTGGGCACGTCTCAGGGCCCTGCACCTGTGGGCACGTCTCAGGGCCCTGCACCTGTGGGCATGTCTCTGCCCTGCACCTGTGGGCACGTCTCAGGGCCCTGCACCTGTGGGCACGTCTCAGGGCCCTGCACCTGTGGGCACGTCTCTGCCCTGCACCTGTGGGCACGTCTCAGGGCCCTGCACCTGTGGGCACGTCTCTGCCCTGCACCTGTGGGCACGTCTCAGGGCCCTGCACCTGTGGGCACGCCGTGCGAACTCAGGTCACACCTTCCCGCTGACCTCTAAAGTGTGGCCGGTCGCCCCTGTCTCCGCATTATCGTGGAGACTGAAGAGGGTGGATGCGAAGCCCCGAGCTCGGGCTGACGCTTAGGTGACGTGGAGAGCTTACAAAGTGGTGAGGAGGGCAAACAGGAAGCCCGCAGGCCGACCTTCGGAAGCACGCCCGGCTCGCGGGGGTCCATGCTGATCTTTCAAATAGGAACCTGCTCCCGGAGGACCGACCTCACAGCTTCACTCCGAGACCACAAGCCCAGAAGCGGAGACAATGCAAGTCAACTTGATCAGTTTGTCCAAGCACAAGATGACGGTTGTTAATCCACAAAATACCCAACAACTGGTCTCTTGCTACGATGAGTGACTATTTCTTTACCAACCACAGCTTTTACCTCATTCTAGGATCCCCTCACTTTAGGATTTATTGAGATCTTCCTCGATAGAATTGCCTTCTCTTTCCGACAGTCCAACCTAAGTGAACCACCCGCTTCCTTAGACCACTTCCAATCATCCAATCAAAGCCCAAACCCTACAATAGGTTCTTTCCAACACCCTTCTAGGAAGACACCCCATGGTGTGCGTCCTCCTTTGCTGCAAAAAATAATGAACCCAATGGGTTCTACTGTAGGTGTGCCCCTGGTGGACTCTGGCTGGCGGGCGTCGACCGTGCCCTTCCAATATGAACCCATTGTCTCAGTTTAGGTTCCTCTAAAGTAGATCGGGGAACAGGGATCCAGTGCCAGCGACTCATTTGGGAACCTTGGGAATCACCAGTAGGGAAGAGAGGCAGGCAATACAAGATAGGTTATTCAGCTAGCTAACACTGGGCAACTGGAGCTAACGCCACAGAGGAAACTAAGAAGATGGAGAACACATGCTGCTGTGGACTGAATAGTCCTAGTTTGCAGCCCTACCCCTCAAGGTGATGGTATTTAGAGGTGGGGCCTTTGGGAAGTGATGAGATGAATGCCCTTATAAAAGAGGGTTAAAAGAAAAAAAGGGGGGGGAGGATTCCTGGGTGGCTCAACGGTTTAGTGCCGCCTTGGGTCCAGGGCCTGATCCTGGAGACCTGGGATCAAGTCCCACGTCGGGCTCCCTGCATTGAGCCTGCTTCTCCCTCTGCCTGTGTCTCTGCCTCTCTCTCTGTGTGTCTCTCATGAATAAATAAAATCTTTAAAAAATAAAAAATAAAAAAATAAAAGAGGGCCCAGAGAGCTGGCTGGCCCCTCCCTTTCACCAGCTTAGCTGTAACAAAAATCTGACCTCTTGTTGAGGTTTGATGGCTGGTAGCTTTTAAGCCTCCTCCCCTCTCTTCTTGTGTCTTGGGTCAGCTGGGCAAGACAGGATAGTCAGGAAGGCCCAGATAGTCCCTCCTTTGGCACAGCAGCCAAGCCCCTTCCCATACCTGGATACCCTCACTCTAATCCCTAACCAGTCCTTAACCACAGTAAAAAACAATCCCAAACCACTCTTCTATCCTTCCTGTATGAATTTTCCAGGGTTGCCATAGTAAAGTAGCATAGACTTGGTGGCTTACACAATAGAAGTTCTAGAAGTTAGATATCTGATATCAAAGGTGTTGGTGGGACTGGTTTCTTCTGAAGCTTCTCTCTCCTTGGCTCATAGATGGTGTCGTCTTCCACTGTCCCTACATGGTCTTCTTTCTTTACCTTTCTATATCCAAATTTCCCCTTCTCATAAGGACACCAGTCGTATTGGATTAGGACCCACCATAATGACCTTATTTTCACTCTGTTGTCTTTTTAAAGCCCTATCTCTATATTATTTGAGCTATTGGTCAAATTCGGAAGTACTAGAGGTTAGGACTTCAACATACAAAATTGAAGGGAACACAGTTTAGCCCATAATAGTTGCTCTCTCAAACCATTTTTAGATCAGCACAGGAGGCCTGCTCTCTCCTTCCAAAAAGTCTTGCCACATAAATAATAAACATTTTTATGTTTTCTCATGATGTGTATGTGTGTGTGTGTGTGTGTGTGTGTGGCATCATCAGTCTTGACATCCAAACTAAATTTGGGGTGGGAATCCATCTTGTTTCTACAGAGATATTACAACATTAGTTCTTTTTTTTTAAAAAAAAGATTTTATTTATTCATGAGATAGAGAGAGAGGGGGGGGGGGGCAGCGCAGGCTCCGTGCAGGGAACCTGACATGGGACTCGATCCCGGGTCTCCAGGATCAGGCCCTGGACCCAAGGCGGCACTAAACTGCTGAGCCACCCGGGCTGCCCAACATTAGTTCTTAATACATAGTCATTAGGTCACATTTTCTCTGGGTCAGAAATCCAGATATGGTCCTAGGCAGTCCTAGACAGACTCTAGGACCATCCAGGTATGCTCAGGCTCTCGAAAGACTGCAATCAGGTTGTCCACTAGGCCATAGTTTCACCTGGAGACTCACCTGAAGAAGAATCTGTTTCCAAGCTCATTCAGGTTGTTGGCAAAATGCATTTCCTTGTGCCCCTATAATTGTTGCCTGGAGGCCGCCCTCGGCTTCTAGAGGTAAATTATACTTCTTTTCTGTATGAGCTTCATCAATGTGACTCGACTGCTTATTTTATCGAGTTCTCAAGGAGAATCTCTCATCTCAGGGAGGACCCAATCTCTCTTTTAAGGGTAACCACCTGATTAAGTAAGGCCCACCCAGCATAATCGTAATCTCCTTTGATTAACTAAAAATCAACTGATTTAGGGCCTTACTTACATCTGCAAAATCCCTTCATCTTTGCCATACTCTGTAGGCTAGAATCAAGTCAAGGTCCCATCCATATCCAAAGGGAAGGGATTATGCCTGGTGTGAATATCAGGTGGTAGGGATTATGGGGACCTCTTAAAATTCTGCCTACCAAAACCACTAGGCTATACATGAGGAGGAAAGGCAGTTGCACACGTTTTAGGTAGACTTACACTTTACCACCAGTCAGAGGAAAATAGCTGTAAAATACACTCAGGCAGGCTAGGCACTGGGCACTCAGCCTACATGTTTGTGCACCAAGCTTGGGACACCTTGGCAGAAGGTTGGACTTCAAGAGAACAAGCCAGCTAGGGGGAAAAAAAAATAACCACTGTGAACTGAATACTAGAGAGGTCTCCCCAAAGGCTTGTGTAAAACCCAGGGCCCTTCTCATGATTTTGAGAGGGAAGGAGAAAGCAGGACACAAAGACAAATAAAATACGAATGAAAACAATTATTTTAACCACTAATGGTATGATATCTTACGTTTGCAAGTTTTACTGAAAAATAAAGGGCCCAAAGGGGCTTTACCTTTAAGGGGTACCTTTAAGGTACAAGATACAAGATACCTTGTACCTTTAAGGGGTCCCAAAGTTTACCAGTTTCAGGTACGTCCACCTCTGGCCTCACTACATGTTTTCATAGAGCTCCAAATTTTCCTTTTTGAGCTCTTAATATAATTGTAGTTGCATCTTTCTTTTATATACGAGGTTGTGGGGGTGAACACACCCCCAAGCATGGTTTCTTTTTAAACCATACTGCCATCCTCCACATCTAACAAAAGCTTGGTACATAGTGAGCCCTTCACAAATATTTGCTGAATGAATAAGCACTGAGGCGGTTGTCATCTTCTAGAGGCAGTATCATAAATAGAACCTAGGGAGCTTACAGCACTGATAGGCACTACTCAGGAATAGACTGGGAGCATGAAAAAAGGCAAGGAGTTATTTAGGCAAGAGCCAGGGGACTTGACTTCAATGCCTAAAAATATATTACTCCTGAAAGCTAATATTTCTCAACTTCTTCTGTGTGCCAGGTGGTGCTCAGCACCCTACGTGTGTCTTAGTCCTCACAAGCATTTGCGGTTTATACTATTGTTATCCCCATTTGGAAACTGAGGCACAGAACACTTAGGCAGACTGCGAAGCTGATAACTCCCAGTGATGGAGTCTGGGACTCAAGCTCTCAACCATTGCATTATTCCCTGTGTTAGTGGGGTATCGACGTGTGAGTCAGACTGCTGGGCCCCAGGCAGAGCTGTAACTCTCACTAGACGTGTCACATTTAACCAATTAAGAGCTTTTTCTATTTCATTTCCTTATCTGTGAAGTGCAGGTATTAAGAGTGCTAGCCTCAGAAGGTTTTACTCAGGTCTAAATGAAATAATGTGTTTAAAGCACTTGCACCAGGGCCTGGCACATACAAAACAGCAGAAAATGCTCACTATGATCCTGCACTTACAGACTGAGCAGTAGGTAACTCGGAGTTAAGGGAAACCCCTGAAGATCACTATATAAGGGTTTTGGGTGTTTTTCTCATGGAACCACAGGCTATAACTATTAAGCTAGTTCAACAAGATTTTTTTAAAGATTTTATTTTCTTATTTGAGAGACAGAACATGAGCAAGGGGAGGGGCAAAGGGAGATGCAGACTCCCTGCTGAGTGGGGAGCCCCACGTGGTGGGGCTCCATCCTAGGACTCAGAGATGATGACCTGAGTTGAAGGCAGATGCTGAATCGACTGAGCCACCCAGGCACCCCAGGTTCACCAGGATTATTACCCAGAAGATAAACTCCCCATGGAAAAAAAAAGTGGGGGAACCTACAAAATGCCTTGCTCAAGCATTGTCTAGAAATTACTCAGTGCTGTTTCAGATTTTTGTTAGAGTTCTACAGGCAACTAATAGGAAGTGTCCAAAATAACTTTACAGTTATGTTTTGATGAAATCAAGGCCCACAGCTTCTGCCCCAGGGGAAGAGGTTGAAGAGGGTAATGATCAGTTTCAATCAGCTTGGCAATTTAAGCCGTGTAGGTTCTCGACCATTCTGGGAGCTTTAATGGTGGATGGGAAACCAGCCCCCTGTCACAGAGGCAGTGCAATACTGAAGAAAGAGGCCACTCTTTGTTCGTAGGTAGCAACTTTAATAATAGCAAAGGGAATTTACTTATGAGGCTGGTCTTGGGCAGCAGCAAGACCAATGGATCCCTGTGCCTGCCCTACAAATCTTAAAATCTTGTAAAGAGGACCTAACGGGCATATATACTGTGCAGGTGTTTTCAACATCACATCTCAAGGCTAGGTCCTCAGAGCAGCCTCCTGGAGCAGGAAAGGCAAGTCAACCCCACATTCCAAGGGCAGGTAGGGGTGGGGGGGTAGTCATCAGGAGTGGTGGAAGGTGGTGGTAAAGAGCCTTCAAAGTGCCCTGGTCCAGCTCACGGGTCAATTGGTCATGATATCTTTTCTTGGTTACATTCCCTAATGGGTGGGATTACACATTAAAATAAGAGACAATCTTCCCTGTTGAAAATAAGGGAAAAGGCTCCTCTTTTTTAAGAACATCTGCTTTAGAAGACTTGTCATTATAAATTCTTTCCTGAAAGGTATGTAGATCCTTTTTCAAAGGATAAATAAAGCTCTGCCACCTTTGGGACCCAGCAATGTCTTTCTCAAGGGGGGTAGGTGGGGGGGATCTCCTTGAAATGTAACCAACGGGGAAGATAGGTCCATTTCCTAGTTCAACCTGCTGAACTGTCTCCTAGCATAAAGATTTGAGAAGTCTATTTGTCCTTGGGATAAAGGCAGTTAGCTAACACAACGATCACCCCAGTTGCCAAGTGCGTTTAGGATGAACTATGTGTGACAAATGATGCTGTCAAGTCCTCTTTTTCAAGGACAAGCCATTATGCACCTTGAGAATGGGTTTGTGCGGAACGGGTTTTATCTGCCTGCCTATTTAAAAGGATGAGGTTTCTCTCAGTAATCTCTCCAGCAGATTGCCTTTGATTCTGGTTTATGCTTATTCAATAATAAAACGGTTTCCTGTCTCTTCTATATTAGGGTGCCAGAAGATTTTGTTTTAACTATGTTTCCGCAGTAGCAATGAACTTCAAACTGCAAACCCTCAGGTCTAAAGTCACACAGGTACATCAGCTCAGTCCCGACTGCCAGGGAAATAAAGAACCACGTCCCCCCCCCCCGCCCCCCGAAAAGACCAGAGAGATGTTTAGCATTGCCCTGGAGAGGTCATGAGGTTTGCATGGTTTCTTTCTTCCTTCCTTTCTTTCTCTTTCTTTCTTTCTTTCTTTCTTTCTTTCTTTCTTTCTTTCTTTTTCTTTCTTTTTTTTTTTTTTTTGCATGGTTTCTGTTTCACTACTGAAGAAAACGAAGAAGGCCCACCTGAAAGGGGAAGTCATGAGTACTTCAGGTGGGAGGTACAGGCCACGGGGCCATTAATGTTCTTAAATGTGCAAGTCTGAATCTGGAAAAAGGGAACATCCATCCAGCATTCACTCCTAGCTGCACAGCGTAGGGATTGCTAAACAGTAATGTCAACTGAAAAAAAAAAAAAAAAAGTCAACCTCAAAGTAGGTGAATAAATGCTTTATTTGTCATTTTACTGAGGACAATAGCCCGGGAGACAGTATTTCAGATTGGGCTGAAGGAACTGCTCCAAAGCTTGTCAGTTTACCGGGGATTATATATAAAAAGGGTAGGGAGTAGACGTGCTTGCAGGCAGTTCTCCAAGGTCTGCGCATCACAAGGTGTAATTTGTTGGGTTGTAAAAATGAAGGTTTATTGATTTCCACCTAGACACGTGGGGGACCCTTAGGTCGTCTTAATACATTCATCATGTTTCTAGCATGTCTGATAAAAATATTGCCTGTGTGTCTCCACTTCACTGATTTTCTGGTTCTTCTTGTATTTGGTTTCTCCTTGAAGTCACTTGAAAGGGTCGCAGGTGGCTGCGGTTACAGTGCACAGCTAGCGCTCAGAGGACTTGGTCCAGGCTGCTGCTGAAGGGATCCATAGAGAATCTGCACCGAGAAACAGAAGATCTGCTTGTCGTGACTCTGCTACAGATTTTCTTTCCACACTTTTATCAGCTTTATTTTCCTCATCATAAAACTGTGTGTGGGAAACGAACTAGGGGTGGTAGAAGGGGAGGAGGGCGGGGGGTGGGAGTGAATGGGTGACGGGCACTGGGTGTTATTCTGTATGTTAGTAAATTGAACACCAATAAAAAAAAAACAAAAAAAAAAAAACTGTGTGTTGGTGTGAATTATGTCCCAAATCATTTGTAGTTTTAAAAATCTGTGATTTTTACAAGCAGATTAGATTTGGTGGAGTTATTATAGGCCACCTGATAGGTTACTAAGAAGGGCATTGTGAAGTGCTATTAAGATTTAAAAAAAAAAAACCTGATAGGTAATATTCTTTCTTTAGAATATTAGCTCTTGTGTATCTCCAGTGTTTGAACACCTCATCCAATTTTACACATTCTAGGTGAATATGAAGCTTCATATTTACAAAGTGCCTTACAGTCATCAATTATCTTCTTGAATGAATTCTTGAAGGGAGGCTTACCCATGATCCCAAAGGTTTAATGCTTCTCGTTCTGTAAAGGTAAGTCTTATACTTTGCAATCTGTGACTTTATCTTCATTTGTCTTTCAATTAAAAATAAATTATAAACAGCCAATTTGATTCAAGTAATCCACTGATGCTTTGGGTAACTCTGCTATGATTTGCAGATTAACTTGATTTATACTGTTTTACTCCCGTATAAAGATGAAACAATTGGGCAGCCCCCGTGGCACAGCGGTTTAGCGCCGCCTGCAGCCCTAGGATCGAGTCCCAGGATCGAGTCACACGTCAGGCTCCCTGCATGGAGCCTGCTTCTCCCTCTGCCTCTCTCTCTCTCTGTCTCTCATGAATGAATAAATAAAATCTTTAAAAAAAAGATGAAACAATTAAGACACACAGAAGTTATTTTATTCGAGTAAACTATAAAACAGAATTATTACAGTGAAATAATCCTAGTAAAGTAGAATTAGGGTTGAGCTACAGAAATAGAATTCATTTGTTCCTTACTATCTGATTGTATTCTAATAATCTTCACAAAAATAGATGACACACACTGAGTCATCACTGTTCTCCGCATGCTTCTCATTTCCCCAAACCACACCTACTTTCACAGCTCACACATAAGTACTGAACACAGGTGCAAAAGTGTTTCGACGAGTAAATTCAATAAACAGTTATATCAGGTACTCATTACTATGATAAATATTACAGATATGAAAGTGATTTAGACAGTAGGGACCCAAATATGACTTAGACACAGCCCCACCCCAAAGGAACTAGAAAGGAAGGAAAGGAATCCAATATTTGTTTAAACCCATGATGTACAGTGTAGCATCTCATTTAATACTAACAATAATACTGCAAAGTAGATAAATTTAAGCCCACTTATATGTAAGAGGAGACTGAGCTGCCTTTATTGTTACCTGTGTGTGATCCTGGGACAATGAAATCCTAGCTCTGTTAAACCTATGCTGTAGATTAACATTAGTTAGAAATTAATGGCCAAGTTAATGATATTGGGGTGAAGACAACATGATCTTTTATTTATCATTTTTCCAAGTTTTTACTTAAATTCTAGTTAACATACAATGGAATATTAGTTTCAGGTGTAAGAATTTAGTAATTCAACACACATAAAACACCCAGTGCTCATCACAAGTGCCCTCCTTGATATCCATCACCTATTTAATACCCATCACCATTCCCATGCCCACCCCAGTTCTGGTAACCAACAGTTTGTTCTCTAAAGTTAAGAGTCTGTTTCTTGGTTTTCCTCTCTTTCCCCCCCTATATTCATTTGTATTGATTCTTAAATTCCACATATAATTTCCTTCTCTGACTTATTTCACTTAGTATAATAGTCTCTCACTCTTTCCATGTTGTTGCAAATGGCAAGACTTCATTTTTTATGTATATATATGGCACTTCTTCTTTATTAATTCATCTATTGATGGACACTTGGGCTGCTTCCACAATTTGACTATTGTAAATAATGTTTCAATAAACATAGGGCTAGGTATCTTCTGCTGAATTAGTGTTCTTATATTCTCTGGGTAAATACCTAGTAGTGCAATTGTTGGATCATAGGTTAGTTCTATTTTTACCTTAAATTTTTTTTTAATTTTTAACTTTTTGAGGAACCTCCATACTGTTTTCCAGAGTGGATGCACTAGTTTGTATTCCCATCACAGTGTAAAAGGGTTTCCCCTTACTCCAAATGCTTGCCAACACCTGTTGTCTCCTATGTTCATTTTAGCCATCCTGATGGGTTGAGGTGATATCTCATTGCAGTTTTGATTTGTATTTCCCTGATGATGAGTGATATTGAGCTTCTTTTCATGTGTCTGTTGCCATTTAGATGTCTTCTTTGGAAAAATGTCTAATCATCTCTTCTGTCCATTTTTTTAAACTAGATTATTGGTTTTTGGGTCTTGAGTATTATAAGTTCTTTATGTATTTTAGATACTAACCCTTCCTTTATTAGATATGTCATTTGCAAATATCTTCTCCCATCCTATAGTTTGCCTTTTAGTTTTGTTGACTGTTTGCTTCACTGTGCAAGACCTTTTTATTTTGATGAGGTTCCTATAGTTTGTTTTTGCTTTTGTTTCCCTTGCATCCGGAGACCTAATAAGAAGTTGCTATGGCCAATGTCAGGGAGCTTACCGCCTAGGTTTTCCTCTAGGATTTTAATGGTTTCTTGTCTTACATTTAGGTCTTTCATCCATTTTGAATTTATTTTTGGGCGGTGTAAGCAAGTGGTCCAGTTTCATTCTTTTGCATATTGCTGTCCAGTTTTTCAAACACTATTTGTTGAAGAGACTTTTTTCTATTGTATATTCATTCCTACTTTGTCGAAGATTAGTTGACCATATTGTTGTGGGTTCATTTCTGGGTTTTCTATTCTGTTCCATTGATCTGTCTGCAACATGGCCTTTTAAATGTTTTTCAGATAAGATGAAGGAATCAAAAAGAGAAATGGAAAATATGTAGGAGATGGAGGTAACTGAGAAAGCAAGCCTCTGGGAAAGATGAAAGGAGGTAGGTTTTAAAATTGAGCACAAATGGAGGAACGGATCCTAAACTAAAGGGCCAAATCATACCCTGATACCAGAGATAGAAAGGTAAGGATGAGGTGTATGTATAGATTTTAAAAGAAAAGAAATTTGTCTTATGATGAGAATAAGGGCAGAGTAGGACAGAAATTATAAAGAAGTCCTTACAGGAATTTCCTCAGGAAGATAGGACCCCATATTCTTTGAAGGAGGCCAGGGGATGACCTGATCTGAGGAAACTGGCAAAGGTGTAAAATAGCTCTTCAGGATTTCAGAGAATTTTTTTTGTTTGTTTGTTTTTTGTTTTTTTAAAGCAAAAAACTCATCATCCTACGTGACTGATGAGTCATGTTCTATAGTTCAACTGATATTAGAGCTTATGAATTTTCACTGGTTCTGTGTTTTCAAAGATAGGCAGATTTAATCCAAAAACTTCAGTAGGAGGTGGTTGTATAATTGGCTCATGGTTGAGGATTATTAGGGCTCATAAATAAGTAAGCAATGAGAGAAGAGCTCTGAGACTAAAATTATTTCTGAGAGCTGCTCCCAGTACTGAGAGCAGAGCTGTGAGTAAAAGTGGTTCAAACTCCAAACCTAGTATCCAGTTGGGATGTGACGGAAGATAGGAGACTGGTCACTTAGGTAAAGTGGAAGGATCAAGTGGCGAGAGACCTGATGAAGCTAAAAAGCAGGTGTTGTGGAGTGAGTGTATAAGAAACCTAGAAGGCCAGACAGCTCCAGTCAGAAAGTAGGATATTAAAGATAAGGAAGGTACTGATGATGGAAAGATCTAAACAGTAGCCATTGAAGAGGTTATGTGTGTAAAGCGGAGGTGAAAATCACAGGATTTGAAAAAGTCAAAGAAATGTGAGGCTAATGGGTAAAATGAGTTTTCCACTTGTGTCTTGTAGTTACTTGAGAAGAATGTCAGGAGTTGGGATGGAGCAGAAAGCTCTCACATAGGTGGCAATGTTCTCAATAAATATGGACAAGTTGGGACACCTGGGTGGCTCAGCAGTTAAGCACCTGCCTTCGACCCAGGGTGTGATCTTGTAGTCCTGGGACTGAGTCCCGTATCGGGCTTCCTGCATGGAGCCTGCTTCTTCCTCTGCTTGTGTTTCTGCCTCTCTCTGTGTGTCTCTCATGAATAAATAAATAAAATCTTTTTTTAAAAAAAAGAATATGGACAATGACATAGATATATCTGCAGTGGCAGTAACAGGATTTATAGAGGGTGGGTATTCACATATAATGATCTTATCTAAGAGAGATATTACAAGTTGGAGAAGAATAAGATGCTGAAATGGGAAGTGAAGGTGTAGGGATTTAAGGAGAAAGAGTAATTCTCTTGGCCAAAAAATATGGTGGATATCCTATGGGTCAGGAACTATGGGAGAGGCATTGGACAGGTATCCTAGAACTGATAGAGAAAAACTGATCTAGGGTGCGAGCCATATTTAATTTAAAGCAAGACATAGAGGGAAGTTTTTATGAAGACTTAAAAGATCTGGCGGGGTTTGTTTACAACAGAACAGAGGGTGGGAGCAGATGTTAGTAAGCTACATGAAACAGTGTGCATGGAATAGTAAGCAGACCAATTTGCTACTGATCTTAAACTCTATCTGCCTTCTGCCCCCTTTTTAAAGATTTTCTAAGCTCTGATTATTAGATCCATGCTGTTGCCAAGCAACAGATAAATTTTCCTCTGTCACTCTGACATTGCCCCATCTCCCCTTCTAGGGAATAAAGGGCTAAGTTATAGTGAAACCCAGCTCGAGAAGGACTTGGCCTGATGAGTGAAAATGTGTCCTTACAGTAAAGGAGCTGCAGGGCCATCAATATGTGCCAGCAGGAGCAAGGAGAATACTTTTGGGACTGTATTCTGAGGATGCTGAACAAGATGCAAATGGAAAATGAATTTGGATAAGGGAGTGTTTATCGATTTGGGAACACTCATCAGGAAGAGAAGAATGATTCCTGATAAGGATCCTGGGAAATATGACTAGCATGATGGCTCTCAGAAGCTTGAAGAAAGTGGTGGCCCATACTCAAAGAAGTAGAAATAGAATTGTCATGGCAGATGGTGGGAGCAGGGAGCAAAATGTTCAGAAAAGTGGGCATGCTAGAGAGACTATGCCATATTAAAGCTGGATGCTCCATTATCAAAGTGACTAGGAATTTTCTGGTGAGAGGGGTATCCCATCAGTGAGAAGCTCAGTGGTGGCTCTCCTCTGTGGGTCATAGCTGATGACAAAAGATGATGTTACCAAGCTAGGTTCAAAGATAGCAACAAGGATAATAAAATCCTGAAACAAAAGAGGCCAGGGGGCAGCAAGTAAACGTCATAAGGATACAACAGTCCAATTGAGTGGCAAGATTAGAGTGGCAGTCAGTGGTCTTAACCTAGAGAGGGCTGTGAAGATGATTAATAGAATATGGGGAAAAGATAGAAGCTAGCCAACCAGAGTGTGCTCAAAAAAAAAAAAAAAAATCAAGGATGGATGAACCCAAGGCTGAAAGCAACAGCCTCCATAAAAAGTTTCAGTCTCTTCCCTAGTTTCCTGACTTGAGCCAGTTTATCAATCCAGAACCCAGTAGCTGAAGGAGAGGCAAGAATGCTGGGAGGGAGGACCCTTCAACACCGTAGTCAGAATATATGGTCATGACTTCTCCCACCCCCACTCCACTCCCAATTCTTCCCCAAAGGGACCTGTGGCCATTCCCTTGGAAAACCATACGCTGAAGATTAGAGAATGCCTGAACATTTTTAAGATTGTTGGACACAATCATTGATACCTAGGAACTCTGAGTATTATGACAGTCCTCAATTAGAGTAGAGGTATACAGGAGCCAGATAATGAACAGAGTTTCTGCCCAGATCTGGCATATAGCAGGTCCACTGGGCACAAGGACCCATGTGGTGGTCATTCCGCCAGTCCTAAATGTACAATTGGAATGGACATACTTGATAGGTAGTATAACACCCACATCAGTTCCTTGGCCAATGGGATAAGAGTTATCAAAGTGGGAAAGGGGAGCCTCTGAAATTGCACAGTCAATATATTGAATAAAAACAATATAGGAGAATGGTAGATAATAATGCCACTTTTGGTTCCCATCTAAACTCCATTTAATTCACCATACGTGTCCCTCCAAAGATCCAACAGTTCCTAGAGAATAGACGATAGACAATTCAACCAAGTAATAACCCCAATTAGAGCATATGATATCTTTACAGGAGCAGAGCCAGATGACCTCAGGTCATTGACTTGTGGTGACTGATATGATGAATGTGTTATTTCCCGACCTTAATAGAAAGTAGAATTGGAAAGCGTTTGCATTCAATGAGAATGAATAATAGAAAATATTTATAGTGTTCCCTTAGGGCTGCATTGTCTCTTCTACCCTCTGTCTTAATGTAATCCTAAGAGATTTGAAATGTTTGGACATCTCGCAGAACACAACAGTGGTCTGCTACATTGATGGCATTATACTAATCCGGTTAGGTTAACAAAAATTGGAGGCCTTGGTGAAATATGTAGACTCCAGAAGAGTAAGAAAATACCTATAAATTGTTGGGGATCCATAAAATCAGTGAAATTTAAGAATTTATGGAGTTCAGAGCATACTTTTCCATGTCCTATTTAAGAAAAATTTGCTTCTCAGTCATATTTTCTTCTAGAATATTTATTATTTTACTTTCATATTTAGATTTATGACCCTTCTGGAATTGATTTTTTTGTACGTGTGCGAGGTAGGTGGTCAGCCTTCATTTCTTCTGTAGTGTTAATCAATATCTCCAGGGTCATTTATTGAACACTTCCCTCCAAAAAAACCCAACTTTCCTATATTGCTCTGTACTATCACCTTTGAAAAATCAAATTACCTTACATGTGTGAATCTTTTTTAGGTCTCTCTTGACCATTTGCCTATTTTCTATCCTTGTGCCAATTGGAACTGACTTAATGACTTTAATCTTATAATGTCAGGTAGTGTAAATACTCCAGCTTTGGTTTTTGAAATTACCTTGGCTATTCTCAGCTTTTTAATTTCCATATATGTTTTAGAATCTGCTTATTACTTTCCATTCAAAAAATCTTCTGGGACATTATTGAAATTGCATTGAATTTATAAATCAGTTTTGGGAGAGATGACATCTTAACAGTCCATAAACATGGTATATTATACCTGCATTTATTTAGGATTTAATTTCTGTCAATGTTTTGCAATCAGTAATGTTTGTATCATATCTTTTGACAGATGTATTTCTTTTTTTAAAGTTTGTCTGTTTGTTTGTTTATTTATTTATTTATTT
This sequence comes from Canis aureus, assembly GCF_053574225.1. Taxonomy (NCBI): domain Eukaryota; kingdom Metazoa; phylum Chordata; class Mammalia; order Carnivora; family Canidae; genus Canis; species Canis aureus. The sequence goes on from NC_135638.1 coordinate 6,397,438, forward strand.
ATTTATGAGAGACACAGAGAGAGGCAGAGACACAGGCAGAGGGAGAAGCAGACTCCCTGCAGGAAGCTTGATGTGGGACTTGATCCCAGGACCCCGGGGATCACGCCCTGAGGCAAAGGCAGATGCTTAACCACTGAGCCACCCAGGTGCTCCTTGATAGATTTATTTCTAGGTATTTGAGGACTTTGGGTGCTAATATGCTTGTCTATTTTATGTGTCATTTTTAATTTATTTTCTGAAATACAATTAAGTTTTGTAGTTATTGTATCCAGTGACCTTATTACGTTCACTTATTAATTCAAATAATTTGTCAATAGATTCTTTTAGATTTTAAGTTTACACAACCGTTTATGACAATGTTATTTCTTCCTTTCTGATCATTACGCTTTTTCTTTTTCTCCTCTAGGGCATTGGCTTGAGCATCCAATACCATGTTAAAAATATATGGTAGGGCAGCCCAGGTGGCTCAGAGGTTTAGCGCAGCCTTCAGTCCAGGGCGTGACCCCAGGGCCCTGGGATCGAGTCCCACGTCGGGCTCCCTACATGGAGGCTGCTTCTCCCTCTGCCTGTGTCTCTGCCTTTCTCTCTCTTTCTCTCTCATGAATAAATAAAAAATCTTTAGAAAAATACATGGTAATAGCAGATATGTCCTTGTTTCATTCCTGGTATCAGGGGGAAACATTCAATAATTAACGTTAAGTATAATGTAAGCTGTAGTTATTCAGAGATGCCCTTTATCAATTCCCAGTATTCCTACTTTTCTGAGAGTTTTTATCATAAGGGGATGTTGAATTTTATCAAATTCTTTTTTGGCAACTACCAAGCCGATCCTGTGATTTTTCTTTTCTTTTCTTTTTTCTTCTGTTACTCTGATGAATTACAGTGGTCTTCCACCCTTCCATTTGTAGAAAAGCCCTGCTTAGTCATAATGATCCTTTTTTATGTACCACTTGATTCAATTTTTGCATTTAGGCTATAACAGATTGATAAATCTGCCTCCTAAAGTAACATTTTTTTTTTCCTTCTCATTACAATTACTTTAGAAAACAAGAAATTGGGATGCCTTGGTGGCGCAGTGGTTTGGTGCCTGCCTTTGGCCCAGGGCGCGATCCTGGAGACCCGGGATCGAATCCCACATCGGGCTCCCGGTGCATGGAGCCTGCTTCTCCCTCTGCCTATGTCTCTGCCTCTCTCTCTCACTGTGTGCCTATCATAAATAAATAAAAATAAATAAAAAAATAAAAAAAGAAAAGAAAAGAAATTGGGATGCCTTGGTGGCTCAGTGGTTGAGCCTTTGGCTCAGGGCGTGATCCTGGTCCAGGATCAAGTCTCATATTGGGCTCCCTGGGAGGAGCCTGCTTCTCCCTCTATGCCTCTGCCTCTGTGCCTATCATGAATAAATAATAAAAAAAAAAAAAAAAAGGAAAACAAGAAACTATATGATCCCAAGCATGCTCTTGGATGTTTACTTTGTAAGTGTGCAGGATGTAGAATGGATTAGTGCAAGGTGAAGAAAATTAGGGGTCAACTGGAGTATTGAGGGCTTGGACCAGTTTGGTACAAGTGGAGACGAAAAGGAAGGAGAGACTCTGCAGTGTTTAGCTCCCGATTAGACGGAAGGGTAGCATCATGAAATAGAGCAGCTGGAGAACGTGACGTCAGCTTGGAGAAGAGCAGAAATAATGAGTTGACTCGGGTAACAATCTTATTACCGTCCTCGTAAGGATCAATCACCATCATCGGGATTCCTACAAAGGGATGACCGCAATTTAGGAACTCGCCAGTGCACGCCATTCCATAACCGGCTGGCATGTTAATGCCTTTAATTACAAAGTTTCCTGACGTTGCTTTGTAGCTAAAAAAAAAAAAAAAAAAAGAGAGAATCCCGTTCACCATCAGACACCGTAATTCACCGCACATCCGCGGAGCACCCCGCGATGGGATCCCCAGGCCGGGCCGCGCCGGCCAGCCCCGGGGTACACGCTGCGCAGTTCCCGCCGTCGACCACCAGGGGGCGAGCGGGAGCGCACGTCGCCCGCGTCCCCCCGCCCCCTCCCCCCGCCCCCGGCCTCCGCCCCGCGGCCCAGCTCCCGGGAGCGCGCACGCCCGGAGCCCACGCGGACCGCGGCAGCTGCAGCCGCGCGCTGGGCCGGGGCGCGGGGGCCTCGGGGGACCCAGGCCATGTGGAAGCTGCTGCCCGCCGCGGGCCCGGCCCGAGGTGAGGGCGGGGGGAGGGCCCGGCCCGCCGTCCCGGGAGCAGCCGGCTGCGCGGGGCCGAGGCTGCGGGCCGGGGCTTCCGGTCCCGGTGTCCGCCTTCCGGGGCCGCCGCGTCCGTCCGGCGTGCGGGGGGGAGGGGGGGGGGCGCCGCGTTCCGGGGCCGCTTCCCGGCGCGCAGGCCCCGCAGAGCCGAGTGCTGGCCGGTCGCCGCCGCGTCCCCGGGGCATCCTCCGGTGCGTCCTCCGCGGCGTCCCCCGCTGCCTCCCCCGGCGCGTCCTCCGGGGCGCTCTCCGGTGCGACCTCCAGTGCCTCCCCTGGTGGGGCCCTCCGGTGCCTCCTCAGGGGCGTCCTCCAAGGGCGTCCCCTGGGGCGTCCCTTTGTGCCTCCTCCGGTGCATCCCTCGGTGTGTCCCCCGGGGCGTCCCCCGCGGCGTCCCTCGGTGCCTCCTCCGGTGCGTCCCCCCTGGGCGTCCTTCGGGGCGTCCTCCGGTGCCTCCTCCGGTGCCTCCTGCGGTGCGTCCCCCCTGGGCGTCCTCCGGTACCTCCCCCGGGGCGTCCTCCGGTGCCTCCCCCGTTCCTCCCCCGGGGCGTCCCCCGGTGCCTCCCCCGGTGCCTCCCCCCGGGCGTCCCTCGGTGCGTCCTCCGGTGCCTCCCCCGGGGCGTCCCTCGATGCGTCCCCCGGTGCGTCCTCCGGTGCCTCCCCCGTTCCTCCCCCCGGGCGTCCCTAGGTGCGTCCTCCGGTGCCTCCCCCGGGGCGTCCCTCGATGCGTCCCCCAGTGCGTCCTCCGGTGCGTCCCCCGGTGCGTCCTCCGGTGCCTCCCCCGTTCCTCCCCCCGGGCGTCCCTAGGTGCGTCCTCCGGTGCCTCCCCCGGGGCGTCCCTCGATGCGTCCCCCGGTGCGTCCCCCGGTGCGTCCTCCGGTGCCTCCCCCGGGGCGTCCCTCGGTGCGTCCCTCGATGCGTCCCCCGGTGCGTCCCCCGGTGCGTCCTCCGGTGCCTCCCCCGTTCCTCCCCCGGGGCGTCCCTCGGTGCGTCCCTCGGTGCGTCCCCCGTTGCCTCCCCCGGTGCGTCCTCCGGTGCCTCCCCCGTTGCCTCCCCCGGGGCGTCCCCCGGTGCTTCAGGCTTCGGGCGAAACGCAGGGAAGGAGTCCCCAGGCGGCGGGGCGGGGCGGGGGGCGCCTGGTCTTGCGCACTTTGCCCGACTCGGCGAGAAGCCGGAGACCGGAGACCGTTGGCTGAACGGCGGCCCCGGGACCCCTGCGAGCGCCGGCTCTCGGGAGTGCGGTCCGCGCGGAGCCGCCGGCGGGGGCAGGGGCAGGGCCGGGGCCGGTGGGAGCCGGTGGGAGCCGGAGCGGCCGCCGCGTGGCTGCCTCGGCCCGGCACCTGTCGGCACCTGCAGGCACCTGCCGCAGTGGGAGGCACCCTCTGCCCTCCGTGGCCCGCCTTCTTGACTTTTGGGGGGTTGAGAACTCTCAGCAGCATCTAGTGGGCCCCGTGGGCCCACTCCTCTGGGGGGAAAAATAAGTAAACCGAGGCACGATTTTCCCCCTTGAAACAGCCCCCCTCCAGGCCGCGAGTTGCTGATGGACAGAAGCTCGGGTCCGGTTTACCTGCCCGCATGGCCCTGCCACTCCAGTGATGGACTCCCGGGCGCCCCGCCAGCCTCTGCTAGTCTCCGACCAACTCGCTGTTAGACGACAATTCGTGATTTTCAACATGTTTTTAAGCTAATGAGACTTGCCCACTTGTTTGAAACGCTCCCGTTAACATAAACGCGCAGCTCCCCCAAAATGCACACTTTAAATCGGGTCCGAACTTGCTTTGCACGGACCTGTCTGTGTTGCTCTGCTCCTGACTTCCTGAGTGGCTTGCGTTCTCGTTCTTGGGACTTTACGGCGTCGTGTACCACCTGGTAGGGGAAGTTTCTGTAAACTGCAAATGTTTCTTTACAGTTTTTTGCATCATATTTTCCCAATGGGTTTTTGGATCTGTTTAGGAGAGGTGGGGGGTGGGGGGACAGAGGGACATATCCAGTCCCAAGCAGACTCCCCTGCTGAGCACCCAGCTCAACATGGGGCTGGGTCTCAGGACCTGGAGATCGCGACTCCCGAGATCAGCACCTGGAGATTGGGACCCCGAGATCTGCACCTGGAGATTGGGACCCCCGAGATCAGCACCTGGAGATTGGGACCCCGAGATCTGCACCTGGAGATCGCAACTCCCGAGATCAGCACCTGGAGATCGGGACCCCGAGATCTGCACCTGGAGATCGGGACCCCCGAGATCAGCACCTGGAGATTGGGACCCCCGAGATCAGCACCTGGAGATTGGGAACCCCGAGATCAGCACCTGGAGATTGGGACCCCCGAGATCTGCACCTGGAGATTGGGACCCCCGAGATCAGCACCTGGAGATTGGGACCCCGAAATCAGCACCTAGAGATTGGGACCCCCGAGATCTGCACCTGGAGATCGGGACCCCCGAGATCAGCACCTGGAGATCGGGACCCCCGAGATCAGCACCTGGAGATTGGGACCCCCGAGATCAGCACCTGGAGATTGGGACCCCGAGATCTGCACCTGGAGATTGGGACCCCCGAGATCAGCACCTGGAGATTGGGACCCCCGAGATCAGCACCTGGAGATTGGTACCCTGAGATCGACACCTGAAGATTGGGACCCCGAGATCAGCACCTGGAGATCGCGACTCCCGAGATCAGCACCTAGAGATCGCGACTCCCAAGATCAGCACCTGGAGTTCAGGACCCTGAGATCGGCACCTGAAGATTGGGACCTCTGAGATCAGCACCTGGAGATCCAGACCCCCGAGATCAAGACCCAGAGATTGGGACACCGAGATCAGTACCTGGAGATTGGACCCCAAGATCAGCACCTGGAGATTGGGACCCCCGAGATCAGTACCTGGAGATCGCGACCCCCGAGATCAGCACCTGGAGATTGGGACCCCGGAGATCGGGACCCCTCGAGATCGGCACCTGGAGATCGGGACCCCCAAGATCAGCACCTGGAGATTGGGACCCCCGAGGTCAGGACCCAGAGATTGGGACCCCCAAGATCAGCACCTGGAGATCGCAACCCCCGAGATCAGCACCTGGAGATCGGGACCCCGAGATCAAGACCCGGAGATCAGGACCCCCTGAGATCAAGACCCAGAGATCGGGACCCCCGAGATCGGCACCCGGAGATAGTGACCCCGAGATCAGCACCTGGAGATCGGGACCCCCAAGATCAGGACCTGAGAGGAAACCAAGAGTCAGACGCTTAAGGAACAGAGCCAGTCACCTCTGACACTTTTCAGTAATCACTTGAAAACGCTGTAGCTTTCCATCTAGTTAAGTAATCATTTGCATCTTTCAGTGAGGCTTTCCTAGAAAGCACAAGTTTGATGTCTATAAAGTTGATTATTAACATTTAAGAGCAAAATAAAAGTATGTTTCTTAAATATTTGCTGTATATATGTATACATGTGTGTATCTATACATTTACCTTTTTCTTTTTTTTTTTTTTTAATTTTCAGAACCATTCAGACTTTTGACTGGTGTGGAATACATTGTTGGAAGGAAAAACTGTAGCATTCTAATCGAAGGCGATCAGTCAATCAGTCGAAGTCATGCTGCCTTAACTGCAAACTTTTCTGTAACCAACCTGGTACGTTACTCATTTTATTTCACTAGTTTATAGTAAGGGGGTCAAAATTACAAGATTATTTGGGTGTATAAGAGTTTGTAGGATTTTGAATTCCATAATTAGTTTTTTTTTTTTTTAAATGTTAAAATGACTTAATTTTGGTAGTGGTAACAGTGGTGTGTGTTTCGATATTTGAAGTTTCTGTTCCAGTGTTTTACTCTATTGTAGTGATTTAGAAGCTCAAAGGAAGTAGAACATATTTATACTTATTTAATGAACATTGAGTGCTTGCTGTGTCCTCCTTTAAAGAGTTTGTGTAGCCATGTGAACACAGGCATTTCCCACATAATGTAGGTTTTCACAGTGGGAATTGGTTTATTTTATTAGGAAAAGCAGTTGTTGCTTATGTCCCACAGTTCTTTTGAGTTTGTTTTGGTTGGTTAGCTTTAATCACAACGGTGGGTGGTAAAAGTTATATATATATAAACGGCTGTGCACCTGATAATGCTGGTGATAATAAGAAAAGCCATTATTTTGAGCAAACACTACATATCAACAGATGCTGCATCTGTTCAGTAATATTTAGGTTTTGTGTCTTTATTTTTCTAGTTGTAAAGGATTATTGTTGAAATTCCTAAAGGAAAAATAAAATTGTTACTGCAAGTCAGACATTCTAAGCCTTTTCTCATTGGACCATTTTTTTACTGTGTTATTTTGATAATGTAAAAAAAAAAAAAAAAAAACAACTTAGGGACGAAGCTGTCATGTGTGAAACAGACTACACAAAGGCAAAGAATTCTCAAAAGTGTGAAATTGAGGGGTCATTCTACCCTGACTGACAAAAATAAAGAAAATGCTTGTTCTAAGAGGAATGATCCTGGAATTCAGACATTTGCCATTAATTTCTAGTTGACTGATGATTCTGTGTAGGCAACCGAAACTAATTATTGCCTTCTATGGTGGGCAGTTAGCCATCTATCAATTACCTAGTCAAAAAGTTACTAGCTTTTTATTTTGAATCCATTTCGCTTGGGAACTGTATTTACCGTGTGGTAAAAGACTTAAATGTATTGTTTCAGAGTCAAACAGAGGAAATTCCTATATTGACGTTAAAAGATAATTCTAAGTATGGTACCTTTGTTAATGACGAAAGAATGCAGCATGGACTTTCTCAAGTTTTGAAGACAGGGGATAGGGTTACTTTTGGAGTATTTGAAAGTAAATTCAGGTAAGAACTTTTTAAATTCCTATTAAAAATGGGCAGCTTTCTTCTGCACAGCCCAAATTTTAAAGGACGTGATATTTATGGATAATGAATTTAAAACCATTTAATTTAGTTCCTGCTTAGCATATTAGTGAACTTTGCATCACATGTGGGCGGTGCATTTTGTCAATCACAGGTAGTGATTAAGAGGGAATAAGAGTTTGAGTGGTCTCCAAGAACCTGATGGGAGCTACATTTGTTTAATTCTACATAAGTGAACGTATAATGTTAACTTCAGTCATTGTTTTTTTTCTTAAGTGCAACTCAAGACTTAGGAAGTGATAATTTCATAAATTAGAAAGGGTAATACATAAGAATTAAAATAGCAGCATGTGATGTGAACTTGAAGTTTAAAGTACTATAAGATGCCATCTCTGGAGCTGTGATAGTATAATTTTATGTAACTTGTTCTCATTTACAGAGTAGAATATGAGCCTTTGGTTGCATGCTCTTCTTGTTTAGATGTTTCTGGGAAAACTGCTTTAAATCAAGCTATTTTGCAACTTGGAGGACTTACTGTAAGCAATTGGACAGAAGAATGTACTCATCTTGTCATGATATCAGTCAAAGTTACCATTAAAGTAGGTTAAATGCCTTGTTATTATGTTAAAATAAGTTTTGTGAATCTAAGCTTACTCACCAGCTCTACACATTGTTAAGGCCATTTATTTTAAAACTATCAGAGCTGTTAGATGTGGGTTTATATATGTCACATTAAATGTATACCATTTAGGCTAGAATGACTTTTCAGATAACCTGTTTATTATTTGAGACAAGCAAAAACATGTAAGATTATATCTCAGATTTTGATTTAGCATTTTAAAGATGATTTATGTTCTATTTTCACCAATAAGTTTACTACATGTGGAGTTGGTATCTTCAGTCTAAAAGCGAAGTGACTGAGGTTGACCGCCAGTCTCCAGAGTTAGCATCTCTAGTCCCTTCTATCAAGTTGTCTTCTACCAGTTCATCTCATGGTCTCATCCTCTCTTACTTCATCTCTTTTTGGTATAATGCCCTGATCACAAAGACTCTTTAAGTTCTTACAGTTTAATGTGTCTTTGCCATCCAGAGATACGTAGATATCTACCATTAGAAGATGCTGACTCTTCATTAAAACAGTGATATATTTTGGTATGTTTTCAGATTTTGCATCTTCATCAGACTTGGTTATATCCAAAGCTAATTGAAGAATGACATTGGGAGGTGATTCATCTCCTTTAAACAGGTTGACTGTAGATAGGTGAGATTGTTTTAAATTAATGTCTATAGTGAAAAGCAACAAATATTTAGATTCCTTTATTAGATGATACAGAAATCCTTTAATATCTAATAAGAATATGTGTATTATAGCTAAACAGGTATCCTAGAGAAAGGCTTCATTGAACCTCAAGTTAAACTTGTACGTCGGAGGGGTTATCTCTGATAAGGAGCAGGTTCTCTCTTTGCAAGGTTATGAAATTTATAAATTCAGCAGAGTGATTGGCCTCCTGAGTACTAATTTTTGCTAATAAACCAAAACGTCTATTTATTAGTTTATATTAGGGGTGCACCTTTATAGCAACCACATATTTATATGTGGACTCCAACACAATCCCCTTAAAGATACTAAAGTACTTGAGAAGTAAAATTTAAGTAATTATGCGCTTGTTGGGTGAATATGAAATAAGAGCAAAGGCAGTTAGATGGTCTTAAGAGATACTTTACTGAGTCGTGACAGACCTGGAACTAGTACCCATTCACCAGAGTATACACTATTCCAGTGACTGGGAGACAAATGGCGCAGGTATTAGAGTCACTGGATATATACTGACAACATTGCAGAGCAATCCTTTTTCAGTATATTTGATCAGTCATGTGCCAAAAAAGAAAGCCTAGTTATTATTTTTTTGGTTCATTTCCCAAAAGTACGGGTTACTTTATATTTTTTAAATCATTAAGTGTTAGAACCAAAAAGAAACCTAAGGAATATGCAGTTCCATTTTTATTTTTTGAAGAGGAAACTGAGTCATGGAGTAATTAAATCCATTACCCAAGATCCCAGGTATTGAAGCTTGCTCAGTCCGTTGTTAAATTCCACATCACTGCTTCCTGCCAGACGCCAGTTACTTCCCTCACGTTCGAGGTTGGTGTATTCAGATTCCAGTCTTGAGACACCTTAGGTTGTTTGCTCGTATTTAAGTAATACTCCATGTTATTAGAAGCATACTTAGAGATTCTTCAGTTGGGTTATTTCCATAGATTATGCTGAATCTTTATTTTCATCTCCAGTGGTGGTATTTTCTAATCTTTTTCAGATTTTGTGGTGTATTTTATTTGCTGTTTATAGCTTAGTTCACTTGTTACTTGAAGTTTCTCCACCCTCACCCCATAGTCTCTTTGTACTTCTTTTGAGCTTTTACTCCACCCCAAGCAGTTATTCTTTTATTTACTTTCTTAAAAATACTTTATTCCATACTTACAATCTGTTCAAAAGACATTTAGGCAGCAAAGATCTTACAGCTCACGTTTTTCTCTTTTTAACATGTTAAGAACTCTTAAATTGGAATACACTTTAAAATGGGCTTATGTTACCTTATTCTGCCCTCCCTAAAAGCAGTTTTTAAATTAATATTGTAATTGGTGGCTTCTTAAAATTAAGTGATTATATAGCATTGTGTATACTGAAACTAAACAGTGACCAAATACTGACTTCAATTTTATGGATTGTGGCTCCTTTATAAATTTAGAGAGATGAAAGGAAAAATGTCCCTTTATAGTCTCTAACTTAAAACTTTTCTTTAAAGAAAAGCTAGCAATGAGTGTTTATATTCACATATGTTTTTCTTCTTTCCAGACAATATGTGCACTCATTTGTGGACGTCCAATTGTAAAGCCAGAATATTTTACTGAATTTCTTAAAGCAGTTAAGGCCAATAAACAGCCTCCACAAATTGAAAGGTATATCCTGTATTTTTTTTAACATACCAATTTATTAAGATATAATAAAGGATACTAACCAACCACCAGATGAAGGATGCACAAGGCAAGGTATGGGGAAAAGGCAAGGAGCTTCATGTTCTCTCCAGGCAGGCCCCTCTCCCTGCACCTCCATGTGTTCACCAACTGGGAAGCTCCTATATCATGTATTTTAAATACAATATGACATACAGAATGTGTGATAGCACTGATTTTATTTAGGTCGATTCCCTCTTTAACGACCTTTTCAGGATGTGGTGTTCAGTTTAACAAACTGAGCCCCCAGATGCCCCCATATCTGCCAATATTTAAACAAAAAAAATCGAAGGACTGCACATGGCGCAGAGGTACCATCCAAAGGCCACATGTCCCATGGTGAGTATCATGCAATCAGGACCTCTGGAATTGTGTGATGCAGCCTTCCTGTTCTGGAGTCACATAGTCTCGGTCCAGAATATCAATAGCACTGTGGCCTTGGGAATGGAGTTTATTTCTTTTGAGCATCAGTTACCGCTTTTGAAAAATGAGACTAACACCTGTCCTGTGTTTTAAGTATTTAGTAGTTTTAGTAATTTTAAGTAATAGAGTGTACAAGGTCTGAGCATTTTGCTTGGCACTGTATTAGGTGCTTGTTAAAAGAAATGCTGCTAATTGCAATAATACCAGGTAAGATTCAAGTAGCTTTATGATGATGATGATGATGGTGGTGGTGGTGGTGATGATGATTTTATTTTATTTTATTTTATTTTATTTTATTTTATTTTATTTTATTTTATTTTATTTTTTTATTTTTTTTTATTTATTTTTTTTGGGATGATGATGATTTTAGATGCTCTGCTAAATTTGTGAATGACCAGACTAAGGGATCTTAGCTGCTGTATAGTATTTGTGATCCTTTGAAATAATATAATTTATGGTTGAGGAGGAAGATGTTTGGATTTTTATTTTCGAACTTAGTCAACTTAGCACAAGAACATGCTTGTTTAAAATATACCAATAAGTTACAGTCTATATGGCATAATAGGTAGACTGTGTGTTTATAAGCTCTTCTTAATCTCTATAGGACAGGGACGCCTGGGTGGCTCAGCGGTTGGGCATCTGCCTTTGGCTCAGGGTATGGTCCTGATCCCAGGATCGAGTCCTGTATCGGGCTCCCTCCAGGGAGCCTGCTTCTCCCTCTGCCTGTGTCTGCCTCTCTGTCTCTGTGTCTCTCATGAATGAATAAATAAAATCTTAAAAAAAAAAACAAAAAAAAAAAACCTCGATAGGACACCTTTGAATATCTGAGTGTTTAAAAATCTAAAGTGTCATGCAAGTTAAGAATCTTATTAATAGTTGTAAAATGCCATTAGTTGTCATAAACTATGTTGCCCAATGCTGGTTTTTTTTTTTTTTTTTTTTGAGGGGTGGGTGGGTACTCTTTATGCCTAATAATTTGTGTCTGCTTTTAAAAGTAACTGAAATTTTTCTTCTTGGGGAGGTTTATTTTTTTTTCTTTCATTTGGGAGGTTTTCTTCTTATGAAGCCTATTCATGGTTTTCCCAATAAACACCAATAAGTAATGATCCTTGATACAAATAAGAAGTGATTATTAATCCTATATTACTTGGGAGTGGAAGTGTCTGATAGGTTTTACCACTCGTGATGTATGTGTTATGGTCTTGAAGTTTTTAGAATTAGTCATTGATGTCTACTTATTGTTCAGATTCTCAGGTGTCTTTAACCTGGGTCTATTTTTGACTTTAGGTTTAGCATAAGTTTTTCTGGCTTCAATTTATGACTATATTAACTTAGATGACTACAATAAAACATCTCTACTGTAAGATTGTTTAGTAACTTCTAATTCAGTCTTAGCCATGAAAAGCATTTACACTAGCCCATGTTTGATCATGTCAACTGATAATTATATTTTAATATTTTTTTAAAGTAAGTATATTTTTGCCTTGATAGATTCATATGCTTATTGGAATCCATTTTGATATCCTTGTTGTCTTATTTGACTATATAACTATATAACTTCAACTATCAAATAGAAAAAGGATTAAATTTAAATGAGTAGCATGGGTTATGAAAGGTTTATGAAACAAATTGTGGTGGCTCCTTAACAAAATGTAACTACCTCTTCTCTTAGTTCTGAAAAAGCATTATTAGTGTATTTAAAATAAAAAGGATGTTTTTAATCTAAAAAAGTATAATTCTATTTAGTGCAATTGTGTCTTCATCTTTGCACTGTTACCAAAGAACAGGTTAAGACAGAGTTTAGCATGATTTGTGAGATCTCATTTGCCTATCCTGTCATCAGAATACCAATGTAGATGAAGTCATTTTTAGAAGACTCCATTTCAAAGTATTTATTTTGGTAACTTATACTTTATTAAAGGAAGTTCATTAAAATACTGTAGATTTTCTGGATGTAAAGAAATGATCCCTTAAAAAAGAAAAGGAGTTAACCTTTTATTTGAATTTTTGTAGTCTTATTTTATGGAGTGCTGTTTCAACTACTGAATTTCAAATAACAAGCATCATTGCTGGGAAAACACTGTTGGGAGAAAGTTAGTCTTTGCGTTCATATACAACGTGTCAAATGTGCCAAGAATGCTAGGCCCTTACTACCCTGTATACCTAGGCCATTTCTCGTGGTTTGTAGTGAGAAGCCTTGAGGGAAGAGTTAGTGTCCTTTTTGGGACAAAGAATAGACCTGCTTATAGCTTGCTGAGAAACTCCTCGATTCTCAAGTTCATTGTTCCTCTCTCCTGTAACACAGCCTGCTGTATGTACTTTCTATATCATCCCCACAGAACTTGGTCCAGGAGGAGATCGACTACAAATATGCTGAGGCTTGCCACTCACTTTGTCTCTGATGCAGGAGTCTTGTGTCTTCTGCCCACATCCAAGAAACAGGAATAGGCTAACTTATTGGCTTAAAATCAGATATCAGACCCAAGAGAAACATTAGCCTGAAACAATCTTAGTTTTTGGAGTTGACTGTATATAATCAATCAAAATTCAAGGCAAAGAAATGTAACATATAGCAGTTCTTTTCTTGGAGATAACCTTACGTATACAAGTTGTGGATGTCAATGTAATTTGGGCCTTTTAGAGATCAACGAAAGGAAATGCTATAATAAGTTCTTACATGAATCGTGAACATATGCCTGTAGGAGTGATGGAATAAATAGCTGTCCAGATGTTGGACAAATGAATATTGTGGCTTGAAATACAGTTTCCATTGCCAGAATTATACATAAGTTGAGAAGAATTCTGTATTTGGAAAATCTGGGGACAGAAATTAAGATGATGTGCTTTGAGTTTGATGAAATTTATTGAAGATGATATAAAGAATTTAAATAAAGTCATAGGGGATCCCTGGATGGCTCAGCAGTTTAGAACCTGCCTTCGGCCCAGGGCGTGATCCTGGGGTCCCGGGATCAAGTCCCACATCAGGCTCCCTGGATGGAGCCTGCTTCTCCCTCTGCCTGTGTCTCTGCTTCTCTCTCTCTCTCTCTCTCTCTGTGTGTCTCTCATGAATAAATAAATAAAATCTTTAAAAAAATAAAGTCATAAAACGTACATAAGTAAAGTCAACTAATTCTAGATTAAAATTTTAGAGAATTTGTGAATTATATGTACTAGTTGCTATATAATAAAACATTATTTGCAGCTCAAAGTTTCTGTAGAAGCATGCCAAAATGTTTCAATTTTTTCATTATAGAAATTAGAAATTATATTTGTGGTAGCCTAGTATTTAGGCATTGTACCTCTGACCTTGGTCTCTGCCAAGTTAATTGACTCTTTTCCAAATTTTTAACTAGCTATTAAATAACTGGAGCCTCAGAGATGCTTTAAAACTTGTAGAACATATTGCTTCAGAAATACTGATTTTTAGTGATGTTTTCCTCACATTTATTATTTCTTTTCTTGTTCTCCTCCTTATACTATTAAGGAAAAAAGGCTTATCTAAGTATATAAAGTTCAGAACATAGCATGCTACTTATCACTGTATAATCAATGATTTCATATATCATGTGTGTGATCTCACAAATCATATCTGACTCCAACATTTGGTTAGGTTCTTCACAGTACAGTGATGTATTTTTTTTTTTTTTGCAAGATCAGTCTTACTAGTCTTAACTGTAAAATTTACTTAACTGTCAAATTTACCACTGTTTTTAAAAGAAAACCAAAATATATTTTTTTAGTCCCAGAATTTTAATGCTCAAATCTGCATATGGGGGGAATAAAGAGATGTTTATACTTTCATCTACTTTTAATAGATGAATTTTTAATTTCTATTTTGTACAATCAAATATTTGTGAGTGCCTACCATGAATTGGGCAAGATAGACCTGAGGATACAGTGATGAGCCAAAAAGCATTACAGTTTCTGTCCTCATGGCACTTGGTAGAAAAGCCAAATACTAAAAATTACACACATTAAAGTTAGAACTCTGGTAGTGCCATCAAGGAAAACTAACGGTGTATTATCCTCCTATCTGTAGGAACCTGGTTCAAGGTTTAACAAATGTTCAGTCTTCATTGAACTAAACTAGAGTTGACTGTTCTCTGGGCACAGTAAACTATTATTTGTGACAAAATTAAAAATGACTCTTTTTAAGTGGTGTAGATAATTTAAAGATCACGTTCCATTGTCATTGGAAGGCAGTAAGACTCCCATCTACTCAGCCATATGTATGTGTTAAACACACATCGTTTTTTTGCTTAGAACTGGTTGCATCATCCAGTGTTACAGTACTATGTACACCAATTCATAAACTAGCCATTTGTGAGTGAAGTGATGCTTGCATTTCACACTGATAGAAGTGTGAAATATTGGAGAATTCTTGTCAAAAGGGAGAGAATAAAAGGCATTCAAAGAGATAACTAGAAATTTATCCTATGTATGAATTAGATATAATATTTACTAATTTTCTAGCATGAACTTTTATTATAGATTTAACTTTAATGGTTAAAATAGTTTCTACTATCCTCTGTGTCTTTAAAAATAAAATAAGCAGAATTGTAAAGTCAGTTATTTAGAAAATCAGATAACACAGTGGGCTGCATTTCACCCTATTGGCTAAGTCAGCTGTTTCCTGCAGATAACTCATTTACTTGAGATTACAAGTTCTAGGAATCACTGTCTTAGAATAGATGTACAATATCCACTGTAGAACGTTAAAACACGTGCATTTGTGGTTTAATCGGTTATCAAAACTTTTTAAAAATGTAATTGTTTAATCACAACTCGGCTAACTTTGTGAAATATGTATGCTGCCAAGGAGAAATATGAGGGGAAAAAAAATGTAAGGAAGTTAGTTCTAAAATGTGGGATGGTGATCCTCATGACCAAAATATTTTTACCATATTGGGTGTTGTTCTCTGTAGATGGTGAACTCTTGATTGTTTAGTGACTAATAGTCTAGGTTGTGAATTCCCCGTCGTACATTGTCTTCTCATCATCACTGTGATATATTAGTAATTTTTTAAATTAAAGTTTTTAGAGCAATTTTAGGTTCATACCAAAATCGAGAGGAAGTTATAGAAGCTTCCCATTTACCTCCTGTTTGCACACATGCAGTCCCCCCCCCCCAATTAGGGGTTTCCCCCATCAAAGTGTCATGAGCCTACACTGACCTCATAATCACCCAAAGTCCATAGTATACATTAGGGTTTACTCCTGGTGTTGTACATTCCATGGCTTTGGATAAAAACATAATACATATATCCATCATAGTATCATACCAAGTATTTTCACTGCCCTGAAAACCCTCTGTACCCTATTTATTGTTCCCACTCCCCCCAACTCCCAGCCACAACTGAACTTTCACTATTTCCATAGTTTTGCCTTTTCCAGAATTTCATACAGTTGAATTAAATAGTAGGTAGCCTTTTCAGAATGGCTTTTTTCACTTAGTAACTTGCATTTAAAATTCTCAACATTTTTCATGACTTGGTAGCTCGTTTCTTTTTAGCACTGAATAATATTCCATTGTTTGAATGTACTACGGTTTATCCATTCGCTTACCAAAGGACATTTCCATTGCTTCCACCTTGTGACAATTAAGAATAAAGCTGCTATTCACATCCATGTGCAGGTTTTAGTATGGACATAACTTTTTCAGCTCTTTTGGATAAATACCAGGGAGTGCATCATACAGTAAGAGTGTGTTTAGTTTTGTGAGAAAGTGCCAAACTGTCTTCCAAAGTGGCTTTATCGTTTCACATTCTCACCAGCAATGAATGAAAAGTTCTTATCACTTCACATTCTCACAAGCTTTGGTGGTGTTTGTGTTGTGGATTTTGGCCATTCTTATATATGTGTAACAGTGTCTAAGTGTTCTAATTTACATTTTTCTGATAACGTGATATCGAACATCTTCTGCTTATTTGCTATCTGTACATGTCTTTGGTGAGATAGCTGTTAAGATTTTGGCCCCTTTAAAAAAAATTCTGTATTTAAATTCAATTTAGGTAACATATGGTGTATTACTACTTTTGGGGGTTGAAGTTAGTGATGCATCAGCTGCATATAACGCCCAGTGCTCATTCCATCAAGTGTCCTTAATGCCCATCACTCAATCACCCCATCCCCCCACCCGCCTCCCCTCCAGCAGCCCTGTTTCGTATACTTGAGTCTTTTATGATTTGCTTCTTTCTCTGTTTTTATCTTATTTTTCCTTTTCTTCCCCTAAGTTCATCTATTTTGTTTCTTAAATTCCACATGTGAATGAGATTATATGGTAGTTTTTCTCTGACTGATTCATTTCACTTAGCATAATACTCTCTAGTTCCATCCACATTATTACAAATGGCAAGACTTCATTTTTTGGGGTGGTTGAGTAATATTCCAGTGTGTGTGTGTGTGTGTGTGTATCACATCTTTATCCATTCATCTTTCAGTGGACATCTGAGCTCTTTTCATATTTTAGCTATTAGGGACATTGCTGCTGTAAATATTGGGGGGTTCATGTGTCCCTTCAAATTACTATTTTTGTATCCCTTGGATAAATACCTAGTAGTGTAATTGTGGGTTGTAGGGCAGTTCTGTTTTTAACTTTTTGAGAAATTCTGTACTTTTTCCAGACTGGCCATACCAATTTGTATTCCCACTAACAGTGTAAGAGAGTTTCCCATTCTCTGTATCCTTGCCAAAATCCGTTGTTTCCTGACTTGTTAATTTTTGCCATTCTGATCAGTGTGAGGTAATATCATTGTGGTTTTGATTTGTGTTTCCCTGAAGAGGAGTGATGTGTCTGTTAGGCATTTGTATGTTTTCTTGCAGAAATGTCTGTTCATGTCCTCTGCTCATTTCTTGACTGGATTTTTTAGTTTTGGGGTATTGAGTTTGATAAGTTCTTTATTGATTTTGGATATTAGCCATTTATCTGATAATTGCAAATATCTTCTCCTATTCCATGGGTTGCTTTTAGTTTTGTTGTTTCCTTTGATGTGCAAAAGCTTTTTTTCCTGATGAAGTCCTAATAGTTCATTTTTGCTTTTGTTTCCCTTGCTTCTGGAGATGTGTCTAGCAAGAAGCTGCTTCAGGATTTTGGCCCATTCTTTAATCAGGTTGTTTGTTTTCTTACTTTTGGAGAGTTCTTTGTGTATTTTGGGTAACAGTCCTTTATCAGATGTGTGTTTTGCAAATATTTTCCCCCAGTCTCTGGTACATCATCTCATTTTCTTGACATTGTCCTTCACAGAGCAGAAGTCTTAATCTTTTTTTTTTTTAGAAGTTTTAAATTTTAATGAAGTTTATTTAGCATATCATTTACTTCATTCATAGATCATGCCTGTTGCTGTATCTGAAAAGTCACTGCCATAGCGAAGGTCATCTAGATTTTTGTCTGTTATTTTCTAGCAGTTTTATAGTTTAGCACTTTACTTTAGGTCTGTGACCATTTTGAGTTAATTTTTGTGAAGGCTGTAAGCTCTGCATCCAGATTCTATTTTTGCCTGTGAACGCCCAATATCCAGTAGCATCATCATTTGGTGAAAAGACTATCTAAGCTCCATTGTACTGCCTTTGTTCCTTTGTTAAAGATCACTTGACTGTGTTTATGTTAGTCTATTTCTGGGCTCTTTATTCTCTTTTGTGTGTTTTTTCATAATACCAGATTCTCTTGATTACTGTAGCTTTATAATAAATCTTGGGTAGTACTAGTACTCCAACTTTGTTCTTCCTTAATATTGTGTTGGCTGTTCTGGATCTTTTGCCTCCCCATATAAACATTAGAATCTGTCATTTTCCACAAAATAACTTGCTGGGAGTTTTATTGGAATTACATTTAATCTATAGATCAAGTTGGGAAGAACTGACACCTTGACAATATTGAGTCTTCTTATCCATGAGCATATTTAGTAATTAGTAATTTTTACTTGAAGGTAGAGAGTTAAGCTGACAGACTGATCAGTTATAAATTGTTGTAGCAAAATATTTAATTATATAGAAAGTTGAAACTGGACTGATATAAGGCTTGAGAATTATTTGTTGATATAGTGTCTCTATTTTCTTTTTTTCCCTCATTTTTATGAGAGAGAGAAAGAATCCCAAGCAGGCTCCACACCCAGGATGGAGCCTGATGTCCCACAACCCCGAGATCCTGACCTGAGCTGAAATCAAGAGTCACATGCTTAACAAACTGAGCCACATAGGTGCCCCCAGAAGATTGTGTATGTGTGTGTTTTAAAGATTTTTATTTATTTATTCATGAGAGAGAGAGAGCGAGAGAGGCAGAGACACAGGCAGAGGGAGAAGCAGGCTCCACACAGGGAGTCCGACGTGGGACTCGATCCCGGGTCTCCAGGATCACGCCCGGGCTGAAGGCAGGCGCTAAACCGCTGAGCCACCCAGGGATCCCCAAGATTGTGTTTTTTAATCTCACTTTGGAAATTTTATTTAAACTGACAAAATATTTTAAGTTTTAAAATTGCCTGAGCTTGGGATGCCTGGATGGCTCAGCAGCTGAGCATCTGATTTCAGCCCAAGGCGTGATTCCGCAGTCCCCGGATCGAGTCCCACGTCGGGCTCCCTGCATGGAACCTGCTTCTCCCTCTGCCTGTGTCTCTGCCTCTCTCTCTGTGTCTCATGAATAAATCGATCAATCAGTCAATCTTAAAAAAAAATTTTCCTGGGCTTCTCCAAAGGAATGTTTTTTCCCAAAGGGGTTTTTAATAAAACACTTAATAGTAGTTTGCAGAATTGGATGTGAACATAACACTCCTTGATTCCCAGGAAGTGTAAGATGCCAATAGAAATTGATCTTTATGGACTCTGTCTCAGCCTTTTAAAATTCACATAACTTGTTTGATTCATGTATATTAAATCATATTTTAGGATTGTCTGCTCTTGGATTATATTTTTTCAGAAAATAAGGAACAGCTATGCTTTTTTATATGGCACCTGCCACCATTTTGTCTCTGAAAAAAAATGCTTTCTTTTAAAAAAATAATAATTCAATGATGTTACAGAAATTAAAGCTTCCGGTGTCTAGATAGCTATTCTATTTATAAATTTAACAGTATGCATACAAAACAATATATAATTAGAATATACTTTTAATTTCTTTTTTAACAGTTATTACCCACCTATTGATGAACCAGCTATTGGAAATAAAAACATTGATCTGTCAGGACGACAGGAAAGAAAGCAAATCTTCAGAGGGAAAATGTTTGTATTTCTAAATGCCAAACAGGTAATGTTATGAGAAGAATTTTCCTAATGAAGACATAAACAAGGATAAATTAATACTGTTATCAACTGTTAATGCATATTTTTTGAGATTTTGTATAGAAGTGAGAAGTGAAAAACTGTCTAGGCACTAAGACTTGTCCAGTATTCACGTATATGAGATTTTTTTGACATATGTTAATTGGCCAATTAAGTTTCTATAAATATGTGGGTTGAGGGGGTGGGGACAGAAAACTGATTTAAGTCTTTACTTGGTCATTTAGTAGCTGTTGAATGTCTTCAGTGTACCAAAATGGGGATTCAAGGAGCTTATGTTGTAGGTGGACAGTGCAAGCAAGCCCACAGTTAGAGCCTCGTTCATTATGATAAGGAAGGGCAAACAATGTAACAATCCCAGGGCTGCCAAGATACCTGGTGAACTGGGGATTCTCTGAGTGGAAGCTCAGATTGTCTTCTAAAAAGTAGAACAAGTTCTGTTTCAACTCTACTTTTATTTTACTTCCCTAATACAAGCGAATGGATAAAGAAGATGTGATACACACACATATATGTTATGGAATACTATTCAGCCATAAAAAAGAATGAAATCTTGCCATTTATAGTGATGTGGATGGAACTAGAATATAATGCTAAGTGAAATAAGTGAGTCAGAGAAAGACAAATACCATATTATTTCACTCATATGTGGAATCTAAGAAACAAAACAAATGAGCAAATAGAAGAAAAAGAGAGACAAACCATGGAACAGATTCTTAACTGTAGAGAACAAACTGATGGTTACCAGAGGGGGAGTTTGCAGGGTATGGGGGAAGTAGGTGATGGGGACTAAGGAGTGTATTTGTGATGGGCACTGGGTGATCTATGGAAGTATTGAATTATCATATTGTACACCTGAAACTAATATAACACCGTTAACTATACTGGAATTAAATTTAAAAGAATGAACTGAAGGAATGAATTGTGCCTATTTCATTATATTTTTTCTGTTTTTTGTTTGTTTTTTAGTATAAGAAGTTAAGTTCAGCAGTTATTTTTGGAGGAGGAGATGCTAGGTTGATAACAGAAGAAAATAAAGAAGAATATAGTTTCTTTTCAGCTCCTGGAATTTGTGTTGTTGATGTAGGAATAACAAATTCACAAACTCTAATTCCTGACTCTCAGAAAAAATGGATTCACTCAATTATGGATAAGCTGCAAAGGTACAGAATTATCTTAATTATTTTAAAAAAGGCAATTTTATATGTAACTTTTGTATTTTACTGAATTTGATATAAAAAGATATACAAGAGTTACAAACATTTTGTTATGTATGGTACTTGGAAATTTATTGTGCGTTAGTGTGCTAGAAGTACAGCATCCTTATCTGTGACAAAGTTCAAATGTAAGATTTTTTCCTGAAACTGCCTACAGCTGGAATATATTTGTTCCTTGGTGATTATTACCATTAGGAATGCATATAACATTTTTCAGCCCTGTCACATAGGCTGTCATTCAAAAGCAAGAAAAAATGTCATATATCCAAGAATAGGATTTGTAGTGAGGAGACAATGTGAAAGAGCTAAACAAAGGGTTTTTGTCCTAAAGTCTTCATTGGTGTTAATAATCTTAATTTTTTTGTTTTTTAAAGTTTTATTTATTCATGAGAGAGAGAGAGAGAGAGGCAGAGACACAGGCAGAAGGAGAAGCAGGCTTCCTGCTGGGAGCCTGATGCAGGACTTGATCCCAGGACCCTGAGATCACGTCCTGAGCCAAAGGGAGACTCTGAGCCACCCAGACATCCCTAATCTTAACATTTTTTGAGGCTAACAAGTATTATAAAATGTTAGGTTTGCAGTCTGCTGGCCAAATTTCTGTTCACCTATCATAAATAAGTAGAGTATTTATGTCTCAAAAGTCCAGAAAGGAAAAAAAATGAGTGGGAAGTATCAGAAAGGGAGACAGAACATGAAAGATTCCTAACTCTGGGAAACGAACTAGGGGTGCTGGAAGGGGAGGTGGGCAGGGGGTGGGGGTGACTGGGTGATGGGCACTGAGGTGGGCACTTGATGGGATGAGCACTGGGTGTTATTCTATATGTTGGCAAATTGAACACCCATAAAAAATAAATTTATTAAAAAAAAGTCCATAGCTGTTTCCCTACAATATTCATTTTTCCTCTCCCAATAGTCTTACTGAACATGAAGATTGCTCTTGTTTTATTTTATATATTTGCTAAAACAAAAAATAAAATTTTAGTCTTCTGTCCCATAGATATTTTCCTTAATGGGGATGTATTAACTACTACAAAGAGAAAATATCTGTGTAACAAAGTAATATCTTACTTATATCCAGAATTTATTATGGTTCTCTTACCTGTTAGGCACCGGAATATAATAGTTATGGCAGCTATGGTCCCTGCCACCACTGGAGCTTACTGTCTAGAGGGAGAGGCAGATAAAGATGAGTAAACAGATAATTACAAATATGCAAAAGGGAAGCAGAATAACAGGGAAAAGGGAAGAAGTTTATTCTTAATAGAATAAAGAAAAGAAGGCCTCTTTTAGACAACATTTTACCTGTGACCGGTCTTTGAAAGAACCAAGCAAAATAAGAGCAGTGAAAGCTCCACTTACGTCGTACTGTATCACGATATCATCGTGAGCAGATCCTGTTCCAGGAGTTTCATGTATATAAAGACATTCGTCCTCACACAGCTCTGTGTATTATTTACTGTTATGGTAACCACGGTGCAGATAGGACAAAAGGGATAGAACACAGGGAGTGAGCAAGAGAGCCAGAATGTGACCCCAGGCAATCTGGTTACACAGTCTCTGCTTTTCACCCTTACATCTCACTGCCCTTCAGCATATACCATGATCACGAGGTAAGAAAGTAGCCAGAGTGCAAAGTTGATCAGAGGCTGGTGGCTTCATCGTGAGATATCATTTGGTTCTGTAGTCTTTGGCCCCATTACAACTTGTTTTTTGGGGGAGGGCAGTCTTTGAGAAAGACTATCACTTAAGATAACACGTATCTACTTCGTCCAAGCCACTGATAGTCATTGGAGGTGCAGGTAGGTCAAGCAATTGGCCACTAAAGCCAGCTAGCTGCTGACTGAATTTTGGACAACACACCTTTAGCATTATCTAAGAAGTATGGGTATAGGATATCAGGGGTTACAATTAAATGTCTTCTGAAGAAAATTCAAAAGTGTAAGAGGACGATGTTGCTAAGATATTTTCCCAACATCTTAGCTCAAGTGTGGGAATTCTTCCTGTTAATTTATTTTCTCTTTATTTTCCTCCTTCTTTGCCTTCCCTCTCTTCATCTGTTTCACAGTTTTGCACAAAATAGGATGAATGATATTCCTTGGTTCATGATACACTGTCATCATTGAACCATAACAATACACACTAATTTTGTTCACTAGTGAAGTAGTTATTTTAAGTTATATAATAAATGTGTGAGAAGCTACTCCTAAAATGCAGGCTGGATACTTAAAAATACCTACCTCTGTGTTACCCCTAGCCCAGGCTCCTCCTACATAGAATAACATTCATCCGGAATCCTTTGCTTATCATTTACTTACTTACTTTTACATATAGTTTTATTGTTTCTTTATTTCTAAAATATGTGTGCATATGTTCTAATTGTTTTAACTTTATAACCTGGTCTTCATACTACTATGTAATCTTTGGGGATTTTTCCCACATAATGATACATTACTGATAAGAATTCATTCATTTTGTTACATGTTACTGTAATTAATGCGTTTTGATGGTAAAATATATTTCATTGTGTGAATATACCACAGTTTGTTGATTCCACATTGAAAAAAATCTTCTTTCTGGTTTTTATTATCGTAAACATTGTTACTGAGATCATTTTTGTGCATTTCCTGGTTGTACTCAATATTCTTCTTAGGGTTAGAACTGCTGGGTCATAGGTTATATGAATATTCAACCTCTGGAGTTAGTATCAAACTGTTCCACCTTATAGTCCTCCCCCCACAGTATGTAAGAGATTAAATAGATGCACACTGTTTTCCACACTTGGTATGGTTAGACTTTACCATTTTTGTTAATTGAATGGATATACAATCCTATCCTGTGATTTTCATTTCTATTTTTCTCATTACCGGTGATGCTTAACATTTCTTCTGATACTTCCTGAACGTCTGTTTTTCTTGTTCTGAAATATCTGCTCATGTCTTTTACCCAGTTTTCTATCACTATAATTGTATTTTTTTAATATGAATTTCCCAGTTTTTGTGTGAGTGTGTGTGTTAGTTTTGACCATTTTATCACATGGGTTGGTTCATAAATTTATCACCTTAGTCAAGATACAGACAATTCCTTCACCACAAGGATCCTTCCTGTTGTTCTTTTAAAACCACACCTACTTCCCTTCCTCCCTCCCCACCTCCAACTTCCTGTCCCCGAATCCTGGCAAGCCACTAATCTATTCTCCATTTTTAAAATTTTATCTTTTAAAATAATGTATAAATGAAACGATAGCATATACACCTTAGGACTGGTTTTCTCATTCAGTATAATTCCTTGGAGATCCATCTAAGTTGTGTGTATCAGTTGTTTATCCTTTTTTATTGTTGAGTAGTAGTATGTGTATATATGTGTTCACTACAATTTGTTGAGTAATTCTTCCATTGAAGGAAATCTGCATTTTTTCAATTTTTATTATGAATAACACCTCTAAACATGCATGTACAAGTTTCTTTGTGAATGTAAGTTTTCATTTCCTTGGGATACATGCCCAAGAGTGTAACAATTCCTGGTTCATATGGTAGTTGTATATTTTCTACTAGAAGTTCTTTATATTTCTCTCTATTAATTCTTTTTTCACTTGTATGTATTGCAGAATCTTTTACCACTTTGTAAT
Source organism: Canis aureus (assembly GCF_053574225.1). Classification (NCBI taxonomy): domain Eukaryota; kingdom Metazoa; phylum Chordata; class Mammalia; order Carnivora; family Canidae; genus Canis; species Canis aureus. Next base: position 6,422,088 of record NC_135638.1, read on the forward strand.
GTTTTACTGTATGATACATGAAATCATTTAATTTTATTATTATTTTTTAAATATTTTATTTATTTATTCATGACAGAGAGAGAGAGAGAGAGAGGCAGAGACACAGGCAGAGGAAGGAGCAGGCTCCATGCAGGGAACCCGACGTGGGACTTGATCCTGGGTCTCTAGGATCAGGCCCCGGGCCGAAGGCGGCACTAAACCGTTGGGCCACTGGGGCTGCCCTCATTTAATTTTAATATACTAAAAACTTTCTTAGTACTTTTTATATTTTAAGAAGTCTTTTTCTATTCATAGATTAAAAAGATGTTCACCTATATTTTTTACTAATTTGTTGCTAGTGTTTTGATATTTTGTGTTTGAAATTTGCTTTTAATCTTTTTGGAATGGATTCTATTTTATACCAAAGTTCCATATGTACATAGGACTGTTTTTGGCTATACTGTATTCCATTGGTCAATATGTCTTTATACCAATACCACATTTACCAAATTGTCTTAATTATTGTGACTTCAATGAAGTCCTCATATCTGGTATGGCAAATGTCTTTGCTCTTCTTTAGAAGCAACCTGTCTGTTTTTTACTCTTTATTTTTGCATATACATTTTAGAATCATCTTTTCAAAAACCCTATTGGGATTTTTATTAGGACTTCCATTGAATTCACAAATCAGTTTAGGGAAAATTAACAATTTTTATAATTTCCCTCTAAAGATCTTGAGTTCCTTTTATTAGATTTATTCCTAGGTACTACATATTCTGTGGTAGATATTGTATGCTGGTAGGTAGAGTATAAATAGATAATATTCTCTCTTTAATTACATTTTCTAGTTTATTGTTGGTGTATCTAAATTTAGAAGACATTTAGATATTAATCTTACATCCTACCATCGTGTTTGCTTCCCCTTTTATTTTTAATGTATCTATAGTCCTTTTTTTTAAATGAAAATCATTATAAATAATGTTTCTATCCTGTTTTTTAATCCTTGTACCTCTTATGTTTCTTTTTCCCTCTGCCTTTCTGTTTTGTACCTACTGGGACGTTTAGAGCAGTGTTGTATAGAGGTCGTATTAGTAGCCACATTTATCTCACTATTGACTTTATTATTTTTTAAGATTATATTTATTAATGAGAAACACAGAGAGAGAGGCAGAAATATAGGCAGAGGGAGAAGCAGGCTCCCTGTGGGGAGCCTGATGTGCGACTTGATCCCAGGATCCCAGGATCATGACCTAAACCAAAGGCAGAGGCTCAAACACTGAGACCCCAGGTGCCCCTCACTATTGACTTTAAAAGGATGTGTTTCCCCGTTTAGGATAATGTAATTATCTGTATAACATTATTGCATATTACAAAATATTTCTATTTTATGGAACCAATCTTTATAACTAATTTACATAATATATTTACAGTTTCAAAAAAGATAATATGCCAATTTTGAATTGCTTGAATTATAAATAGGTATATGTGATCACTTGATTATGATACTATAAAAATATATTTTAATATAGTACTATCATGTAACTGTATGTATAGTTGTTCTATTACATTAATCCAGGACATAGAAAAAACAAACGTTAAGCATTTGAGAAAGACCTTTTAAACTACTACAACCACTTAAAACATCTTTACAATAAGTATTAAAAAGAGTTTTGTAGTTTTTAAAGTCTGAGGTGTAGTTTTATGTAGCAGTGTTATTAAATTGTCTTTGTTTCATTCACATAATAGAAAACAGAAGGTAGTTCACTATAAGATTCCTTTAAGGAGAAGATTCCTTAATGCATGTAAATTTGTAAAATGATTTTATTTCCTAAACTTAAAATTACAAAACATGTATAGATAGAGCTTATGATATGTCTTTATACTTTCTCCTTCCTTTCCTTTCTCTTCCCTTCTCTTTTAAGTTTTATCTTTGGATCCCAGTAATAGATTTACTTATAAAAATGTATTTTATTGCCTCATCTGGTATTACTGTTTTCTTACTCTGAAAATTATAGAATTTCAGGAATGGAAGGCTCTATCTCCTTTATTTTAGGCCTTTATTTTACAGATAAGATGACTGAATTGCTAAAGAGTGGTGGACTTGCCCAATATAAAACCTTGCCCCCCAGGACACCAGTGCTCCATGTATTTGTAATTTTCTCCATATCATAAAATTGTGTTATCTCTTTGGGGAAGGAATAAAAAGATTCAACTTGACGTCACCTTAATAAAAGTTGTTAGTTTTAATATATTATCATACTTAAACTATTTTATTCTCTTAGGCAGGGGCTTAGACCTATTCCTGAAGCAGAAATTGGATTGGCAGTCATTTTCATGACTACAGAGAGTTACTGTAATCCTCGGGGCCAGCCTGATACAGGTAAATAAAGCATTATTTTATTGATTCTTTAGCAACTTTATTTGTAACTTGGTGATAGGCTGCGTATGCACATTGCTCTGTACTTGTCAGGGATGACCATTTTCACCATCTTTTAAAACTCATCTATTCATTCATTTATTTATTTGATAAGTATTTGTGGCTGCCTTATACTACTGGGCACTGTTTCTTTTCTTTTCTTTTTTATGACAATTTTATTTTCATTTATTTTTTATTACATTTTTTAAAATTTAAATTCAATTTGCCAACATATAATATAATACCCAGTGCTCATCCCATCAAGTGCTGGGCACTGTTTCTAAAGAAGTGCTGAAGAAACTGGTAAATCAAGTAAAAAAAGATCACTGTTACTGTAAACTTTATATGCTAAAGGTCAGGATTCAAACAGTTGACAGGCAAACAATCTGATAAGTTCAATTAAAGCCAAGCACCAAGAGAAAGCTAAGTCAAGACCTGAAATTCTTCTTGTGCAGCTTCTGCTCAAGAAGTCTGCTGCCATCCCCTCTTACAGCCACTGCCACACTTGAACCTTCCATTGTTTTCCTTTCCTGAGGGCTGTTACAATGGTGTCCAGTCCTGCGTCTTCACTCATTTCTACAGTTAGCATTTCACTTTCCCAGTATAATCATCTTTCTTTCTTTCTTTTTTTTTAAAAGATTTTATTTATTTATTCATGACAGACACAGAGAGAGAGGCAGAGACATAGCAGAGGGAGAAGCTGGCTCCTCGCATGGAGCTTGATGTGGGACTCGATCCTAGAACCCCAGGATCATGCTCTGAGCCGAAGGCAGACGCTCAACCGCTGAGCCACCCAGACGTCCCTATAATCATCTTTTCTTAAAACCTTTTACTAGGGGATCCCTGGGTGGCGCAGCGGTTTGGCGCCTGCCTTTGGCCCAGGGCGCGATCCTGGAGACCCGGGATCGAATCCCACATCGGGCTCCCGGTGCATGGAGCCTGCTTCTTCCTCTGCCTGTGTCTCTGCCTCTCTCTCTCTCTCTGTGACTATCATAAATAAAAAAAAAAAAAAAAAAAAAAAAAAAAAACCTTTTACTAATTATTAATCATTATTTATGAAATAAAACCCTAAGCTCCTTGTCCAGAGTTCTGAGCCTTCAACAATTTAGCTAAAGCCTTTCTCCTCCCAGCCTCGTTAAAAAAAAAAAAAATATATATATATATATATATATATCCCTATGATTTATATGTGTTATTAAAAAATATATATATGTATCTCCCTACAGTTCATATGTGCTATATTATTTAGTTTCCACACTCCTCAGTCTTGCTCATCATGGTCCCTATTCTAGAATGCCAACGCTGCTCTTCAAAATTTGACTCATTCTGCAGATACTTAACTTCTTTCATGAAATTTTTCTAAGTTGTTTTTTCTCCAGTGACTGTCCTCCAAGTCAAAATTGTTCTGTTTTCTATACTCCAGTAACTTGTTTTTGCATTCCAGTTAGATTTTTTTTCCTACTTTGAAATAGAACTAGTTGTTTCCATGCCTCTTTCAGCCACTAGATTGATTATAAGCTCCAATTAATTTTGGATTCCCTGACAGCACCAAGCATAGTACTTATTTGTAGTAGGTATGAATATATTTACTTAATTAAACTAAATTATTGACACACAGGATTATCTTGGCCGCTGTGGAGCAACAAAGTTTTATCATCCACTGTGGGAAATGTGTTTATAGGCCAAAAGGTAAGCCACCTCGTAAGGCTGAGAACAGTTAAGGTTCCATAAATAATTCATGGCCAAGGCAATTCTAAAATTTGTGTTTTCTTTTCTATTATTTTATATAGAAACAGGGTCATGAGTAAAAATCAACACTTTATTTTATTTTATTTACTTTTTATTTTTTATTTTTTTATTGGAGTTCAATTTGCCAACATAGAGCATAACACCCAGTGCTCATCCCATCAAGTGCCCCCCTCAGTGTCCATCACCCAGTCACCCCCACCCCCGCCCACCTCCACCTCCCTTTCCACCACCCCTTGTTCGTTTCCCAGAGTTAGGAGTCTCTCATGTTCTGTCTCCCTCTCTGATATTTCCCACTCATTTTTTCTCCTTTCCCCTTTATTCCCTTTCACTATTTTTTATATTCCCGAAATGAATGAGACCATATAATGTTTGTCCCTCTCCGATGGATTTATTTCACTCAGCATAATACCCTCCAGTTCCATCCACGTCAAAGCAAATGGTGAGTATTTGTCGTTTCTAATGGCTGAGGAATATTCCATTGTATACATAGACCACAGCTTCTTTATCCATTCATCTTTCGATGGACACCGAGGCTCCTTCCACAGTTGGGCTACTGTGGACATTGCTGCTACAAACATTGGGGTGCAGGTGTCCTGGTGTTTCACTGCATCTGAATCTTACTGCACGGCAATTGTCGTAGGGCAGATCTAATTTTAACTCTTTGAGGAACCTCCACACAGTTTTCCAGAGTGGCTGCACCAGGTCACATTCCCACCAACAGTGCAAGAGGGTTCCCCTTTCTCCACATCCTCTCCAACATTTGTTCTTTCCCGCCTTGTTAATTTTCCCCATTCTCACTGGTGTGAGGTGGGATCTCATTGTGGTTTTGATTTGTATTTCCCTGATGGCAAGTGATGCGGAGCATTTTCTCATGTGCGTGTTGGCCATGTCTATGTCTTCCTCTGTGAGATTCTGTTCATGTGTTTTGCCCATTTCATGATTGGATTGTTTGTTTCTTTGGTGTTGAGTTTAATAAGTTCTTTATAGATCTTGGAAACTAGCCCTTTATCTGATACGTCATTTGCAAATATCTTCTCCCATTCTGTAGGTTGTCTTTTAGTTTTGTTGACTGTATCCTTTGCTGTGCAAAAGCTTCTTATCTTGATGAAGTCCCAATAGTTCATTTTTGCTTTTGTTTCTCTTGCCTTCGTGGATGTATCTTGCAAGAAGTTACTGTGGCCGAGTTCAAAAAGGGTGTTGCCTGTGTTCTCCTCTAGGATTTTGATGGAATCTTGTCTCACATTTAGATCTTTCATCCATTCTGAGTTTATCTTTGTGTATGGTGAAAGAGAGTGGTCTAGTTTCATTCTTCTGACTGTGGATGTCCAATTTTCCCAGCACCATTTATTGAAGAGACTGTCTTTTTTCCAGTGGATAGTCTTTCCTCCTTTGTCGAATATTTGTTGACCATAACGTTGATGGTCCACTTCTAGATTCTCTATTCTGTTCCACTGATCTATGTGTCTGTTTTTGTGCCGGTACCACACTGTCTTGATGACCACAGCTTTGTAGTACAACCCAAAATCTGGCATTGTGATGCCCCCAGCTATGGTTTTCTTTTTTAAAATTCCCCTGGCTATTCGGGGTCTTTTCTGATTCCACACAAATCTTAAAATAATTTGTTCTAACTCTCTGAAGAAAGTCCATGGTATTTTGATAGGGATTGCATTAAACGTGTAAATTGCCCTGGGTAACATTGACATTTTCACAATATTAATTCTGCCAATCCATGAGCATGGAATATTTTTCCATCTCTTTGTGTCTTCCTCAATTTCTTTCAGAAGTGTTCTCTAGTTTTTAGGGTATAGATCCTTTACCTGTTTGGTTAGGTTTATTCCTAGGTTTCTTATGCTTTTAGGTGCAATTGTAAATGGGATTGACTCCTTAATTTCTCTTTCTCAGTCTCATTGTTAGTGTAGAGAAATGCCACTGACTTCTGAGCATTGATTTTGTATCCTGCCACACTGCCGAATTGCTCTATGAGTTCTAGCAATCTTGGGGTGGAGACTTTTGGGTTTTCTATGTACAGTATCATGTCATCTGCGAAGAGGGAGAGTTTGACTTCTTCTTTGCCAATTTGTTTTTTGTTTTGTTTTGGTTTGGTTTTTTTTTTTTAGTTTTTATTTATTTATGATAGTCACAGAGAGAGAGAGAGAGAGGCAGAGACACAGGCAGAGGGAGAAACAGGCTCCATGCACCGGGAGCCCGACGTGGGATTCAATCCTGGGTTTCCAGAATCGCGCCCTGGGCCAAAGGCAGGCGCCAAACCGCTGCGCCACCCAAGGATCCTCCCTTCTTTGCCAATTTGAATGCCTTTTATGTCTTTTTGTTGCCTGATTGCTGAGGCTAGGACTTCCAGTACTATGTTGAATAGCAGTGGTGAGAGTGGACATCCCTGTCTTGTTCCTGATCTTAGGGGAAAGGCTCCCAGTGCTTCCCCATTGAGAATGATATTTGCTGTGGGCTTTTCATAGATGGCTTTTAAGATGTCGAGGAATGTTCCCTCTATCCCTACACTCTGAAGAGTTTTGATCAGGAATGGATGCTGTATTTTGTCAAATGCTTTCTCTGCATCTAATGAGAGGATCATATGGTTCTTGGTTTTTCTCTTGCTGATATGATGAATCACATTGATTGTTTTACGGGTGTTGAACCAGCCTTGCATCCCGAGGATAAATCCCACTTGGTCATGGTGAATAATTTTCTTAATGTACTGTTGGATCCTATTGGCTAGTATCTTGTTGAGAATTTTTGCATCTGTGTTCATCAGGGATATTGGTCTGTAATTCTCCTTTTTGGTGGGGTCTTTGTCTAGTTTTGGAATTAAGGTGATGCTGGCCTCATAGAACGAGTTTGGAAGTACTCCATCTCTTTCTATCTTTCCGAACAGCTTTAGTAGAATAGGTATGGTTTCTTCTTTAAATGTTTGATAGAATTCCCCTGGGAAGCCATCTGGCCCCGGACTTTTATGTCTTGGGCGGTTTTTGGTGACTGCTTCAATTTCCTCCCTGGTTATTGGCCTGTTCAGGTTTTCTATTTCTTCCTGTTCCAGTTTTGGTAGTTTGTGGTTTTCCAGGAATGCATCCATTTCTTCTAGATGGCCTAATTTATTGGCGTATAGCTGTTCATAATATGTTTTTAAAATCGTTTGTATTTCCTTGGTGTTGGTGGTGATCTCTCCTTTCTCATTCATGATTTTATTAATTTAAGTCTTTTCTCTCTTCTTTTTAATAAGGCTGGCTAATGGTTCATCTGTCTTATTAATTCTTTCAAAGAACCAACTCCTGGTTTTGTTGATCTGTTCCACAGTTATTCTGGTCTCTATTTCATTGAGTTCTGCTCGAATCTTTATTAATTCTCTTCTTCTGCTGGGTGTAGGATCTATTTGCTGTTTTTTCTCCAGCTCCTTTAGGTGCAAAGTTCACTTTTGTATTTGAGTTCTCAGTTTTTGGATGGATGCTTGTATTGCGATGTATTTCCCCCTCAGGACTGCTTTTGCTGTATCCCAAAGATTTTGAAAGGTTGTATCTTCATTCTCATTAGTTTCCATGAATCTTTTTAATTCTTCTCTAATTTCCTGATTGACCCTTTCATCTTTTAGCAGGATGGTCCTTAACCTCCACGTGTTTGAAATCCTTCCAAACTTCTTGTTGTGATTTAGTTCTAATTTCAAAGCATTATGGTCTGAAAATATGCAGGGCCGATCCCAACCTTTTGGTATCGGTTAAGACCTGATTTGTGACCCACTATATGGTCTATTCTTGAGAAATTCCATGTGCACGTGGGAAGAATGTGTTTTCAGTTGCATTTGGATATAAAGTTCTGTAGATATCTGTGAAATCCATCTGGTCCAGTGTATCATTTAAAGCTATCGTTTCTTTGGAGATGTTGTGCTTAGAAGACCTGTCGATTGTAGAAAGCGCTACGTTCAAATCACCAAGTGTAAGTGTATTATTATCTAAGTATTTCTTCACTTTGGTTATTAATTGATATACTTGTCAGCTCCCACATTCAGGGCATAAATATTGATGATTGTTAAATCCTCTTGTTGGATAGATCCTTTAAGTAGGATATAGTGTCCCTCTTCATCTCTTACTACAGTCTTCAGGATGAACTTTAATTTATCTGATATGAGGATGGCTACCCCTGGTTTCTTTTGAGGGTCATTTGAATGATAAATGGTTCTCCAACCTTTTATTTTCAGGCTGCAGGTGTCTTTATGTCTAAAATGAGTCTCTTGTAGATAGCAAAAAATGGGTCCTGCTTTTTTATCCAGTCTGAAACCCTGCGCCTTTTGATGGGGTCATTAAACCCATTCAAGTTCAGAGTTACTATTGAAAGATATGAATTTAGTGTCCTCATGATACCTATTCAGTCCCTGTTTTTGTAGATTGTTCCCTTGGACTTCCTCTTTCTTTTACAGAGTCCTCCTTAATATTTCTTGGAGAACTGGTTTGGAGGTCACATATTCTTTCAGTTCCTGCCTATCTTGGAAGCTCTTCATCTCTCCTTCTATTCTGAATGAGAGCCTTGCTGGATAGAGTATTCTTGGCTGCATGTTCTTCTCATTTAGGACCTTGAATATATCCTGCCAGCCCTTTCTGGCCTGCCAGGTCTCTGTGGAGAGGTCTGCTGTTAATCTAATATTTCTCCCCATAAAAGTTAGAGATTTCTTGTCTCTTGCTGCTTTAAGGATCTTCTCTCTATCTTTGTAATTTGTAAGCTTCACTATTAAATGTTGAGAGGTGTTGAGCGGTTTTTATTGATTTTAGGGGGGGGAATCTCTCTATTTCCTGGATCTGAATGCCTGTTTCCCTTCCCAGATTAGCAAAGTTATCAGCTACGATTTGTTCAAATACGTATTCTGGACCTCTATCCCTTTCAGTGCCCTTGGGAACCCCAATTAAACGTAGATTTTTCTTTTGAGGCTGTCATTTATTTCCCTTAACCTATCCTCATGATCTTTTAATTGTTTTTCTTTTTTTCCCTCAGTTTCCCTCTTTGCCATCAACTTGTCTTCTGTGTCACTCACTCGTTCTACCTCATTAACCCTCGTCGTTAGGACCTCTAGTTTGGATTGCATCTCATTTAATTGATTTTTAATTTCTGCCTGATTAGATCTAAATTCTGCAGTCCTAAAGTCCCTTGAGTCCTTTATGCTTTTTTCTAGAGCCACCAGTAGCTTTATAATTGTGCTTCTGAATTGGCTTTCTGATATTGAATTGTAATCCAAATTTTGTAACTCTGTGGGAGAGAGGACTGTTTCTGATTCTTTCTTTTGAGGTGAATTTTTCCTTCTAGTCATTTTGCTCAGTGCAGAGTGGCCAAAAACAAGTTGTATTGGGAAAAGGAGAAGAAGAGAGAAGAGAAAAAAAGAAAAGAAAAAGAAAAAAAAAAAAGAAGAAGAAGGAAAAAAAGAAGAAAAAAAAAGGGGGGGGGTGAGAAGCAAACAGAAAACAAAAAACACGGAGGAGTATCCTCTGATTCTATATACTGTAAATCCCTCGACTTCCCCTGGAACTTTGCAGTGCTGCTTGGTCAATAACTTGCTTTTCCCCTGTCCTTCTATCTAGCTGGTCTTCTGGGGGAGGGGCCTGCTGTGCTGATTCTCAGGTGTGAGCACCTGGGGGAGCTGCTCCGCCCCCTGCCTGGTGCAGGGCTTAGTGGGAGCTGTTTATCCTGTTTATCCTGTGAGGCCACTGTAAGGCTCAGTAGGGGTTGTTTATCGTGCAAGGCACCAGGAGGAACAACAACAGTGGCGACGGCCAGTTCTCCAGCCCGGGAGTCAGCTCCTGCAGTAAGTACGGCAGCTCCCAGTCCACAGGGGCCTGGATGCTCGGGGGGCGGGGCGCTGACCTGCACAGCTCGGGCCGCCTTTCCATCCAGGAAGGTTAGTGAAGCTCCTGCTTCTCTGGGATGGAGCCTTCCCTCCTGTCCTGGGGGCTCTTGCTGCACGGCCTTAGCCCAGCTCCTTGCGGGGTCCCTCCCCCTTGGATGCCTTTTGTTTCTTTATTCCCCCCCACCACCATCTTCCTACCTTGATAGAAGTGCGAACTGTGGCATTCCAGCTGTTCTCTCTTTAAATCTCAGGCCGAATTCATAGGTTTTCAGGATGATTTGAAAGTTATCTAGGTTAAGTTGGTGGGGACAGGTGACTTGGGGACCCTGCTCTTCCACCATCTTGCCCCCTCCCCCAAAATCAACATTTTTGTATGTTTTTCCACATACTCATTGGTGGGTCTATGTAGATTCCAAGTCCTCGACATCTGACTTCTAAACAGTTTTAGAATACAACCTGTTATGGGGGAATAGAGTAAATGCATGTCTCTCCCTGTCCTCTTCTCCCTCCTTGTTTCCTTCTTTCCATATTTGTTCATTTATAAGTTCAGCAAGCATTTGTTGAACATCTGTTATATTCCTATAATTATTCTAAATACTTGGAATAAAGAGATGAGCAAATCAAAGCCCTGCCCTTGTAGTATTTTAGCAAGGAGAACATTGTAAATCTTTTGTTGACAAATCATCCCTTTTCTGGGTCATTAGACTCAACTGATAGTTTCTTGTAGTGATAATAGAAGCATTTGTAATTACTACTTTTTGCAAACTTCTGTGCAAGCTGAAATGAATTCTAGGAATAGTATGTGTTTAAGGAAATGACTGTGAGCTTCTAAGGAGGTCATATAAGGAAAGTGGCAGAATTTGGAATCAGTAATAAACATCTAAGTAACTCCTATGTCATGAGTACCTACCAAGTGATGATTTAGCTTAGATACTTAGTAGCTGTCAACTTTTTAAAAAATTTTCAGTTAACAATTTAATTCCACTAACTTATATCTACCATGTCCCAAATGTTGTTCAGGAACTGCAGATTTAGAAATAAACACAAACCAGTTCCTATTCTCAAGGAGGTCCCAAGTCTAATAAGGGAAAGTAACAAGTAAATAAGTGTAGTATAAAGTGCTAGGGCTGCTGCTGCCGCCGCTGACAGCTAATACTTGCATTGTGCTTAGTGTGTTCGAAGCATTTTTCTAAGTGCTGTCCATGTATCAATTCATTTTGTCCTCAAAACAAAATGGTTCCAATTTAATGGATGAGGAAACTAAGGCTTAGAGAGGTTAAATAACTTAATGCAGGTCACATAGCTAGTGATGTTAAAAGTTCACAGAGTCATGTAAAGGGTGGTATGGAAACTGCGATGAAGGATCCAATACCTAATTCAGTGTTGGAGGTCCAGTGAAAGTATGCCAGAAGAGTGACACTTGAATTTAAGTTGCTATTCTAGTAAATAAAAAGATGAAGTAATCATTATGGTTTTCTGGAGTGGCCACAAAAAACTCTGTCTTCTTTTCTTACTTATTTTATTTTATTTTATTTTATTTTATTTTATTTTATTTTATTTTATTTTATTTTATTTTATTTTATTATTTTTTATTTTATTTATTTTATTTTATTTTATTTTATTTTATTATTTTATTTTTAAGATTTTATTTATTTATTCATGAGAGACACAGAGAGAGAGAGAGAGGCAGAGACAGAGGGAGGGAGAAGCAGGCTTCATGCAGGGAGCCGGACATGGGACTCAATCCCGGGTCTCCAGGATCACGACCTGGACTGAAGGCGGCGCTAAACTGCTGCGCCACTGGGGCTGCCTTTTGTCTTCTTTTCAAATAGTATTTCTTCAGAAAATGAAACTCACATTAATTTTTATTTCTGTCCATAGTGGAATAGATGATACTCTTTCTGTGTGGAAGAAATGGAATTTTTTGTCTTCTGACTTCAAGCATAATCTGAACTATAATCTGATTTTATTTTTAGGTTGACAATACTTCACAAAGAATTTGTTGTAGCTTTAAAATGATTTGATTTAGATGAACCCATTACAGATGCCGACAGGCTGCTTTCAGGCTATTTCATTATTTGTTGGTTTCACTGAGTGAAGAGAACTCTGTTCTATGTCACCTACTTAATTTCCTCAGCATGGCACAGTCTAACCATTTTAAGTGACAAAATAATGTCCATGTGTCTAGCAGTTGTAATTCTTTCTTTCACTTGTGTGATTTCCAGCATTGAAGATGACTCCAGGGCCAGGCCTTTCCCAAGGCATGTCAGTCAATGAAAAACTAATGCCAGGTGCCCCAGTGAATACCACAACGTGTGTAGCTGACACGGAATCAGAGCAAGCAGATACATGGTAAAACTTCACTGTTAACAAATCATTGTTATTCTGTATGTAAATGGTATATTCAAGATGTAAAGTCAGCGTCTCTCTCGATCAGATCAGCTCTTAGAAGATAAAGCTTGGGGAAAAAAATAAATAAATAAAAAAGATAAAGCATGGGATAATGGGATGCCAGGGAAAATAATATATTAGGTCAAGGATTAGGAAACTTTCTCTACAGGACCAGAGAGTAAATATTTTTAGCTTTGTGAGTCATTGATCTCTGTCACAGCTACTCAGCTTTGCCATTGTAGCATGAACACAGCCATAGGCAACATGTAAATGAATGTGTGGGGCTGTGTTCCAATAAAATTTAATTTACAAAAGCAAGTGGCAGGCCAGATTTGGCCTGTAAGCCATAGTTTGCTAACCCCTGTCTTAATGGTAGAGTTTTTTAGTTGTTCTTTACAAATTTATGTGGAAGACTGTAAAGAATTACACCAGTTTATTTGTGACTGTTTGTAGTAAGTTTGTGACAAGTTTGACACAAGTTTACACAAGTTTGTAGTAAGTTTGTACTATGATGTTGCCTTCTTCTGAATATTATTTATAACTTGGGAATACTTTCTATGTGTCTACCTGGTTATCTAAATAATGAATATTTCATAATGATAGTTTTCTAGTGGTTCTCTATATGAAGAGGTTTTTATTGTTCTTTGTTTTTTTTTTTAAAGAATTTATTTTATTTTTTATTTATTCATGAGAGACAGAGAGAGAGAGAGAGAGAGAGGCACAGACACAGGCAGAGGAAGAAGCAGGCTCCATGCAGGGAGCCGGATGTGGGACTCGATCCCGGGACTCCAGGATTAGGCCCTGGGCTGAAGGTGGCGCTAAACCGCGGAGCCACTGGGGCTGCCCTTGGGGGGGGGGGGGGGGCGTTTGAGCTAGGGTAGCTCATTTGTATTCCCTGGTATTTTTAAGGAAGTGTATTGTATTTTAAATAATATATAATGAATGATTCATATTGAAAAAATACTTGTGATATCACTATATTAAATCACACTTAAAATTTTAATACATCCTTTTTTTTTTTTTTATAGAGGCCAGGTGTAAGTTTTAAAGGAAACTATTAATGTTTTGAAAGTCACATGTATGACCACTTGTTTTTTGTGAAATAAGAATATTAAAGGCAGTTTATGTAACCATACATTGTGGAACTCTGTGTGTGTATGTGTGTGTGTATTTTAAATATTTTTCTGGTAGTATAGAGTTCTATTCCAGGGACTGCCATCTGGCTGAAATGTAACCACATCAATTCATCTATATTCCTGCCATCTGGTTGGAATATAGCCATATCAGTTCATCTGAATCTAAATTCATCTTATTTAGATCTAAATATCTCATTATATATGACGCTAGAATTGTAGGAGGTTGTTTTTTTCTGATTTTTCCTTTTTTAATAAAATTTTTCAGGAAAATAATTCTAAAATTTTAAACAGAGCAAAACTATCACCTAGTTTAATTTATAATAGAATTGATATCAATATAATTGATATTTCATGTCTGTATGGCAGTTTTTTGTTTTGTTTTATTTTAAAGATTTTATTTATTCACGAAAGACAGAGAGAGAGAGAGAGAGAGAGGCAGAGACACAGGCCGAGGGAGAAGCAGGCTCTCCGTGCAGGGAGCCCGACTTGGGACTCAATCCCGGGTCTCCAGGATCACGCCCTGGGCCGAAGGCAGATGCTCAACCGCTGAGCCACCCAGGGATCCCCTGAATGGCAGTTTTTTATAATAGAGTATGCCAGACATTGTGTGCTATGGGGGATGAAGAAGAGAAAGTTACCATTTTTCTTTAGGGAGCACTAATGTAAAAGGAGCAATTTTCTTGGGATAGTGACATATATTCCCTTAATTATTGTCTAAAAATTATGTTCTAAAGCTTTATCACATTCATACTATCTAGAGGACTGTGTTTCTAGATAAAAATTGCTAGAAGTTTGATTGTTTCACCTTGCATTCTTTTCTTCTGTTACAGTATGGATTTGAGTGAAAGACCTAAAGAAATTGAAATCTCCAAAGTGGAACAAAAATTCAGAATGCCTTCACAAGAAACATCCACTGTGAAGGACCCGCCCAGGATAAGCTCTGATGATAGTAAAGCAGTATCGAATGCTCTGGTTAGGATGAAAATCCCAACCTGTCAGCTTTCACCGACTAAATCCTCAGGTGTAAATAAAAGTAGAGATCACACTTCCCAGCAGCTGCAGACCAACTCCATCAAAAATTACTTTAAGCCTTCTATCAAAAAAAGGTATATTTTTAAATAACACCTCTCTGTATCTGTGGAAAATACTAATATAGTAGAATGGCACAGAGTGTGTTCTGCTTGAAGATGCTTTTGTGCAAAACTGACCCTTTGACCTCATTCCCTCTCGGAAATGTCCAAGTCTCCTCCTTCACTAAGGTCATGATAGAGTCTCTCTCATCCTTTTTTCTGCTCACCTTAAGCTTACCTGTTGTCTCACTTTGCTGCGCTTTTGGAGAAGAGCTTTCCCACACCTCAGTTCCTTCGCCTTCTCTCACTTCCTCTAGGACCATGCTTCCTCAGTTATTCTCTCATTTTCAAGCACTTTTAATTATTCTAGCCCCTTCTCGATTCAAAAGCTCTATCTTACTTTTACTTTTTTAAAACCTTCCCTGGACTTGGTTCTTTCCTCCAGCTACTGCCTCTTATCTTTCATACTCACAATTAAGCTTCTCAAAAAGGGAGGTTATTGTTATTGCTCCCATTTCCGTATGAAATATTTCTTAACCAGCAATATTTTGTCTCGACGTGATGTCCTTGAAAGTAGCCATTGACACAGTTGCCAGCTCTAGGGGTCTTTTGGTGCTTTTCAGCTCTTGAACCTTTCTTCTCCGAATGGTGTCTTGGTTTTTGTAGCAGTGGCCTCGCCTGGTTGTTTCGCCTCTCTGACTTTCCTCCTTCGAGGACTTCTTTCCTTTTTTCTACTGCTACTTTTTATGTGCTTTTTACTGTACCTTCAGAGTTTTCATGACTGTATTACAGATGATCAGTATTTTTGTCCGACCTTAACCTTTTAAGCTTCACTTCTACACTTCCACAGGAATTTTTTGCTGTTTTCCCAAATTATAGGCCTAAGGCTTTTCTCCTCTATCATTGAATATATGTTTTCTTTGTTAGTAGTTCATTTTGTCAGAATCTTTGACTCTTTCTCCTTTGCTCCCGCAAAACAGCAGTGTGATTATTTTCACTGTTTTATAAATTCCTCCCTTTCCATATTGTATTGCCAGCTCTCTAATTTAAACTCTGACCACCTGACTTACTACAAAAACCTCTTAGTCTGTCCAGTACCCTGGTAATAGATTAGTATTATTAAAGTATCACTTCGACTATTGCAATTTAACAAAAATTTAGTAAACATCTGGGAAGCAGAGATCCGTGTTTTTATGTTCTCTATGGACCTTAGTACAATTTAAATGAATAAAGTACTTATTCAGTACTTAGTGAATGAAACAGTATTATATAGAAAACTCTTAGTCATATATTCACATATTACTTGCAGTATATAGTCTGTACTGTATTTTGGATTTAACTACTCTTATGATCATGAATCTAGCTCTTACTAATCCATCAGGTTTTATTCCCAAGGTAACTTTTCCCTGCCTGCATTTTCCCTATATTGCAAAGTAAGCTACTCTTTCCTGGCAACAAGTGCTTTGTATTTTTGTATCTTTCTGCCTTTTCCTCTACATTGATTTATTAGCTACTGCTGCCTTAGCAGAGAAGATAGACCTCTCCCTATGGTTTTAGCCATTGGGTTGACAGTCCTACAAAAACATGAGTGTCCATATGAAGTTTGTGCCATTTTCAAATGTCCCATTTTTTAAATTTCCAATGATACTAATTAATAAAATCAAGAATACTGTGAATTAAATGGGGGGACTGAATATTGCCAAACCACAAAATCACTTAGCTGTGTTCATTTTGTTTTTGCTTTCTTCTCTTGTTTTTTAAATCTTAAGGGAAAGAGATGAAGAAAATCAAGAAATTTCTTCAGCCAAATCAGCAAGAATAGAAATGTCTTGTTCTCTTTTAGAACAAACACAATCTTCTACACCCTCAGTATGGGAAAATAAGGAGCAGCATCTATTTCAGAATAAGCCTCTGGAAAAGAAGCCAGATAATTTACTTACAGATAGAGATTTAAAGTCCACTGTGAAAAATCCTGCCAATAAATCTCTTTCTACAGAAAAAAGAAAGGAAATTGATGACTTTGCCATAGAAGATGAAGTATTAGATCAGTTATTCAAGAACACAAAACCAGAGCTAGAAACTGGAGTGAAAGTTCAGAAACAAGAGGAAGATGTCAGTATTAGAAAAAGGCCAAGATTGGATATAGAAACAAATGGCACTTTTGTTGAAGCAACACCGAAAACTAGTGAGATATCTGTAAGTAACATTTTTTAATGAGAAGCATTACAAATAGAAACTTTGAATGTTAAAAAGATATTTATGATGGTATAAGTACAATTTCCTTGAGGAAAAAGTTAATATCTTCAACACCTAATACTAAGTATAAGAATTTGTTGGTTGATAAGGTAAATACTAAAAATAGTGCTTCTTTGACAGTATATAATAAATGGCAAATAAAATTGTTACTCATGATTGTTTTAATAGATTTCCAGGCTATTCTGTTACTATACTATCAAACTTTTGGCCTTGATGGTAAGTATAGGATAAACCTTAATAGAGGAAACAGCACAGAAAAATGAAGAAAGTTAGTAAAACAAGCTATCCACTAAATAATTTTTTTCAGGTAAAATAGGTATAACATCACTAGGAATTTTTATTTTCATTTTGACTTTCAATATCCTATCCTGTTTTCCTGAAGGTTGATAATTTGTCTTACTACTTCAGATTATTTCCTATTTTTTGGATAAGTAAGTTGCCTACTGCCTTTAGAATAGTAAGTCATGAAGTGAAATCATGGACCACATGAAGTTAAAAGGTAATAATCTGATATTTTTTATAAGTCCATTAGCTCCACTCTCTTTCCTGTTGTGGTTATCCTCTCCTGTAAATGGCTACTACATAAGGACAGGACTAAGTAATAAGATAAGGATTAAGTGATTGGAAGGTATAGTGATTCAATAGGAATTTGTTGAGAATTTACTGTGTATCAAGCACTATAAATCTATTAACTAATGTTTTGAAAAAGCAAAGTATATGTCCTCTTTAGCAAAAATACCAGCATCTTCATATGAAGGAGGGAATCTTCATCATTTATTTCTTTTGAGTGAATCCTAAAAGCCCTTCTGTAGACCAGCTGCATCAGAATCAGCTAGTGAGCTTTTTTTTTTTTAAGATTATTTATTCATGAGAGACAGAGAGAGAGAGAGAGAGAGAGAGGCAGAGACACAGGCAGAGGGAGAAGCAGGCTCCATGCAGGGAGCCTGATGTGGGACTCGATCCCAGGATCACACCCTGGGCTGAAGGTGGCGCTAAACTGCTGAGCCACCCAGGCTGCCCTGGTGAGCTTTTTTATTTATTATTATTATTATTATTATTATTATTATTATTAATTTATTTATTTACTTATTTATTTATTTTTGTGAGCTTTTTAAAAAATGTGGATATGCAGACCCAAACCCCAAAGACCCTGATGCAATACATCCAGTTATTTTCCCAGAAAAAGTTTCCACGTTTCATGAGCTAAGAATTCCTTTTGCTGTCTTTAAAAATTCTAAACTCAGTAGCATAAAGTAGATGGGGTTATTTTTTTTCTATAGAAGAAACCCAGACGTAGGTAATCAAAGCTGCTCAGAAGTTCTGTGGTATTAATTTCTTAGGTGTCTGTTTTTCTCTGTACAAGGTGGTACCTCTAGCCATCACATCAACTTTCCAGGGAGGAAAAACAGAATGGAGAGGGGACAGGACAAAGGCTTTTCCACTTGAGTTCCTCCTCACTTTCTAAGGAGCTCTTTCAGAAACCCCACTTTGTAACTTTGGCTTTCGGCCAGAATTTAATCTTGGGCTGCACCACTCCCCATTCCTCACTTTTAGTCTACAAGAGAGTATGGGAAATGTTAAGCTTGGCACATTGCTGTCCCTAACAAACTGAGTATTAGTTAAGTAAGGAAGAAAGAGTGAATACTGAGATATCTTTTTTTTTTTAAAAGATTTTATTTATTTATTCATGAGAGACACAGAGGGAGAGAGAGAAGAGAGGCAGAGACACAGGCAGAGGGAGAAGCAGGCTCCACGCAGGGAGCCTGACATGGGACTCGATCCTGGGTCTCCAGGATTGCACCCTGGGCTGAAGTCGGTGCTAAACCACTGAGCCACCAGGGCTGCCCCAATACTGAGATATCTTTTAGTCAAATTGAGAAATTCAGAGAAAGAGGGGTTCTTTATTATCAAAAATTAGCTGGCACTTTACAGAAAAGATAAATTGAACTAAGTGGTTCATATAACCTATAAGTTACTATTCTATAAGTTTAGCAATTTCCCCTATAGTGGAAGTCCAAGAGATGATTTCTTATGTTTAATAAATTTATGTCTCTTTATAAAGATAGATTTACTCTAGTTGTGTTGCAAATTTACATTGTTACTTTAGCTCAGACTATTCCAAAATCTGTTTTCAGACCACTTAATATTATAAGCACTTAATTTTTAGAAAATTAGACTCTATATTATTTTGGATACACTTTTGAAAATGCTCTTCCCTTGCCATATCCTTCCTCCCCACTGTTTTTATTTCTAGTTTTTTTTTCTGATGTATTTTTATTTTCTTTCTCTTTTTGTTTTATTACCACCTTTAGTTTTTAATAGCCTTTTTTTTTTTCTTTTTCTTAAATTCTATCCCAGATTGGTCCACTGCTCACAGTGGCCATAGCTCTGTCTGAAAATGGTTGTGGTTTTAATAATAGACCTCCTTGGTTCCTCCTGTATGGCTGCTCATTTCTGCTATCTTGACTGCACATTTTCCCAGAGCTCATGGTCACCCAAGCAATCAGGCACTAGATCCCAGAGTGGGAGGACCAGGAAATGAACATTACACACTAGTGATACAGGAACCATTAAAGTATTTTGTGTATCTAAAAAGACCTTTCT
Source organism: Canis aureus (assembly GCF_053574225.1). Classification (NCBI taxonomy): domain Eukaryota; kingdom Metazoa; phylum Chordata; class Mammalia; order Carnivora; family Canidae; genus Canis; species Canis aureus. The sequence goes on from NC_135638.1 coordinate 6,441,528, forward strand.
TGTATTTATTTTTTTTATTTAAATTCAATTTGCCAACATATAGTATAATACCCAGTGCTCCTGACATCATGTGACCTCCTTAATGCCTGTCACCAAGTTATCCCATCCTCCCCACCCGCCTCCACTTCAGCAACCCTCAGTTTGTTTCCCAGACTTAAAAGTCTCTCATGGTTTGTCTTCTCTCTGATTTTTTTTCCCCATTCAGTTTCCTCTCCTTCCCTTATGGTCCCTTGCACTATTACTATATTTCACATATGAGTGAGACCATATGATAATTGTCTTTCTCCATTTGACCTAATTTACTCAGCACATACCCTCCAGTTCCATCCATGTTGATGTAATTGGTAGGTATTCATCCTTTCTGTTGGCTGAGTAATATTCCATTGTATGTATAAACCACATCTTTATCCACTCATCTGTCAAAGGACATCTCAGCCTCTTCGACAGTTTGGCTATTGTGGACATTGCTGCTGTGCACATTTAGGTGCAGGTGCTCTTTCATTTCATTACATCTGTGTCTTTGGGGTGAATACTCAGTAGTGCAATTGCTAGGTCATAGGGTAGCTCTATTTTAACTTCTTGAGGAACCTCCATACAGTTTTCCAGAGTGGCTGCACCAGCTTGCATTCCCACCAACAATTTAAGAGGTTCCCCTTTCTCCACATCCTCCTCAGCATTTGTTGTTTCCTGTCTTGTTGATGTTACTCATTCTCACCGGCATAAAGTGGTATCTCATTGTGGTTTGATTTGTATTTCCTGGGTGATAGTGATGTGAGCATTTTTTGGGTGCCTGTTGGCCATTTGTAGGTCTTCTTTGGAGAAATGTCTGTTCATTTCTTGACTGGATTATTTGTGTTTTGAGTGTTAAGTTTGGTAAATTCTTATACATCTTGGATATTAGCCCTTTATCTAGTATGTCATTTGCAAGTATCTTCTCCCATTCTCTAGGTTGCCTTTTAGCTTGGTTGACTGTTTCCTTTGCTGTGCAGAAGCTTTTTATCTTGATGAAGTCCCAATAGTTCATTTTTGCTTTCGTTTCTCTTGCCTTTAGAGACATATCTTGCAAGAAGTTATTGAAGCTGAGGTCAGAAAGGTTGCTGCTTGTGTTCTCCTCTAGGATTTTGATGGATTCCTGTTTCACATTTAGGTTTTTCGTCCCTTTTGAGTTTATCTTTGTGTATGGGTTAAAAGAATGGCCCAGTTTCATTCTTTTGCATGTGGCTGTCCAGTTTTCCCAACACTGTTTATTAAAGAGATGGTCTTTTTTCCATTGGATATTCTTTCCTGCTTTGTTGAAGATGAATTGACCATAGAGCTGAATGTCAATTTCTGGGTTCTCTATTCTGTTCCATTGATCTATGTGTCTGTTTTTGTGCCAACACATGCTGTCTTGATGATAACAGCTTTGTTATATAGCTTGAAGTCAGGGGTTGTGATAGCCCCAGCTTTGGTTTTCTTTTTCTTTTTCTTTTTTGAAGGATTTTATCTATTTATTCATGAGAGACAGAAAGAGAGAGGCAGAGAGAGAGGCAGAGGGAGAAGCAGGCTCCCCACAGAAGCCTGATCCCAGGACCCCGGGAGCACCCCTGGAGCCGAAGGCAGACGATCAACCACTGAGCCACCCAGGCATCCCAGTTTTCTTTTTCAGCATTCCTCTGGCTCTTTGGGGTCCTTTATGGTTCCATACAAATCTTAGAATTATGTGTTCAGACTCTGTGAAAAATGTCCATGGTATTTTGGTAGGGATTGCATTGAATGTGTAGATTGCCCTGGGTAGCATTAACATTTTCACAGTATTTATTCTCCCAATCCATGAGTATGGAATTTTTTTATCTCCTTGTGTCTTCCTCAATTTCTTTCATAAGTGTTCTGTAGTTTCTAGGGACACCTGGGTGGCTCAGCGGTTGAGCCTCTGCCTTCAGCTCAGGGTGTGATCTGGGGATCAGGTCCCTGGAGGGAGCCCTCTGCCTGCGTCTCTGCCTCTCTCTGTGTCTCTCTCATGAATAAATAAATAAAATCTTAAAAAAAAAAAAAGCGTTCTATAGTTTCTAGAGTACAGATCTTTTACCTCTTTGGTTAAGTTTATTCCTAGATATCTTATGGTTTTGGTGCAATTATAAATGGGATCAATTCCTTAATTTCTCTTTCTTCAGACTTATTGAAGACCTTTCATTTAATAGCCAAGGTTTACATACTGTATAATGATATCAGGGAATACAGTCATTATATTTTGCTCTATGGTTCTGCAGCATAATTTCCCTGTCCTTATTTTACTATTTTGGAATCCATAACATTCTAAAAAAAAAAATGCAGTGTAAGGGGCACCTGGGTGGCTCAGCGGTTGAGTATCTGCCTTCAGCTCAGGTCATGATTCTGGGTCTGGGATCAAGTCCCCCTGGAGCCTGCTTCTCCCTCTATGTCTCTGCCTCTTTCTCTCTGTCTCTCACGAATAAATAGAATCTTTTTAAAAAAATACAGTGTAAAATATGTTTTAGAAGACTTTTGAAGAGTATGAATAGTGATTTGATTGTGATACATTTTGGGTAAACTAAAAGTTAAATCACTTTATTCTAATACTATACATTTTTAGTAAGAACCTGTTACAGAAGTGTTTTGACTTTCAGTATTAAGATGATTTTTGACAATTTTGTATTTTGAGATAATTGTTGATTGACGCGCAGTTGTGAGAAATTATATAGAGAGATCCAATATACCTTTCATCCTTCATCCTCTAATTGTAACATTTTGTATAACTATAGTACAGTATCACAGCCAGGAAATTGACTTGGATGCAATTCATCAGTCTTACTCAAACAATGGAGATTATTTTTAATTCTTCCATTTTTATCACTTTAAGAATTTATTGTTGGAAAGTCCTTGTACATATTCATGGATTAAAGGAATTGTGCTTAATTTTTCTTGCTATGAAAGTGATAATTGGAAAAAAATTCTTAATCCTTTCATTTAAAAAACTTTTTGCAATTTTAAGGCAAAAATATGATACTTCTTTTTGACATTAGATTCCTTACGTATATTTCAGAAAGGTAATTTCTAAAATACGTTAACAGTAGAACTGCTCTTTTTCTATTTTGAAATTTAAATATAGATTCTAACACATCTATAAGATTTTTTTTTAAAAAATTCATTTATTTTATAGAGGGAGAGAGAGAGAGAGTGGGAGCTAAGGGGGAGAAGGAAGTGAGAAAATCCCAAGCATACGCCCTGCTGAGCACAGAGCCCATCTTGAGGCGTGCTCTCAGGACCCTGAGATCACGACCTGAGCGGAAACCAAGAATTGGACACTTAACCAATTGTGCCACCCAGGCACCCCCCTGTAAGATCTTCTACAAGCTGAAGTAGAAAGCTGTTGGCTACATACTCCTGCTAGGCATGTATCCTTATTTATATATAAATATATGACCGCTGTGGCTGAGTCTTGGCCTTAAAATTTCCTAGTCTCCATAAAATGCAAACATGAAGCATTATCTTTATTTACATTCCTCTTCTGAATAGCACCCACAGAGCATCTTTTCATCACCCTATTCCACTTTCCTATTACAAATTAAGGTTTCTTCTTCTCTCCTTCCAAAGCCTAGTAGTGTAATACCTACCACTTACTGGCACCACCATTCTGTTTTCAGCAACCCAACAATAAAGAGGCAGCACTAATGTATTGAACCGATTAGGAAACTGACAGTGGGAGGTAGTAAGTAACTGGGCAATGTCACTTAGCTAGGATTGGAATGGGACAAAAACACAGGGCTACTCCGCTCTTTTGGCTGTTCCTTTTGTTAGCTTTCTCAAAGTGTCCTATAATCAGTTATTCTACGTGGTGGGTGTGCTAACATGAAAGGCGGTCGAGAGGGTAAGTTCGATAGGCCTTTAAAAGGGAGACTCTCCAGGACTTGGTGATTGACTCACCCTGAGAAATGGAGAGGAAAGAGTATAGAATAATTCCCAAACTTAGACTCTGAGTGCCTGAGTAGTTTGTAGCAATGATTTGCCGAGCTAGGAAGTAACTTGCTCAAAAGGATGAGTAAGTTTGAGGGAGTAGAGCAGGATGGGGACGAACTGTGGGGGAGTAAACTGCTCTGACTGTGATAACTTCCAGTGGGGGATACATATGAAAACAGCGAAAAGGTAACATGGTAGGCTTGGAGTATAATTTTTAATCTTACTATTGATAAATGAAAACATTAATTCTCTTTAGTTCCTAGGCAAGCACAAAGTACGTACATTTGTTTTTCTGCCCATTCTTTCCAACTTTCCTATTAAAATTTTTCTGAGTTTTTATGACTGCATCATTCAAAATTTGATGTAAAACAGTATGTGCCCCTATTGTATCCCAAGGGACTATAGTTTTTACTGACAGTTTCAGAAATCCATCTGTGTAATATGCTTTTATCTGGAACCTGGTCCGGATATATGAATGTGGAGGAGAGCATGATTGTATACAAAACAATTTCCATTTTATTGCACACAGATATCTTGAGCAATTGAAGTAACCCTCTTTCCTTTTTCCTGGATTAAGGGTGATTTAAAATTAAATACTAAGCATAAAGTTAGATAGAATCCTTTAAAATTGTTTTTGTTTTAGACTGTAACAGTAATACATAATCATGTAGAAATATAAAAAATACAAACATAAAAATTTGTTGATAATCCTATTGACTGGATAACCATAGTAAATATTTTGGTATTTTCTTTTTGAAATCTTATTTTATAAGCTTAAAATCAACTGTTAATGAAATTCTATAGCTATTTTTTATTCACTTATAATCATTTCTCACACTGTAAAATAACTTATATGAATTTATATTGTTTCCAAATCTTTGCTCTTGTAACTCATACTACAGTATCTTTTTTTCTATATATTTCTATTCTCATCTCCTAGCTTCTCTAGGAAAGTTACTTGTAAGTCTCATAACTGTGTCAAGAACATAAATATGTTTAAAGGTACCATTTTATAATTTCTATGAACAGTATTTTTTATTTCCTTAGCAAGAAAATGAAATTGAGAAGAAATGTGAGCTCAAGAGTGAGTCACTGTGGTCAACTAAAGAAGAACTGTCTGTGAGGAAATTTTTATTTTTATAAAATCTTTTATTTTTATAAAAATCAGACTTAAGGACCAATGTCTCATCAATTTATGTCAGTTTACATTCTTAGTATTAATCATTTCTCTTTCTGTAATTTTGATGTATTTCATGAGATAAAGAATCTTATCTAGCAGCAGGAAGGAATTTCAGGCTGATTTAATCTGCAATTAAAAAATGGCTTTCAGTCAGTAAGGTAGTGTATCCAGAATTAATAATTTTTGGAGGTGTCAAAAATAATAAAATAAAAATTACTAAAAATCCAAGAAAGCAAGAAAGCTTAAGTATAGTAGATGAGAACTTGTAGAACAGATTGTGCAATAATGCTAATTTATGGTTTTAATGAAAAGTAAACAAAACTGAGATTTCTTGCTAAGAAAATATATACAAGAAGATAGATTATTTATTGGGATGATATTAGAATACACTAAATTAAAATGCTGTATGCTTCTATCATATATATTACAAATATCTCTAAAATTGCATATTATTTGAGTAAGTAACTTTCTGGTTTGAAGTAGATATGATCTGATTCCAAATACAAAGTTTAGGTGCCAGAAATAAACCTTTTTTGTACTGTTTTTTTCAGGTATTTGAACTTTTTTTTGTAGATTCCCAAGTGACAGATAATATTCTTTTTCCTTATTTTTTTTGCTTATGTATCCATCTTAACTCCACTTAAGATCAAAGATGAACTTGAGGATGATGGTGATATGCTTCCAAGGAAGGTGTTACTGACTGAATTTAGATCACTGGTGGTTAATAACTCTACCCCCAGAAACGCATCCAGTGTAAATAGTGATTATGATCAACCAAAGAATTTCAAGAAATTCAAAAAGGTATGATATTCCTTTAAAATATCACAAGAGGGCAGTGTTTGAAATGTTTTTACGAATACCGTTGATGCTAAATAGTGAAACCAATTCCTATTGAAAACTGGTGTTATTTCTTGTGCTTAAAGCAGTTAAAATTACTGTAGGAAGGACATGAACTGACAGGTATTGAATATGTGAATAAATATATAATGCATATTTGGAAGCAGACTTCACCAAGACTGAATTCTTCAAAGGGTGCTGTTTATCTGGCCTTCCCTACCTTAAGAGGCAGGCTTTGGGTTAAATTGATAGTGTCCTTCTACTTCTAATAGTGATGTGTGTCTACCTGAAGGGGTTCTTTATCTCAGGACTTTATGAAAGAGCTAAACACATTAAATACAATGAAAAGTAAGCACTTTACTGTTATATATATATATATATATATATATATATATATATATATATATAAATATAAGTATGCACCCTGAGTATTGTTATCAGACCTGAGTTTCTTCTCCTCTAGGAACTGATGTTTAACTTATCAGTATGTTTAAAAGAATATTTCTGACCTAGTCTGTATTTTTTTGTTGTCTTTTCTGGAATATTTGCTTCTTATTCCATATCTACTACTGACCACTATCTTATGTTTAAGCATTTAATCAGAATACAGTAATTTTGTCAAAGGTGATTTCTGTGGAAGAATGCTTTTTATTAGACTATGATCTGTGTGATTCTCGCTGTACTATGAGGTATTGTAGCTTTTTCTCTCTAATGTGAGCTACTAGTAACACTTGTCAGTTAAATTAATTTTTTACCTACTATGACAGTGTATAAAAGTTTCTAAACTCCATCTCTTAGAGTGGAAGATGGAAATATTTCCCACTTAGATGGCACCCACTTACCCTTTTCCGTCCCACAGGCGTGGCTCATGAATACCATATGGGCCATTCTTATCTGTATGGTTACTTCATGTTCAATATCATGTTACTAAGTCTCATTGTTAAATCAAAATTCAAAAGAAGTACTATTTTTTTTTTTTAATTAATGAAGTTACCAAAGATAAAGCAATAATACTCACTTTTGGCCCCAGGGATGATCAGGAAATACAGAATAGTACAAACTGCTGGAAAGTAGTTTGGAAAAATGTTAAACTTTTAAAAAATATTAATATCTTTGACTAAGGAATTTTTTTTGAGACTGTAAAATTCAAACCAAAATTTATGTGGCAGGATGATTTAACTGGATTGGCTCTAATGAAAGAATTTATTTTCTTTATATACTTGAATCCAATAACATGCTCTTTTGTGTCTTTAAAGTATGTTTAATGATGAAAATTAATTTAAAATTCCCTTTCTGGGGGGGGCTGGGTGGCTTAAATGGTTAGGTGTCTACCTTCTGCTCAGGGTCCTGAGATCAAACCCCTCATTGGGCTCCCTGCTCAGCAGGGAGCCCGCTTCTCCCTCTGCTCCTCCCCCTGCTCATGCTTTCTGTCTCTCAAATAAAAAAATAAATATAAATAAATTCCCTTTCCACTTCATATATTGAAATTTTAAAGGTATGTCCCATAGATATTAAGGTTTTATTATTTCCTAAATAAAATATTAGCAGGGTGCTTCATTTGCATTTTCACAATATTTTTAGCACCTGTTTATTGATAAACAATTAAAATTTTAATTAAAAATATAAACTGTCGTCATCTCTAGCATCTTTTACTAGAGATACATAAATTGGAAACTTTTATTTTTTAAAGATTTTATTTATCCAGGGATCCCTGTGTGGCGCAGTGGTTTGGCGCCTGCCTTTGGCCCAGGGCGTGATCCTAGAGACCTGGGATCGAATCCCACGTCAGGCTCCCGGTACATGGAGCCTGCTTCTCCCTCTGCCTGTGTCTCTGCCTCTCTCTCTCTCTCTCTCTCTGTGACTATCATAAATAAATAAAAATGTAAAAAAAATAAAAATAAAAAATAAAAAAAGATTTTATTTATCCATGAGAGACCCAGAGACAGAGGCAGAGGGAGAAGCAGGCTCCCTGTGGGGAGCCTGATACAGGACTCGATCCTAGGACCCCGGGGTCACAAGCTGATCCAAAGCCACCCAGGTGCCTTGATTGGAAAGTTTTAAAGACGTACATTTTCATGAGTTCTAGACAAAGCTTAAACTTTGAAATCTTTAGAAGAGGAACGCCTAGGTGGCTTAGTGGTTGAGCGGCTGCCTTTGGCTCAGGGTGTGATCCCAGAATCCCTGGATCGAGTCCCACATTGGGCTCCCTGCAGGGAGCCTGCTCCTCCCTCTGCCTGGGTCTCTGTCTCGCTCTGTCTCTCATGAATAGATAAATAAAATCTTATAAAAAAAAAGAAACCTTTAGAACAAAATATACTTTATATATTCACCTTAAGTTGCTTCAAATGCTAAATGATGAGCTAAGGCCATTTTTTAATAAAACTTCCAGTTAAAATCTTAATTAAATTCTTGGTACATAAATCCCAGTGACATATCTAAATCTGGGTATAGCAATAGCCAAAAAAATAGGGCAAAAACATGGGTCTAGCATACTTACTTATCTCTCACTCACTTTCATTTATAGGATATAAACATTTTTGGCAGTTATATGTAATTAATACTCTTTAATTTTTATTAAGCTTTTTAAAAAATGATCTTAGGGGTATCTGAGTGGCTTAGCTGGCTTGGTAGCTGACTCTTGATTTCATCTTAGATCATGACCTCAAGGTCATGAAATCAAGTTCCACATTGGATACTCTGCTCAGCAGCAAGTCTGCTTGAGATTCTCTCTCTCCCTCTGCCCCACCCCTCCCCTCCCCTCCCCTCCCCACTCACTCACACACTCATTCCCTTTCTAAAATAAGAAAAAAAAAATGAGACGGTCTTAATTTGTTAATGCATTTAACCTTAAAACTTTTACTATTTAACAGGTCACATTTCCTGGAGCAGGAAAACTTCCACGCATCATTGGAGGATCAGATCTAGTAGCTCATCATGCTCGGAAGAATACAGAATTAGAAGAATGGTTAAGGCAGGAAATGGAGGTCAGTAGGAAATGGGGCCTGGTGACTTGCTTGGTTTACATTTTGGTCCCTCATGGTTTCCTTAGAGCAAATGAGAGACCCTAGATGAAGGTCAAGCCCCTCGTCCAGCTCCTTGCTCAGCAGAGAGTCTGCTTCTCCCTCTACCCTTCCTCCTACTCATCTGCTCTCTCTCTGTCTCAGATAAATAAAATAAAATCTTAAAAAAAAAATGAATTTTACATCCTAATGTAAAGGAGAGAAAAGAGACTTAACGTACAAAAATGAAAGAGAAAGCTAACGGGATAACAATTCAAAGATGGTTGTGCAGTCATGTGGGGGGTCATTGCAAATAATATCAGAGTTACATACTAAGTAAATGTACTGGGCTTTCGGAATCTAGAAATTATCTTTCAGTAGTTCCAAGGATTTCTCAGGCATTATTTTACTGAGTTCCACCTTTTTCCTATTCTCTTGTATCTCTTTTTTATTTTTTATTTTTTTGCCTACGTTTAATTTTTATAGAACTGCCATATTGTTTTCCAAAGCAACTGCTCCATTTTACATTGTCACTAATACTGCACAAGGGTTCCAGTTCCTCCGTATCCTCTCCAACACTTGTTATTCTTCACTTGTTTTTTTGATAGTGGGCATCTAACTCATGTGAACCTCATTGTGGTTTTGATTTGCACTTTCCTAATTATTAATGATATTGTGCACCTTTGCATATGCTTGTTGGCCATTTGCATATCTTTTTTGGAGAAATATCTATTCAAAAAGCTCTCTTCCTATTACTAATCAGATTGATTTTTTTTATTATGAATTAGAGGTGTTCTTTATGTATTCTGATAATCCTTATCAGATGTATGATTTGTATGATTTGCAGGTGTTTTCTCCCTTCCTCTGTGTCACCTTTTCACTCTGTTGTTTGTGTATTTTGATGCACGGAAATCCTAAATTTTGATGTAGTTCAGTTTATCAATTTTGTTGTTGTTACCTGTGCTTTTGGCCTCATATCCAAGAAATCCTTGCCAAATCCAATGTCAGGAAGTCTTTGCCTTTTTTTCTTCTAAGAGTTTTATAGTTCTAGCTTTTATATTTAGATCTTGAATTGTTTTTGAGTTCATTTTCATAGGTGTTACAAGATTAGAGTTTAACTTCATTCTCTGTGGTTGCACTTTTGCACTGTGGTTTAATGATGCTGAGCGCACCGTCTCGAAGGTGAAGGAGGGAGTCTCAAGTCAGTTGTAACTATTGACAACTGTTTGCTGTGGGAGACTCGCCTTGGTGCCTCCTCCCATGAGCAGTTGTTACTGATCTATCTCATTTCCCCCCAGAGTCTTTATAAGTTTTAAGAAAGTAAGAAAAATTGTTAAATAATATTGGTAAGTTATTAAGTAGTAACTATTTATATGTAGTTCAAATTCTTAAACTTTTTATTATGAAAACTTTTCAGACATACACAAAATAGAGTAGTGAAACAAACCCCAAACAACAGCTATAACAAATATCAGCATTCATCTGTTCTCTTTCCCAACTTTTTTTTTTTTCTTTCTGGAGTATTTTAAAGCAAATCCCAGTCATTTTATCGGTTCATTTATATTTATATGCTCAAACATATACAGATTACTGATCAAATACGTATGGTATCAGAAAATGCTTTTCTATGTCCTTTCTAGTAAGATACTTACATCATCAGTTCACATGGCTTTAAATCCTAGACTAGGACCAGCAGCATAGTTTTTTTGTTTGTTTGTTTGTTTTTTTATCAGCATAGTTTTGACCTTGAAATTGCTTTAGATTTTTTTGAAGACTTGCTTTATGGCATGTCTTTGATCATATCTACAACTAATATGTTGTAAAACTAAACCTCAGTTATAACATGGTTCTTTTGGGAAAATATGAACTGTTTTACTGCTTTTCATGTTAAAATGTGATTTTTAGGAGTTCACTGCATATATCAGCTACATATATACTCTATAATGAGAACTCATAGAAAAGATTATAAAAATATGCTTCTCTTTTTTTCTTTTCTTTTTTTTTTTTTTTTTTTTACTTTCTTCCTGGATGTTTTGAGTCCTAGTGGATATTTTGTAAAAATAATAAGTAATTCATAATTCTTTCTACCCCTTACTTACTTTTAACTGGAGAATTTAATAGAATTTAAAGTGGGCATCTTTTCTATAGAGGAAGTTACTGCATGGAAGTCAAGATTTTAGAAACACATGACTGTTGAATTGAGAAATAATCATAGGCCTCTTCCAAGGTAGAAAGTTTTCTTCTTAGCCTTTGTATTGCCTGATTATCGAGTACTCCGGAAACCAGAGATGTGCTCCAGAAAGGTCCTCCCAACAGGCTATTTGAAGTAAGGCTATTTGGTAATTGGCAAGTTAGAGGTATTATCTCTTGAACTCCAATTTGACAGAAGTCAAATTTCACTTTCTTCTCTATCTTCTTTTCTATTTTATCTTTTTTTTTTCATCTGGATTGCATTTTTTGATAACTCCTCCAGATTATCTTCCAGTTTTGTACTTTTCCCTTCCACTCCATCTGGTTCGTATTCCCACTGTCCGCTGAGTTTTCATTCAGCTTGTTATATTTTTTCAATTCTGGATGTCTGTTTCATTCATCTCTAAGTCTTATTATTCCCTGTTGATATTTTTAAGCTTTTCTTTTGTATTATTTGTCTAAAGTATTTATTGATACGTTTCTGCTACTCTTCTCTTATGGAGCCTTGTTTCCAAGTATGTATTTTGTGATAGTTGAATGTGAACTGCTCGTTTTGCTTGGAATTTAATCTGTAGAAATTCCTTGAACCCTGAGTTCAAGTTTATTTCCTCTAGAAAAGAAATGTTTGTGTCTGCCAGTCTTGTTCTACCAATATGAGACCACTTTACCTCTGCTTGTGATTTTTATGGATTACCTAGGTAATATGTATTTGGACCAGAAGTCCGAGTGAAAGGCAGCTTGTCATTAGAAACTTAAGAGAGGTTTTTTTTTTTTTTAAAGATTTTATTTATTCATAAGAGACATTGAAAGAGAGGGAGACACATAGGTAGAGAGATAAGCAGGCTTCCTGCAGGGAGCCCCATACGGGACTGGATCCCTGGACCTTGGGATCACACCCTGGAGCCGAAGGCAGATGCTCAACCACTGAGCCACCCAGGTGTCCCAGGAGAGTGTTTTAAAAATTTTCTTTCACCCTGTGCTAGGGTCGAGGCAGACAGGTTTCTTTCTTACCTTCTTTTTGTATTGTATTAAACAGTTTATTCCTCTTTCTCCCTTTAATGCTGGAGTCTTTTCTTAGATTCCCCATCTTTGATTTTCTTTTTTCTCACTCATCCTCCATTCAGGCATCAAAGCAGAGCCCAGTTTTTTAATGCGTTGCAGATAACCACAGGGCAAGGCAAAAGCTGACCATGGTACTTGTTAACTTCTCAGGGTTCTTATTTTGTGCCATTGTGGGTTTAGGGTAGTTTTCAGCAGTTTGTGTTTAAAAATACTTTTTAGGGATGCCTGGGTGGCTCAGCGGTTGGACGCCTGCCTTTGGCTCAGGGTGTGATCCCAGAGTCCCGGGATCTAGTCCCACATCAGACTCCCTGCATGGAGCCTGCTTCTCCCTCTGCCTGTGTCTCTGCCTCTCTCTGTGTGTCTCTCATGAATACATAAACATCTTAAAAAAAAAAAAAAACAACTTTTTGGTCAAAAAATTGTTAAAAAGTAGGGTTGTTAAGGTCACTCAGGATATTTGCTGTCAAAAAATGGAAGAATGGAAGTCACATCCCTTCTTCGTTTCTTTTTTGAATGAATAAATGGCCTTATTTAAAATGTGTATTTCAAAGAATTATGATAGTACACAAAAGAATGATGAAGTGAAAATCCCAGAGTCCAGAAATTACCTATTTAAACATTAAGTGAATTATTCCAGATACTTCTTTATTGAAGAGGAGTAATAGCCAGGGACAGAGTGGGAAGAGAGAGAGGAGAAAGAGAGGCTGATAGGAAGTAAAGCTGAAAGCATTGCTAAATTTTTGCAAATGTTTCTTCTTTTCGAGGTATTTTATTTCCTGAGATCCAAGACCAAGCAGTGACCAAAACCAAACCAAACAAACAAACGAACCCTTGTCAGGTTAGAATCAGTACTTGTTTCAAGCTGCCTATTTTGATTTTAGATATATTTTTTTGGCTCCCTGCTGTAAACAGGAAATTATTTGTACTTCAGCCCTCCCCCCACACCCCCTCCCCCCATCTTAGGACAGTCCTATTTAAAAAGTACTTGCATGCCTGCAGCATTCCTTCTTAGGCTTGCAAGTCATTAATGATGAGAATATATCAATTTTCCATTTGTTTTTCCTGGAATACAGTGTGTTATTTTGATTTGCAGATGCAGGTCTTTTTATTTCAAGGAACTCTTATTATGTCTGTGAAAGCATTTTTCTATTTGCTGGGTTGTCTACATTTAAGACATAATTATCCTTTTATTAGATCACCTTTGCCCTCCACATCCATCTCTTCTGCATTCACTGGGGTTTTCTTAAGCTCTTTTACTATGTCAAAAATTCAGATTTCAGCTGTGTCTGTTCTGTTCTTCATCAGCGATGTGATCTTGGGCATATTACTTCTTCTACTTCCTTATGCTTACATTTCTTCCTGTGCAAATTGGGAACAATAATAGTACCTCTGTTTCACAGAATTTTTCTAAGGATTAAATAAGATGCTACTTATAAAACATTTATAGCAGTGGAAACAGTCACTGTTAGGTGTTTCTAATTCATTTGATTCTGAAATGGTGTTAATGGGTCTCAGTCTGTTAGCATTTGTTCTCTTTTCATTGTCATTGTGTTTTTTTGTCATCTAACTTTTTGGTTTGTATTGCTTTCGTGTTCTTAGTAACTTCGTTTTTTTTTATCCTTGGGTTATTTCTTGCAGACTAGGTTCTTCATGCATCTTGCATGTTCTGTTCCAGTTGCTGTCTTCCCCCACCCCCACCCCTTGGTAATGTAGTTTATAGTTTCTTTCATCTTGCAGCTATTTAGCGTAAAATACTCTGTCCAGGTACTTTGTTTACTCTGTGAAGTATCGTATGCTATCATGTGCAGGGATTACAATCTAAAGACCATTTGTGCAACTGATGAATTAATAGACTCTACATCTGAAACTAATGGTGTACTAATTGAATTTAAATAAAAAATACAGATGAATGGATAAATATACACAATAGAATATTACTCAAACATTAAAGAATGAAATCTTGCCATTCGTTTGCAATGACGTGGTTGGAGCTAGAGTATATTATGCTAATAAGCAAAACTAGCATAAGCAAAATAAGTCAGAGAAAGACAAATACCATATGATTTCACTCCTATTTGCAATTTAAGAAACAAAACAGATGAACATAGGGGAAGGAAAGGAAAAATAAGATAAATCAGAGAGAGAGGGAAACCAGAAGAGATTCTGGATTGTAGGACACAAACTGAGGATTGCTGGAGGGGGAGGAGGGTGGGGGGTTGGGGTAACTGGGTGATGGGCATTAAGGAGGGCACGTGATGTGATGAGCACTGGGTGTTACATGCAACTGATGAATCACTGAAGACTCTACCCCTGAAACTGATAATACACTATATGTTAACTAAATTAATTTAAATAGAAATTTAAAAAAAACAAAGACTGTGAGGCAAAAAGTGAAGTATCAGAATTACTCCTACCCAAACTCTTAGTGTATCTGGAGACGACGAATCCAGGAAAGGAAGGGCTCAGCAGGAGCTCTGTGCTGCTCCTTCCGGGGACTGGGATTAAATGTATACCAGGGAGTGTATATCTTACCCCAGAAGACAGTAGTAACCTGCCATTTTAGGTGGTTTTCCTGATTTGTCAGGGCTGCATGGAGCCTGTGCCTTTGGTCAGTGTCAGTCCCGCTTACTTCCCTGTGCCAGGCGTCCCTTCCAGCAGTCCACCAGCAGTGTTTTCTCTCTCCTGCTCAGGCTCCTTTTCCCCAAATGTGGAGTATTATTAAGCATTTTCAGGTTTGGCTTTAGTTTGTGTAATGGGCTGGGGCACCGGTAGGAACGTGTTGAATCAATCTTTGGGTTCTCTGCAGGCTGCCTTTTTCAAGTCTGTGGGTTCTTGATTATTACAGCTGTAGGGTTTTGTTTGTTCTTGGCTGCAGAGGAGTTGAGAGAACGACAGTGTAGCTGCTGACTTTATTCTGACTTTGATTTATTCGATTAGAATTAGTAGAGAGCCTCCACCAGAGCCTCTTTTTACTAGAGCAATTTTAGGTGCAGTAGGTTGGATTTACTCTTTAAGATAAGAGAGTTGAGGGATCCCTGGGTGGCTCAGCGGTTTGGTGCCTGCCTTCGGCCCAGGGTGTGATCCTGGAGTCCCGGGATCGAGTCCCACGTCGGGCTCCCTTCATGGAGCCTGCTTCTCCCTCTGCCTGGGTCTCGGCCTCTCTCTCTCTCTGTGTGTCTCATGAATGAATAAGTAAAATCTTTAAAAAAAAATAAGATGAGAAAGTTGACTTCGTTGTGCGGCTGCAGTGTGTGTATAGAAGTATGCTCTTGTCGTGGTGTCCTCTTCCCTAGGCTCGTCCCAGCTACTCTTCTTAAGTACTTTTTGCCTTTCCTTTTTTAGTTCTTCTTTTTCTACTTCTGCTATAAACCAGGCTTGGTTTTCATAACCACTGAATACATTCCTGAAGTTTCCTTCGATTTAGGTATATTTTCATTTTGCGCATTAAACATAATAACGCTTTGAGACACTATCCAGCCTGATTTGAATTTTGAAAGACTGGAGATGTAATTCTCCCCAACCCTTTAAAAAATGCCAGTAATAGGAAGATTTCTGTTTCTTAACGCTACTTTACTTAATGTTTTTACTAAGGCACATAAAGCTGATTTTTCCTTATTGATTTTTCTTTACTGTATTATGGCTTTAAAATTAGTATCTCCTTCCAGGAAGCCTTTTCAGAGTAATTACGATACGATAATGATGCCAGCTGCTTTTTTGACAGCTTTATGGGCATCATTGTCCTCCCATTTATGTTCTGCTATACCTGTTAGAAAATGTGGAAAGATATATCATGTAAGATCATTTTGATATTTCACTGTATGGATTGAAAATCATTCTATAAGAATCCCTGTAAGTCATTCTTCTCGGCCCTTCCCAAAGACGCAGAATCAGTGTAATATTGATGGTGCTCCTCGCACTCAGGGAGACCTAGTCAAATCCCACGTTTTCCATATGACAACCTTTTGATCTCCCACAAGTTACTTAACCTAAGTCTTTGTTTCCTTGTTGGTTAAAACTGGGATAATAATCCAATAGCAATAATTAAGTTATATGAAGATCAAATGAGATTGTTTTAGGAAGAGTGAGATTGTTTTAGGAAGAGTTTTAAAATAGTATCTGGAAAATGTACAAATGTAAGTTATTAACCCTAAAAATAAACAGTATGTATATTCAGCCTTTTAATGAAGATAAGATACAGGGAATTATAACAGAGGGGAGAAATCGATGGGCATCTGTAAGTTGTGTAGCTGAAGGTTTATGGGAGTTCTTCATAGCAGATATTATTTTTATACTTTTATTTTATTTATTTATTTTTTATTTTTTTTAAAGATTTTATTTATTTATTCATAAAGACAGAGATTGAGAGAGAGGCAGAGACACAGGCAGAGGGAGAAGCAGGCTCCATGCAGGGAGCCCGACATGGGACTCGATCCCGGGACTCCAGGATCAGGCCCTGGGCCCAAGGCGGTGCTAAACCGCTGAGCCACCAGGGCTGCCCTGTTTTTGTACTTTTAAATGAAGAAGATTGGGATCCCTGGGTGGTGCAGCGGTTTGGCGCCTGCCTTTGGCCCAGGGCGCGATCCTGGAGACCCAGGATCGAATCCCACATCGGGCTCCCGGTGCATGGAACCTGCTTCTCCCTCTGCCTGTGTCTCTGCCTCTCTCTCTCTCTCTCTCTCTCTCTCTGTGACTATCATAAATAAATAAATTTAAAAAAAAATAAATGAAGAAGATTGAAAACCATTGGTAAAGGGTGAAGAACACGTTCCTGGACACATAGTAGGCCTTAAAAGTTAATGCACGCTGAAAGATTGTCAGATATGGGAAGAGGAGAAAAAGGAGGTAGTTTTCTGGGCAGAGGGGAAAACAAGAATGTTTGTTAGGAAGGGAGTCTAGTCTAGTTGGTAGTTTTGTGATTCAGCTTTAACTGGCAAACAGTGTTCGTGAGAGGGGACGTGGGAAGTGATTGAGGATGGAGAATGGGGCCAGGTTATGAAGAGCCTTTCCCATGTTCAGGGCCAAACTCAAGAGTTTGTGTTTTCTTTGGTATGTGGAAAGTCACTGAAGGCCTTTGAATGGCACACAATAGGATCATAGCTAGATTTTAGAAAGATGCACCCAGCACAGAGTTTTTCTGGTCCTAACTCTCAAAGATGCGTTAGGAGTCTACTACGAGTTTGTGTGTGTGTGTGTGTGTGTGTTTAAGGCTTTATTTATTCATGAGAGGCACAGAGAGCGAGGCAGAGACATAGGTGAGGGAGAAGCAGGCTCCTCAAAGGGAGCCCAGCGCAAGACTCGATTCCAGACCCCAGGATCACATCCTGAGTTGAAGGCAAATGCTCAAACGCTGAGCCACCCAGGCCTCCCGATGAGTCTGTGTTTAAAATTACTTTGTCAGTGGGGCGCAAGGTGGCTCAGTCGGTTAAGCGTCTGCCTTTGGCTCAGGTCATAATCCCAGGGTCCTGGGATCGAGTCCCTCATCAGTGTCCCTGGCTTCTCCCTCTCCCTCTGCCTCTCCCCACATTCCCCTGCTCATGCTCATGCGTTCTCTCACCCTCTCTCTCTCTCTCTCTCAAATAAATAAAATCTTTTTTGAAAAAAAAATTTAAATTAAAAAAAAATAACTTTGCAGTGAAGAGTTCAGCTGCAGCTTCAGAGCCCAGGTTTGGGACCTTGGGGATGAAAACCACTTCACCCGTAGAGCTGCTGTAGTTGAAAGTGGGATAGATTTTGCCCTCTCAGCCCCTTCATCAGTCCTATGACCTCAAAACAATGATATTTCATGTAGTAAAAGGGTTCTCCTGGAAAAAAAATTCAAAACTCAATAAGCTAGCAATATATACATATGTTGGTTGCCTTTGGAAAGGGGATTGGCTGGGAAAGGTTGTTTAAGTAGAGGACTTTTGCAGTAATCTTGGCATGAAGTTGAAAATGGAGAGGATCTGATAAACGGGGGAAATACCCTAGAAGCAGAACTCATAGACCTGCTGACCTCCTGGATGTGGAAATCTCTGAGATGACTGACCACCCAGTGTAGGAGTTGATTAACCATGTATTCATCACTGAACAAATGTTTCAAATTATGTTAATTTTGACAGGTGCAAAACCAGCATGCGAGAGAAGAGTCTCTTGCTGATGATCTCTTCAGGTAAAGTTTAATTTCATCTTTCTCATGAATCTTTGAGATGTGTATAAAATTCAATTTTTATTCACAGAGATTAAATACTCATTTCTTCTGTCTTATGGGGTGCCTGGCTGGCTCAGTTGCTTGAACATCTGACTCTTAATTTTGATTTTTTTGGGGTTTTTTTGTTTTTGTTTTTGTTTTTTTTTTTTTACTCTTAATTTTGGCTCAGGTCACAATCTCTCAGGGTTGTGGGATCGAGCCCCACATCGGGCTCTGAGCTCAGTGTGGAGTCTGCTTATCCTTCTCCCTCTGCTCCTCCCTGACACAACGCACGCTTGCTCTTTCTCTTGTTCTCTCTCGCATGTGCGTGCGCGCTCTCTCTCTAAAATAAATAAAATCTTTTTAAAAAGAGAAAAAATAATCAGTCCCTTCACCTAAAGAATGTTTTGTTTTTAATGTATGTATTTCTGTTTACTACTTGAGCACCCCTCATTTGGGTTTGCTGGATATGTCTTCAGGGTTTAGGGTTGATTCAGTTGAACTCTATCACAAGATATTTAAAATTTGTGTAAAGGCATTCATGCAAAAGAAGGGTCCTGAACTGGTGAATTTGGCTGATAATGTTTGTGAGATTTTCACCTCTGAGTAGAATCATGAGTGAGTGGGTTTTGAGTTAAGACAAATTACATACCAGAGCATTTGTTCAGGTTTAGTTGGCACAAGCATAAAAACAAAAGGCTGGATTAGAGTTTCAAATCCGTGTTTTGTGGGAGGTTTAGAGGAGTTATAATGGTCGATTACAATTTAATTCTGATTTAACACGTTTTCAGCATTCCTGCATGCCCAAGACCTTATAAAATTAGCTCTCAAAAACCAATAGTATAAAATCAGATTACCTTTATCTACTTATAGATAGGTACTGGCTAGGGGAGTATAACACACTCCCAAATTTATGTAAAGGCAGAACCAAGAACTACTGTATTTTTGAGTCTCTTTTGTAGCCAGTTTGAGTCTTTTAAGTTCATTATTGACACTGTATATATCATTGGGGTTAAAATGTTGACTGTGCTGATTTTTCATAAGTAGTTAATATCTGTTTGCCAGTTAAATTTATTTAATTACTGTAGGAGAAAATTATATGAAGTAAATCTATTGTAGGCTCATTATACTCTTTTGTGCAAATCTTCTACATTAGTTGAGAGTGGAAGGAGTCTGAAGCCAGACTAGGAGAGGTATAAACATGTATTTTATTTTTAAATTGTTTTCATTAATTATTTTAATGCTTTTATAGGACTTTTTCTATTGTTGATTTCTCTTTTTACCAAATATTCATCAAACCAACATCAAGAGGATAAATAAAAGTAAAAATGTCTGTGCTTTAATATCAGATCCTAAGGATAAAATTGTCATTCTCATTGTGTTTGCCAAAGTGTAACCATGTTTTGAAAACCCTTTTACTTTAAAAGTTAAAGAAATGCCATCATTTATCTAGATATCTTTTAACTTTTCTTTTTTTGCAGATACAATCCAAATGTAAAGAGGAGACGATAACTGAAGATTTTATAAAGAAGTCACAGAAAAGCATTTCCTATCAAGCATTTACATCAAGATTCCTCTGGGATACATTCATTAAATCTCTAGAAAGGATTTAAATTACAGAGGTTTTATGGCCTAAATTTGTTGAATAAAATGTACAGAACTCCACTTTTTTGTGTGTGTGACAGTATTATTATTCAATCTTCAGTCATCTCTTATGGTAATTTTTTTCATTTCTAAATGTGGCTTTTTATTTATTGAATATTTAATAATCACAGCTCAAAATTCTAAAAGTATAAAAGGATAAGAAATGAAAAACTCGTGCCTCTACCACAGGTCTAGCTATTTAGTTCTCCTCCTCAGAAAAAAATCCATGATACTCATTTGTTAGGAGTCTTTCCAAAGAGTTTTGATGCCTATTCAGATTTCTGTGCATATTATTTTTCAATAATTTTCTACAAAAATGATAGTATAACATATACAGTATTCTTCACCTTGTTCTTTTTTTGCCAAATAGATTGGAAGGTCATGGAAGATCATACACATATCAGAGCATACTTTCTTCCCCCATTATACCATAGGCTTCCTCGAACTGAAGTGACCCAAATGAAATGCATTTCAGGGAGGAAGATGTCACCCACATATTATTCTAGTACTAGAAGAGACAATACGGAAGACTTCCTCAAGCTTGTGGATAGGTCTTACTAGAATGGGACGACTTATTTGGTGGTAACTGAGCTGGGTGGGTGTGCCTCTCTTTTGAGCTTCTTAGAGTCCTAGTTTTCCTATCTGCAAAGTAGAAATGATAAAATTGTCTTCTTTCTCTGTTAAAGGGAGATGGTAAGAAAAAAAATGTCTTTTTTTCAAATTTTGTAATAGAGACAACTTTGTACCTTAGAATTATAGTAGTGTTTTTATCAACTCCAAGGACTGATGCATTAAGTTCAGGGAAGTAGAACAAGCTTTTTATACGGATTGAAGTCTCCGTGGTCTCACACAGCTCCTGCCACCCTAATGAGCCAAGCATTTCAGGTGGTTAGCGATAGCCTAGCATGAAGAATTACACTGTAAGTTAATATGTACTGTTGCTACATCCTCATGGAAGATGATTGATGTTGAACACCTTTTCATGTATTTGTTGGCCATTTGTGTATCTTTCTTAAAAAAAAAGTCTATTTAGCTCCTCTGCCCATTTTTTTAATTGGATTGTTTGGTTTTTGCTACTGAGTTGTAGCAGTTCTTTATGTATTTTGGATATTAACCCCTTATCAGTTATATGATATATGATATGCATGTATTTTCTCTTATTCCGTAAGTTGCCTTTTTGTTTGGTTGATGGTGGCCTTCAACGTGTAGGAGCTTTTTAGTGTGATGTAGTTCTATTTGTTTATTTTGTTGATTTTGCTTGAGGTATCAAATCCAAAAAAAAAAAAAATCATTGTTATGACTGATGTCAAGAAGCTACGTTTTCTTCTAGGTGTTTCATAGTTTCAGGTCTTACATTTAAGTCTTTAAGCCATTTTTAGTTGATTTTTCTGTATATGGGTAAAGATAGTGGTCCAGTTTCATTCTTCTGCATGTGGCTGTTCAATTTTCCTGCAACCATTACTGAAGAGAGACTATCTTTTCTCTATTGTATACTCATGGATCCTTTGTCAAAAATTAATTGACCATAAACGTGTGACTTTATTTCTGGGCTCTCTAGAAATAGAATCTAGAATCTCTCACTGAGATTCAATTGATCTCCGTGTCTTTATGCCAATACCAAATAATTTTGATTGATACAGCTCTGTGATATACTTTGAAATCAGGAAGTGTGATGCCTCCAGCTTTGTTCTTTCTCAAGGCTGCTTTGGTCATTTGGAGTTTTAATATGGGTCCAGCTTTTTTTTTCACATGTGACAATCCAATTATTCTACGACAATTTATTGAAGACACTCTTCTATTGAGTATTCTTGGTTCTCTTGGCAGATACTATTTAGCCATATATACTTGGGTTTCTTTGGGGGCCCTGGATTCTGTATTTGTCTTGGTGTATTTGTTTATGCCTGTACTATATGGTTCTACTGACTAAAGCTTTATAGTATAGCTTGAAATAAGGAAATGGGGGATCCCTGGGTGGTGCAGCGGTTTGGCGCCTGCCTTTGGCCCAGGGCGCGATCCTGGAGACCCAGGATCAAATCCCACGTCAGGCTCCCGGTGCATGGAGCCTGCTTCTCCCTCTGCCTATGTTTCTACCTCTCTCTCTCTCTCTCTCTCTCTGTATGACTATCATAAAAAAAAAAAAAAAAAAAAAAAAAAAAAAAAAAAAAAAAAAAAAAAAAAACCTATGCCCCTCACAAGAGGACATCTTAAAAAAAAAAAAAAAAGAAAGAAGGAAATGGGATGACTAATTCTTTGCTCTTTCAGGATTTTGGGAGACTATTTGGGGCCTTTTGTGGTTCCACACAAATTTAGGAGTGCTTTTTCTACTCTAAAAAAATGCCATTGGAATCTTTTTCTTTTTTTTTTTTTTTAAAGATTTATTTATTCATTCAGAGAGAGCAAAGAGAGAGGCAGAGACACAGGCAGAGGGAGAAGCAGGCTCCATGCAGGAAGCCCGATGTGGGACTCGATCCTGGGTCTCAAGGATCACACCCCGGGCTGCAGGCGGCGCTAAACCGCTGCGCCACCAGGGCTGCCCTGCCATTGGAATCTTGATAGGGATTGCGTTGAATCTGTAGATGCCTTTTAGTAGTATTGATGTTTTAACAATATTAATTCTTCCAATCGACCAACAAGGGAAACCTTTCTATTGGTATCTTTAATTTCTGTCATTGGCATTTTATAGTTTTCAGAGATCTTTTTTACCTCCCTAGTTAAATTTGTTCCTAAGTATTTTGTTTTTGGCTCCATTTCAAATGGGATCTACTTTATTTTTTCAGAAAATTTGGTGTTACTGTATAGAAAAGCTACTAGTGGGAATCCCTGGGTGGCTCAGTGGTTTAGTGCCTGCCTTTGGCCAGGGGCGTGATCCTGGAGACTCGGGATCGAGTCCCACATTGGGCTCCCTGTGTGGAGCCTGCTTCTCCCTCTGCCTGTGTCTCTGCCTCTCTCTCTCTCTCTCTCTCTCTCTCTCTTTCATGAATAAATAAATAAAATCTTTTAAAAAAGAAAGAAATGCCCACTGGTTTTTATAAGTTAATTTTGTGTCCTATAATTTTACCAGATTTACTGATTGGATGTAACAGTTTTTTGTTGAGTGTTTAGTATTTTTTATAAAATCATGTTGTCTGCATATAGAGACAATTTTACTTCTTCCTTTCCAGTTCTGATGCCTTTTATTCCTTTTTCTTGCCTGACTGCTCTAGCTAGGACTTCTAACATTATGTTGAATAGGAGCGGTGAGAGTGGACACCTATATCTTGTTCCTGATCTTAAAAGGAAAGCTTTCAGCCTGTCACCATTGAGTGTGATGTGTGGGCTTGTCATGAATGGCCTTTATTATGTGGAGGTACGTTCCCTCTGTACCTACCTTGTTGAGCGTTTTTATCATGAATGGATGTTGAATTTTGTCAGTGGCTTTTCTGCATCTATTCAGGTGACTATATGGTTTTTAACCTTCACTTTCTTCAAGTTGTGTATCACATTGAGTTATTTGCAAATGTTGAAGCATCCTCATACACCTGGTTATGGTGTATGATCTTTTTAACATATTGTTGAGTTTGATTTGCTAATATTTTGTTAAGGATTTTTGCATATATATTCAGCAGGGATATCGGCCTATAATTTTATTTTCTTGTAGTGTTATTTTTTGCTTTTGTCATCAGAATAATGCTGGCCTCCTGAAATGAGTGTTTCTCCCACTTCTGTTTTGGGAGAGTTTGAGAAGGATTGTTTTTAATTCCTCTTTAAATGTTTTGTAGAATTCACCAGTGAAGCCACCTAGTCCTGGGCTTTTCTTTCTTGGGAGGTGCTTGATTACTCTTTGAGTCTCCCTAATAATACTTGACCTATTCAGATATTCTATTTCTTCATGATTGCTTCTGTGTTGATTATATGTTCCTAGAAATTTACCCACTCTTGCAAAGATCTACCAGTTTTTGGCATACAGTTGTTTATTATAGTCTGTTATGATCCTTTCTATTTATGTGGTATCAATTGTAATGTCTCCTCTTTGATTTCTAATGTTACTTTTTCGAGTTCTCTCTCTCTCTCTCTCTCTCTCTCTATGTATCTAGCTAAAGTTTTAATCTTTTGAGAAAAAAAAAGCCTTAGTTTTATTGATCTTTTCCGTTGTCTTTTTAGTCTCATTTATTTCTGCTCTGATCTTTGTCATTTCCTCCCTTCTAACTTTAGGCTTAGTTGTTTTTTGTTGTTGTTGTTTTTATCTCAATGAGGTGTAAATTTAGGTTGTTTGAGATCTTTCCTGTTTCTTGGTGGAGGCAGCTTATTGGTATGAGCTTTTTTCTTCGAACTGCTTTTCTGCATCCCATTCTTTACATTTTAATTTGTCTCATGGTACTTTTATTTCTCTTTTGATCTCTTCTTTGGTCTCTTGATTGTTCATTAGTATGCTGTTTTATATCCAGACATTGTGAGTTTCTCACTTTTCTTGTAATTGAATTCTATTGTGATCAGAAAAGATGCTTGGTAGGATTTCAGTCTGAAATTTTTGAGACTAGTTTTGTGGTCTAACACGTGATCTGTCCTGTAGAATATGTATGTGTGCCTGAGAAGAGTATGTATTCTACTGCTGTTGGATGGGATGTTCTGTAAAGGTCTGTTAAGTCCATCTGGTCTGATGCGTCACTTCAGCCCCATATTTCCAGATTGCTTTTCTATCTTATCTTCCATTGCATAAAATGGGGCATTGAAGTCTCCGACTATTATTGTATTGCTGTCCATTTCTTCCTTTCAATCTATTAATATTTATTCTATATATTTGAGTGATTCTATGTTGGGTGCATAAGTATTTACATTTGTTATATCCTGTTGGATTGATCCTTAATATTATATAAGGATCTTCTTTGTTTCTTATTATACTCATTGGATAGAAGTGTGGTTTGTTTAAGCATAGCTGCTCCTGCTTTCTTTTTGTTTCCATCTGCATGGAGTATCTCTTCCCATCCTTTCACATTCCGTCTGGGTGTGTCCCTGAAGCTGACATGAGTCTCTAATAATCATAAGCAGCAGGTAGTTGGGGCTTCTTTGTTTTGTTTTCATCTATTGAGCCACTCTATGTCTTTTCATTGGAGGATTTAGACCATTTACATTTAAGGTGATTATGAATATATATGAACTTATTGCTGTCATTTGGCTGTTTTCTGGCTAATTTTTGTAAATTGTTTTGTCCTTTAGCCCTTCCTTCTTGCTCTCTTCCTTTGCGATTTGGCAATTTTCTGTAGTGATATATGTAAATTTCCTTTTATCTTTTGTATATCTTTTTTTTTTTTAATTTTATTTATTTATGATAGTCACACACAGAGAGAGAGAGGCAAAGACATAGGCAGAGGGAGAAGCAGGCTCCATGCACCAGGAGCCCGACATGGGATTCGATCCTGGGTCTCCAGGATCGCGCCCTGGGCCAGAGGCAGGCGCTAAACCGCTGTGCCACCCAGGGATCCCGTATCTTTTGTATATCTAATGTAGATACTTCGTACAATTGATCATGAGGCTTTAAAACACCTTACGGTCATACAGTCTATTTTAAATTGATACAAACTTAACTTTGCATACTAAAGCTCCACATTTTTATCCTTACTTGTTTTATGTTTTTGATGTCACAATTTACTTCTTTATACTTTGTGTAACTATTAACAAATATTGTACTTACATTTTCTGCTATTGTCTTTTGACCTTCATACTAGATTTTATAAGTGATTTACCTATCACCGTTACATTAGAGTATTTTAAATTTATGTATTTACTTTTACCAGTGAGATTTATAATTTCATATATCTTCCTGTTCCTAATTCCTATTCTTTCTTTTCAGCTTGAAGGAGTCCCTTTAACATTTCTTGTAAAGCTGGTTGAGTGATGATAAACTTCAGTTTTTATATCTGGAGAACTCAATCTCTCCATCAGTTCTGAAGGACAACTTTGCTGGGTAGGCTGTTCTTGATTGGCAGTTTTTTTCTTTTAGCAATTAAAATATATCATTCCACTCCCTCTGGCCTGCTATATTTCTGCTGAACATCTCATAATCTAGTAGGGTTTCCTTGTAAGCAACAAATTGCTTTTAAGATTCTTTCTTTAACTTTTGACAATTCATTTAATGTGTTGATGTGGGTGTTTTGGGATTCCTCTTAATTGGAACTTTTCAGTTTTCTTGGATCTGGATATTGATTTCATTCCCCAGGTTAGGGCTATTTTCAGATTTTTTTTTCTTTGAATAAGCTCTCTGCCCTCTTATCTTTCTTCTGAGGTCTCTATGATGCACATATTGGTCCCATGTGTTCCATATGCTGTCTTCACTCTTTCTCATTCTTTTTTTCTTTTTTTCTTCCCTGATTAGATTCCCTGCCCTGTCTTTTGAGTTCATGGTTTCTTCCAGTTTCATTTGTTGAGTCCATGTTTTGAACCCTCTATTGAATTTTTCAGGTCATTTTTTTTTTTTTTTTTTAATTTGCAGCTTTGTGGCATGTACGGCTTTTTTTCTCTCTCTTTGTTGAAATGTTCACTTTATGCATGTATTGCTTTGACCTTGATGAGCATCCCTATGGCCATAATTCTTAACTCTATCAGATAAATCATTAATCTTCAAGGTCTACTTCTGACTTTTTGTTATTCTATGTGGAACATGTTTCTGTATTTCTTCATCCTCTTTGACTCTCTGTGTTGATTTCTGTGTATTAGGTAACACAGTCATAGATAACATAGTTGAAGGTTTGCCAAGTTCTCTGTCTTAAAGGGGAGAATCTTAGCGTCTAGATGCAGGCTGATTGGAAGCTGGACCCTCAGGCAGAAGCTTTTAAAGTATCCAAGTAGCTATCCTTCATGGAACTGTGAGCTGGGTGTGTCTCTCTGCTTCTTCTGCACTGAACCCTGGGGTAGTAGCTACTTAAGAACTGTTTCTGGTTAGCTACCATCCTGGCTGGGTGACCTATGAACACAAGCTCCTTCCAGTGATGTTGGTGTTCTGGATTGGGCTACAGGGAGAATGCAGGCATGGTGTCTGCTGGCTTCCCTGGTCTCTGAGTAGAATGGTAGTCTCTCCCTAGAAGTGAGCTAAATTAGATGACTGACCCTTAGGCTGCAGCTTTTAAAATATACAAAAAGGCCTCTTTCAGGAAAAGACTGAGATAAGGACATTTTTGCCTACTGATATTTTTTTAAGACTTTATTTAGGGATCCCTGGGTGGCGCAGCGGTTTGGCGCCTGTCTTTGGCCCAGGGCGCGATCCTGGAGACCCGGGATCGAATCCCACGTCGGGCTGCCGGTGCATGGAGCCTGCTTCTCCATCTGCCTGTGTCTCTGCCTCTCTCTCTTTCTGTGACTATCATAAATAAATAAAAATTAAAAAAAAAAAAGACTTTATTTATGAGAGATACAGAGAGACGCAGAGACACAGGCAGAGGGAGAAGCAGGCTCCGTATGGGGATCCTGATGCGGGACACAATCCCAGAACCCCAGGATCATGACCTGAGCCAAAGGGAGATGTTCAACCACTGAACCACCCAGGTGCCCCTTGCCTACTGATTCTTTAGAGCCCTGGGCATGTAGCTGGTTAAGAACCGTTTCTTTGGGGATCCCTGGGTGGCGCAGCGGTTTGGCGCCTGCCTTTGGCCCAGGGCGCGATCCTGGAGACCCAGGATCGAATCCCACGTCGGGTTCCCGGTGCATGGAGCCTGCTTCTCCCTCTGCCTATGTCTCTGCCTCTCTCTCTCTCTCTCTCTCTCTGTGTGTGTGACTATCATAAATAAATAAAAATTGAAAAAAAATTAAAAAAAAAAAGAACCGTTTCTTTATTAGACAGTCTTGTTCAGCCCACAAACACAAGCCTTGCTGGCCACCAGTGTCAGGCTATTAAGGAATGTGCCCTCTGGATGCAGCTGCAAGAGCTAGTGCACCAGATAATGTGCCAGCCCCTTTTAGGAAGACACCAGTGACCTAGAGCAGAGCAAAGGGAGAATCTGAGAGGATACATGCTGGCCTCTGGAGAGGATAGCAGTCTGTTCCTGGATGTGTGCTAAATTAGCAATCAGACTTTCAGGCAGCAGCTTATAGGATATGCAAATAAGCCTCTTTTAGAGAAGGATGGGGAAGGAAATGGACATTTTTCTCTGCTGCCTCTGCTGGGATATCCATAGTAAGTCCAAGCCACTTAAGAACCTTTGTTCTTTGGTTGTAGCTGTGGGTCTTATGTGCACCAGGCTTGATGGCTTTCAAAGGGATGAGCCCCCCTCAGATGGAAGTCTTAAAAGTTGGGACATAGATGTTGCATCCCAACCTGTCAGGCCTCAGGGAGCATATAGAAGTTCCTTCCTGACTGCTGCTGTCGGAAGGGGGGTTTTGGCAAGAGCGTGTCTAAGCCTCTCCAACCCCTTTTGATGTGTGTTTTTTCCTTGCCCATAGTTTCTCAGCTAGTTTCTGGCTTCTTTTCAGAAGGAATTATTCCATGTGTTGCTGCAGACTTGGTGCGTCTGTGGGAGGAGTCAGGAGACTCCTGTATTGCTGTCTTGACCAGAACTTCATTTATTTTAAAACTCAGTAATTAGGTGCATATACATTTAAGATTGGTACATCTCTGGACTTTTGTTATGAAACATCCATGTCTAGTAATACTTGTCTTGAAGTTGCCTTTCATTGTAGTGTTTGCATCCTATGTCTGTGTCTTTAATCCTTTTACCTTTAACCTATTCAATGTCTATATTTTCTTAAGTCTCTTTAAACAAGGTATTATTGAAGCTTTTTATCCACTATGAGGATAGTTGCATTTAAATTGATGATGTTTAATCTAATTACATAATCTGTGGTTGGGTTAAAGTCTGTCACCACGTTTCTTTGTCCCATTTGTCTTTTTCTCCTCCTTTGGATTCAGCAGGTATTTCTTAATATTCTATTTTATTGCCTCTATTGGCTTTATAACTACACCATTTACAGTTTCTTAAATAGTAAGGATACATTCTTTACTTGCTACAGGCTACCTTAAATAACATACCATTTATGCCTGTATCATGTATAGGTCATAAATGTGTATTCCACTAATCCTATTATTTATGGCATACATTTTTTAAAGATTTTAAATTTTTTTTATTTATTCATGAGCAGCACAGAGAGGCACAGAGACACAGGCAGAGGGAAAAGCAGGCTCCCTGTGAGGAGCCCCACATGGGACTCGATTATAGGACCTCGGGATCATGACCTGAGCAGAGGGCAGATGCTCAAACACTGAGCCACACAGGGACCCCTTATGGTGTAATTATATATTTTACTTCTACATATCCTGTAGAAGAAGAAACTCTGTTTTTTAAATTTTGCTTCAAATTGTTTTAAATACACTTTTATTTTCATCAGTTAACTGGATTTTAAATAATTTAGGCTCTAGAAAAATAATTCTTATCTATCATTTCTGGCACTGTTTTTTTCCTTCATAAATATATAGGTTTCATCTGGAATCATGTGCCTTCAATGTGAATAATTTCCTTTAATATTTTGTGTAGTGCAGTTCTCCTGAAATCAGATTTTTTCAGCTTTCATTAAATTCAAAGGATATAGAATTTTATGTAAAGATTGGCACTTAGAGTTTTAGTTTAACAGGTTTTTTTAAGCACATGAAGACGTTTGTCTCTTGTCATTTGTTCATTATCGTTCTTCCCTGTTATGTATCTTTTTTCCTGTCTGCTTTGAAAATTTCTCATGTTTTCCAACAGTTTGATAATGATGTGCATAGGTGTGATTTCCTATGTATTTGTCTTTTTTTTTTTTTTTTGCAGTTTGTTTCTGTGCATTGCTTGTGTTTTTTAATCAAACTTGGAAATTTTTCAACTTTTATTTCTTCACATTTTTCTGCCTTGGTTGCTCTCCCTCTCCTACTGGATTCAAGCTGTACAGGTTAGATCACTTGCTATTTATCCCATATGTTAAGTCTGTTCATTTTTTTAATCCTTTTAACCTCTCTATGCTTCAGTTCGGATAGTTTCTAAAGATAAACTAAGTTCACATACTTAGACTTCCTAAAACACTAAGAGCTGCTCCTAAATATTATTTTTCAAACCCCAAAGAGATGTTGCTTTTTAAACATTTTTTCAAGAGCTAGATAAGGGATGAAGGAGACATCAGAGTATGAATAACTAGTGAATTATTTAGTGCTTTCTTCCACCTCCTGAAAGCTAGTTGAACTGAAGAATAAAAGATTTAGAAATACGGGAGAGAAATTGGTGAAGAGTACAATAGTATAGTATATCTGTACCCTAGGAGAGTGAAAAAGGTCATTTTCAATTCAGAAGTGAATTGGTAATAGAAGACCAAGGTAATAAGAAAAACATCCAACCCAACTCATTCAGAGCTCAGAAGAACAGACAAGCAAGAATGTGCTCAGTCCTACGCAGTCAGAGGATGTTATACCATTCCAACAGGTGTGAAATTTGAAAGTTACCATTACAGTATACCATACTATAGCATTTCTAATCTAAGGTAAACTTAATCACACATGACACATAGCAAGACTAAGAATTCATCAATTTACCTAAAACAGCCACTTGTAGAAGTGTATTATAAACATTTGTTTTAAGGTAAATTGTACTATAACCACATAACAATTGGACAGAAAAATACTAAGGAAAAGGGAATAACATTCAATAAACACATTCCAGATGAAATAAATTTTACAAAAAAAAAAAAAAAAAAAGATGACTGAGAAATTCAATTTGCCATGAAGAACTTCAGAAATCAGACTTTTTTGCCTAGCACTACAAATTCTGGAAACTTGTGTGAAAATACAGACATTAAGCACATCTAAATAAATATAAATCAAGATAGGGCATATAATTCAATAAATAACCATACGATAAGCTGCTATGTCGTCTCCAATGAACAGATTTCAAAGTAATCATCATGGGAATGGGAAAGACAGGTTTTAACCTTAAATAATTCTAGCAGTACCCAAATAGTATTACAATAGTAAAGGTATTTATGCCCAAATGTTAGTTTTAATGACAGAAACTCAGTATTCACACAGGGATAAGTAGTTTCATTCACAATTTATTGAATTGCAAATTAGATTGTTATGCTAGTTAGAGAATAAATCTCCAAAATATCTTTGCAGGTTCCTGTATGTCTAAATGTATGCCAACATTATTGGACTGTTTAAATTATTAGAAGCTAAGAATATGAAGTACTTATCAAGGTTTCAACAATAAAAATATTTTTTTTAAAATACCGTATTTGGTAATAAATTAGATTTATAGAAATTGAGAATTCAAAATAAATTAAACCTGAGTTATAAGTGCCTCCTACCCTGCCCACCCCCAGAATACATAACTTATATCACATTCTCTTTTATACCAGTGTGCCTCAAACTTTAATAAGCATACATAATTCCTTGAAGATCTCATTAGATGCAGTTTCTGATTCAATAAGTCTGTTGTGGGGTCTGAGAGTCCACATTTCTAACAAGCTACAGATGAAGCTAATGCTGGTCTTTAGACCACCCTTTGAGCAGCAAGGTGACCTACTCTATAGTGAAGATGATTTCTGGCCTAATAGACTGTATAGTTTTAAAGATTATTCAAGGCTGTAAGAGATTTTGGAATCAAACATAACCACAAATGATCACAAAAAAATAGGCCTTAGAAGAAAAGAATGTTTTAGTTAAGTGAAAGCTTAAAGTATACCAAATTGGCAGTGTTTCTATTCATCCGACAATGACACCTTTCATACAATATAAATCAGGACACCAAGTTCTTGTAACTTTAAGTAGTTACTATAGCTTGAGGCGCTCTTCCAGTTCATCCAAGTCCAGAAAAATCCAAGCCAGTGCACTGCAAAACCACTAAGAAAAATCTTTAATGGTTAACTGTCCATATAGATTACTTGTAAACTTGCTTTAGGCTATCCCATCTCCTCCTCCTCTTTCAACAAATAAATGCTTTTTCTTCTGTCTTGTAGCCAAACAGCGTGTAACAGCCAGTGCCCCTCCCTTTAAAAATCGAACAAAATTATCTCCAACCAAAGGACCCAATGCAAAGAGGTTGGCTTCTTTAACACATTCGTAGGTATATGCATCTATTTCCACAGGATTGCTCTTACAGGTGATTGGCTGGCTTGAGTTATGGCCCAGGTAACAGCCCTGCTCCTTCAGAAAGGACAGATTGGGATGAGAACCAATCAGCACTACGGCCGCAGAGAGCTTAAATACTTTTTTCAATCCAGAGAGGCTTTGAAGAATGCATTTCATGTCCGACTTAAAGGAAAGCACATGGTGCTCAGGAAAACTGGTATAATCAGATAAAAGATTTGAGTCTACAGAATATGACTGAGTACACATCATATGATAGACTTTATGGTATTCTGGATAAAGCTTTTTAGGAAGCTGTTTGAAAATTAAGCTTGGATCAGTTACTCGTCTGCGAAATACATGAATCACAGGAATGTTATTGTTGTAAGCACACAGTACCGCGTCGGCTGCAGTAAGCCCCGAACCTACAATTAACACCGGATCCACTTTGCCACGCAACTTTCCTTTGCTTATAGCAGCTCCAAACTCAGGCATTGAATGAAACACAAAAGGAAAATCTTCCCCTTCAATCTCCAGATGGGCAGGAGAATCCAACGTTCCAGTTGCCAGAGCTACATTCTCAGCAAAGAGACAGAAGGGAACGTGGGACCCGTCCGCTGTTCGCTGATAACCCCTGATTTCCCAATTCCTCTTGATAAATTTTGACTTCTCTATCTGTAAATGCTGTGTTGAAATATTTCTGTCTTGTCCATCATCATCATCTTGATCTCTGTAGAGTCTTGATACAGAGGTGATATAAGTATTCTCTCTGAAATTCTTCTGAAGACCCATGACTTTTACATAATGTTTATAGTAGCGAGCTATTTCCTCGGGCATGACCCGATCCCCTTTTAGGTTCCTAAAAGAGAAAAAGGAAAAATATCCTGAGGAGAGTACTGTGATAGTTTCCACGATTATTCCCGCTCCATCTAGTTGGCTACCATACAGATCTTTTTAATTCCTCTGGACTGTCTTAGCTATAAATTGACCTTTTACAAAGAAAAAGTTTTTTTCTTTAGTTAAAAATGTTAGTTTTATCAATAGAAGCCCCATGAAGTACAGACTGTATTTTAACGCATCTATTTCCCCAGTGCCTTGCATAGGATCAGGCTGGCTACCTTTATCAATAAATGTGTAAGTAAATGAACTGAAATGTGGAAATACAGACTTTTATAGTCTGTCTCACAACAATAATTCAGTCTATATACTCTTCAGCCTACATTCTGTAATGGATTGAATTAGATTATAATTATTTGAGAGCCTGCAGGTCCAACTGTGGTATAGATAATTCTTAAAGATAGATGCGTCTGGGCGGCTCGGTCGGTTAAGTGTCTGCCTTTGACTCAGATCATGATCTCAGGGTCCCACATTGGGCTCCCTTTCCTTACCCTGCTTGTACGAACTCTTTAATAAAAAAATAAAAACCTAATTCTTAAAGATCATATATGTATGATCTTGACATGATTTTTTTTTGTCATGATGACTGATTTTATTTTCCTGATGACTGAAAATAATTCACATCAATCCTCTTAAAATCATCTTACATCTAAGTACATAAAACATTTCTGTGTTTTCCTGTTCATAAAGAAATCTATAAATATAGTAAAGTCCTTTTTTTCATAAAGAGCAGATCCTTTCATTTTCCACTTGAACTTTAAAGCAGTAGGCATTAATGCCCCCTCAACACTGGGCCCTGATTAGAGATAAGTAGCAGTAAAAACATATCAAATAATTTCACATCATCCATTACAAATTGTAACTGAAAGAAGTCCATAAAAGTTTTTCTTAAAATGTAATAATATAATTAAGATTTAGATTAACTCTCACTTTTCACAGAAACCTGATGTAGGTTTTATAAATGAGGAAATTAACAGCTATTTTAAGTTACTTGACCCATGGTCACAACATTAGAAGTTACTAGGATTCAAACCCTGACAGCCTCTCAAGATCTGATGGTCAACACTATGCAAAGGCAGGAGGTGAAGCCAGTATTTAAACACAAGATTCAAAAACAAAACAAAACAAAAAAACCCCACAAGATTCTTTTTCACATATTACTTCAATATACAACGTGCCCAATGTAAAAGGACACACACTGCTAGCACAGAAAAAAAATCACAAAGCTTCCCCATTACCAGTATCACAAAAGGAAGAATGTTGAGCAATTTTCACTTGCTTGCTTATGAAAATCAAGAACTTGTTCAACTTGCCTGATTTTGTTACTTTTCATTTCAAACCCATATAAAATTCCTTTTTAAAAACTCCCAAAGGGGGGGTGGCCTGGCTGGCTCAGTCAGAACATGTGACTCTTGATCTCAGGGTCATGAGTTTGAGCCCCACGTTGGGTGCTGGGATTACTTAAATGAATAAATAAACCCCAAAAAACCAAAAGGAGTATTTGAAAAGTTTAATCTCAGTGATTCATGCTGGTCTGAATTTGCTCTTCTTAAATCTATGCAAATTAAGGATAATTTCTATGGATTAATATGATTTCTATCTAGCAGGAAGCCAAGCACTCAAATGTTTACAATCCTGTACTAACATAGGTTAAAGAACTTCCTGCTTTACTTATTCTTTCTGTGAGCAAACTAGATTCTCTGTATTAGTAATTTCCATCTAGTTTAATACTATCCTGGAAAATAAGGCTTTCAAATTATTTATCCTTTTAAATTTGGGGTTCTTTTTCCCAAAATAAACTTGTATCCTTCCACAAGAGATTTCTTCTCAATTATTTCTATTTTCATATTTCGTATCAAATCTTTACCTCTATAGCCAATAGGGTAGCAAGTCACATCACAGATTCTGGTTTATTCCACTGTTCTACATTATGAACCATCAACACTCCCAGGCTCTGAAAGCCAAACACTATAGGTGTGTATACAGGAGATACCCATACACAAACCTGGATCGCCACTGATAAAAGTAAGTGTAGAACGGATGAGAAACTAAACAGTGGTTTAATAGGAGAGCAGGATAAATCCATAATCAATGAGGAACGTAGTCTATAGACAAGCCTTTACCGCTGTGCGCTTAGTTCTATAACATCTCTAAATGGAGACTAGCCCATCATCATTGCTGCAAAGAGGTTTTATGTGAAAGACACAAATTTGTATCATTCCTCTAAGAATCACAAAGTTTTTGAAATCGGCCAATGGACTCACCCATTGTACATCAAAGAACTCTAACAGTTTGATCTTTACCTTCGTTTGCTAGATACCCAATCTTTAAATTTAAGTCCAGGTAGCTCCATCCAATTTCCAAAGCTGATTGTCAACATGGAACCTTCCATATTCTATGTGGATAAAAAAACGCACAAACACATTTAAGTGGTAAGATGGATTTTTTAAAAAAAACAAATACACCTTCATTCACTAAAATTAAGAGTCTGGATAAGGAGAGTTAAAATAAGACCTAAATGGTTGTGTAAATTACAAACACTTTCATCATTTTGCAGGATCTATAGTCCTTCTTCCATAAAGTTAAGCTCTTATAAAACAAGTTTATGATACTGCCAGATGCCCAATGTTAATAGCTTCGGCCTGTAATAATATAATTCAGATATAGAGTGTGTTAGAGGAATACATCAGTATTTTCACTTTTTAAACAAAAGGGGAAAAGTTCATTAATTTCTAACACATTATATATTCATTTTAATATTAACAAGTTTTTTAAGAAATGTGCAGCAGAACAGCTTTTCCCCCCCTCCCTCAATTAGAACTGCCAATCTAAGCTGGTTTGGATACAGCAGCAGCTCTTTCTAAAACCAGGGAAAGCACCAGTGGTTACCGGTTAAGAGGAGACTCCCCGCTGAGGCTACTGCTGCCTGTAAGGAAGTGAGCCCTTCCAGCTTCCTTGTCCTGCTTCTCTCTGCTCTGCTCACTACAAAGCAACCAAAAGCCCAGGGCCAACAGCACCTGTCCCGACGGCCTCCATGATCACTTTCAACCAACTCTTTTAGAAAGAGAACTCTGGCTTTGGTACGGAGATTGTACTGAAGAAGAAAAGAGTGGAGTAGGCAATCTTTCCAATAACTTGGGTCAAAGATGATGATGGCCAATACAGCAAAATTACAATCACGGTGGGGAAAAGTAGGGTGGAAGGACTCACAGTATGTTTATGAGAAAGAATGGAGAAGATACAATAATGGGTTTGAATTGGGAGTTGGGGAAAGAACCACCAAGGAATGTTTCTGGCTTGAGGAACTACAGCCCAGTGCTACTACCCCATAAGGAAATTAAGAAATCAGATGATAAAGGTGACTGGTTATGTAGGCATGCAGAGTTTGGGAATCAAATCAGGTGAATATACAAGAGAAAGTAACATGGGCCAGGGATCTTGATTTGGGAATCACTCAACATGCACATGCCAGTCACTGAAGTATATGAGACAAGCCAGGGAGAATGAAGAATATAAAGAGAGGACCTTGGACTGGCACAGAGTTTACAGACAAGTCCACAAGATAACTGAAAAGGAATGACCAAACAGGAAGAAAGACAAGGAGATGAAATGTTCAGCAAATCTAAGAGGGGTATCATCACTGTCAAATGCTGCAGAGGTCAGGAAAAGATAAATGTTGAGACTGTCAAACTGAGCAAAAAAGGAAGATAACAACTTTTAAAAAGAGAAATTCCACCAGAAGAGGCAGTGACAGAAGCTAAAGTGAAGCTAGCTAAGGAACAGGAGGCAAGGCATAGGAGTAATGGATAGGTAACTATTTCAAGAAAGTGGCTCTAAGGCAAAGCCTACAGATAAGCTAGCACATAAAACTTAATAATCGAAAATAATTTTAGTATATTTATATACTGAGGGACAGAAACTGGCAGAGAAACTTAAGATACAAGAAGATAAGGTGAAAATCAAATAAGCAGTGTCCTTGGAGAAGACAGAGGTCCAGAATATGTCTGGAAGGTTAGCTTGGACGTGATACCACTTGCACAATGACAGAGGATAAGACACAAAGAGGCAGCATGAATGCAAGTAAGTTTGCAAGTCTGAGTGTAAAATTATGCAAGTTCAATCCTGATGGATTCTGTGTTCTAAGAATCAAGAGTATTCCTAAGTAGGAAGGTGGGAAAAAAAGGGATTGAGAATTGAGAAGAACATTTAAAAAAGAAATATCAAAGGATTACCAAGTAGTGTTCAGGACCCAAATGAGGTTGGAGAATACTTTTCACAGTTGTGGGACCTTTTTTTTTGTCTGGCAATGTTTAATAGCCCAAGTAGAGGAAAAGATAAAGTGGACAGTTTTATGAATTGCTTTTTTTTGTCAAGCCCATGTGACAGAAGGACAATGGGTCAAAAGAACTAAGGAGAATGGTTGTTAAACTACAGAACCTAAGCTGGGTAAGTAAGGGGGTTAAGATCAGAGCTTCAAACTCTGTGTGTGAAGATTCGATAGGGTGACGCAGCTGGAAGAATAAAAAGTTGTGTTCATAAAGTAAGATATTTGAAAATTTAGATTTTCACTGAATCGTTACTGTAGAGGCGCTGGAGTTAGTATCCAAGGAGGAATGGCAGAGATTGTTGAGAATGAAGCGATTAAGAGACTAAGAGGTTAAGATGTTGCTTGTGTCACGTATGTAAAGTTACTCAAGTTGACAATAAAACCTGGGATATAACGGCAGACCGTGACTTAGGAGCCACAGATTCAACAGCTGATGGGAACATTCCGGGAAGTAGAGGGGCCAGGCATGAGCTTGTTCAAAGGAACAGGAACTTCGACGGAAGAGCAATGCGGAATAAAGAGAACACCGATGTCACTAGTCAACCTGACAGGACACGGGGCCGTGAGAGAGTGAACAAACTCCACTCAGGGAGCTGCAGCGAGAATGGTATCTTCAGGAAAACAAGATTTCAAGGAAGGGAGTGAAAGCAGCTCATAACTGAAGTGGTTAAGAGTATACAGAAGCTTATTTATTAGCAAATGGAGTTGTAGGGGTCCACGGTTAGAGTCTGGAGGTGAGGAGAGGTGAGCCACTGGGTCACGAGAAAAGCAGAGAACTACGCAGGAATGACTGGGAGAGGACAAGTGACTTAGGGGGCCTACATCCTGAGTAATAACCACGGTTAACTAGGATGTATATGAGGCATGGCGGGGCGGGGTGGGGGGGTGGCTGTCTGTAATGACAAACAGTACTCGGGTCGAGAACCTGAAGATTAAGGTATGGAATGCAGAGGTGGGAATAAATAATTATGCCCCCGGAAAAGTCAAGTAACTTCATAGAAGTGATGTTTGAAAAATGGATAATAGCTAAAATATCATTTATTTATATCCCTCTTCTAGTGGGTATCATATATGATGCATGAAAAAAATTCAGCAAATTTTCAGTACATTTCAAGCTTTACCACTGATTCAAATGTGTTTTTAGTAATCAAGGCTTATCTAGGGTTTGACTTTCATATATATAAGGGAAAGAAATGAAGTAACAGAGATCATTGTACATTTTCTAAGCAAAAAAGAGAAGTACAAGAAAACTTCAGGAATTTAGAGAAGCATAATGCGTTATGTTTTTCAAGAAATACTGTTTAACAATGCTACTCACCATTAGCACAAATATAAACACTTAAGACAAAGGGCGCAGGGTAATTTGTTAGTTGCTATCCGTTACCATTCGGGGAATTAATATTAGGAGAGGAGTTGAACATATATTTAATCTATAAAGTTCTCAAATATCCTAAAACAGTCACTTATTAAATGTAAATATTTAAACATACAGCATTGCACTAATATATGAATAGTCAACTGAAATCTGTACTGAAGATCTGATATTTAATGTTAAAATTCCCATGAAATCCTTACTCATAAAATAGCAGAAATTACTTAACATTTATTTGTATAACAAATGAGCATTCAATCAGATGCCATACTAACTGATAAGGGCCAAGGAGGAAAAGAAAAATGATACGTTCCTGACCCCTAAGGAAATGCTCTGAATTATGTAGATCAATTTTCTGGTTTAACCCCTGCCATGAACTGAATGTGTCACCCCCAAAATCCATGGGCTGAAGCCCTAACCCCCAGTGTCATGGTATTGGAGATGGCCTTTGGGAGGTAATTAGGGCCACATGAGGTCATAAGGGTGGTGCCCTCCTAATAGGATTAAGTGGCCTAACTAGAAGAGAGGCAGAGGGGAGGAAGGAGCATGTACCAAGAAAGGTGATGTCTGCAAACCAGGAAAAGAGCCCTCACACGAATTGAACAGCCTGGCACCTTGATCTTGAACTTAGCCTCTACATTATGAAATAAATATCCGTTGCTTAAGCTACTCAGTCTGTGTTATTTCATTATAGCAGCCAAGCAGATAAATACAACTTCCTTCTTTTACAATCAATTTTTCACTTAAGATCTTGAAAACACTGGGAAATAATGGGTATTGGTATGAAATACTGTGTGAGATTTTATAAAGTCTAAAATGAATTTAAAACTTTTTACTATGCAAAACATTGTTGAAATATTTTCTTATAGTTCTTATAAAATAGTATAGAGAAGTTTATATTCTAAGACTATCCTGGTAATCAAATTTGGCTTAATTTCTCGTTACCCATATTTTATTGAATGGCATTAAAATTCTCAGATAAAAGTTTGGTAAACATATATAACGTGTGATAATGTAGATCATAATGTTTCAGAATTCAAGTGGTCTTATCAAGATGATATGTAATTACTCACATACGCTAAAATACTAAGAAAAAGATACTCACGTGCCAAGCTCCACCAGGTGGACCTTTACCAAGAACTAAGTGAGGGATGTAATGATGTTGTTCTAATTTCCAATGCAAAACAGAGGGATAATCATACCCAAAGTCAGCATCTGGATGAAGAAGTGTGTCGAAAAGTACTGCAACTGGATTGGATGATCGGCCCTCAAGGCCCTCAGACAAGTATTCTAAGTCCTGAATGAATTTTTTTTAAAAAGACAGAAAAAAGGTAGAGTTTCAAGGAAAAAACAAGAAAATAAAGACAAACCAACCCCAGCTGTTGCAACAGTGGAAGCCATTACTCTAATCCAGCATTTCCCACAGAGTGTTGTTGCTATAAAACACTGATGTTCCTTGAGACCTTAATAGATTCTTTGGTCAAAATGAATATAGGAAAAGACTGGATTTCACCAAAAATATTTAGATCCTTTTACTACAAAACTTAAAGATTAATTTAATGCATTAATATGCTTTGGTACATCCACTGTAGCATTCCAGTAACAAAAACCAGCACATCCCAAACTTATTTGAACACAGAGCACCTGTCAGAGCTCCCACCAGGGAATAATGTGGGAAATTCTGCTCTGATCGATTCAGGAAAAATAAACAGATGACACTTGGCAGAACATGTTTACAAACTGAAAGTAAAAATGACAGACAATGTTATCCAGAAGAAAGGATTTTCAACTGAGAAATACAATACTTATATAAGTAGAAAGCCAACCTTGTTTGAGTATCAAAACAAAACAACAAAAAAAAAAGCAAAAAGATGGACATGGAAGAGAGAATACCTGATCAACAATGGAAAGGTGTCTTGCTTCTTCTAATTTACTATGTAAGATTGTATTTGGATGTATTGCTTCTGATGAGAAATATGGCCTGTAGCCTGATAACATGTAGGAAAGGCAGATTCCTGAGGGTCCATTTCCTAGTAGAAAAAAAAAAAAAAAGGTGGAGAGAGGCGCATCATGTGTCTCAATAACTCTTATTCGTTGGCCTTTCTCCAAGATCCATTTTCTCCCTTACTATTTGTCTTCCTTCTCTAAACTCTTAAAACCAAGTATTCATAAGATACTGACTTTTGTCTTCTCCTTTTTCTTTTGGGTTTCTCATCTATTTGAAGCTTTAAGTCTCTATGCTACTGACTCCCCAAATTAAACCTGCAGGCTGGCCTCTTGCCCAAAATTATAGATCCCAAATTTCCAGATGCCACTTCTTCACTCCACTTGGTTGAACTACTAATAATTTAATCACAATGTGTTCAAAACCATATTCATGAGTTCCTTCATTTAGGTGCCCTCTTCTTTACATCCTATCCACTCACCAAGTTTGATGCTAACAAAATCTTTAATTAATCAGGTTCTGATTCTAAATCTATTCAGTCACTATATCCACTCAGTTGTCTTTTTTAGTGTCATTCCTAGACTCTCAGGAGACAAAGTCCTAAGTGACAAAAGTTTGTCCTAAAGATACAACTATTCCAAAATCATTTCACATTTTACATTCAGATGAATTTTGAAAAAACAAAGTTCCTCATCATACTACCCTCTCCATTTGGAAAGTCTTAATTGTTTGCTTCTGATGACCCAGAGCTCACCATGTTTTGGTTTCAATCATCTTTCCAAACCCATTTTCTAATAGTATCTTCCTATATTTTTATATGTTTAAACTAAAACCAAACTGGATTTTTTGTTGAACCCTGGTGAACTATTTCCATTTCTGTGGTTCCTTTAGTCTGGGTTTCCATTTCTCTATTAGCTCCATCTACCAAAAATTTAATCCAACTGGGATAAGGGTTAGCCATCAGGAAGAAAATCTTGTTCTATTCTCTAATATTTTGCCCCAAATAAAATAAGCTCAAAGATGTTAATATGAGAAGTAAAGTCATAAGAATATTAGAAAATGGATTACTACTTCTACTACTTATAGTGCTGGAGTGGCAAGGCTTTAAGCATGATACAAAACTCAAAAGACAGAAAGGAAAATAGACCATTTGACTTCATAAAAATTCAAAACAAATGAGAAATAGTGAAGTTAAGATCTAAGGGAAAGAGCTAATTTCTCTGAATCAAAAACAAAGAAACAAAACTAAAGAATAAATATCACATGATAACATCAATACAGATAAAAGCACTTAACAAAATCCAACCCTTTTCATGGTAAAACAACAACAACAACAAAAACACCTCAGCAAACTCAAATAGAGGG
Source organism: Canis aureus (assembly GCF_053574225.1). Lineage (NCBI taxonomy): Eukaryota > Metazoa > Chordata > Mammalia > Carnivora > Canidae > Canis > Canis aureus. Next base: position 6,483,518 of record NC_135638.1, read on the forward strand.
ATACTTCCTTAACTTGATAGAGTATCTACAATAAACCTACAGCTAACATCATACTTAATGGTGAAAAACTAGATGCTTTCCCTCAAAGATCAAGAACAAGACAAAGATGTCTCTTCTCATCATTCCCTTTTTTTTAAATTTATTTATTTATTCATGATAGATGTAGAGAGAGAGAGAGGCACAGGCACAGGAGGAGAGAGAAGCAGGCTCCATGCTGGGAGCCCGACGTGGGAATCGATCCCGGGACTCCAGGATCACGCCCTGGGCCAAAGGCAGGTGCCAAACTGCTGAGCCACCCAGGGATCCCCTCATCATTCCTTTTTTTAAAAAATATTTTATTTATTTATTCGTGAGACAGAGAATGAGAGAAGCAGAGACACAGGCAGAGGGAGAAGCAGGCTTCATGCAGAGAGCCCAATGTGGGACTCGATCCCAGGTCTCCAGGATCACACCCTGGGCTGAAGGCGGCGCTAAACCACTGAGCCGCCCAGGCTGCCCTCTTCTCATCATTCTTACTCAACAAACACCGTAACTAGGAGTCGTAGTTAATGCAATAAGAAAAGGAAATACAGACTAGAAAGAAATAAAACTGTCCTTGTTCATAATAGCCATGATTTTCTATGCAGAAAATTCCAAAGAATGGCCCCCAAACTCCTAGAACTAACATCAAGATTGCACAATACAAGGTTAACATACAGAAACCAGGTTCTTTCCTATATACCAGCAATGAACAAGTGGCATTTGAAATTAAATACACAACACTGCTTAGTTTGTGTTAAGATTACTTAACTTAGGTTATGGATCCAATTATATATATTTAAGATGGTAACTATATGTATAAGATATATACAAGGAAAACCACAAAACTCTGAGGAATGAGCCCAAAGTGATGTTCATGAATAAGATTCGATATTGTTAAGATGTCAGCTCTTCTCAACTTGATCTACAGTTTCAATGCAATCCAAGTAAAAATCCCAGCATGTGACTTTGTGGATACAAACTAATTCTGAAGTTTAAATGGAAAGGTGAAAGACTCAGAATAGTGAGCACAATATTGAAGAAGCAAGTCAGGACCAACATCATCCAGAGTCAAGTTGTACCATAAAATTCCAGTCTACAAGACAGTGTGGAAATTATTAAAGAGTAGACAAATCAGGGATCCCTGGTTGGCACAGTGGTTTGGCGCCTGCCTTTGGCCCGGGGTGCGATCCTGGAGACCCGGGATTAAATCCCACGTCGGGCTCCCGGTGCATGGAGCCTGCTTCTCCCTCTGCCTGTGTCTCTGCCTGTGTCTCTGCCTCTCTCTCTCTCTCTGTGTGACTATCATAAATAAATAAAAAAAATTAAAAAAAAAAGAGTAGACAAATCAGTGGAATGGAAGAGAGTGCAGAGAGATCCTCACAAATACAGCCAACTTATTTTTGACAAAGGAGGAAAGGCAAGCCAACGGAGAGAGGATAGTCTCTTCCACAAATGGTGGAACTGGACATCCATATGCAAAAGTATGAAGCTAAATACTAACCTTGCATCTTTTACAAAAATTGACTCAAAATATCACAGACCTAAATATAAAGCACAAAATTACAAAACTTAGAAGATAAAATAGGGAAAAATCTAGGTGACCTTGGACTTGGTAAGTTTTCAGCTGTAACAGTAAAAGCAGGATCCACGAAAGAAAAAAACTGATAAACAGAACTTCACTGAAACTTAAAATTTCTGCTCTGCAATGGACACTATCAAGAGAGTGAAAAGATAAGTCACACTGGGAGAAAATAGTTGCAAAATGTAACAAAGAACTCTGGAGTCTCACCCACAAGAAAATAAACAATCTAATCAAAGGATCTGAACGGACATTTCAAAGATACACAGATGACAAACAAGCATATGAAAAGATGCTCATTGGGTACGATTACAGCACTGCAGATTAAAAGAATGAGGTGCCACTACACACCTATCAAAATGGCTAAAATTCAAAGTAGAGACAATACCAAATACTGACAAGGACTTAGAGAAACAGGACCTCTCATCCATAGTTGTTAGGAATGCAAAATGACAGCCACTTTAGAAGACAGTTTGACAGTTTCCTAAAAAGCTAAACAGTTTTAAGATATAATCCAACAATCATACTCCTAGGTATTTATCCAAATGAGTTGAAAACTTAATGGCTATGCAAGAAGCTACACATGCATGTTTACAGCAGCTTTACTCATAATTACCAAAAACTGGCAGCAGCCAAGATGCCCTCCAATGAGTGCACAAACTCAAACATCCATGCAATGGAATGGTATTCAGCGATAAAAAAGAAATGAGCTATCAGACCATGCAAAGACGAATCTGTAAGACCTACTATTAAGTGGAAGAAGCCAGGATGGAAAGATTCCATACTGTGTAATTCCATGAATATGATATCCTAGATAAATCAAAACTACACCGACAGTAAAAGACCAGTAACTGCCAGGGGTTGGGGGTTGAGGGACAGGATAAATACGAGGAGCACAGAAGTCTTTCAGGGCAGTGAAACTCTTCTGTAGGATACTATAACTGTGGGTACAGGAGATTATACATCCAGGATGAAAAACCAGTGCTGGACTAACGGGAGAAACTGGAACACCAAGCGCAGCCCTGAGATATCCTGGAAGCGAACTTCTACAAACACCATCATCTCTATCCTCACCCTTCGAGAGAAATCCAGGGCAGAACTATCTGCTTACTGCCTTTCCTCCTCTTTCCTCCCTCCCTTTACTGTATCCACCACACGTCCAAGGACAAGACTTTTCCTTCCTTCCTGTTAATTTTGAAAGAGGCCATCAAGGGCACCTGGGCGGCTGAGTCAGTTAAACATTCAAGTCTTGATTATTGGCTCAGGTCATGAGATCTCAGGGTCGAGGAATCGAGCCCCGTGTCGGGCTCCATGCTCGGTGGGTCAGTGCTCCCAGACTAAAGGAACCACAGTCTGCTGGAGATTCTCCCTCTCCCACCTTGCAAGGGAACACACACTCTCTCGTTCTCAAATACATCTTTAAAAAAAAAAAAAAAAAAAAAGGCTATCAAAGAAGCTAAAGAAGCTATATGCCATCCAGGTACGTGATGCCCCATAATTCTTTCTGGCAGCTTGCTCCACACTGTGGTACTTGTCTTGACTTGCTTAAGTCTGATTATCAGATGCAAGACATATGTAACAGTTAAAAACATGCAACGAAACAAAATCATAAAAATTACATCTATAATTCTGAAGTAATTAGGTCATTATAGCTTAACTTTTAGTATTTTATATGCCTATCTGTTGAGGTGGTACGAAGGATATAGGATGAAATCACTATGGTTACGGTCATTATGCATACTACTGCCGAGTACCAGGCCGTTCATTCCTGAGAACTAGTTACTTGCACAAGTTACTCAACTTCTATTATTTCCCCCACAAAAGAGGGTTGTGAGGCATAATCCAGTAATGTACACTGCATGCTGGGTACAGGGCTCTAACAGTCTTGGTTATCATCACGGCCATGACACTAGCCTAGCAATTAACCCAACTGCTAGTATTTTAACAGAATAGGGTAACAGCAATCCTTCAGGAAAAAAAATGTTACATTCTAATACAGAATCTAGTATCAGATAAACCAATTACTGTCTCTCCAAAGATCTGGTTATTGGGTACTTAGGCATATCGAAAACTTAAAAATACTTTTCAATATGATCCTAAGAACGTGCGCCATGTAACTATGCATATATAGTAGTAAGGATCATAACTGTAATTTTAAGAGTTAAAATGCAGTACTTACCTATTACTACCACAGGCAAAGTCACCGATGAATCTTCCAGTAAAGAAGTTTCTTCAACTAATGGCATAGCTTTAACTTTCTGTCCCAAGTTATCACCAAAATATTGCACTAAGGAATTAAAAATCTCTCCTTCGGTTTCAGTGTCACTATAGTTTCTTAAAAAAAACAAAACAAAACAAAAAAAACAAGAGATAGAGTCATTATAGCCTTTATAAAAAACCTGTCTTTATTCAGATTTTCTTTAGGCCCTTAAATATTCAATAGTTCCATAAAAGGAGAAAAGAAAATTCTTCCGATTGATGCTTTCAAATTAGTAGCTTAGCTTATCTGTCAACCTGTACCATTTTTAACGTCAGAAATCCTAAACAGCTGCTAATGTCTCGTAGTACCATGCAGGCAAGTCCCACACACGTTCTAAATAGGAAGCTAAGATGAGAGACAGCATTGTATTGGGGATTTTTACAATTCTGTGAGATTTCCCCAGAATGGCTAGTTTCTCTTTTTTTTTCCTCATTAATAAAGAGGTAAGTGCACTAGAGGCAGTATAATAGGAATATATAATAGGAACATATTATAGGAATATAATAGGAACAAAATAGTCATATTTTAAGGAAAAGCGAACTGTACTTCTGTATTACAAACTGTGCATTTTGGCAAAAGAAATGAAGTTTTTTATTCATCTTATTGATTTTCAGATGTTGAAATATGGAAACATCTTTATCTCGATTTCCAATCTACCTCCTTTCCCAGGGGCCACCCTAGAAGCTGGTGTGAGCATCCCGACAAGCTCATGAAATGGACGGAGTGGCCTCCAAACGCAGTCAACGTGCTTCACTACACTAGTGACGCCTTCCTAACAGAATCCCCAAATTAGTTTTCATGCTTACATAGTCAGCAGCAGGCCAGTACCTGGAAATACTAAACTGAGGGCCCGCACGGGTTCAGGTGCTTACTACTGCTCCCAAAATGATAAACACGAGGTGCATCGGTTATTGCACAGGACTCACGGATCCCAGAGGAGAATGAAAAATGGGAAGAATGAAGCAAAGACCAAAATTTCCGCTTCCTTAAGACTCCCCGGGTCACAGGCTGCCCTATGACAGTGGCGGTCTCTGGGATAGGCTAACGTCCACCCCAATTATCTGGACTCCTCTGACGGTGGTGGCCTGGCGGGGCCAGAACGGGCACCCCCTGGACAGGTCTACTAAGGAAGGCCCCTCTGCACGCGGAAGCCTGCCCCTGGGAGAAGGGCCTCACGCTCAATCCATCCCTTTCCGATCATTCCAACGGCTTCTCTGAGCAGATCCAGGTACGCGAGTTACCCAGGCTGCCGATGCTTCTTGGCAACAGAAGTCAGGTGTTCTTACACCAGGCCCATTTCTGGTATTTCTCCTCAATGGGCGCCAAGGACAGATCCCCCAGCTTCCCGTGGACACTTCTGATCAAAGTCCTTTTGGATGCTAAGGCCTAACACGGTGGTGGCGATAAAGGAAAATGCACAGCTCATCGTCAGTCTCTTCCGACAACCTTACGCTCTTGTTCCCAGATATATAACCCAGGAAATTATTTTTTCAATGATAATCACTCTAAATTTTGGTTAATCAAAGAGATGTTTCTCTCAGACCTTAACATTTCCTCCTTTTCAAGTGCACAATTCAGGGTTGTTAGTGCAATCACAAGGTTTTGCAATCAGCACTACTAATTCCAGAAAAATTTTATCACCCTAAAAGTGAAAAACTAAGTTAATAGGAATAAACTAAGTTAGCAGAAAACTACAGCACCCATTAAAACTCATTCTCTAGTCTTCCTCCCCCAACCCCACCCCTGCCCAGCTACTGGCAACCACTAATTTACTTTCCATCTTGTTGGACTTGCCAGTTCTGGAAATTTCACATAAATGGAACCTCTCACACGTTATGTGGCCTTTTGTGTCAAGCTTCTTCCACTTAGCATATTTTCAAGGGTCACCCATGGTGTAGGATCTACTGGTACTTCCTCTCTTTCCATGCCTAAGTAATATTTCACTGTATAGACAGAACACAGCTTGTTCATTCACAAACTGATCAACATTTGAGTTGTTTCCACTTCTTGGCTGTGCAAACAATGCTGTGAATGCTCCCGTATAAATTTCTGTGTGGATAAATGTTTTCATTTCTCCTACAAGTACATGCAAAGGCTGTGTCATAAACTCTGTTTAACACCTCAGGAACTGCCGAGATGTTTTCTGAAGTAGCTGCAGCATTTTACATTCGCACCAGCAATATGCGGGCTCCAGCTTTTCCACATCCTCACCAACACCTATCTTTTTGTAGCTACCCTCATTGGTGTGAAGTGACATCTCACGGCAGTTTTGACTTGCATTTCCCTAATGACTAATCATGTTAAGCACCTTTTCACATACTTTTTAGCCATTTGTGTTACCTTGTTTGTAGAGATATTTTCCACCCACTTTCAAATTGGGCTTTTTATTGTTGGGCTTTAAAAATTATATATGTAGCACACAGGTTCCTTATCAGATGTATGATTTGCAAATATTTTCTCCCATTCTGTGGGTAAGGTCTTTCCTTTTGTCATCTTCAGAATTACAAAAGTTTTGATTTTCCATCAAGTCTGATTTTTTTCTTTAGCTACTGTGCTGTTGGTGTCTAAGAAACCACTGCCTAATCCTGACATCACCATGATTTACTCCTCTTTTCTATAAGTTTTATAGATCTAGTTTTTTTTAGGTTTATGTCTTTCTTCTATTTTGAGCTAATTTTCATATCACACATTTTGAAGTGTAAGAGTCCAACTCCATTCTTTTGCTTGTGAATATCCATTTGTCCTGGAATCATCTGTTGACAAGACTGTAATTTCCCCTTTGTCTTGTGAACCCATGGGAAACCAACTGACCATAAATATAAAGATTTATTTCTGAACTCTCTATTCCACCTATCTATGTTAATCATTATGCAAGCACCACACTATCTGGCTTACTGTTTCTCTGTAGTAAATTCTGAAATTAAGAAGTGGGAATTCTCTTTGTTCTTTTTCAAGTTGTGTTGGCCATTCTGGGTTCCTTGCAATTCCTTATGAATTTTAGGGTCTTGTCATTTCTGCATAAAAGGCTGCTAGGATTTTGATAAGATTGCATTAAACTTATAGACTAATTAAGCTTATTGCCATTTTAATTAAGAATACCAAGGTTTCCAATCCATGAACATGGGATTGCTTTTATTTAGGCCTTCTTTAATTCTTTTCGATGACGTTTTATAGTTTTTGGTGTACAAGTCTTAAGACTTAGGAATAAGTATTTCATTCTTTTTGATGGTAAATGGTATTTGTTAACATCGTCAGACTGTTCATTGTTAGTGTCTAAAAGTTGGATTGATTTTTGTATCTTGATGCTGTATTCTCCAATGTTGTTTAATTCATTTATTAGGTCTAGTAGGTTTTGGGTGTGGGCCTCTAACAATTTAACTCTAGTCTATTCCAAGACTCTAATACATTAAGTAGAGCCAAAGTTTTAGCTTATCTGTACAGTGTAAGTAATTTATTCTCATTTTCTAGTGGTTATCAGTATAATCTAGTATAATCTGTACATACATAATATGTATATAACCTATAATATTATTGGTATGTATGTAATATGCATATAATCTATAATATTGGTATTAACTATTTGTAATAAACTTGGATGGTATTTAATAAATTTAATATGGATTAACAGATGAAAAACAGAATCAAGAGAAGCAAACAAAAAAAAAAGAAGTATGGTTCACTGGTTTTACATAAAGCAACAATGAAACAAAAGCCTTCTAGTAAGTAATTTTCCTAAAAAATTCAGAGCCTAAGTTATAATTCAGTATTACTGCACATGTCTTACAATATGTTTATACTATATCACAGTCTATGGACAGTTTCAATTTCTACCTGAGATATCCAATTTGATGAATGTTAGTTTTAAAACAAGTATTTTGAGTAATAAAAAAAAATATTTTCCTTTATTTGGGACACTAAGTTAGAAAAATATATAATTACATTTTAGGAAATAGTAAACAGCACTTTGCACACATGGGAAACAGCTACCCTAATAAGCATAAAGACTATCTGATATTTAAGATTTTAGGGAACTTCCATCTTTTGTTCTTGAAATATTATAGTCCAGTCTTGGAACAAATTTAAGAGGATGGCACAAGGGATAAAACTTGGGTAACAAAAAGACTTTTCTCACATCTAGCAATACTTCTTTAAATGATCACTCAAACTCAAATGAGATGCTTAGTATCTGAATTTTTATAGTCTTTAGAAGCATGATTCTAAATTGTCACCGAATTAAAAAATAAATAAATAAATAAATAAATTGTCACCGAATTGATACTACTATATATATATATAAAAAGTTCTAACGACACAAATGAAGTAGTCACACTGTTCATCTTACAAAACTGTGGGTCTGGAACAATGAGTGGACAACTAGAAAGTCAGTGGACAGTTAGCACAAACCTATTCTTTTCTGATATTACACGAGATCCAAAAGATACAGGTTGTCACAACCTGTTTTAAAATGTGTGTTCCTGGGGATCCCTGGGTGGCTCAGCACTTTAGTGCCTGCCTTTGGCCCAGGGTGTGATCCTGGAGTTCCGGGATCAAGTCCCACATTGGGCTCCCTGAGTGGAGCCTGCTTCTTCTCCCTCTGCCTGTGTCTCTGCCTCTCTCTGTGCCTCTCGCAAATACATAAATAAAATCTGTGTCTCTCATGAATAAATAAATAAAATCTTAAAAACAAATGTGTTCCTAATAAAATTGCTCAAAAAAAAAAAAAAAAGCCAGCCTAAGTAAATCATAAAGACTTTCCTAAAGAATAGGCCTTATATGTTTTATTTTTAAAATCTGAGATACAATATAGCTATTTTTACAAAGGAAATATGGCTTATTAATCATAATTTTCATCCTGTGACTAGTAAGGCTTGGTTTCCTTTATCCCTCAAGATTGAAACATACCAACTACTTTGTCATCTCCTTCTCCAAACTTCTGTACAAAGAGATAAGCATATGGTATCCACAGCCTAGGGTTGGATGTACCGATATGAATCCCAGTCTGTGTCCCTAGAGTTCAACTACACCAAAAGCGGTCAAAAGGCTTTTGGACAGCAGTTTCTGAAAGGCATGTTCATTTCTCCAAGGGCTTCCATTTAACAAGTTTTCATGAGAGAGAAAAACTCCCCAAAGTGGATCTGATACTCTCAAACCAATATCTGTCAAGTAGTCAACAAAGAAAGTTGCCTAAAACTTAAAATCCAGCAGTTTATTACATGGGACATCTTTTTTTTTTTTTTTAATATCCAGGACTTAGAAACCCCTACAAAACTCACTGAGAAGCTGAGCAAGCCTGGACACAGTTGCTTTCTATTAAAACAGGAGTTCTGAACCTTCTCTGTGCCGTATACTCCTCTGCAATTTGGTGAAACCTCTGAGCCTCTTCCTTAAATATTATCATTAAACAAATAAAGGATACATAGGATTTACAAAGAAACAAATTACATTAAAATACAGTCGTAAAATGTCAACTTGTGACGTCTATTTGCACTTCTCTATTGTATTAAACAAGCTAGGTTATGTGTAATTACGGTAATTTTTAAGAAATAAGCGTACAGTATTTCTAGATCTGTGCAACTGTGGCATGAAAATGTGAATTTTACTGGTGACGAAGTCACAAATACTCTGGGACCTGTTGCTTACGTTCATAATTGAAAGGCATTTTAGAATTTGGTTCAAGTTCTCGGTTGGACCTTTCTTTACGTCCAAGTTCAGGGCTACCCGAATTCTACCGACGGAATCCAATTCTAAAACTCCCGATCTGGGGCCCCGGGGGGGGGGGCTCGGTGCGGGGCTCAGTGGCCGAGCGTCTGCCCTGGGCTCAGGTCCTCAGGTCGTGACCCGGGTCGAGTCCCGCATCAGGCTCCCGCAGGGCGCCCGCCTCTCCCTCTGCCTCTCTCTGTGCCTCTCGCGAATAAATAAATAAAATATTTTTTTAAAAAACCCTCTTGATCGGAGTTTCACGTTTCGATGAAGATGTCATATATCATTATTCTGGCACGTTCATGCATGTAAAGTAAAACAATGTGCGGACGTCTTCGCGGAGGCGGACACTTCTCACCACTGGGGTAAACCTCCTCCAGGGCCTCGGGTCTCCCGCGGCCGACGTCAGTGCCCGCCCCGCCCGCCCGGCTCGCACCCTCGGGCTCTGGCGCAGGGACCGCCCTCGGGAGTCCCGGCCGCCTCCGTCGGTCCCACCGCCCGCTACGCCGCCAGCGCCTCGGGCCTCGGGACGGGGCTCGGCGGGTCCAGCAGCGCCCCCGCCTGCCGCCCGGTCACCGCGCCCGGGCCGCCCGGTCCCGGCCCGTCCCGTCCCGGCCCGGCCCGGCCCCGCGCGGGGGAGCCCGCCAGCCCCTCGCGGAGGCTTCGCGCCGCTCTCCGGTCGCAGGTCGCAGGTCGCAGGAAGCCACTCGCTCCGGGGCTGCCCGCTTTCGGGGTCCCGGGGAAGGGGGAGGGAGGGAGGGAGGGAGGCGGAGAGGGGGCGACAGCGGGGAGGGACCGGGGGGCCCCTGCGGTCCCGGCGCTCGCTCCCCAGCCGCACGCGTCCCGGTCCCGGTCCCGGTCCCGACCCCGACTCTGCACGTCGCGGCCTCCCACGGCTGCGGGGCGGGGAAGCGCTCCCCCCGCCGGCCCCGGCCCCGGCCCCTCGGCCCCCGCACCCCCGCCGCCGGCCTTCGTCCCCACCGCCACCGGCCCCGGCCCCCGGCCCCCCCCACCCCCCACCGGCCCCTGGCCCGCATCCCCGCCGCGGGCCTCCATCCACCCCCCCGCCGGCCTCCCCCCGCCGGTCCCCGGCCCCCGCGGCCTCCGTGCCCCCCATCACCTGGCCCGCATTCCCCCCGTGCCCCCCTGCATCCCTCCCCGCGGCCCCCGTCCCCCCCATCACCTGGCCCTCATCCCCCCCGCGTCGCCCCCCCGCGGCCCGCATCCACCCCCCCCGCGGCCCCCGTCCCCCCCATCACCAGGCCCACATCCCTCCCGCGGCCCACATCCCCCCACGGCCCCGTCCCCCCCGCAGCCCCCCTGCGGCCCCCGTCCCTCCCGCAGTACCCCCGCCCCTCCCCGCATCTCCACCCCCGTCCCCGTCCCCGTCCCCCATCACCCGACCCGCATCTCCCCCCGCGGCCCGCATCCCCCCCCGCGGCCCCCGTCCCCCCCATCACCCGGCCCGCATCCCCCCCCGCGGCCCCCGTCCCACCCCCGCCTCCCCCCCGCGGCCCGCGGCCCCCCCATCATCCGGCCCGTATTCCCCCCCACCCCCCCGCGGCTCCCGTTCCCACCATCACCCGGCCCCCGTCCCCCCCCCCCGCATCCCCCCCGCGGCCCCCGTCCCCCCCATCACCCGGCCCGCATCCCCCCCCGCGGCCCCCGTTCCCACCATCATCCGGCCCGCATTCCCCCCCAACCCCCACCCCCCCGCGGCTCCCGTTCCCACCATCATCCGGCTCCCGGCCCCCCCCCGCATCCCCCCCGCGGCCCCCGTCCCCCCCATCACCCGGCCCGCATCACCCCCGGGGCCCCGTCCCCCCCCGCCTCCCCCCCGCAGCCCCCGTCCCCACCATCATCCGGCCCCCGTCCTCCCCATCACCCGGCCCGCATCCCGCCCCCCCCCGCGGCCCGTATCTCCCCCCGCGGCCCCCGTCCCCACCATCATCCGGCCCCGGCCCCGTGCCCCCCATCATCCGGCCCGCATCCCTCCCCCCGCGGCCCCCGTCCCCCCCGCGGCCCGTATCTCCCCCCGCAGCCCCCGTCCCCCCCCCGCGGCCCCCGTCCCCCCCGCGGCCCGTATCTCCCCCCGCGGCCCCCGTCCCCACCATCATCCGGCCCCGGCCCCGTCCCCCCCATCACCCGGCCCGCATCCCCCCCGCCGCGGCCCCCGTCCCCCCCGCATCCCCCTCCCCGCGCGGCCCCCGGCAGGGAAGTCACCTGAAATGCCCGGCCAGGGAGCAGCGGCAGCACCACACCGGCATGGAGCGCGGCGCACGGGGCGCCTGAGCGCGACCGCCCCGGCCGCCGCCACCGCCCGCCCCGCCTGGGCCGCCCGCTCGGGGCGCCCGCCCGCTCGCCCGGGGTCGCGGGGTCGCGGGGTCCGCGGGGCGCCCCGCGCGTCGCCGTCGCCGTCGCCGCGGCCGCCCGGAAGCTGCGGCTCAGCGGCCCGGCCGGGCCCCGGCGCCCCGAACGCGCCTCGGGAGAGCGGCTTCCGCTGGTCGGCCGCGGGGAGCCGGGCGGCGGAGGCCGATCTGGGGGCGCCGCGCGGGGGGCGGGACGGGGCGGGGCCCGGCGGGGGCGCGCGGGCTCCTCCTCGCAGGTGCGGCGGCGGCGGCGGCGGCGGCGGCGGCGGGCGGGCCCGGCGATTGGTGGAGACGCGCGGGGGGGCGGGGCCTGGCCGAGGGCGGCTGCGCGGGCGGGCCCGGCGATTGGCGGAGACGCGCGGGGGGCGGGGCCGGGCCGAGGGCGGCTGCGCGGGCGGGGCCGAGGTCTGCGCGCCTCCCGCGCCCGCGGGGCTCCGGGGCCTCGGCCTGCACCCCCGCCCCTCTGCGCGCCCCGGGCCGCGGCGAGACCAAGGGAGAGCCCCGCCGGGACACCCACCTTGGCGCCTTTCCTCCGGGGGGGGGCCTGGGCGCGGGCGCTGGGAGCTTCTGCACGCTTGGGGCTCCCGACCTGGCGGCGCCCGGGGGGACACCCCAGACCTGCTCCCCGACCGTTCCGATCGTGCAAGCGCCGCCTGCGAACGGGGGCGCCCCCCGCCCCTAGGAAGGGCTCGCAAACGGGTCACCTGTGCTGCCGCCGGAAGCACGGGGCTCGGCCCGCCCGCGGCTCGGCGAGCCTGGTCCCCGGCGGCAGAGGGCGGGACGCGAGTGTCCGTCGGGGATGCGAGTCCTACAAGTTAGAGAGCGCCCAGGAATAAAAAAAAAATAAAATATAATATAATAAAATAAAATAAAATAAAGGCGGCGGAAAGCTCCTAGAAGTGATTGCTCGCAGGCGCTGTGAGGCACGGGTGTCTCGCTGTCCCCACTGCCAAAAAAGCCCAGTCCTCTTTGAGATCGACTTGTAAGATGCACAGTTTCTGTCTTTAGTTTTCTGTCCAAGTTCTCGGTTTTTGCTGAATGTCGTTACCGAACGAGCTTGCACATAGCAGGTGTTTGGGATTCCGTGGAGCTGAAAGGAAAAAATCGTTAGGACTCAACCTGCCTCCAGGATGATAACACATTTTTTTTTTTAACAAAAAAAAAATTTTTTTTCTCTTCTTGGACTTAACACTTTGACACGTCCATTTCCCTTTAATGGTGTTTCGAAAAGGGAAGGATGAAGTTGCTTTTCTGTTAATAGTCATAACGTTTTCCTTTTAAAGGACCTGACTTCCTAAAATGTGTGCCAATCCGGAGAATTGGGATATCTAACACCGTGAGAATGTTTGTAAGTGCTTTGTGTGATTTTTCCTTTACGCACTTTGTTTTTCCCTTGGAGTTCTCTTGCAGTATTTCAGATCAGATAGCAGAGCGGCCGTTATCAAATTTTAGGTTCAATCCGGTTTGTATTGAAAGCTTGTGAACTTGCTATCAAGGGTTTACACTTTATAAAGGTTTAGGATTGAATCAGGCCACGATGACTACGTAGAGGATTCTTCTTACAGCTAAGGGGACATGTCAAGAGTGTTTGCGTTTTTATTTTGAATTGTAGGTGAGGTCTTATTTCCATAGAAAATCCAGGTTTTATCATTAAAAAATATGAATGGTAGGTGAGGTTGTGGGGCAACAGATTCAGCTATAACTGGTGAGAATGTAGATTAGTGTGTAATCCAAGACTCCCTCGCCTGCCCGGTAGAACCTCAGTTGACCTGTCAGTCCTCGCACTAGCGTGTTGAGGGTGCAGCTTATCTCACACCAATCGCCTGGCCACCCCACAGCACCTCGTGGGCTCCCAGCATTACCCGGTTGTAGGCTCCCTCCTGCACAGCTCTTCTTACTGGTATGTAACGTGCCTGTATGTCATACGTTTCATTTGAACGTAGTGGCTCCAGGGACTGTCTGTTGGACTCTTCACTGTGCCAGCTAGGTTGATCTTGGACAAGCGACTGAGCATCTCTGGGCTTTGATTCTCATCTATTATGAACTTAATTTCATTGGTTGTAAGGATTAAATAAGAAAACACTTAAAAAAGCACTTAACACAGCGTCTGGCTTATGTTAATCACTGAATAAGTGTTTTAATTATTACCAATAATAATATTATAAGATATTTTTACATTTTCTTTTTTAAAAGATTTTATTTACTCATGAGGGAGAGAGAGAGAGAGAGAGAGGCAGAGACACAGGCAGAGGGAGAAGTAGGCTCCATGCAGGGAGCCCGACGGGGGACTGGATCCTGGGACTCCAGGACCAGGCCCTGGGCTGAAGGCGGTGCTAAACCGCTGAGCCACCCGGGCTGCCCTATTTTTACATTTTCTAAAGCAGAAATCCAGAAAGCTTGGATTGAATTGTGCCCCTTGCCAGACTCCTATGTTGAAGCCCTAACCCTCCTCCCCATGTGACTATGCGTGCAGATAGGGCCTGTGGAGAGGTAATTGCGGTTATATGAGGTCGTAAGTGTGGGACTCTAATCCAGAAGAGCTGGTACCTTATAAGAAGAGGAGCTTTCTTCTTCTGCCAGGAGAGGGTGGTAAGCTGGGAAGAGCTCTCATCATGAACCACATTGGCAGGCACCTTGATTTCAGACTTCCCAGTCTCCAGAATTGTGAGAAAATGTCTGTTGTTGAAGCCACTCAGTCTGTGGCATCTTATGTTAGCCCCAACTCACTAACACAGTATGTTTTTGCATCTTCTAGAAGCAAACAAAAAAACGTTAATGGAAACTATTCAAAATAAATCGTTGCATTTCATAAACTGCGTAATCTATCAATGTATCATCTCGTGAGGTAGTTGGGTAGTGTAATATTCAGTTTCAGAGTGTTCGAGAAAACATTCTAGAAAAACAGTTCCTCCTTTATTGAAGCCCTCGGCAGCTCAGATACCTCTCAGATTTCTTATCCTCAAGCCTATCAGTGCTTTTGGGTACAGGGAATACCTCTGTTGAGCTGTCAGTTTGGCAGTCTTATCCATTCAATTCTACATTTTGATGGCAAATGGTACGAGTGCTTTCTTGACTACACAGGAAACTGGGGGCAGAAGCTGGGGCTGGTGACTTAAAGTTGGTTCCTGCAGTTTGAACTTAGGACAGAGAGAAAAATACCAAAGAGGCTGCTTGCTGAAAATACAATTTCTGTGAATTTTTGTAGCAGGTTCTGTTGCAGAGAACAGAAATCCTGAATTCACGCTAGCAGCATTAAGGAAGAAAAAGGAATTTCTTACAGGGTATAAACATGTTGCAGAATCCTAGGTAGACTGAAGAAACTGTTAGAAGCTGAGAAAGAATACTCCAAGTCACAGTGAAAGGGCAAGCCACCAAGGGAGCTGCTGCCTGTCTATGGCCAAGATGCCGCCTGCCAAATCGGCTACTTTGGCTACAGCTGCTGATTCCAGAACTGTACCTGGCGTTGCAACACTATTTCTTGTCTGTCTCCCTCTACTACAGAGAAACTTCGGTTTTCTGTTCACCGTGATCCACCACAGCGCGGAGGACAGATCTCGGCCTGTGGCAGCGGGTAGGATAAGCACATAGCATCATAGGTAAGGCTCATCCAGTAAACCCCAGGGCTGATGCTGGCTAAGCCTTTCGTTCAAGGGAAGGAGGAAACATGTGTCACAACTCATTTGTCTGTTTCATTCCCTGTAAGGGCAGCTTCTAGATTCTATTTGCACAACGACAAGACTAGAGAAAAGGGGAAACATAGAGAATGAAGAGTAGTCAGAAACTGTGACCAAAAAGATAGAGTCATACAGAATTAATCAAGGTTTCAACATCGAAGATGTTGGTCCAGAATAGAAGGTCCAGAAAGAGCAGAGCAGATGGTTGGATGAAATTTGCAATGAAAAAAATATATATATTAAGAACAAAAAGGAGACATGAGTCTGCAAACGTAGAAGATCTACTGAATCCTGAGAAGGAAAAAAGAAAAAGTCTGCATGGAGCAGATCTTACAACGTAAGGCTAATGAGAGTAAAACGATTGTAAAAGCTTCCCAGGAGCAAGCACAGGTCCTCCACGAAGGGAAGAGAAGCAGGCTAGCAGTCGGCTAGCTTCCCAGCCGCAGGACTGGCTCTCCGGAGACCCACAAGCCTGACTCTTCCATGGGAAAGTGAACTTGGAATTCCAAACCACGCCAAACTATCAATAATTTTGGTGGGGTGGGGCGGGGGAGGGGGGGAGAGGTTGCAGAATGAAAAAGAAAGATGTAAACTGAGAAAGCTTCCTTTCCCAAATACTGTTCTTTAGGATGTTACCTGAGAATGTGGGCTGGCAAAACAAGGGAATTATCCAAGAAACTGGAGCAGGTTGGCTGTCTGGACCACAGGACCAGCTCAGAAAGGCAATGAAGCCAAGTCCCAGGATGACCGGGCAGCGGGCCCAAGAGCCACCCATCGGAATGGACAGGGACCTCAGGGCTGCAGGAGAACTGCCCGGGGAAAGAAAGGAGGCCTTCGATGTGACATGTGTCCTGGAAATGTTGGAAGAACCTATCCTGATGACGCCATGAAAGCAGACAATGCAAGACGAAAGCACAAAGGCCATTAGAAGCCAAGCGGGGGGTAGGAGCGTAGGACTAAAAGTTTACAAACGCACAATATAGTCGTGGAAGACAAGTCACGTGGGCAGAGGACCATGGTTACGTAGACATAAGCACTACTCACTAATTTTCACGTTTACGCTTCGCCTAGAGACAAGGCAGGAATCTCTTACCTAGGGTTGCAAAACGCATTTCAAACGTTCATCATGATCATGTAAAGAGAGCAAGAGAGATGAAGGGAAAGCCATGGGTACAATAGTCTTACTTGGCGAAGTCATTGAAACTTATCATACTGCTCGTAACTGAAACAAGAAGTACGATTTTAAGATTATTATTCAACATCACGAAAGTAATTAATGGAAAAGCTAACAAAGTGGTATAATTTATGAGGCATTTCAGGCAGATTTTGAAGATTTGAGGTGGTTTGGTTCATCCCTGCCTGCGTTGGCAGGGAGCGCGCAAGACCTAACACGGACACGTCCCGAATTAGCGGCCTAAGCCTGTTATTTAGAAGTAGGCCGGTGCCACTGTGCTAAACATGCTTGCTTCTGGGGAGCAAGACTGGGAGCCAGATTGGGCAAGGATGGGTGGGGGCTCATTGCTTTGTGTTCAGCCCACTTGAGTTGACCCATTCGTTTATAGGACGAACGTTTGCCGTCTGCCAACAGTGTGCCAGGTACACAAACGAAACAGAATATTTGGGGACACGGAATATTTTCTACCATGACAAGGCCAAAAGTTGAAATTAAATATTAGCCTTGTTCTTAAAATGCTTTATTAGGCAATCGATGCCAACCACGCCGTTCCTCCCTTCTCTTGCCCTTGCTCCTAAAGTCATCCTGTTGGAACACAAACCCTGCAGTCATCCGACCCCCTACCCATTATTGTTTGTTGGTTTTGTGGGGAGCCTGGGGCCGAGGCAGCGAGGGAGCAAAGTGCCTCCCCGACCTTTATCCCCCAGGGGGTGGCGGGCAGGGGTCCCAGGATCTCTGCGAGGTGACGCGTGGCCTTGGAGTTGCTGCCATGGGCTGGGGCAGGCATGAGTGTGCCCCCCAAGGACCAACCCGGGAGCAGGAGTGGGGGGAGCAGCCCCCCCTTCTTCACACAGAGCCGAGCAGCACCTTTCAAGCCTGGCTGCATATTCAAATCCCCTAAAAGCATTTAAAAACCGATACACCGGTATAGCCCCTTCCTACTGCGGATTAAATGAGAAGCAAAGTGACGTCAGGCACCGGATTCGTATCAGTAACATTCAAGTCCCAAGCAACGTTTGGACACTTGATGGGAGTGACAAAACAAATTTGAGCTCCAGACCACTTCTCATCCTGTTGTGCCCACTGCAGCAAGTGTGAGAAAGACCCACACTCGCTTCTTCAACCCTACAATGCATGGTTATAGCGTAAATAGAAAGTGGGCAGCTTCTATTTCATTAACATAGTGAATTCATTGATCAAAAGTCCCCTCAGACACAGACGAGTTTACAGTTGTCCTCTCCCGTCCCCACCTCGCTATTCTGTCCAAACGTAGCAGAGCAATCTCTCCTTAGGAGTTTGCGTTGGCTGTTCCCTTTGTCTAGAACACTCTTCCCACCATATCCACATGGCTCTCTCCCTCCCCTCCTCAGTTTACTCAAAAATCACCCTCTCAACGAGGCTGACTCCGATCACCCTGTTTAAAATTGTAATCACCCCTCCTCGCCCCCAGTGGGTACTCCCAATCTCACCACACTCTTTTTACCAAAGCACTTATTACCTTCTGACATATTCTATAATTTGCCGGCTTCATGGATCTACTGTGTCATGTTTGTTCCCTCCCCTTAGAATGCAAACCAGTAAGATAGGGTTGTTTTTTTTTTTTCCATTTTGTTCACTAATGAAACATAAGAGTCTGGAACGGTGCCTAACACATAGTTAACACTCAATAAATATTTGCTAAACTTCAGGGGCCTCTTAAATATCATCTAGCTCATTATCTCTGTAAAAGATACGTGTTTAGCCACGTTAACGATAATGTGTGTTTGGAACGTGCTAGCGTTACGCTGTTACATAAAGTCTTTATGGAGTTGTAAATCTACCCAGGCAAACATTCCGTCTCTCCCAGCGAAGCGTGCTGGAAACCAGGGAGGAGAGTCGGAAAACCTGGGTTTTCCTCTTGTCTGTTAAGTAGGTATATAATTTTAAGCAAATTACCTTTCACCTCTCTGAGACTCGCTTGCATCATCTGCAAAAGGAGGTTGGTAATATTTTATTACCAGAGGTGAGATTGAAATGCAACATTAAGTTTGTGTTGTTTTCTATTTTATTTTTTTAAAGATATATTTATGAGAGAGAGAGAGAGAGAGAGCAGGGGGGCAGAGGGAGAGAGCAAGAGAATTTCAAGCAGAGTCTGCTCTGAGTGTGGAACCTAATGTGGGACTCGACCTCATGACCCTGAGATCACCACCTGAGCAGAAACCTGTGCCACCCAGGCGCCCCTGCTGCTTTCTATTTTAATATGAAAGCAGTTAAAATACACGCCAATCTCCACATTGCAGGTTGAATATCATATGGCGGTTAAAAGTTATCCTCTGTGGAATCAGATTGTCCTTATTTTAATCGTTGCTTAGCTGCTCATCACTTCTGTATCAAACTAGTTAATTAAACACCTCAGCCTCAGTTCCCTCTTCCCAGTAAAATGAATATGGTAATAGTACCAGTTTCAGAAGTCAGTGTTATGTTTACCGTGAAATTAAATTAGATATTCCACATAAAACATTTAATAGAGCGCATGGTTCATGATCAGGGCTCAGTAATTGTTAGTTATTAACTTTTGACGAAATAGTCATCTTAGCAATACTTTCTGCTTGTGGAAATAAATGAATACTCATCAGATGAGAAAAGCAAAGGTTATTTTTATTCTGAGCTTGCTATAGGGTGGCGTTGGCCACCATCACGGGTTTTGGCAGACACTCAGAGGCAAGCAGATGAAAGCTTGAGTGGAAGGGATGTTTTTGGGAAGGCCCTGATTGGAGGCTGCTGGCAAGGGGTGGTTATGGGCAGGCTAACTAGAAGCCAGGCATGGCTGATTGGCTTGGGGTGCATATTTGGCTTTCTCCGTTGGGGACGAGGTCAGAAGCAGGAACAAAATTAGGGGAGCTGGCAGCTATTTAGCAAATCCTGGACATTTGGAGCCAATCATTACAGAAGTTATTGTTTAGCTTCCGGGCCTGTCACTGCGGGTAGCAGTCTGGCTCCCGGTAAGCCTGCCATGGAAGGCGGGCTTCCTGGGCTGTTTATTGAAGATAAAGATGTTGGATTCCTGAGCAGGTTGCTACAGGTTGTGGATCAAAGTTCTGTTTTTATCTATGGTCTGATCATCACCTGTTTTGCATATTCAGCCTCTCAGATTCATAAGAAAACAGTCAAAATTTAATTTCCTTCATTGAATGTGGCTTTTTAATATCACAGAATAATATTAAGTCTGGGGACAATTTAATTAACTCAGTTAATTAATTTACACTGATACAGTAATTTTCAATGTTATATCAATTAAGAGTTTATTTGGGGGGACCCGGTGACTCGGTCGGTTAAGCACCTAACTCTTGATTTCGGCTCAGGTCATGATCTCAGGGTCGCGAGATGGAGCCCGACGTCAGGCTCCACGCTCAGCACAGAGTCTACTTGAGATCCTCCCTCTCCCCACCTCACACGCTCACTCTCTCTTTCAAATAAATAAATAAATAAATCTTTTGGCGGGGGGAAGAATCAATTTAGTGCCAGTGGGAGATTCTATTTGGAGGATGATAGCAGCTAAGCTTTATTAGCAAGGTTATCAAGAATATTGACTGGAGAAAAGTGGATTGTTTAAGCTTTATAATAGATCACTTATTTATTTGATTTAAATATTGATATTTTGTTGATATACACTTACCCAATCAGTATCTTCTAAAATACGTTACCTTCCCTTAATCACTTTTGTACATAAAAAAGGCTTAGAACAAATATAATTATAGATATCCTTTCTACCTATTCATCCTCTTCAATAATTCTTTGCTCATTAAATCAGAGAAAATTCTAACATGCCCAGCAAAGTTATTTTTAGAAAGAGACCCATTTCTGACATTTCCCTCCAGAGGCTTTAGAATTTTGGTTTATGCCACCAAATAGGATAATTTCATAAGGATGCTGACATTATTTTTTACTTTAAAACAGATTTCTGTTATTTTGCTCCTAATTTTATTCTCTTTTCTTTTCTTTTCTTTTTTCTTTTTTTCTTTTTTTTTGAGAATATTTGGCCTCCTTGGTTGATAAAAGGGTTTTATGATATAGCAGTTCTTTTGGATGGATGCATCTCAGAGCATTTCGAGTTGCTTAACAATTAACAATGACTTATTTGAAGCTTCTCACTCCTATTGAACATCCATTGCTATTTTGCATTTATTTCCTGTAGATTTGAAACAAAGACTACAATGTTAAATATGTCACAGATTAGATTACTTGGAAAGAGCAGTTGAATTTCCACCATCATATAATTTCTTCTTCATATGTGCAATGACAAAAGAAGAGGAATTGCAAACCTGGCACTTTAAGGCATTTAAAATTATAAAATTATTTAAAAATAAGACAACCTGTATTTAAATAATAGTGCTATCAGCAGATATATGGTATTAATAAAATACCTGTATATTTGTCCTTGTTCTCAATCTTAAAACAGATTATTTTAAATCCAGAAGTAATAGCTTCAACCATAAACGTGAACATATAGCTATTTCTAAATTTTATGTTAGAATATATACCGGTCATAACGTAGTTAAATTAGCCATTTTATTGACTGTCTAATTGCCTACGACATTTCCAGAACTAGAATCTTTGATAGGCTTGTTCTTTTGGAAGGTGGCCAAGGAATGTGCTTATTTGAGTTTTGTTTTTATGAACCATAATAGAAGGCAATAAAAACTCATGCTAAGTATGCGAGAAATTTAGTGTGG
The DNA here is from genome assembly GCF_053574225.1 of Canis aureus. Classification (NCBI taxonomy): domain Eukaryota; kingdom Metazoa; phylum Chordata; class Mammalia; order Carnivora; family Canidae; genus Canis; species Canis aureus. The sequence goes on from NC_135638.1 coordinate 6,505,007, forward strand.
CATCCAGAGCTCAGAACTAGAGTTTGGAATCAATTACTGTAAAAGCATGTAAAACACATCTAGCTTCCATATGCAACTCCAGGGAGGGGCTGGAGGATCAATTTTCTTTCTAAAAATACCACATATGCAAGATTCCATCCCCAGAGTTAAATCACAAAACACACGGAAGCATTACATAAACTGATTAAACAAAGGCATTTGAAATCTATCCACTCAGGATTTTTTTTTTTTTCATATGAATATATGTTTTACTGCAGGAAGATTCTGTTTGGCTTATTTACAAATCTGTATTTAATGTAAGGTCTCGTTCTTTCCTTGTGATTTATATTCTCTCCTTCTTCGTAAATATGCCAAAGTATCTTTCAGACTAGATTGTACCCTTTCTTCTAGTGCTTGGTGTGCAAATTCTTCTGTTTGTTTTGTCTGCTAATACTTTCTCCAATGATTGGAAGATTCAAGAAGAATATGGTTTCCAGCTATGAATTCATTCCAGCGGGGGTTGATTTGGGGGCTCATGCTGTGCACTCAGGATGGAGATACCACAGCCCAGTTTCACATTTGCTTCCACTTAGGCCAGCTGGGGTCTATCATGTCTAGAGGAGTTTTAATGGAAATATCTTAGTTGAGGACCATTTGAGCCAAGCAGAGAGAACGAAGTTTGACTCTACAGCTACCTACAGGCTGATTCCTATGGTGACTTCTTTTCCACCCAGCTTCCTGGAAGTTTCCTGCACAGGATCAGTGGCTCTAGTTTTGCCATTTCATGGAAAGATCAGCACCTTATGATGCCTGGTCATGGGCAGGAAGTGTACTGGGAGGTGTTTTGGCTGTGACATGCTGCGTTCCTTTGTGTTTCTCAGGATCCCAGCACCCTGCTCTTAAGCATAATATCTGGTTTTGACCTATCCATTAGCTGGGAAGACCTTATCTCCTAGCATCCAAATTAGGGCACTTTGCATGTTGGAAGGGGACATTGTTTGCTTTACTCTGAAGCAGCAGGTACAGAGCAAGCCAGTCCTTAGCAAACCAATCCTACAGTCGGTGTGCGCTATTTTGGCTTCTGCCCCTGCTCACTACTCATTGCCCCATGCTTTCCATGTCTTTATTTCTACAGTGCAGAGATTTTCCTGTGCATTTCTAGCTTGACAAGTACATCTGAAACTTCCACTGTTATAGTTGATCTGCGTGCTTGTATTGCGGGGGGGAGGGGGTGGGGAGTCCTTCCGACATCGACTTGTTCTGAAATATGTTGACCTAAAATGTCTTAATTTCTTTAATATATGCAAGTCTTCCTGCTGCTTGTGAGAGCCCGTTGAGTTGATTAGCTAGTTCCCTTTTGTCATAGTCACGTTTACTTGACTCCTGGATACAAAGATGGTAAATAATTTCCTCCTTTTTCTCCCTTGAAAGAGCTGACTGGATCTTGTCTAATATTCTATGGTTTCTGGAGGTTTCATTATTCTTAGGGTAAAATCAACTAGTCCTTTCCCTTCCCTCAAAAGAATCAAACTAGTTCTTTGAACTTGAATTCACTACTGATATGCCCAATGCTTAATAACACTTTACTGTTATTTGGCATCTGATTTTAGCCAGGAAAACTACTTTGGCGGTTGACTTCACACCTAATTGCTCATTACTCAGAGTCGGGATTCCATTCTATGGGACTGGGCCCAGCCAAAGCCAAGAAAGTTCTGACTAGACTCAAGTACAGGGAAACTAACAGAAAGGAAGCTGACATATGTGAACAAAGGAGGTCTGTTTTTAAATCTGAATTAAGTCAGAATGGGCAGGAGGGTCTTAGCCTGCAATAGGAATCTAGTGACCAGAACTGGGTCACAAGGTGGGCGAGCTGAACACTTGAGGCAGAACCCGCATGTGTGCTGAGTTTAGACCTTCATGGCACAAGCACAAATTAAATGAGGCCACGTGGGTCATAAGCTCTTAGAGAAGAGCTATTGGAGCACATTCGTGTCACACGGCCTCCTTGTCCCCTATTGGTGGTTCATCCCTTCCGACATACATCCCTTCCTTCCAACACGATCATCTGCTACCCTTTGAAGACTCTACAGGCCCAGGCAGACTCTTGAGACTGGCAGAGACAAGCCTGTTGCCAAGGCAGCCATTGGCCATTGGCCTCCACTAACAACAACTTGGCTTCATTACAACGGCTGACCGCCTTCTCTAGCACTCCGACTTCTTCCATTCCAGCTTTTCCCTACTGACCATAGTCTGCCTTTTCTTCCTGCTTTATATCTTTATCTGGGCGCTCCTACCATCAACGCACCCTCATGGGTTTGGCCAACAAAGTTTTTTATGGTCTTACGTTGAGGAATGGCCCAAACCCTATGTAATTCATTGACGTGTTAAACTTCTTGGCTTCATCTTATGAAGGTATAATTTAGAGCCAGAACCTGAAATAAAGCAGAGCTCACGCTTGATTTACTCTATTGACAGAAGGAACTATTGTCTTCTTTGTTCCTCTATAGCCATTTGATTACTTAAAAAAGTATCATATTTCTTCAGCACCTGGGTAGCTTAGTCGGCCAAGTGTCAGACACTTGGATTCGGCTCAGGTCCTGATTGCATGGTTCATGGGCTAGAGCCCCAGACTGGGCTGTGAGCTTGGCAGGAGTTGGTTTGGATAGTCTCTCCCTCTGCCCCTTTCCCTGCTTGTTCTCTCTCTCTTAAATATATATAAAATCTCTGATTGTGTCAATACAGCCACTACTTCTCTAACTTTCATAATATGTTAATCTGAACATTAAAAGAGGAACTGGGGATCCCTGGGTGGCGCAGCGGTTTAGCACCTGCCTTTGGCCCAGGGCGCGATCCTGGAGACCTGGGATTGAATCCCACGTCGGGCTCCCGGTGCATGGAGCCTGATCCTCCCTCTGCCTGTGTCTCTGCCTCTCTCTCTCTGTGACTATCATAAATAAATAAAAATTTAAAAAAATAAAAAATAAATAAATAAAAGAGGAACTGTACATTAAAAGCAAACATATAGTTGGGCAGCCCTGGTGGCTCAGCGGTTTAGCGCTGTCTTTAGCCCAAGGTCTGATCCTGGAGACCCGGGATCGAGTCCCACGTCGGGCTCCCTGCATGGAGCCTGCTTCTCCCTCTGCCTGTATCTCTGCCTCTCTCTGTGTGTCTCTCATGAATAAATAAATAAAATCTTTTTTTAAAAAAGCAAACATATAGAAACACACTTGTGTGCTTCTATCCTACATATTTAAATACTTGTATCCCATATATTTACATCACATACTATGGAAAATTCCAAGGATGCTACTGTTCTCTTTCCTGTCCTTGACTCCTTAACTTACCCACACAGGTTGGGATTCCTTGACAATACGTCAATTCATGCTCTGTTGAACAAATATTTTCTATGTATTTTATCTCAGCACCTCTCTATTTTCCTTATCCTACCCAGGTCAAATTGTAGAAATTATCCTTTCACCAAAAATTTAAATCTTAAACCTTTGCAGAGCAATCAAGGTATGTGGTCTATTTTTAACTGCCATTTAACATCTTACACATATCTTTCTGGTGACCTTCAATTCGTAGTAGTTCTAGCAATACACCAAGATATGTCTTGTCTCAAGCCTTTGTGCCAGCTTGCTTCGTTCCCTGGAATGTCCTTTTAAAAAAAATTACTGAGTAGTATTCCATTATGTGGTATTCCATTAAAGAAACTACTTTAGCTCTTTACCAGTTGATGGACATTGGAGTTATTTACAACTTGGGGTTGTCATGGACGAAAATTTAAAAATAAAATTGTCAGAAACATTTGCAAGCCCGTCTTTGTGTAGACATACATTTTCATTTCATTTTGGGGAAGACCTAGGTGTGGGATTACTGGCTCATATGATAGTGTATCCTTACTTTTAGAAAAAAAATCCAGAACTATTTTCCAGTGTGGCTAGATTACTTTGCATCTGCACCAGCAATGCATGAGAGTTTCAGTTGCTCAGTATCTTTGACAACACTTGGTATTGTCGGCCTTTTTAATTTTAGATATTCTGGTAGTATATCAAGCAGCATCTCATTTGGGTTGTAAATGTGCTCTGCATGAATGACTAATACTTTTGAGCATCTTTTCATATGCTTATGTAGATTCTAGAATACAAGTTCTTTCCACAGAGGTTCTCTACATAAGGTTCCACTCAACTAATCCCTCTCAGTATTCCCTGGGGAGATAGAGATGTGCAATAGTTCGGGAAGTCGTGCTATCAACCCTTGATATCTTTTCTCTACATTTCATGAGAGACAAGTTAAGCCATAGTTATTTTGGATTTATCTCTCTATTAGCTGAACTAGAATCCAAACGGACACATCATAGTATCTTGCCTGTTTCTTCTTAACCTCCTGAATTGGTTAATTAATTTCCTTCTGAGAGTTGACATCGAAGTCAAAGGAGTTCGACTTGAAACATTAATGGAGTTCTTGGTCATGGGGAGAGTGATTTGCATTAATGTGAGGGAGAATAACAAAGAAGAAAATTTTGGTTCAGAATGGGAAAACTTCCCAACAAAGAGCAAAATAATCATGTAGAAGGAAACGGTTGGGGATTTTAGATTAATGGTGTGGGCTGGCTTTTGCTGTGTGATTCCTAGACAAGGTACCTCAACTCTCACATTCTGTCTCCTAATGCATACAACGGGGATAATAATTCTCAGTATCTCTACTTCAAAGGATTTTGAAGACGACAAAGGACTCAGGATAACATGAAATAATATATGTGAAAGGTCTGTAGAAATGCAATAGAATTAGCAGTAGTAAGAGCCATAGCAGGAGCAGTAGTGATAAAAATAAAAATAGGTGTAGAAATGAGCACTGGTCAGCATTCAGTGTGTTGCCTCGGGAAGAATGGGGCTTCCTGCCTCCTGCGGTAATATTCCGGCAGAGGCTGGACAACCAGCCCCTAGCATGTTGCGGAAAGGAATCTGTTGGACAGAACTTCAACCATCTGGTCTTTAATGTGCTTTCCAAGTCTAAGCCTCTGTATCTTCGTTATTGTCAATCACAGTATGCTTTTTCTGGGCCTTTGGCAAAGTGCTACAGTCAGTACCCGAGGAAGCAGGGACACAGTATAAAATAAGAGGTAGTGAGATATTTTAAGTACTCTAATTGTGAAAGTTGTTCATTTCATTTCTACCACCTCCTTCGAAACACTATTAGTGAATAGCAAGTAGGCTTCAACATTAGTCACTTTTAGGAACACTGAGCTAAAGCTGATCCTTGTGAAAGGCAAGGCGTGGATTCCATTTGTGGGCACAGAGCTCCCATTTTGGAATTCCTGGGAGCAAAGATTTCCAGGGTCACTGATATTTTTCATTAAGTTCTTAGGCCGATACACAGCTATATCTGAGTAAATCAGTCATCACGCAGCAAATAAATGCATAAGCTAAGTGAATGATCGAATTTATACAATGAATAAATATGTGAGAGTATACATTTTTACTATACCCAAAGACAGGGACAAATATTAAGGGGGATAGGATATTTCAGATGCAGGAAGTTCAGTAATTTTTAAAAATTAACATTGTTAGGAATAGACATTTTGGAGCCGATCAAGTATCTGGCACGTTTTAAAAGCATTTATATTTAAATAATTTTCAAGTACATTTAAGCTAATAAACTTCTTCCTTTAAAAATATATATCTGAATTTCTACTTTAGAAGTAATACCTGGTCATCATATAAAGTTAAGAAGAGGGTATCAGGGTGGTCCCTGCTTTAAGAGGGAGGTTCTTTTCAGTTAAGTCCCCCTTTACCAGAGGTCTTTATCTGGAATCACACAGTCTTGCAATGAATGAAAGAAGTTGAGGATGCAGTGTTGTACTTTCTTCAGTGGATATTTTAAGGAAAACTGAAATTTGATCTGAAAATGTAGCCTCAGAAACACCAGCAGGATAAAATTGCAAAGGAAAAACTTAAAAATCAGATGTCCCTTACATTTTAGGAAAAATCAACCTCATAGAGTGTACCTAAGACAGAGTTTAATGGCCAGCTAGGTAAGCGGGGTCAGCAGCTTTACAATCCTAATGAAAAGTTAAAAATGCAGTTGGAAATCAGAACACGGAGCGCTGGGTGGGCTGAGAACCCTGACGGAGGGGGAGGCTCACAAGTCCTCTTCCCCACAGCCAACAGCAGTCTTCTTCATTCCTCATAGAAATTGGATGAGGCCTCTACCATTTAGGACAAAGACTGGGTTCACACCACAAGCCTATAGCCACTTGCACAACTCAAATGTCCCACGTCCAGGCCCAGAGAGGGCCAAGCCAAGACTCTCTGCAAGACTTTTTCCTCAGATGAATCTTTAAAGTGGAAAGTGGGCTACATCTTAAGATGCTGTTGCCCCTTAGATATATATATATATATTTTTAATTTGTATTTTATTTTATTTAAATTCACGTTAGTTAACATATAGTGTATCATTAGTTTCAGGGGTAGAGTTCAGTGCATCAGCTGCACATAACACCCAGTGCTCATTCCATCGAGTGGCCTCCTTCATGCCCATCACCCAGATCCTCTCCACCCACCATCCCCACCCACCTCCTCTCCAGCAACCCTCAGTTTATTTCCTATAGATAAGAGTCTCTTATGGTTTGCCTCCCTCTCTGTTTTTAGCTTATTTTAGTTTTCCTTCCTTTCCATTATGGTCGTCTGTTTTGTTTCTTAAATTCCACATATGAGTGGAATCATATGATAATTGTCTTTCTCCGACTGACTTATTTCACTTAGCACAATACCTTCTAGCTCCAAGCACGTCATTGCAAATGGCAAGAGCTCACTTTTGCTGAGTAATATTCCATTATGTACACATACCACCTCTTCTTTATCCGTTCATCTGCTGATGGACATCCGGCGCTGCCCCTTAGATAGTGTTCATGGGGTGAAAGCAGTTATAAGCAAGGATGCAGAACGTGTGACTGGCGTGATTCTAAGGGGTCAATGGGTGAGAATAAGGGGGGCACAAAATAATTAGCACATAATACTTGTCAGGCACTTCTAAGAGCATTGCACATAGTAATCCATTTAAACCACTGAGCAATACCAAGGAGATTTTTTCCATTATAAAATATAGCTTATTTCTGATCACATGACAGTACGTAATTTTTGCATGTCAGCCAATAGACCTAAGTGACGCAGAGGGAGACCTGATTCTTGAGCTGCCTCCAGTTGCATCCTGAATAGGGAAGAGTGTCAAAAGTAGTTTAAGAAGGGCACATAGATAACTGCCTAGAGGGCAAGGGAGGCCTGAAGAGCTCCAACTTACCAGGCTGCTCGTTCACATTCTGGGAGTGGGTGGGTTTTGGCTTGTGGCAGGTTATTACTGGCGGCTGATTACTTTTTGACTCCCCTACATTTAGTGCCTTTCCTGGACAGCTGCTTCTCCCGGGTTATTCCTTTCCTTTAGAATGTCCCTGGCTGCTGGCTGAGGGTTTAGATAAGCACTATCAATTCAAAGCAAAAATGTTGACTTCTAACTTAAAAACAAATCGAGATTAGGAAATGCTGCTACATGGGAAGTGGATAAAAGCAAACACTGATGGAGCCTGACTCACCTTAGTGAGTGGTTTGAGAGTGAAAAGTGACGCGACATACATGACTGTGTAACTCACACCAGGAGCTGTTGATTTTCGTTGCTTTCAGCACAAAGCGCCCCAGTAGGGAGATCTTGCCCTTGAAAGACAACATTTGATGGGCTCTTCCCTTCCTCCTTCCCTTCAGCTGGTGCTGACTCTGCAGGATGACACCTGACACGGGGAGGGGAGCCCTGGGCTGGATCTCCCCCATGCTTCTGTCTGCTGGAGGTGGGACTCTAGGTGGGGTGAGCCCCAGGCCGCAGCCGTCAGGTGGAGCTTGGCTATGCCTTTGCTGGTCGGCTTGGGACCGTCTACACTCTTCTCCTGGTTCTTTTTATTTTATTTCAATTAAGTTTGAATTTTTTTTTTTTAACTGAAGTGTAGTTGACATCCAATATTAGTTGCAGGTGTGCAGCAAGATTTGACAAGTGTATACATTACAAAATGCTCACCACCTCGCGTGTACCCACCATCTGTCACCATGCAATGTTACTATGCTGTACTCTTCATCTCCTGGTTCTTTTTATTTATTTTTAAAACAATTTTATTTAATTGACGAACTAACTAATTTATTTATTTTAGAGGGAGGAGGAAGGAGAGAGAGAGAGTTGGAGAGCGCACAAGCAGGGGTGGGGGTGGAAGGCAAGGGAAAGAGAACCTCAAGTGGACTCCACGCTTAGCAGAAGCCCTAGACGGGGCTCGATCTCATTACCCTGAGGTCATGACCTGAGCCAAGAGTTGGAGGCTCAACTAACTGATTGTGCCACCCAGGCACCGAGATATCTTTTGGTTCTTTTTAAATATTAGATGACTGCTGCTGCATCTGTCCTGCCAGGTGCCAGGTGGCACCTCTGAATGCCGTGGACCCTGCTGTGCTGTGCCACAGGTTAGGGCCCAAGGATGAGGAAAGATGGTTTAGTTGTCAGGATGGCAGGTGGGGGCGAAGTACACTGGGAAGGAATAACCTAGAAGCAGCATCGATATAACTTCTCCTCTTGACTGTGGTTAACTCACCCAGTCAAAAGGAAAATCACAGCAGTAAGCGTGTGAATCACAGAAAAGTCACTTAAAAACTGTTTCACAATTGGTATGACCCTAACAAGACACAAAAATTAAAGAATACCCTTTTAAACCGATATATGGTTCTAGACAAAAGAGAGGGGAAGATGACCCTACATTCTTCTTGGTTGTAGGCCTTTTCAGTTATTGTCACAGTTCTGAGAGAGGAAATGAATTGTTATAAAATAACAACCAGACCTCCTGCCAGTCAGAGGAAAAGATAAAACCCTACAGATTGATGGTTTTCATTGTTCTTAGAATTTAAAACTTTTGATCACCATTCTGGTGATGAGATTATCTATTTTTAGGTAGTTTGATAAATAAAACTCTAATGTATATGATTCTTACTAAGGCCTAGAGTTGATTTTTGAACATCAAAAAAAAAGCATAAATCCAATATTCTGGCATAAACAATTATTGCTTAATTTTTGTTATTTTTAGTGTTACACTAATTGCTCAACAAACTTTAAATGATTCTTCTATGACTCATGTGCTTCCTGCTGTGATTATTTTTGATGTTCATTAGAATTTTGGTTCCTGTGGACTGAGATTACATTGGACAATTGAGGCATTTTTCAGACTGTAAAAATATAACATTTGCCATAGTCAAATGTGAAGAAAACATACTGTTTCTGTTTTGGAGAATTCCTGTAGAACTGGTCCTTCCCCTCCCCCCCGCCAAAGACAAAATATACTTCATTGTTTAGTTATCTATAAATGTCCCATTTATACTATTTGGGGCAGGGACCGTGGACCTTGGGGAGTGTGAGGGTTGTGAAATCAGGGCGAGTTTGGGAAGTAACATAAATGGCTCTAATAACATATGCGAGCTTTTAGCATTTGATTCTATTTTGGAAAAAAACAAGTTTAATTCTAAAGGAAAAAATTTGTCATGTGTTAGCTGAGTTTTATTTAAAGGTCCTGGTATTTTTAATTATAAACATAGTTCTCTCTGCTTCTATGGTCCTCAGCCATATGAATATGTTGTACAGAGAGAAGACCACCAGATGCAAAGTCAGTGTGTAATAATTGTATTTAAAAAACAGAAGGGAATGTGTCTGCAGCTAAATCAAATAAAGTATATTAAAACAGGTCCACCACCCCTTATATGAAACTTTTGGGTTCATCTGTATTTCAAACTCTTTTTTAAACATATGCCTTTTCTTATGCACGTAAGAACCTTATCAGGGCCCGAGGAAGCACCCTGTAATCAAACCCATTAATATGTTTACAACAAAATACGGAAATAGTCACACTATGTGAAACAAGTAGACTATAAATAACCTCACATCTTTTCAGGCGACGAGTTTACACCAAAATTATAAAAAAGCATTTAGTCTTCCGAATTTTTGTTTTGGAATCGAAGGGACAACAGACCTATAATGATGCTGCAAGGCAAATTACTTTATTTTTCTCTTGTTCTAATCTATACTATGCCCAAAATAAACTACATATTTAAAAGCTACCAGTTTTTTTGTTGTTGTTGTTTGTTTGTTTTTTAGGGCAAATTCATTAAAATAGGAGAAATAGATGTCAAACTTATTTTTTCATCCAATTTCAGGTATGTTGAAATATCTTAGATTGCCAAAAAACCCACAAGGATATCTAGTATTTTACAAATACTGACATTTGAGATTAGAGCTGTCATCTTTTTTAACAATGTCTCTGATGAACTCAAAATAAAATATTAGACTGATACCTACCATTACTCACTTCACAAATATATGACTTATTATGAAATAATATGATGTCTGAGATTTGACATGAAAATGCTAGCAAGAAAAAAATGGAAGTGGGGGGTATAAATGAAATAAGATTGGCAAAATATTAGTAATTGTTGAAGCTGGATAATGAGGGTTCACAATATCTATTTGGAGTTTTGTTTGAAAATTTCCATAATGAAAAATTTTGTTGTTGTTATTTTATTTAGTACAGATGAACAAACTCTCCTTTAGCTCTCTTAACTATTGTGTAATTCCCTTTTCTCTTTGAATTTGCATTGCCATTCCACAGTCCCTACATACTTTTATCTTAATGTAATTTTTAAGCTTAAAGATCTTGATCACCTTATCACACTTCTCTGTAACAAAATAGGTAAAATGAATTTTGAAAAGTTATTTCCTATGATCCTAAAACTCTGAGCACAAATGTTTCCTCAATTGAATTTTTAATACAACCATGATTTGGACATAAGATAAATATATTACATAAAACGTATGCAGTTTTGATAAATAAAAGCTAAAATTTTATTGGACTTACACCTTTTCCAGAGATGGATGGGTCTGTGCTTTAATTTTTTTTAGACTATCTTTATGAGATGAATATTATTAATTACTAGAAGGAGACAAGGCTCTAGTCTCATCAGTTCTATTCCCATATTTAGGAATATTGAATATTTTGAACTATTCCTGTTTTTTAATACTTATATGTATTTAGTGCTGGGAAATTGTTTACATCAGTAACTAGATACAAATGTGAAAAGTCTGTAGTAACAATGTCATTTTGAAGTCTTTCCAAGTCATATACACACAAAACCCCCATAATGATCTATATTTAAAATAGACCTATTATCAAAAGTTATTTTAAGATCTATCAGCTGACAAGTTAGATTAGGCTTCCCTTCACTTCTGATGAAAGCAAAGAATTAGAAAATCCCTCAAAAATGATCATTACCCAGTCATTAGAATAATTCACTTTCTCAGCACTGACTTCCATACTTCCAATTTTCCCTTTGCCTTGCCCCCTTAGATGTGTTCCTATCTGAAGCAAGATAGTCTTTTGTAAAAAAAGGAGATAAGCCATTAATTATCAAGATCTCTTGGGAAAGAGGGAAGATAAAGATCTGGCAAATAATTCCCTTAAAATAGCCACATCTTCTTATCTCACTGTTTTTGACTTAAAATTACTTTTAAAATTAAGAAGTTACCAACAGTAACCAGCCAATTGTATGGCCAGGTTGGTTGCGGAAAAAAATGGTCAAATGAAATAGACGTTTCTAATGTTATTTCCTCACCCCCAGATGTGAGATCAAGTTTAAATGCTTGATTAGAAACCAGAAAAAGGAAAAAAGAAAAAAAAAAAAAAGAAAGAAACCAGGCCTAACTCAAAATAAAGAGGCAAACCCAGTATGAAATCTGAGATGAGCGGATGAACAGAGGACCAGAGTTAACCATGGATAAAAGAGCAAAGAGTTCTTCACAGTAAATATTTTTCCTTCTTTAAAAATTTCTACTAACTTCCAAGTTTCCACGGTGGAGAGTGAGACAGTTAATTCCAAAAGGCTAGGTGGGTGTAGAGGATGCAAATGCTCATGAATGGAGGGAAGCTAAATACCGTAGGTGTGTGCCAAGAGAAAGACCACAAACAGGTGAAGAGTTAGGGGTTAACCCAAATCAAAGAGCCAAAAGGGGGTTCTCCAACTAGGCTACTGAATCAACAATCTGGGCCTAGAAAAGAAGCAGGCACAGCAGATTTGGAAATACATAGGGATACGGATCAGAATTCCAGGGAGTGATTTATCTTCTAGAATCTGAGCACCTGTCTAAACTCCAGAGACCTCATGAATGTTTATTGGCATCTTGCTTTCGAGAATGGCCCGGGGCACAGCCAGGGGTCATTAGTCCTGATTTAAATCACGAATTTTACATCCTTGGGTTAAACATCTTGAATAACTTTCTGCTAAAGTGTAATCGTGGCCACAAAGGATGACTGACCTGGTCCTTAGCCAAAGTGAAATTAGGAGCCTTAAAACACTCCCCCCACTGGCCAGAATTTATTGCTTTCTTAAAACTGGCTCAATTCTGTTGTATGTAAATTGCACCTTAATAATTCAAATGAAAAAAAAATCAAGCAAACAAAATGTTGCACCTTCCAACTTTTAGGGTGGGAGGAAGAATTTTCAACTGGGAAACAACGACTGAGTGGTTTTCAACTCTGCTGGAGTCTGACCTTCCCTTCGATATTTTCTCATCGGTTTCTATCCATGCAACGCTTCTTGAGGCATGCGTGGCTCTCACTTCTTAAAATGCGTATCTCTTCTGACTTACAGCATGTTTTCATTTAAAAAGTTGGGAATGATTACAAATGATCAAATCTTACAAAATGTAATGTTTCTTCCGTATCTACTTTTCCCTACAAGCTTCTCTCCTTAGATGTAACCATCCATTTTTAACAATTTCAGTTTTTATCCTATTACACCTTCCTTTATGCAAATTCAGATATACATATCTTTTTTTAAACCAGATTGTATCATGACTAACATATTATTCTGAAACTTGCCTTTTTATTTAGTGACATATCACGTGTATCTTTCTACTGCTTATACATCTACTTCATTATTTTAAGTCGGAATTCTATTCTACTGAAAGAATGTGCCACAACTTTTTAAACCAGCCCTTCACTGATTTACTTTAAATTTGTTCTAATTCTTAACAATTTCAAAAATGCTACTAAGAATAGTCTTGAACAAGTATCCTTGCCCACTTTATATAAATATTTCTGCTCCAGAAATACTAAGAAATGGATTTGCCGAGGCAATGATATGTGTATTTTTACTTTTTTTTTTTTGATAGGTACTATTTTACACTTCTAATAATAGTGTATAGGAGTATCCTTATCTCCACTGTGATGTTTGGGGTTTTTGCCAATCTGAAAAATAAAGGTAGGATCTTACTTGGATTTTCATGTCCCCATTCATTAGTAAGGTTAAGTATTTTAAACTATGTTCACTGGCCGTTTGTATTTATGTTCCTAGACTTTCCTGGTAAAGGAAACCAGGATCTCTCATCCCAGAATATGCCACTTTGGCATATTGGATATCTTAAGTTAAAGAGACACTTAAGAAACAGCAGGTGCAAGGAGAAGATTCCAACCCTCCTTTTTTCCCCCTGAAAGCAGAAGATAAAATTCCCACGTGATAAGTACCTTCCCTATACCAGAAGGTAGGAAGACATCCTTATTGTCAGTGATGGGGAATTTGGGGACAATGATCTGTACAAACAACCTTGTTAAACTCACCCTTATCTTCTTACTTACTTCTTCACCATTTATTATTCCTATCCCACTTTGCTTTGTCTTGTCAATTCGTCACAAAAGTGTTGTTTCTTTGTCTAAAGGGTATAAAAAGCTCCCTGCTCTGGTCATTTCTCTGCATCTTCATTCTCTTGTGAAGGCTCCCATGTACATGTAAAAAAGTATATAAACCTGTATCCTTTTCTCCATTAATCTGTCTTATACAAATTTATTTATTTATTTATTTATTTATTTATTTATTTTACAAATAAAGTAAGACGGTATGTCCTTCTTCAAAGTGAGCTCTAAGGGGATACATTTTATGAATTTTGAGACACGTGCTTTCTTCGTCCTAGCTAGTACCAATGGAAAGGGTTTGGAGAATAACCAGGGTTCATTTCTTCTTCATATGGTCTCCACTAGGTTTGTTGACTGAATTGGGAAGATCACAGCACTCCAGCTGTTGCCACCAGGTGTAATTCACCACATTCACACACATGGATGCACAGAACATGACAGCCAAGTCAATGACTGATGCTTGGCAGACACCATGGATTGAATGTTGCCTTCTGATTTCAGAGATATTAAAATGTGAAAAAAAAAAAAAAGGACCATAGAACCCATCAAATATTATTTGCAATGGTAGCAAAATTATATATGATTATATAGTATATGAAATTAACTGATTATATATTTTGGTCCTCTTGCTAGCAATGAATCTGTTGCTAAGAAGCTATCTTGCATAATAATAATAAATGCAGAAAAGTCTGCATACAAAGATGTTTGCAACCATGTTACTTATATTTATAAAAATTAAAATAGTCTCTTTCTGACTACAAAGAAATAGCTAAATAAGGTATGATAAATTCATGCAGAGTACAAAACAGGTGTGCAGTAGGATTTCATTTATGTATATTTTTAAAATGCTCAACATTTATGGTTAGGAGAAAAATAGGATGAAAATATATCAAAATACTATTAATCAAATACCAAAATTTTTAAAGATTTTGTTTATTTTAGAGAGAGAGAGAGAGCATTCACTCTTGCAGGGGGAGGGGAAGATGGACAGGGAGAGAGAGAATCTCAAGCCCACTCAGTGCTGAACCTGACCCAGGGCTGGACCTGAGGACCCCGAGATCATGACCTGAGCCGAAGTCAAGAGTCAGGTGCTTAACCGACTGAACCACTTAGGTGCCCCTCAAATAAACATTTTTACAAATGTCATTATTTCTATTTTTACGTAGCTTGGGATTTGTCTTTGCTGTTTACTTTTCAGTGTACTGAATTTTTAAATTTTTTTTTTGATATTCTTTTTAAATTTTCTAAAAGCATATACAACTTAATTTATTGTTGATCTATTTATTTATTTATTTTTAATTTTATTTATTCATTCATGAGAGACACAGAGAGAGACAGAGAGGCAGAGACACAGGCAGAGGGAGAAGCAGGCTCCATGTACCGGGAGCCCGACGTGGGACTGGATCCCGGGTCTCCAGGATCACACCCTGAGCCGAAGGTGGCGCTAAACTACTGAGCCACTCGGGCTGCCCTATTGTTGATTTAATATTGTTTAATGTTTTACCATTATTTAATGAAAATCGCAGCCCCATATTGTATAAAACAATTTTCACTGTTTAGATTTTCCTTGCTATCACACGCTGCAGGCAGTTTCGTGATTTAAAAAACCCTGTAAATAAGAAAGTATTTGTCAGAATGTTTAAATATGTCTATTCCCTTCCAAAATCTTCAGCTGACCACAAAGTGCAATTCTTTCAGAAACTTAGAATATAACTTTTCAGTCTGAAAGCACCACTGCAAATTTATTCGTTCAGCTGCCTTTTTAGTTCCAAGCATTTTTCTGTCTCCTCGGTGATCTCGAAATAGCAAGGCATGTTGTTGCTAAAGTATCACCTGCCTGGTCCTGTGAGCTCAGGAACAAGGCAGACTTACACCGAAGAAATCTTGCCTTTAACTCTCCTATAACATTTTCATCTGCTCAGTTTTAACAGTCCCCCAATTAACATGATCGCCTTTCCTGTTTATACCCCTATGTTATGTCACCAAAAAAAGCCAACAGGGAATCCTGATTTCGGGTCTGTTCTTTTATCCCCATAACTACATGCATCTCGTCTCGTGCAATTCCAATCCAAAGTTATTGAAAGGGAAGGAGGTATGAGGTTTGCTTCCAAATCAAGAGAGCAAAGTACCTATCCTGCCTTATTTGGGGAATAAGACAGTGTTATCAATTTTCAGAATATTAGCGACAGCCACCTCCAAATATAGGTACAGAAACTGATTTCAAAGTTTAAGAAAATTTGTCTTTTAGCCTCTATATTATTTACACTTTAGGCTGCTTGCGTAAATATCTGAATTAGCTAAACGATATTATTTTTCACCTATATTCAGTTAAAGGAAGCGTTGTTGGAGTTAGTGTGGTGTTAGGATATAGGGTCACATGGCCGAGTTTGTTTTCTCACCACTGGTTAGGTGATTTTGGGGAGGTTATTTAAGTTCTCCAAAGCTTGGGGGAATGCCTGGATGGCTGAGTGGTTGAGCGTCTGCCTTCGGCTCAGGTCGTGGTCCCGGGGTCCTGGGATCGAGTCCCACATCAGTTTCCCCATGGGGAGCCTGCTTCTCCTTCTGCCTCTCTCTCTCTCTCTCTCTCTCTCTCTCTCTGTGTCTCATGAATCAATAAATAAAATCTTAAAAAATAAATTCTCCAAAGCTTGGTTTCTCTGAGTGTAAACTAGATAAAATGATAATATTTGTCAGAGGAAACAGCAGGCTTTTAGTTGGATCACTACAATTTGACTCAATAACCGTTTTGATAAGACCTCTCTATAGTCTTATCAGTTGATAATCCTCTTTACTCCACCTCTGACCTAGAAATTCCATATAAGGTACAATTCTTCCTGGCTTTTGTGAATCATCGCAGGGTGCCGAGTTACAAAAGAGCAACATGCCTTACCAGTAGGATAAAAGTTTCCAAACTGGTTTTGCCAAGAAAGTGCTCAAAGGACGCTCTGTGCTATCTGTAGTTGCAGATACTGTAAAGTCGCACACACTGGTCAGGACATGGTCTTGACTGTGGGAGAGGTGGGGAGAGGCTCTGATTCCATACTTCAACATGTATTGTTGCCTTTTAAATGTGTGAGAAGAGCTTATTGCCCCTTGATAATGAACATTTTTACACAGCAAACGTCATGTTGTGAAACATGGCCAAGCTCCATCAGTGAAAATATGACATTGAGCACTTTTCTTTGCAATAAGTACTGTCATTATGCCACCTTCCAGATCAAGCTTCCTTCCATTTTAAGCTATGTTTAGCTTTGAACGGAACACAGGCTTCCCTCAAAGGTTTTGCTGCCAACAGTAGAATGTAAAGAATAGCCTTGAACAAGCTGCTGCTGAATACACTACGTCTGGGGTCAGAACGTCAACAATCACTCTGCTGTCTCTCAGTTGATTAGATAAGCCACTTAAAGCTATACCCTTACCCAGGACAAGTTATTTCCAGCAGAAAATATTTGTGTCCATTGGGTGTCCATTGACATTAGCTGCAGGAGTCGTATGAATGAATCCCCTTTTATTTCAGAGGGTTTCACATCCCCTCCTCCCCCGCAAAATGAAAAGGTTAAGAAACCGGTTCCCTGTGAATAGGGGCCCTGTGTGACTGGGGAGTTGACTTTCTGAGTCAGCAGAACTGAGGTCGGTTATCTGGAAGAGGCCGCCAGCATTGGCAGCCTGGACCTAGAGGCCTGCATGAGCTTCGGAGTCTGATTATACCAAAGACAAAGGATTGTTGGCATCATCAGTTCAGTGAACAAGCAACAAGTGGGGCATTCCATTCCAGGGTGGAATTGGGTGACCTCATGATACTTCCCCGACTGTGAGAAAGTCACTTTTAGCTCAGTTGTTAAGAAACAAGGAAAGGTTTCCATTTCGTGAAAACTGTAGCTTGAGGGATTTTGATTTTTGTTTGACGGATCCCTCGTTGATGGAGAAAAACGAAAAATGTTTCGAAGGATGCTCTGTCTGAATGCTTAGATCTTCAGAAATTAGTTCTTTCGTTAAGTATTAATTGTGCTTTGCTACGTAGCGGAAACAGGAAAATGGATAAGACTTGCCGTCCTCAAGGAATATGCAGTTTGGTGAATAAATGCATACGTATCTTATGTCTAAGATAAACTCGGTCTCTCTGATCGTCACAGGGCCATCCTGTAGGAGAGACCTGGGCTGCCCCTGCATCCTTTGAAGACTCAGCTTCTTTGTCTATAAAATGAAGGCAATACTGGTCTTCCTAACTTTAAACTATAACCGAGAGGATGAAGTGTTACATCTGCAAGTATTAGAAAAAAAATATTTATTTATGTTTATTAATGTTTCTCAGCTTGTGATCTACCTATTGTATGGTCACCTTAGTCGGGGTGCTTGCGCAAGGACAGATCCCTGCCCCGTACCCCCGATCTGGTCTATTAGAGTATCTGAGAGTGCAGCCCAGGGAGCTGCATTTTAATAATGGCCCTCAAGGGATTCTTTGGCACATGGAGCCTGAGACATTGATTTGTGGATAGAGACTGTTGTGCAGGCAGCCTTATGAGAAGGTTCACATGTCCCAGGCACGTCCCAGAGGCTGGAAAGAGCCTCAGACATAACGAGGCCACGCAGAAAGTGGGCTGCGGACTGACGACCAGCTCCTCTCTCACTGTCTTTGCCAGTGTGGGATCCAGTAACTATGGCTCGGTAGGCAGTGGGGAGGCAAGACGTGGAAAGCCCTCAATATGCTCAGGTGCCCCTTTCTGCACCCTGTAGAATAAGGCCTCAGAGTATAGAACCTTCACTCATCCCTTGTCTACCTGAGAGACCTCTGTTGGCCCACAGTCACTTAAAATCTACAAATCTGTCCATTTGTGCAAGAAGTGTTTGGGGTAACATGTTTTTTACCCGGTGCTGTGTTAGTCGCTGTAGACACTGTGCTGAATTAGCAGACACGATTTCAGTGCTTGTGATTTTAACAGGCCAACGGAGTCAAACAAATCATCATGCAGCGAACCATGTAATGACAATCATGACAAATGCCACGAAGGACAAGTGAAAAGTATCATGAGACAGTATGACAGAGAACTAACCTAGACCAAGGATTCGGAAACCTGAGATTGGCCAACCTGAGGCCTGAGGTCAAACCTGAGATTGGCTTTGGGGGTGTTCAGCAAAAGTGTTGGGGGAGAAATAAATTTCTCAATTTTGAGATCGGCGAAGATGATGATAGATTTGAATAATGTTTTGTGAGAAGTGATTGAGGAAGTAAACATATTTTACTTTGGAAACCATCGTTTTCGAAGAGATGAAAAGATCTTAATTTCTAAAAAATAAGGAACTAAAACGTGAGAAAATAACACAAGTGTCTTGCAAAAAAAAAAAAAAAGTCTCTGAGAATTTTTTTTAGTGATTTTTCTAATGGCCTCAGTGCAAGATTACTAAATACCCAACAGTGGTGAGTTATTTAAGATGCTGCAAGCACGCAGTGGAGTACAATTCCACCTTAAGGATGTTGTTATAGATGATTTATTGGTTGGTTACATGAGAAAATAGGGTTTTGAACAAAATGGATGATAGTCTGTCTTTGTGAACATATTTAATAAAGAGGCACATATTGATGTTAGAAAAATCGATTCTGAGCAGGAAGGCTGGTTTGGCATGTCTGCATTTTCTAATTTTTCTACAAAGCTTCATCCCCAGGGAAGAATGAGAAAAATGTATCTTTAATAACAAATGTTGCAAACAAGCTTGTACTATCTTGACTGGATGTAAGGAGTTGTGGTGGGAGAGAGTGTGGGGCTGGGAGAGAAGAAAGGACTTAATGTCCACGTTCAGATTCAACGCCTTTCCTGAGAACGAGAAGAAAAGACTTTTTCCCTTCAGCCAAAGGGCAGGAGCAGAATAAAAGTGCAATGTTATACAGCAGAAAAATGAAGTTCTGAAGACAGAAGAGTTTCTTTTGCAGGATTAGAGCCATCCAGCAAGAGGTGTGTCTGCCTTGGGGGGGTGGGGTGGGATCTCCTCCATGTACCCGAGCATCCTAGGCCGCAAGAGGAGTTCTGGGAGGGCGAGGGTGAGGGTGAAGGGTGGACAATGGCTCCTGAGTCCCTTCCGGATTCAAGGGTCTGCGATTTTATGGACTTTAGCCTTTCCCCCAGGACGTGCAAATAACCACGTTGTGTGTAGGACTTGAGGCTCCTTTTTTTTTTTTTTTAACAAAAAAATTAAAGTTTAATCCACAGGCAACTGAGTAATATTCACTAACAATTTGACTCTAATGCCCACAAGCTACCCTTACTATTAGGGATGACTTCTTTATTTTTTATTTACTTATTTACTTTTTAGGGGTGACTTCTTTAACGCATATTCTAGATATCATTCAAGGTATGGAAGAAAATTTATTTAGCTTAGTGACGCTTTAGTTTCACAATAATGCATACCCTTGGCACTGTAAGCCCCTAAAGTTCCATAAATAGCTTTAATAAGGTAAATATTTAGGTTGATTTTAAGAGGCTGTCAGACATTAAGTTTGAGAAAGTTAGTGGTTTTCAAAATTTGCATATGTGACAAAACAGTAAAATAAATCTTTTCCTGGCAGGAGCCAGGAAAGTAGAAAGGGAATGCCCAGCACTCTTATTCCCATTATGTTTTATTTCTTCACTGCAAATCTAGCCTTTGAAAATGTCCATGCGATGCTAATGCCCTTTTTATTCTTATTTTACATGGCTCATGCGAGTATTTGATGAGGCCCAGGACTTTTAGTTTTGCTCAGAATCCTTCAGCTGCAGGAGCTGGAGAATGTTACTGCCTTCTAAAAGTCTCATCTACTCTTTGTTTGTTTGTTTAAATAGCTTGAGTACAAAGTTCAGTGGCTTTTGGCCGTAGGTAGCGGTGACCAAATTGGAGCCTCCTTCATTTAAAAAAAAAAAAAATGCATCTATCAATCGGAAAAGGACAAACATTAAATCAGAAAAGGATAAACATTATATGGTGTCATTCATTTGGGGAATATAAAAATTAGTGAAAGGGAATAAAGGGAAAGGAGAGAAAATGAGTGAAAATAGCAGTGAGGGTGACAAACCATGAGAGACACCTAACTCTGGGAAATGAACAAGGGGTAGTGGAAGGGGAGGTGGGTGGGGGGACGGGGTGACTGGGTGATGGGCAATGAGGGGGCACTTGGCGGGACGAGCACTGGGTGTTAAGCTATATGTTGGCAAATTGAGCTCCAATAAAAAAAAAATTTTTAAAAATGCATCTATCACAAGAGGTGTATTTTTTGTATTTTAATTTAATTTTTTATTTTTTATTTTATTTTTTATTTCTAGAAGAGGTGTATTTATGAGCAGCTCACACATTATAATAATCCTGCAGATTTAGAGGTGGAGCATCCTCTGAGGCCCAGCTCTTGTTCGTGTGGGTACTGTGCCGAGTGCCCTGCGTGGACCTTCCTCCTGGGACAGGGGCCCGAAGCACATTTCGCGCATCGTGTTCCAATCTTTACTCATCCACTGCATTCTGGACCATTGCAAAGAGCATGAGCCAGCTCGGGGGGGGGGGGGGGGGGGGGGGGTGCATTCAAAGAAGCGCATGTGTTATTTTGACAGTGGCGCCGCAGAGACACAGGCATTTCTATTCGCCCCAAATACCATGAAAAGCATGAGAGCTAAGGCTTTCAGTGACTTTCATTTTCCAAGAAAAATAATGGCATTGGTTTGTTTAGAGGCCCCTTCACACACAGCCCGACAGGATGCAAACTGCCCTTGTGATGTTTTTGCCAGCGCCCTGGACTCTTCTAGAATACAAATTAAGTGCTGAGCTCCCTCTAGTGACACAAGAGACATGCATTTAAGAACTTCGATATTGAACATATTTCCCAGTTTGATTCAATTATTTTTAATCCGGTTACTTTGCATTCCTTTTTTTTTTTTTTTTTTTGGTTACTTTGCATTCCATCTAATTTGCTACAACAGGCCTTTCTCCAGTCAGAAATTTCGTTAAGAAACAGTGAAATTACAATTTGAAAAGGTCACTAAACATGGACATTATAACAGGTGAACATGTATCCTGTGATTATAGCATAGTGAAAAAATAAAAGACGATTCCAGCTCTGTTTGTATAAGATGCCCCTTCTCCCTGCAACACACACGTACACACACACACACACACACACACACACCAGCTCTATTCTAATATACTCACCTGGAGGTCCAACAGCTTCCCCATTTGTTGGACAGGGGCCTTCTGGATTTGCCTGCTGAGAGTCAGATGAGGGTTGCTCCACGGATATGGGAGGAATAACTGTTAACACTACAGGAAAAATAAAACAGAGATCACGTAAGCAAGTCTTATGGATGAGCCATTAGGGCTATGTTCATGCCGCCTCCTCCTCTTCCTCCTCCTTCTTTTTTTTTTTTTTTTTTTAAATTCATGGAGACACACACACACACACACAGAGGCAGAGACACAGGCAGAGGGAGAAGCAGGCCCTATGCAGGGAGCCCCATGCGGGACTCGATCCCGGGACCCCAGGGTCACGCCCTGGGCCAGAGACAGGTGCTAAGCCGCTGAGCCCCCCAGGGACCCCCCCTCGTTCTTCTGTTAAAGGAGATACGAGTCTACCGAGTACCCTGCACGGGAGCAGTGGGCAGGACAGCAAAGGAGAGGGTGTCTGTGTGTCAAGAGGCAGCGGCGGGGGCTGCAGGTGAGGAAGGAGGGAAAGAGGCCTGGGCACCTGGAATGTCCGTGTTGGGGACCCGCAGCTGGAGCCCAAGGGTGGGCTTAGGTGCAGCACCTGCGAAGCTGCAGGCGTCCAGCCCGGCGGTCACCCCGGGCCCTCTTCCCTTCTGGGGTTTCCGCGGCTCAAGCCTGTGGCCTAAAAGTGGCCTCTGCATCCCCTACTCCGACCTGGCAGATTGGGCATGACTCTTGGGCTCTGGGCAGAGGTCTCACCTCCGGTAGCCGCCTGGTGCTGGAAGAGGCCGGGGAGGGGGTGTGGAGGGCAGCCGCAGCCCTGCTGTCCCCCCCGCACTTGGCAGTCCATTGGGGGTCCGTCCAGTTTTAGACCAGAGCAAGGCTTTTTTTTTTTTTAAGATTTTTATCTATTCATTTGCGAGAGAGAGAGAGAGAGAGAGAGAACATGAGCAGGAAGGAGGGAGAGAGGGAGAGGGAGAAGCAGACCCCGCTGAGAGGGAGCCTGCTGGGGGCTCGAACCCAGGGCCCCTGAAGGCTGATGCTTAGCCACCAGAGCTACCCGGTGGGCCCAGAGCATGGTGTTATATTGAGGTGCTGGTAGGCGACTTGAGTGACACTCCCTGGTGCCTGGAGGCCCATGGGACTTAGGGGGAGGGGACTGGGCCATGGTCCCACCAGGCTCCTTGTTCCATCATCGGTCCTTTAGGAGTTGTTGGATCCACGCAGACACAGGGGGGTGTTTTGCCTGCAGATCCAGGTGGTGCCTGGATCCTCAGAAACGAAGGAGAGGGAGAGCTCTGAAAGCATCAGGAAGGGACCTCAAGGGAGCCCCTCTGGGTGCAGATGCGCCCTGGCCCCGCTGTAGACGGGATGGGGGAGGAGAGCAAAGGGGGTCCCCAGCCTGTTGGCCCTCAGCCCTGCAGAGCACACGGGGCAGTTGTCCAGAGACCTCAGTGGTTTGAGGAGTTCCCTGAAGGGCAGGGAAGAAAAAGGAGAAGGAGGGAGGGATCCCTCTGAAGGGCAAAAGGGGAAATCCCTCACCCTTGTAGGAAAGGGTGGTCCAGCTAGTTCCCCCTGGGGCTTCAGATCCTCACCAAGGAGTAACCTGGGCCACAGGGTATCATTTTCTAGGGAGTACCACAGTCAATCCACTGATGGAAAGTCCCAAGAAATCCCTGGAGAATCTGGGGAAAGCCCCAGGCCAGCGAATGTGGGACAACCCCACGGGTGGAGACCAGAGGCCCGGGGGGGGGGGGGGGGGGGAGGGTGGTGAAAGGCAGAGCAAGGGAGACGCAAGGTTACTGAAGACACTGCCAGGGAGCCCAGGAGAGACTGTCTGCCTGTTCATGCTGTTTTAGTTATTTATTTGTTAAATATTTTACTTATTTATTCATGAGAGAGAGAGAGAGAGAGAGAGAGGCAGAGACCCAGGCAGAGGGAGAAGCAGGCTCCATGCAGAGGGGACTCGATCCCGGGACCCCGGGGTCAAACCCTGGGCCGAAGGCAGACACTCAACCACTGAGTCACCCAGGGGCCCCTGTTTCATTTGTTTCAAAAAGTCCAAAGACACTACCATGGTACTGGTTGTGAGTTTTGACTTTCTAGACCAAAACAACTCACGCGACCTGTCAACTATTCTCAAGCTTTCGGTTAGTGATTAAATGTCAGAAAATTGCCAGCTAACCTCACGACCAGAACAGAAACAACTCCCTCCTGCCATTCCCCTACCTGAGCACCCCAATGACTCTTCAGAAGTTCCATCTTATGCGGTTATGGCCTGTGTCAAGGGCCTGGGGCAGCCGGCGGGGGATGGGGGGCGCAGTGCAGTAATAGGAGTTGGGGGCCCGGAATCACACTGCTGAGCTTCATGGTCTGGTTCTGACCCGAAGCATGAGGCAGCTGGGGGGTACGTTTCCATCTGAAGCATGAGGTTTGTGAGAGTCTCCTCAATCACAAAACAAAAGCCATGCTTGTCCCTGCCTCATCCTATGGGCTCAGTGGAGTCGAACTCTTTTTGCACGTGGCTAAAATTTCTCAACAGTCTGAGACTCGCTTTTACAAACGTCACACCCCACTACTTGGAATACAAATGCTTCACTGTTTCAAGTTGGCCTATTCACTGTCTTCCGCCATCCCACGATCTCGTTCCTTCTCCCTCTCTCCTTCTCCCCACTCCTGTCCTCCCTGTCTTCCCCCCAGATCGGCCTGCACCCCGCTCTCCTCCCCCCCATCCTTAAGGACGAGCCAAACACCACTTCCTTGGCAGACGTTGAGCTCAGGAAAGTCACTGTGGCATATGCAGTATACTACATGCACCCCCCAGGGACCAGCTGGCACTGGTAAGGCACTTGGGTGATCCTGGGGCATCGTAAGCAGATCACACTCAAAGGCTTGGCCCTGAAAGGAGAATGGGAAGATTCCAGCTCTCTCACTCTCCTGGTTACTCCTGTTGTGGGAAAGGACACCAGGCTCACCGTGCACCAGAGGTTGCCTGGCTACTGTCAAAATATTTCCCAAGTCTCTGATTTTGCCAGAATTAATAGGCCCTGATACTTCTAAGAATGTGACATGAAGGAACTAATGCTCAGGTTCTCTTATGTTTAATTTAGGAAAATTTGGCACTGAAAATTAAGAGCGGTGAAAATGGCCAACTGGATTACTCGAATACACAAACAGGATCATGTGGCCTCAAAACCTAACATGATAACGTATATATTTTAGCTTTCCAAAAGCCCTCCCACATTGGTCATCTCATTTCATCCTTCCTACAACTTCACAAAAATTATGATTATTTTTTTTCTAAACAAAAAACTGTTTTTCAAATGGGCTTCAAGGGACCAGGAATGAGACGTGGAGAACTGTGTTTAACTCCTTTCTGAAGGTCCTAGCGAGCCACTGAATGGAATTCTTTCATTGGGACTTTTTTCTGTGAATCACTAATCCCTTTGAACTGTCTGAGGCAGGTCTCATTCCAGAGACCCAGGGCTGGAGTGGATGTCTCCGCACCTTCCTTGGTGTCCCTCTTTGCTCTTATTCAACACCTCTCACCAAAGGTGTGGAGTGTGGGAAGAGGAGGAAAGACATAGGAAAGAAGAGAGATTCAGGACGACAATGTGATACGCATGCGAGTGGGTGGGAGCAAAGGCTACTCCAAAGAAGAGAAATCAGCCATCCACCCTCAAAACCAGGTGTGGTCATCTGGGTATTGGGAAACCTCCTGGAAAGAGATGAGGGTTTTTCGTTACTGCAGGCCTGGAGTGGTTCCAGGGAGAAAATAATCATGAAGTAATCATTGAATAAAGGGAAAATAATTCTTCAGAACATTCAAGAATATATGAGCTCATATAGCTATTTGTTGGGCCATTAAGCACCTATTATATCCAAGATTCTGGGGATACAGTTACAAAGGACACAGTCTTGCTCTCACAGAGATTATAGGTCAACAAGGGTCAGCAAATAATAATAATAATAGTAATAATAATAATAACCATTCATTTTTATTTTTTTAAAGATTTTATTTATTCATGAGAGAGAGAGAGAGAGTGAGAGAGAGAGAGAGGCAGAGGGAGAAGCAGACTCCATGCAGGGAGCCTGACACGGGACTCGATCCCCAGTCTCCAGGATCACCCCCTGGGCTGAAGGCAGCGCTAAACCGCTGGGCCACCCAGGCTGCCCAATAACCATTTATTAAATGCCTACTCTATATGAAACTTGTTTATACTTGACATTAATCTTCAAAAAAACCCAATGATATGGTTAGTATTATTTTGACCTTATATATATGGCAGCTAAAGTACAAAAAGGTTAAAATAGCTTGTCTAGACATCCTCGGCAGCAAGTGACAAAACTGGAAATTTGAGCCCGGGGAGTAAAATAACCAAAACAGATCTCCAAACAGTGCTTCATGGGTTTCCTTGGGAAGCAATTGTATGGAATAATTTCAGTGTGTCAGCCTCGCATGGGATCTGGGGGTCCCTGGGGTTGGAGTCACCACAAAGATGGGAGCCAAAGATAGTTATGAGGCGGTGTGATAAGTGTTAGTAGAAGTCAACACGGGAGCTCGGAGACAGGATTGGTGAGGAAAAGCCTCCCAGAAGAGTCAATACCTAACCTGAACCTGGTAAACGAGTAGAGATCAGACAGGCAAAGAAAAAGTGAAGAAAGTGCCTTTTGGGCAGAAGAAGCCGGATGTGTGAATCCTCGAAAGAGCATAGTTTGCTGAGTGAACGGAAGTAACCAGCAAAGGATGAAGCAGGCGCTCAGGTAAGGACGAGGAGAAGAAAGAAGAGAAATGAGAAAGCTGAATAAGCCAAGGCCAGATAATGAAGAGTCTCTGTAAAGGTGAAATGTGTTTATTTCTTGAAAAAATTCTGATATTATATGTACTCTGACAATACATAAAAGTAGGAGGAAAAAGGTAAAAATCACCTGTACTCTACTCTGAGATTACAACAATTGACATTTTATCGAACATTCAGTATCTTCCTGTATGTATATGAACATGTGGGTTCATGTGTGTAAATATATAAGTGGGATCATACTATGCATGTCGTTTTGTGACTTCCCACCATTAATATGGCAAAGATAAAGACATCTGGGGCCTTTTTCTGAAGAGAATAAGTGAAGGAGTTTCAACAAGGTGGCAATATAGTCATATTTGTATATTATGAAAGAACACAACACCATTGTATCATGCAAATTTGAGGTAATATGATGCCAGGAAGATCAAGGAAGCCAAGGAAGCAATGATGATGACAGGAACCAGGCAGCGGAGGTGAGATGGAAACAAGGGATGGATTGAGATGACAGGAGATGAGCTCAATGGCCTCTCTTGGCTGAAGAGGCAAAAGCTGTCCAGTGGTGGGAGGTTGAGGACTGAGAGAGAAATCTTTGTTGACTTCTAGGTTGTCAGCTCCAGACTAGATGTGTAGGTATTAGCACTTCAGGGGGCCTGTGGGATATCCAGTTGAAGAGAGCAGTTAAGGATTCAAGTATATAAATCTGGAGCTCAAGATAGAGATCAGGGCTGAAGATAGAATTCTGGACATTGGGGCCCCTGGGTGGCTCAGTGGTTGAGCATCTGCCTTCGGCTTAGGTCGTGATCCCAGGGTTCTGGGATCGAGTTCCGCATCCAGCTCCCCGCAGGGAAGCTGCTCCTCCCTCTGCCTATGTCTCTGCCTCTCTCTTGGCATCTCTCATGAATAAATAGATAAAATCTTTTTTAAAAAAAGAATTCTGGACATGATCAGAGGTTAAAACCAGGAGAATTAAGAACTGAACAATGGGGACCCCCAAATACACGGGCTAAGCCGAGGACTTTGAGTAGAGACTTTGTTTTGTCTAGTGTTGTATGCTCAGAACAGTCCTCAGGACACAGAAAGCTCAAAAATGTTTCTTGAGTGAATAAATGAATAGCGATGTACATTCCACTTGTGTTTCAATGGGAAAGCCTCCGGCTGTGGCAGCAGAGTGGCCCATCGAGTAAATGGATCACAACGCGCCCATCCGTTTTCTTATCTTTTCAGTTACTGATGGCTGCGTAACAAACCAGCCCACAGTGTACTTAGTGGTACAGAAAACTGCTTTGTTATGCCCACAGGTTCTGTGGGTCAAAGATCCGAAAAGGGTACTGGAAGACCATGTGGGATAAGAGAAAAATATATATATATGTCTCTGCCCCCAGTTCCTGGCAGAGAGCTCCTAAAACTCTTGTAATTCCTTCAGTGATAACAACACTCCAGCATCTCTTATTTTCATAGTTGTCTTTCACCCTGTTCCTGATAAGGTTTCTGAAATCCTGTAAATTCCTAAATGATTAGAACATGGAAAAAAAAAAAAAAAAAAAAGAACATGGAAAGCATCTTTCTGTTCTGGGTGGACTCCCAAAGGGGGGTTGGTCACCAGAAATATCAAGCCATTATTAAAAGCTTGGAATTTTCAGCCCTATCCCCTCTTGTTGTGGCCATTTTTGCAAAACACAAGCTACCACAACCCTCTGTTCCTATTTGTCCATTACTGTAGCCTTTTATTTATGGTTCTATCGTCAGCCATGCCCCAACGTTGACGACAGTAAGTCAGCAAATCAGCTAAAAGCCCCACACTGTTTCCGGATGAACGGAGAAGCTAGCCATTTCCCTTTCGTCTCACACATACTTTGAAACAGAGGCCTTGTGAGAGTGAATATTAAATTTTAATAATCATTCAATAAATATTTATTGAGAATCTGTCATTCACTAAATAAATATCCCTTCGACAACAGGGAGAGGCCGAATGCGATAAAGAAGAATGTTTTTTTTTTAATTTTTTAAAAGATTTATTTATTTATTTATGATATACAGAGAGAGAGAGAGAGAGAGAGAGGCAGAGACACAGGAGGAGGGAGAAGCAGGCTCCATGCCAGGAGCCCGACGTGGGACTCGATCCCAGATCTCCAGGATCGCGCCCTGGGCCAAAGGCAGGCACTAAACTGCTGAGCCACCCAGGGATCCCCAGAAAAATGGTTTCTTAAGCTGTTTTACAATCTGGAGGGAAATACAAATAAACTGGGAATTTAAAAATAGGTGACACAAACTTCTATTAGCTTATCGAATTGTCAATCACTGGCAGGATGATTTGTTTTGTTTTCAGGGCATTGTGTCATGAAACAATGAAATGTCCTGCTAGATTCCAGACAGACTCACCATGCCACTGGCATTCCCCGGTCTACCAGTCTGATGACCTCCTTGCTGAAGGAAATGAAGCAATTGAGACAACTTGTGCTTCTTGAGTTCATGCTGACTTGGGGTGATCGCTGCTTCCCCTTTTCTCCTCATTTTCTTATTTTTAATACTTGGATAATCTTAAACATCTTCCTAAGTGTTTAGTAGCTCTCTCTCTCTCTCTCTCTCTCTTTCTCTTTTAATAGATTCAGAACTCTCTAGAATCCCAGAAGATATCAAACATGTTTATTTTAGCATTTTATTCTGTGTCCTATATTGTGTTTTCCTGGGGGTTATTTCCAATTGTTGGGTTCAGTGCTTTAATTTTCATCTTTCTTGGCTGTTTGATATTCTTGGTGGTTTGATAAGCCTGGTTGTTTGGCCATATTGGTAAGTGAGATCTCGATTTGAACATTATGGGTGGCTGGAGAGAGTCAGAATTCTTGTTTACAGCCTGGCTGGAAACTCAAGTTTAGAGTAAATCAGCTCTGACTTCAGTGGTTGTGGGCTTTCCTTTAAGATGTGAGTGTGGTCTGTTTTAAGGATGTGCAGCTCGGGGTGCCTGGGTGGCTCACTCTGTTAAGTTATTGGCTCAGGGGATCCCTGGGTGGCGCAGCGGTTTGGCGCCTGCCTTTGGCCCAGGGCGCGATCCTGGAGACCCGGGATCGAATCCCACGTCGGGCTCCCAGTGCATGGAGCCTGCTTCTCCCTTTGCCTGTGTCTCTGCCTCTCTCTCTCTCTGTGACTATCATAAATAAAAAAAAAAAAAAAAAAAAAAAAAAAGTTATTGGCTCAGGTCATGAGCTCAGGTCATAGGACTGGGCCCCGTGTCCAACTCTGCACTCAGTGAGGAGATTGCTTGAGATTTTCTTTCCCTCCGATCTTCCCCCACCTCTCTCTCTCTCTCTCAAATAAAAAATAAATCTTAAAAAAAAAAAAAGAGGATATACAGCTCTCCTTTGCCTATGACAAGGTCCTAATTCTTTGGACTTGATGTTCATTCTGTGAGAATTTCACATGAAATTCTATATACAGCCCGGGGCATGTATCAGAGTCTGCATTAGGTGTCACAAGGACCAGCTGGGCCTTTTCTAGTTAGCTCCCCACAGCCCAGGGCACACTTCTTTCAGCTAGCTTCTTGTTTATTTTTGTTATAAGGCTTTTGCAGAATTCTGCTGGGAAAACTTTTATTTATTTTTTTATTAAGATTTTAATTTTAATTCCAGTATAGTTGATATATAGTGTTATATTAGTTTCAGGTATACAAAACAGTGATTCGACAATTCTATAGAGTACTCAGGGCTCCTCATAGGTGTACTCTTCAATGCCCATCACCTGTTTCACTCATCCCCCACTCACCTCCCTTCTGGTGACCATCAGTTTGTTCTCTAGAGTTAAGAGTCTGTTTCTTGGTTTGTCTCTCTTCCTTTTGTCCCCTTTGCTCATTTGTTTTGTTTATTAAATTCCACATACGAGGGGATCCCTGGGTGGCTCAGTGGTTAAGTGACTGCCTTCCGCCCAGGGCGTGATTCTGGAGTCCTGGGATCAGGTCCCACGTCATGCTCCCTGCATGGAGCCTGCTTCTCCCTCTGCCTATGTCTCCGCCTCTCTCTCTATGTCTCTCTGTGTCTCTCATGAATAAATAAATAAAATATTTTTAAAAATTCCACATACGAGTGAAATCATATTGCACTTGTCTTTGACTTTCTTAGTTTGCTTAGCAATATGCTCTAGCTTAATCCATATTGTTGCAAATGGCAAGATTTCACCCTTTTTCATTGCTAAATAGTGTTCCATTGCATATATATATCACTTCTTCTTTATCCTTTCATCGATTGATGGACCCTTGGGCTGCTTCCATAACTTGGCTATTATAAATAATGCTGCTATAAACATAGGGGTGCATGCATCCCTTTGAATTAGTTTTTGTATTTTTTGGGTTAATACGTAGTAGTATGATTACTGGATCATAGGGTAGTTCTGTTTCTAACTTTCTGAGGAACCTCCATACCATTTTCCACAGTGGCTACACCAATTTGCATTCCCACCTGAGGGTTCCTTTTTCTCCACATCCTCACCAACACTTGTTGATTCTTGGGTTTTTGATTTTAGCCATTCCGACAGGTGTGAGGCAGTATCTGTTGTAGTTTTGATTGGCATTTTCCTGTTGCTCATTGACGTTGCGCATCTTTTCATGTGTCTGTTGGCCATCTGTATGTCTCTTTCGAGAAATGTCTGTTCCTGTCTTCTGCCCATTTTTTAATTGGATTATTTGGCTTTTGGGTGTTGAATTGTATATCTATTTGGGTGTTGAGCTTTTTACAGGTTTTGATACAAACCCTTTATCAGATGTCATTTGTAAATATCTTCACTCATTCATTAGGTTGTCTTTTAGTTTTGTTCATTGTTCCTTTGCTGTGCAGAAGTCTTTTATCTTGATGTAGCCCAATAATTTATTTTTGCTTTTATTTCCCTTGCCACAGGAGATATACCTAGAAAAATATTGCTATGGTCAATGCCAGAGAAATTACTGCCTGTGCTATCTTCTAGGATTTTTATGGTTTCAGGTTTCACATTTAGACCTTTAAGGGAAAACTTGTATTTTTAAAGTTCTCTTTTATGGTCTGGATTTATGGGTTAGTAGCTCTGCTTCATTTCAGCATCTATATATTCCAGAAATTTCTCACTGTTCTGGTTGACTATCAGTAACCTCCTTCTGAATTTTCTAAAACTTACTTTGATTAGTTTTAATGTTACTCTTCCGACATTTCTTTGGGATTTGGAAAGAGAGATAAATGTATGTATTTAGTCAGTCAGCTTTGGGAGGAAGCCACCAACCCCCCTCTATGGTAACCAATGGTTAGTTCTACAGGGAATCACAGCAACCTGGCCCTTCATGTGGTGTCTAAGAAGAGAGATTTTTTTTTTTCTCTGTTCTTAAATTAGGGCATATCTATATCTAGTCCTCTTGCATCTTGACCATTCTTTGCAATTTTTCAGAGAGCACTGAGCAGTCCTTTGTTAACACTGACAACTCATTTTAGTGCTTTGGAAAGAATTTTACTTGAACATTGAAAATAGCTATATGGTCTTATCATTCCTCACCTATCAGATGCTCTTCAGTTCCCTGTTAAATGTGTTTGGTTTATCTTTTCACACGTTTGGAACTTCTCATTGAATATCCTTTTTTTTTCGATAGGAAAGAAGACAGTCAGATGGAAGTTATGTGTTCTACTTTTTTTTTTTTTAACCTGTGAAACATGACGTCACCATCATTAAGGATAAGGAAGCCCTTTTCTCTTTATCATCTCTGACCTTTAATTTTTTCCCCCTCTTCTCAAGTCTAACCTCATTTAAAGCTCTAGCATTCTTGACATTATTCACAGAGGTCCAACCACAACTCTAAATTTGCTTTTGACTTCATACCTCGGCTACTGTTTTGTGTAACTGTCCTTTTAAAGTCTGAATGTTTGAAAGGACTCCATGCACAAGGTTAGTAGCTCGGGGGCACTGAGGTTGAGGGAGAAACTAAAGGTGAGAGAATGGGGAGTGAATCATTGGTGATGAAACACAGGCAGCATGAATATTGACTTCTGAAGAACTTGCTGGTGAAATATCTACGACAGCTCCCCTGCCACGGAAGTGGATCCCATCTGCCACCTCTGACCTGTGTTGTAATAACTCTTTTCCATGAAAAGACATGTCTGAATCATCTAGACCAGCAGACTTTTCACCTAATTAGATACACAGTGTTTCACAGATTGCAAAGCTCTCTCATGTGTGCTATTGTACCTCAATTTCCTTGCCCTTCTCAAAACAATTCTTTGAAAGGAAGGAGGAAGCTAGCAGCCAGGGAAGAACTGGCTATTTCCCAGCACAGAGGAAAGCTCTGGGAACGTGCAGTAAGCACCATTTTTCCCTGGCTCCTTTTCTACAGCCCCTCCTTCCTCTCTTTGTAATTCATGCTCTCTTGATTTTCCTCTTGGCTTTCTAATCCTTCTCACTCTCCACTGCTGGTTCTACTGACTTTCATGCATTAAAACTCGTGAAAAGGCAAAAGCTTGCCACCTCCAAAATGATATATTTTTTTTATGTAGCTTATTTAACTCAGAATGGTATTTTTGCCATGTGAGAAACATTTTACTTTTAGGCTAATCAAAATAAAAGTTGGAATTGGAAAGAAAAGAAAAGCAACCGAAAGCCTGGTAGGTTAAAATTGTGCTGAGATACTTAGTCCCTCTACCATTTGAACATAAACGTGGTTTCTTAGCAAAATAAAATGGCAGAAATACTCTGGTGCTTTAACTGGTCCATTTAAAGTCCAAGTAAGCCTATTTCTAATTGTATTTAAAAACATTTTTGCTATATTAATTTAGTGGATGTAATTCAGAATAAAAATAACCATTTGTAAATTAAAGTGGGAAATCTAATTGGAAATGCTAAGAGCTGCCTGGAGTAGACCATCACCTCCCTGCCAAGTCTGTATGTCCATGTTATTGACATAAAGGCGTCAGATCTACTATCTGTATATATATAGATGAACTTGTTTTAAATTTCATTTGAAGTGAATTGTATTATTTACCTTCTATGGGCCACTTAGCTTGTGTGGTCAACTTTTTAGAGTGTGTAGGGGGCTGGGAGATGGGAATAGAGATGTGTGTGGATGTGGGGCGGGGTTGCGTAGGCAGTAGTGGTAGCTATGACCAGTTCTGTAAAAAAGTATGTTATTTTTCATCAGGAAGAGGGAACATGCCATAAATAATTTGGAGAACCTTACATCAACACTTAAAAAAAATTTAGAACACATCCTTCTCATTGTGATTAGGTCAGTTTTTATAATTATACATTACAACTTTTTTTCTCATGATGAAAACAATCCGTATTCACTTAGAAAATATAGACCTTCAAATGGGAAATCCTCCATTCATTTTGTACCAAATGGTACCATAGTATACATCCCATTTGTAACTTGTTTCTTTCACAGAGCAGTATTGTTACTGTCCCTTGATAAAAATATCTAAATCTGAACCTAAATCTGTCAATATCTAAAACATAAAATTGGTAATCCTCAAAACTCTGGTTTCATTATCTTAGAACTAGTGAAACATAACTTCCGAGGCCATTCACATACGCTGGCACAGGCTATAAGAGTGTTCACATAGTCATAACATGTGTTTTGTGAAATTTGCAGAAGTAGGATATTAACATTTTTTTTCTTAAAGACAGCCTTCCCAAATTTTAGAAGCATCAGGTCTAACAAAACCTGTATCTCTCCCTGGTAATGAGTCCTTTCCCTTCCCACTTCTATTCATTCAGCAAATATTTTTGAATATTTATTATGGGCCACACGGTGTCCTAGGTAGTGGAGACACATCAATGAGCAAAATGGAAACGACCCTTGCTTTCCTGTAGCTTACTCTTGCAATGAGAAGAGGAAGACGGTAAACAGAAGTAAGTAAATTATGCTGTATGCTCTAAAGTGATAAATGCTGTGGAAAAACAGTAGGGAAGAGGATTAAGGAGATTATGAATTTGGCAAAGAGAGGAGGTCTGGTGAAAGAGCATGGGTTAGGGCTCATAGAGAAGACATTTGTGCCAAGACACGGAGTCCATTTTTTTCAAGAACATTTATGCATCCTTCTAATTATATTAGCTTTACAAGACACTTGTGAGTTCTTCCTAATGAAACACTACTTCCAAACTCTATAACTTTATAGGTTCTCTGCATATAAATCCTGCAATTCTTTGCCTGGTATAGATAAAAGTTTGTGCTTTATAGCTAGTTAATGTGATGAATAAAACAGTATGATGGGTCAAGAGATACAAACTTCCAGTCATAAAATAAAGAAATCATGGGGATGGAATATACATCATGATGACTGTAGTCAATAATATTGGATTGCATGTTGTATGCCTTTATATGCTGACAGGGGAGATTAGAAATATTGTAATTATTGCATTGCATACAAATTTTGAATCATTATGTTGTACACATGAAACTAATATAATGTTGTATGTCAACTGTACCTCAATAATAATAAAAAACACCCAGAATTTTAAAGCTTCATCTCCACCAGGATTAAATACATAAATACATATAAACTTTTATCTTTAACCAGGATTAAATACATCACATACATATGTGCATATGAACATCTACACCTATGTAATTTAAAATTTCCTGGTGGAAGGGGAGGAGGGCGGGGGGTAGGGGTGACTGGGTGACGGGCACTGACGGGGGCACTTGACGGGATGAGCACTGGGTGTTATTCTGTATGTTGGCAAATTGAACACCAATAAAAAATAAATTTATTATTAAAAAATATAAATAGGGATTCCTGGGTGGCGAAGCGGTTTAGCGCCTGCCTTTGGCCCAGGGCGCGATCCTGGAGGCCCGGGATTGAATCCCACATCGGGCTCCCGGTGCATGGAGCCTGCTTCTCCCTCTGCCTGTGTCTCTGCCTCTCTCTCTCTCTCTGTGTGACTATCATAAATTAAAAAAAAATTTAAAAAAATATAAATAAATAAATAAAATTTCGTTTTAAATATAGTTTTGCTTGATAATAATGGTCCTGCCGACATGAAAATAATAGATTTTAAATGGAAATGAGAGAAACAGCCATCCTGACTTCATGACCCTTTCACCATGACTTACAAAAAATTAGATAACCTTGATTTTAAGAATCACAACTTAAGACTTGTCTAGCACACGCAACCCACAGAGAGTAGAACCTGATACTTTTTGCGACTGCGAAGGTACACATCTGAGTGATTCAGAAGCTCCCAAGCTGAAAGGCCATGGTTGCACACTGTGAAAACAAACCTCTATCAATATAATCCAACCTCTAGTAAACTAATCTTTTTTTTTTAAACTTAAAATTTAGTGGCACTTTTGAATAAACCTATTTTTACAAGGTATATGTTTATGCGTGGATTATACATGAAAAGCCTGGAATGATACGTAGCAAAAGGTCAACAAGTACCTCTTTCTGTGCTTCATTGGTAGCGAGCTTATTTTTTTTTTTTTTGCGAGCTTATTTTGTGATCATCTACACCTCTGAACTTTTCCACAATGTACGTGTATCACTTGAATAAAAATACAAGTTTTATTATGTTTTGCACGTTTCCATTTTTAACCTTCTCTTTTTTGGACGCAATCTCAGCTGGCATCCTCACTCCTGAATGTCCTCCACAGGTCTCAGGTAAGTCTCTCCCTCCTAGCTTCCGGGCGACACTTTTGGGCACCTGTTTTGCCATCGTTTAACAACCTCTCTCAGACCACATCACTTTCAGTTCTCAGCCACCTGGGGCCTTGAGTGAACAAGGCAAGTGGAAGGACACACGATAACCATTTCTATTTCTCCTCGCTCTCAGCCTCAATCAACTGGATCTGCTCTTTGTTTCCGCACCTCCCAAGTGGAGCTTTCTGTGTCTTCCCAGTACACTAAGACAACCCAAACTGATGTCTTCATATGAGATCCCAAAGGGGGCATTTTTTTTTTTCTTTCTAGAGGATGAGTTTGGACTCAAGATTCTTTTTCTTTTTTTTTTAAGATTTAAAATATTTATTTATTTGAGAGAGACAGAAGCAGGGAGGGGCAGAGAGAGGGTGAAGCAGGCTTCCCCGCCTTTGAGCAGGGAGCCTGATGTGGGCTGGACCTCAGGGCTCTGGGATCATGACCTGAGCCACCCAGGTGCCCCTGGGTTTATGGATTTTTGTATGATGCGGTATTTCCTAAACTGTACTGGTAGAAATTTTAGGCAACTTTGAAGAGTAAGTAAAGCCTGTGAATTAAGGTTAAGTGCCATAGTTACATCACTGGACAAAGATAGGCCTTGAGTTCAGACTCCAACTCTAGTGCTCATTTCTCTAAACCAGAATGCCACGGATGTGAAACCTAATTGAAGACCCATCTCCATCATGTACTCTCGGTTTACTTAGAGAAGTAAGGAAGTGTGACAAAGCATGTGCCATTTATTTCTGTTTAAATGTTCAAGTTCCTCATCTTAAAGAATTTGCTGTATAACAGCTAACACTCAGGTTGGATGATTCATGAAGATTGTTCAGCATGTTTTTTTTTTTTTTTTTAAATGCACTGGGGACTGTCACAGAAATCTCTAGTTTTCCTCATTAGCCTTTCTATTTCTTCATCTTTCCCTTTCTGCTCATATATACATGCAAGTTTTTCTCTTCCTATTGTCTACGCAGAAACAGGATGTGTTGAGGGCAAGTTCAAAGAGACACCTAAGTGGAAAGGTTCACAGGTGATATAAATCAAGAAGAGATCAGTGAAGTGGAAACCAGTGGGACAATGTTATTATTGTTTATATTCAGGAAACATTGGCAAAAAATACCTGACTCCGTGAGATGAAAGTGAGAGCCACGAAATAAGT
This sequence comes from Canis aureus, assembly GCF_053574225.1. NCBI lineage: Eukaryota > Metazoa > Chordata > Mammalia > Carnivora > Canidae > Canis > Canis aureus. The sequence continues at coordinate 6,542,489 of NC_135638.1, forward strand.
AATACTTTAGCGGGAGCTGGACTTCCGTTCACTTGTTTACTTCCTGATTGTAAAACTATTTAATTTTCTGCTAATAAACTTCCTAAGATCATTAGTGTGTATCCTCCATATAGGTATGCATCCTTGTTGTAATAAGAACTTATAATGCATGGGAGCAAGTTGTTACATTTTCACTTTGAATAAAAGAAGTAGCCCCCACTTCCCTACTGAATCAATACTGACACCTGTCAACGGACTGATAGTAGATATCAAAATAATAGATGATTGGCCCAGTGAATAGGCACGTTGAAATTATTTACTGTTTGCCTCCATCCTGGTTGTTAACCAGAGTTTGCTTACCTGTAAAAATCACAACTAAAACGTATATTCTGTTTCATGGATAAAAAGAATGCTTCAGGCACAATATCTTGGGTTAACTCTCACAATGCTTCTGTTAGAAAAGTGTTTTTAACTGATGAATAAAGCCATTCCCTGGGAGGATGAGCAAGTAGCATGGAAAGGGGATTCAAACTCATCATCCTGACTTTCTCTGCAATGCTTGCTCCCTTCCCTCCTCACAATACTTCTCATACCCAGTTCTGAGGCAAAGCAGTTGTACATTGACAGACACTTGCTTACTCTCGATGGGTTATTTCTGGTGTCTTCTTTTGAGTGTCCCCAAAGTGGAGGGTAGAAGGCAGCTTCTGATCACCCTTTTGTATGTCCCAGGGACTGTCCTCTCCATCTCACCTAACGGGACCCCATAAACATATTTATAGCACAGAAGGTCATCCTTGCTTTTCTTCACCCAGGTTTCTCCTTCCTCCTTCCCATTCTCTATTCTGGTATTGGAGAAGCACTGGAGAGCACACCCTTGGAGACATACTCTTTTTGTTTGTTTGATTGTATAGACCTATTTTTAAAAAATTTAATTGTAAAAAAAATACATGATGTAAAATTTACCTTCTTAAGCATTTTCAAGTGTATAGTACCTTTATTATATTCACGTTGTTGTGTAACAGATCTCTAGAAGTTTTATCTTGCAAAGCTGAAGCCCTCTGTCCAATGAGCAACTCCCCATTTCACTTTCCCACCCCAGTCCCTGGCAACTACCCTACTACTTTCTGTTTTCATGATTTTGACTACTCTAGACATCTCATATGTGTGGGGTCACACAGTATCAGTTCTTTTGTGACCAGCTTATTGCACTTTGCATAACATCCTCAAGGTTCATCTGTGTTGCAGGATGTGATAGAATTTTCTTCTTTCTCAAGGCTGAATAATATTCCATGGCATATATTTACTATGTTTTCTTTTTCTATTCATCTGTCAATGGGTATTTGGCTCCTTCCACCTCTTGGCTATTGTGAATAATGCTGCAATGAACATGTGTGCATAAATATCATTTTGGGATCCTGCTTTAAGTTCTTTTAGATATACACCTAGAAGTAGGATTGCAATTCTAACATTTCATAGTTTGAGGACCCTCCCTACTAGGTACTACGTCTTTGCCAGTACTTGCTATTTTCTTTAAAAAATTTTTTTTTATGGCGGCCATGCTAATGGGTCATTGTGATTTGTTTTCTATGTGTCTAATGCTTATTTTTTAAATTTAAAATGGTTTGTTTTTATAATTGAGTACATACTATGTGCTAGGGACAATATTAAGTGCTTTGCATGCAATAGCTCATTACTTTTAACAAACATCCTATGGCCTAGTGGTATTGTCCTTACTTTGTGTATGGGGAAACTGAGAATCAGAGTAGGAGTAATTTTACTAAGGACAGAGAATTGTTAAATGGTGAAGTTAGAATTCAAAACCAGGTCTGATACCAAAGCTCACATTTCTAACAGCTGAGTTATCTCCCTGCTTTTTGATTTAGCTATTATTCCCAAAGGCTATGTTTGGCGATAAACACAGTTCTATACAAAGGAAAAGGAAAATAACATTTGTTAAGTGCCTAATTTCTGCTAGACGTTGCTAAAATGCTTTCAGATGTGTACGTGTATGTGTATTTTGGAGGGAAGTGAAAGAGGGAAGTCCTAGCATTTTACACATACAAGCTTTTATTCCATTTGCATAGTTGCCATTGCAGTCACAGAATGCAATGGAAAGAAAGCTCAGTTTGCATTTCTTACCCAAGCCTTTGTAAATTTGAAGGTTGCTTTTTACTGATAAATATACTCTTAAGAAATATGCAGGGATTCAAGATAAACTCCAATTCCAATTAAGGAGTTGATTTTATCATCTAGGGAGGGAGTATCACCAGGAAGAGGGTACACAAGCAGTAACCTACAGGAAAGAAGAGTCTTAGCTACAGATAAAAGGAAACAAAAATAAATGAGTATTTAAATATAGAAACTACCAGTTGGCCTATTCTAACACTTGCTCTTTATTTCACCAGCTCTATTTTCCCAGTGTTGAGTGCCTACAGCTGCGGCCATATTTTCTTCCCTATTCTACTCCACTTCATTGCTGCATCTCATCTTGGAAATAAAAACAGTGGGTCAAGAATTATAGATTTAGTTTTGCTAACATAGTGACAAATTCAGCATTTTTGTGACATTTAAGATGACCCTAAACCCAAGAAATTTGAGTCACAGGAATACATGACTCTTAACTGTCTATGGTAACCCCCCAATACTGAAATCGCTAGCCCAACCTTCATTAGGTCATGGGAAGCATCGAGAGGATGGAAAACTAAAATTATTTTATCTGTTATCTGTGCCTTACATTTAAGAAACATATTAACTACCAACCCCAATTTTCTGGATCAAAATACTTTGGGTTGTATTACTGCAATATTTCACACTGGTAACACTAATTATAAACAAAAACGTCTTTAGGTAAAAGAGCACAAGTCTCCCAATACACTTTCAAAAGAGGAGATAAAAATGACTCTTGAGGGGATCCCTGGGTGGCGCAGTGGTTTAGTGCCTGCCTTTGGCCCAGGGCGCGATCCTGGAGACCTGGGATCGAGTTCCACGTCGGGCTCCTGGTGCATGGAGCCTGCTTCTCCCTCTGCCTGTGTCTCTGACTCTCTCTCTCACTGTGTGCCTATCATAAAAAAAAAAAAAAAAATGACTCTTGGTATTTATAATATTCATTGAGTGCTGCCAATGTTGCAGGAATCAATCAGCGAGCTAGTTTCTGTAGCCAAATGTGATATCATCACAGCCTGTATCACTGAAGTGAGGGGGCAGTAGAGTAAGCTCGGGGAATACAATTTGTATCACAGTCTTCAGTACGAATTCATGAACCAGAAACAGTGCACCATATTATCTCAGCTTTTTTGAATTTTCGAATTGCTGAATTGAAATGAAACTACTGAGGAAAAGTAAATGCTGCTCATAGATATCCTATCCCATCATCTGGAATCACAGCCATCTGTGAAAATTATACCCAGATTTATGGCTCCATTTCACCAACCAATTGGATCTGTCCTTTTTACCAAAGTTCTTTCATTCTTTTTGCTTTCTTTTCCTCTTCGGATTATTATTTCCTTCTCTCATCTCAATTAATAGTTCAACATCTCACTTTTTAAAAGAATTATTGATTGACTGATTGATTGATTGATTTTTTCGAGAGAGGGAGAGACCGTGTGTGCGTGGGGAAGGGTAGAGGGAGAGAGACTTTTAAGCAGATTCCATGCTGGGCCTGGAGTGCCACACAGTGCCTGATTTCACAACCCTGCGATGAAGACCTGAGCTGAAACCGAATTGGATGCTGAACCTACAGTGCCACCCAGGCCCTCTAATAGTTCAACACCTCTTATGCGTCCCTGAATGAAATTTCATTACTTCTGTTCTGAGGAAAAAGTGGTTTATGATGATACATAAAGACGCACGGGTGGCTCAGAGGTTGAGCTTCTGCCTTCGGCTCAGGGCGTAACCCTAGGGCCCTGGGATGGAGTTCCTTCCGCATCAGGTTCCCTGCATGGAGCCTGCTTCTTCCTCTGCCAATATCTCTGCCTTTCTCTCTGTGTCTCTAATGAGTAAATAAATAAAAGCTTAAAAAAAAAAAAAAAGAATTCAATTCAAGAAAACAAATGAAAGACATAACTTTGCTAAGTGATTAGTACTTTATTTCTGATTGCTTAGTCTTAGCTCTTAATTTTTACACATTACTCACCAGCTAGATTGTGGTTAGCCTTGCAAAGCACTTTGTAACACAGCGGTAGGTTCTGTGAATTATTCCAATGATGAGATATGAAAGTTAAATCTAAAATGTGTGTTGCAAAGAAGGTAACAATTTTTGAGAGTCAATGACTTTCACACGAATATTTTTAGTGAGGCGATTTCAATAAAATTTTTATCAATGAATTTCAGTTAACAAAAAATTGCTCCTATGACATAGAATTGATGCTGTTGGTATTTCTAGTTTATAAATGACAAAACAGAAGCTTAGTAAGGTTAATGGACATACCCAAGGTCATACGGTTCATAAGTAGCTGTGATTTGGATATATGAATATGGATGTCATATTCCAAAGTCTGTGTTTGACCAAGCATATCATACTACTAATACATACTGTATTATGCTATTTTCATTTAAATATTTATAATATCATATAAATATTTCTCAGCTTTATATTGACATTATTTTTGTTATCCATATAATTCTCCACTAGGTTGATGGATATTTTCCCTTGTTTGTTTTTGCTCTTGCAAATAAAGGCATATAAAGACATTATCACATGTATATTTTCATTTCTATTGAATTTTATCCTTAGAATAAATTCCTAGATATATAGGTGTTGAGTAAAGAATGATTTTTTCCCCCCAAGGGGCACTTGCATGGCTCAGTTGGTAGAGCTGCAGTTCTTGATCTCAGGGTCATGTGTTCAAGCCCACATTGAGTAGTCTGGAGTCTACTTAAAAAATAAAGAAAAAAAAAAAAAAGAATGGTTTTCTTCAAAAGTTGTCCCTGATTTTCATAGGTTATTTTATTTAAAAAGATTAACAAGAAATCATGTAAATAATACATTAATATATACTAGTTTAAAAATCCTCCTGTAATTAGTAAGGCATTTCTAGATAGTACATATTTTACTCATTCTGATTGGCCTTGGTCTTTCAAGGCTGTGTTTCCTTTACATACATTAATCCTATAATTGAAAGCCTGACATAGAGTCAGTAGTTAAAGGAATGATGATGAGTTGAAGGATGTCTTCTACCAGAAGATACATCATAGCTACCATGCCCTACCAACACAAAGAATGTATAGAATTATAGAGATAAAATTTGAATTCATTGGTGTATATTTCCAGGATTTCACAATGAATATATTCACAATGAATATAGTCATGCTTGCTATATCAAGATCCTTTCCTAAGAGCCTTTTATAAGGTAGTTCCTCATGGATTATAATTTATGTCTTATCAACTCAGAATTTAAGTTTTCTTTTTTCTTTCTTTCTTTCTTTCTTTCTTTCTTTCTTTCTTTCTTTCTTTCTTTCTTTCTTTCTTCTTTCTTTCTTTTTCTTCTTTCTTTCTTTTTTTTTAGAAGGAAACAGTAGGGTGGGGCGGAAGGAGAGGAAGAAAAAGAATCTTAAGCAGGCTCCATACCCAGTTCAGACCCCATGTAGGGCTTAATCTCACAATTATGAGATCATGCCCTGAGCCAAAAGCAAGAGTTGGATGCTTAACAGACTTAACCATCCAGTTGCCCCCAGCCTTTAAGTTTTCTGCTCTGGAAAATTCTACCCAGGAAAACTCTTTAAAATAATCTCACTTCTCCTGATCATGGTCAGCTTACTTACCCTCATGACAGTGACTCATTCATTTCTTCAACAGATGATTGCTATGTCTTTTAGATGATTGCTATGTCTTTTAGTGTCTAAGAGACAGACAAGATTTCTACTTGCACAGAGCTTATAGTATTGTTGGAGAAAGGAGATAATACAAAGCAAATAGCCATAGGTTTAGTCCATACTATGGGATTCTACGTAAAATAGGGAGATGGGACAGAGATAATCTCGGGTAGTGGTTTGGGGAAAGATAGCTTCTATCTTAGGGTGTTAACGAAAGACTTCTCAAAGCCTTTGAGGTCAGATCTGAAAGTAGAGGGATAAGCAGGTGAGGAAACAATAAATGCAAATGCCCTGTAGAAACAAAAAGAGTTGCCCTGTAAAACAGACAGGAAAAAAGCCAGAGGGACTGGAATATGGTGGATGTAGCAGGAGATGAATTTGTAGAAATTCTCAAGGCTGATCATATTGGGCATTGTGGGTCATACCAAGGAATTTAGTAAAATCTAAATTTTACTAAATTTAGATTTTAAAATTTAGATTTTACTGAAAATTTAGATTTTAAAATCTAGATTTAGATTTTAAATTTAGATTTTAAAATTTAGATTTTAAATTTAGATTTAGTAAATCTAAATTTTACTAAATTTAGATTTTAAACAAAGTAAAAATCTTTGTTTACAAGGAGAACCTGCCTCTGGAGGTTATTAAATAGGAAAATGAAATGACGTGCTTCATTATTTTAAAAGACCATCTGGCTGCCGAAAGTCTTGCCTCAATCTCTATACCCCATCTCGTGATGACATCTAGCACGTAGCACATAGTAAACGTGGAACAACTAAGTACAAATTATCCATTTTACGTTCAGTATCTCCTCCCATATAATCTCACTTTTTTGACTATCCCTTGTTTCCTGTTTCCCTGACCACAGGGACATTTCCAATTTGTGACAACTCAGCTAAAGCATTACTTACTGTTTCTGGGAGCCTTCCTACCTTCAGACTCTGCATCCTGTTTATCTCTGCTCAGTCTCTGGCCCAGGGTATTAGGTGCCTCACAGAGCAGGAAGCTTTAAGATACTGTTCTCCCTTGGGACTCAGCAAGCCATAGGCCCCTACATCCCTTATTTTAAAACTGGGTGGAGATTTCAATATTCTCAAGTGAACGAATACAGAAAATAAGTGGGACAAGTGGGAATTCTTGACAATAACAGTTTCTATTAGATGTACATCAGATTATGTACTTTGAAGAGAAGAGCAGGGACCCGTATGGATCATTCCACATAGATCATGCTTGAACTGCAGGGAAGCTGCCTTCTGTTGGGATCATGTATAAAAGCCTGAGAAATGGGTGTGAAGAATGAGAGGCATCAGCAGTTACCAGTTAGATGCTCTGCAAACACAGCAATTGATATTTCTATTTTATCTTATTTTTTTGATTTTTATTTATTTATGATAGTCACACACACACACACAGAGAGAGAGAGAGAGAGAGAGAGAGGCAGAGACATAGGCAGAGGGAGAAGCAGGCTCCATGCACCGGGAGCCTGACGTGGGATTCGATTCCGGGTCTCCAGGATTGTGCCCTGGGCCAAAGGCAGGCGCTAAACCTCTGCGCCACCCAGGGATCCCTGATATTTCTAATGTAACTGTGGAGGACAAGCAAAAGAGATGGTACACATAAGAGGTTTTTTTTTTTTTTCTGAAAAATCAAAGACCAAATAGGAACCAGATAAAAGAACTGGAAATCCCCTTGTACTTGCTATTTTTCTTTTTTTTTAGTTGCTTATTAGAAGTAAGAAAAAGGATGGGAAAAGAGCAGATAGGACCAAGTGCTGCCCACTGAGATTTAGTGCAACTGTTAAATAAGACAATCAAGAGAAAATGAAAAAATGGGAGCCAAAAAAAAAAAAAAAATGGGAGCCAAATCCTATCTCTCACCGGACAGAAGCAGGTCTCAGTCATTAGTAGGAAGAGGAGGCAAGCAGATGGGAAAGCCATTAGGACTGGAGTCAGGAGTTGTGAGTCCTGAGCTCTACTGTTCACTGATATGACCTTGGATGAATCTGTTAGGTCACTTTGAATGAGCTGGTTTATTCAACTGGAAGAGAAGGATGATGATACCATCATGGGCAACAATTTCACAGGTTTCTTATAGCAAATGAGATAAAATTAGCATAACTAATTTGTTAGTATCATTTCAGTAAAAATAGGCGAGACTCCAATGATGGTGGGAACTGCTCCAGCCTTCCTACTCACCATCCCAAATTAGAAACACTTTCCCCAAATCTCCTTCCAACACACCTACACCCTCATCTCTTCTTCTCTCTTTGCAATTACTTTGCTGAGCAGCTTTCCGATGGCCCACCATTGCTCTAGCCAGCTGTAGGGCAGCTCAGGTGGCCAATCTGATTTTAAGTACACTGGGTGAGCCGGTGTGTATTGGCATTGATTTTTTTTTTTTTTACAGCTTGTTTTGCTGCGTTCACCAGTTGGCTCTTCTCCCTGTGGATTCATTCACTCAGCACTTTTCCACATTTTACTTTGTTTTGCAATTATCCTGACTGACAACTATTTGTAGTATGTGATGTTACTAAACAAATGCAAACTCTGCTTTCCCACATCCTGGAAAGGATGGACTCTTTTTTAGAGTTCATTTAAAATGGGCTCCAATTATGCATTAACCAGTGAAAGACCCACGTGACCAAACAAAATCTCTGTTTTAGCATTTGAAATCCCTGCAATAGGCTCATGGTAAAAACAAGACCAAGAGATAATCAGAAGGCTTGGCTGTTGTTCATTAAACATAAGTAGGTATTGATTTCCCTTAGCTGAGCTTTGAAAACATAAACCACCCACAGCACATGTGATTTTCTTACCTGGATGTTATAATGGTTGAGGAGTTCAGTTCGCTGGCACAAGCCACGGCCACTGTAGTAGGAATGAGTCTCCGAACATGGCTTAGGATCTTGTTACCAAGTGTCTGGGGGCAGGGAGGGAATAAGAAAAGAAAGTTATTAAAAAAAAGAGAACTTATTATTGGGAATCTAGTTTATTTTTAGCACTAATCTCAGGATACAGAGATTTGGAATGAAATGGACTCAATTAACTGAAGATCTCTATGGTTCATGTAGAGAAGGATCAATGAACTGTAAATTAGCCAATTAAAACCTAAAGAAAAATAGTATCTACATGATACATGTTGGCAAACTATGTATCTAGGTTCAGTTCCTCTCAATTGTCTGATGCTGAATTTATAACGGCATACCAAACTCGACTCTCACGTAAGGCCCCATAATTTTCTTCTTTCTTTTTTTCATGATTTTATAGGAAATTAGAATATCTATAAGAATGCAGCAATTCGGGGATCAGATCTAGAGGTATCTAATCTAGATAGTTTTCCCAAAGGTGGATATAAAAGATTAAAAAAGAAAAATAATGAAATAAGACTGTATGTTAGGATATTGTGGACACAATCAGTTCCTCACACAAGTCTTATCAGCCAACCTCCTCATATGAATTTGTTACAGATGCAGTCTTTGCTCTTTGGACAGGGATTTGGGTAATCCTGGTAACTCAGGATTGGAAACCGTTCAGGTCACCAATACAGTGACATAAACGTGGCTGGAAAATTCTGGTGTCATTTCTGGTAACTACCTTGGCTACAGGCAAATTTGGTGGGGAAATCCTATGCTTGTTTTTGTGGGTCCACACTAAGTCGCCATGGAGAAACAGAAGCCCCCCTCCTCGTGCTGCCTGGTATGTATAATGTGGTCCTTAGTTGGTAGCTGTGACAGTAATGAGTGTTTCTTCTTGATCTGAAGTTAGTGCAGCAAGAAGAACAGTGAAGAGTGAACCCCAATTACTGTGCCAAGCTTTGTGGTAAGAAACGTATTAGCTCATTTAATTCTCACAATGTCCCCATGTTATTATTTTCCTTTTTTTTTTTTTTTTTCAATAATGAATCTGGTACAGAGAGGTGCAAATTGCTCATATTTCCACTTCTGAAAAACTTCTCAATAGAGGCAAAGGGCAGTGGATCATTTTAAACTTACCACAGCCACAGCATCACCACTCAGGAGAGACAGCATAAGTGGATGACGTAAGCCACATTGGTCAACAAATCAAAGACGGTCATAACGGGCATGGGTACAGAACTGTACACTGGTCGATTCCTCAGGAGAAAATGTCAAGGACATTTTAGTGTTTGAGTATTTGAAAAAGAACCCCAAGAATACAAGCATTTGCATCCAAATGGAAGATATACTTACAGGCAAAGGTGATGACCCTCCTCAGAGTTTAGAGCAGTTTCTCCAGGACATCTTTTCTCTCTAATCCATTATGAAACTGTCACCCTGAGATAAACAAACTGGTATGGCCTTTGTTTTGGAAAAGTCAATTATATTCACTTTCGTACAAACCTACTTATAGCTATAGAAGGGTCATGACCTACTTATAACTATATAAGGGTCACGAAGCTTCCCATCAGAGAAAGTACCTTCCCTTATGCTTGCTGGGTGACAAAACAAGAAATTCTGAGGCATTAGCAGTGTGGCAGGCAGATTTTGCCTCCCTCAGTCTAAACCCAATATCATGCCTGTGAATATAATGCATAGATGGTTAAAGGAAATTGAGATTACAGATGGAATTAAAGGTGCAATCTGATGACCTGAAGATCAAGAGATTGCTTTGTATCATTTGGAGGAGAGGCAGGAGAGATTGAAATTTTCAGAGGGCTTCTCCTCATCCTTGCTGGCTTTGAATATGGAAGAAGTGGACCATGAGACAAGAAGTGTAGCTGGACCTTAGAAGCTGGGAACAACTCGGGGCGCCGGGGTGGCTCAGTTGGTTAGGCGTCCGACTCTTGATTTCAGCTCAGGTCATGATCTCAGGGTCCTGGGGTCAAGCCCCGTGTTAGCTCCATGCTCAGAGTGGAGTCTGCTTGTCACTCTCTACTCCTGCCCCCACCCCCTGCATGCTCTCTCTCTCTCTCTCATATACATAAATAAAATCTTTTTAAAAAAAGAAGCTGGGAACAACTCTTAGAGGAAAGCAGTGAAATGGGGATGTCAGACCTACAACTGCAAGGAACAGAAGAATCCTGACAATAACCCATATGAGCAAGGAAACAGATTTGCTTCTAGAGTCTCCAAAAAGGAACGCAGCCCTGCCTACCCTTAGATTTTGGCCCTGTGAGCTCTGTGTCTTACACAGAAACAAATAATAAAGGTGTTTGTCTTACACACAAACAAATAATAAAATACATACATACATAAAATGATAAAAATCTACTCTCTGCTATAGCGTGCTGTACCAAATGCAGTGCTACATATATCAACGTGGTCATATCTTAAAAAAGTATGTTGAGAGATAACCAGAACCTACAAATAGATATGTATAATGTAGTGCTATTTATGAAATGACACTACTGTGGATATAGTCATAAATGCATGGGATGATTCATGTTTACATCAGGATAGTTCTTTATTCTGGGAAGAAAAAGGTGGTGGTGATGAGAGGAAGATAGAGGAATGGAGCTTTAGTTCTATTTATATTGTTTTATTTCTTTAAAAAGAAGTCTGATACAGATAGCACCTAGAATGTGTGGTATATGGAATCCTTGTTTTATTTTCTTAAAGATTTTATTTATTAATTTGAGAGAGTACACGAGAGAGAGAGAGAGAGAGAGAGAGAGAGAGAGAGAGAGAGAGAGAGCGCTCCAGCAGAGGGAGAAGCAGGCTCCCCACTGAGCAGGGAGCCCAATGTGGGGCTGGATCCCAGGACCCTGGGATCATGACCTGAGCCGAAGGCAGACACTTAACCGACTGAGCCACTCAGATGCCCAGAATCCTGATTATATTCTGTGCGTTTGAGATATTTCATAATTTGAAAAGGAGTAAATTGTCTGGAAGGAACTAACATATTTAAAGAATGACCACTTGGCAGAGGTAGCAGAAAGAGAAGTGGTCCTTGTCATGTCCACTGAGGTGTTCCTTGGGTGGAAGAGAACCCAAGTCTAGAGCCTTGATTATGGTATCTCTGTTGGGAAAATAACCAGACACCCTGTTTTCTGTGTTCTTTTTGTTTACAATTTATGTGTCTGGCACAGATCGAACTAGTGGAAAACATATTTTTCACAAAGTCATGGAGGCCCAACAACAGTTCTATCTCCCGTCCTTAGTGAATAAAATGGCACTGCGTTCTGATTTTATTGATCAGTCTTAGAATCTGTGTGTGCCACTCTGATGGTTGGATCCATACTTGATGCCAAGACTCATGTCTAACTTTATAAAACTAAAGGCAGAGCCTGAAGTTTCATAAGAGAATGTCAGAACACCTGCCGGGTATCTTCGGAAAGAGCCAATTGGCCTTTTCCTGACTATCCTGTTACTTCAACTTGTGTCTGTTTCTTTCTAATTTCCACATTATGTTTGGCAAAGATTTTCCAGCTCCTAAGGCCTGACTGTTTTTAGTAGACATGTACATTTTGGATAGTTGTTTTGGTTGTAAAGGTTTGCTCCTTTCATCTCTAATATTATCTCCTTAAAGGCAATAATTTTTTTTAAAGATTTTTATTTATTTGAGAGAAAATCGTTTCTTAAAAACAATTGTTTCTAATAACCATTGTTGTTTATTGCTGTGTATTTTGAAAATGTTGCCTGTAAATATTTATCTTTAAATATTTCTGACTTATAGTTTGTCTTCTTAAAAATATTCTTGATTTTGTCGATCCCAAATTCAGACCCTATAGTCAAAATAAAAAAAAAAATTCCTATTGAGATGTCTTTTATGAATAAACAATATTTGGATTTCCTAAAATGGCCATTAGGTTACATAGGTTGGTTTGGATGATGAAATGAGATATTTATGCTGAAAAGCTATTGAAAACAGATTATTTTTTATGATCAGAACATTTAATAGTGGCTACATTCAAAACTCAGTGACACAACTTGGAACTTACTAAATAGTCTAGCTTAGTCTCTGAGAACTAAGGTTGATATTCATGTTATAGAGTGGCTCGTATTTGCTTAACTATTTCATGGGCATATTGTTTGTTAGTTTGTGTATTTACTTACATATGCCTAGGTTTTGGTCTTACCTTTAAAAACATAGTAGGGGATCCCTGGGTGGCTCATCGGTTTAGCACCTGCCTTTGGCCCAGCAGCTGATCCTGGAGACCCGGGATCGAGTCCCACATCAGGCTCCCTGCATGGAGCCTGCTTCTCCCTCTGCCTGGGTCTCTCTACTTCTCTCTCTGTGTCTCTCATGAATAAATGAATAAATGAATAAATAAATAAATGAATAAATAAATAAATAAATAAATAAATTCTTAAAAAAATAATAAAAAAATAATAAAAAAAACCCCAAAGTAGCCAGGGGCACCTGGGTGGCTCAGTCGGTTAAGTGCCTGCTTTCAGCTCAGGTCATGATCCCACGGTCCTGGGATGAAGCCCCAGGTCGGGCTCTGGGCTCAGCAGGGGGTCTGCTTCTCCCTCTGCCTCTGCCCCTCCTCATGTTCAGTGCTCTCTCTCTCTCTGTCTGTCTCTAAGTAAATACATAAAATTAAAAAAAAAACCCAACCCCACAAAATAGATAAAATTAAGATGAGCATTAAGATCTTTGCATACATGAAGATATCCTGAACACTGCTTTCCTAGTTCACATTCATGGTGAATAAATATTATGGTTCCTATAGAATGAAGGAACCTAGTAAGTGAAACACGGCATTATGCTGCTTTCATCCCAGGCACAGCTCCTCACAAGAATCAGCGTTCTGGAAGGACTCTCCATAGAACAAAAGTCCATTGTTTAAAAAATCCTACATTTTCCACTTGATAAAGAAACAGTTTTACATAGTAGTTTTAAGACTTTATCTACTTTTATTTTTCCTACCCTTCTACAACCCATGACTAAAGTGGCTTGGGTTCCCTGGATGGCTCAGCTGGTTATGTATCTAACTCTTGATACCAGCGCAGGTCTTGATCTCAGGGTTGTGAGTTCAAGCCCCACGTTGGGCTCCATGTTGGGTGTGGAGTCTAGTTAAAAAAAAAATACAAAAAAATAAAGTGGTCTGATGAATTTGGAAAATGATCCTTAAAGTAGGATTTGGTCCCAGTGCCTTATTGCATCTTACCAGGCTTCTCTTCCCCTCATGTGGGTAAAGTCAAGTGCACCTACTGCACACTATTTCAGGGAAGACATTCACATAGAATATACTCTCAATAGAATATATGCTAATTGTGGTAGACCTTATTTCAACGTCCCCACAGTTTGTAACGTATAGAAGATTCATAACTGAATAAGATGGAACAGAATTAAACTTAGGAGTTAGATTCTTAGTCCAGCTCCATAAACTATTAGTGGGTAATGAACCTGAAGTTACCAGTTATTTTTCATAAAATTTGTAAGTAAAATCAACTTGAAATAAAGGAATATAATTTTCAGGGACATGAAGGTTCTACGTTTAAACATTTAGTATTATCAGAAATACAAATGACCATTTTCCATAAATACACTGGCCCTTGGCTAAATTTGAATTAGGTTGACAGGCCTTTAAAAATAGCCTATGAAGTCTCATTGATTAGGTTAAGATTCTAAGAGCCTGAAGGGCAAAGTACTATACTCACATATGCAGGAAGTCATGGTCCATTTCCCTGCCTCATACGGGGTATCACAGTTTGTCCAAACAGGTGTGAGAGCAAATTTCATAAACGTGATTGCCTTTATGGCCTGTCCTGTTGGCTCAATGAGTAAAGATGACTAAAATCAGATGAAGACAGTAAATCTAGGAAATGCTTCCGAGACATATGCACAGCTTGTCCTTGGCTTCTGGACGGAGGTTCCTAGCTCTTCATTAACATAAAGTCCCAAGCAGTGGGAAAAAGTCTGGTAATAGCCCAACCAGTCAGGAAAAGCTGAGAGGTGGCATTATTCTAAGAACCTTCTTGGGCGATACAAGTGTGCCTGAGCTCATATGCCCCACTGTGAGACAGATGCTACGTAGTACAGTGATGTTCTGCTTCATTTGGACTTTTTCTTCTTGGTCCTTATCTTGCTTGTCTTCTGCTGGTTCTCCATTACCGAGTGTGACATGCTCACCACACCGTACAGAACAATGACCAGCTGTTTTGTACTGAAAGCATACCTGTACGTTGATGAGAAGAAAGAAAGTTGCTGTTCATGAGATGGTACAGGAAACTTCTGACAACTCTCAAACCAACAACAATAATGTGAAGAATGTTCCTGAAATGCTGTCCCTGAGTGAATACACTGTATGACTCAGTTTTCGGCATCATCCACCCATTTATGTATTCATTTCCAGAAGCAGTTAAAGAATTCAGGAGATGTAGGTTCTAGGAATACAAATAACAAAGCATAGTCCTTGCCCTCAGGGATTTCAGTCTGTTGCAAAAAGTTAGAACACAATTAAAAAATGACTTGGGCTGCAATGAGCTCATGGGGAAGCAGCAACTAACTCGTCTCTGAGATTATGAGAGTGTTGGGGATGATGACTCAGAGTTCTTGAGGCGCATAAGAGGAGGAGTAAGTGGCATTCCAGGGCGTGTTCACAGCATGTGAAAGGCAATGACAAAAGAAAAATGGAGTAGTTTGGTGTAGCTGAAGTTCAGGGCATGGACAGGGTGATGCTAGTGGCAGAGCCTGAAAAGCTACGTAGCTGCTGACTTACAGGTTTTTTTTGTTTTTGTTTTTTTTCTCCATAAGGAGATTAGCCTCTATCCCGTGGATATTTGGGGACCTTTGAAGATTAAACAGATGTGGCATGATACATTCTGTTTTAGAAAGATGAAAGACGTCTGGCATTGAAGGACTGGGCATTTCCTTACAGTAGTTTAAAACATGCATTAAATCCCATCAATTTAATTTTGAGATCTGGTCCTTTCTACCCACTGCAGCCCAGACATCATCTATGGAACCATCTCTTAAGTGGCGCTTGCTGCGCTAGCTCCCTCCAGTCATTTTTAGTGACTTTCAAACATGTAAACTAAGGACACCATATCAGTTCTCTGCTCGAATTTATCCAATAGCTTCCATTACACATATCATGACATTCAAACTCTTCCCTGAAGTCTTACATGATTCAGGCCTCTTCCTACTGCTGTGGCTTCAGCTCACAGCTCCCTTGTCCTCAGTCATTACCTCCAGAAACATTGGCCTCCCTCATCCTCCTCTTCTTCACCTGGCAGGCTCTTCCTCTTCACTGGGGGAAATCTCTCTCTCAGACTTTGCTTTTTAAAAAAGGATCCTAATCATTTTTTAATCTAAGGTAGATCCTTCTCTTCTAATCCCTCTGAAACCCACTATTCTTTGTTCTTTTTCACAACACGAATGGTTAGTTGATGGGATCCTAGTCACTTAAATAAATTTGTGCAATTCTTGTTTGTGTATTGTCTTCCTCTCCCACTAGAATATAACTCTGTTGAGGAGGCTATTTACCTCTTTCATGGCATCACTACTACCTGACACGTGGGTCAATATTCACTAGTGATTTCTAGAATGGATGGAGAGTAAATTTCCCTGTTACACTCCTTGTCAGGGAGAGGTTTCATCAGCAAGAAGTTAAGAAATCTAACACTGTGGATGTTGCTGTCTGAGGTGTGTGTGTGTGTTTCTTAACAAAATGTGTCCAGGGTGTCAGCCTAGCTACTACTTTTAAACCCTTTCTCCCTCTGCTAGCCTACTAGGAATTTTCTGCAATGTTTTCGGTGAAAAACTTTTATAATCTTAAAGGTAGGTTGGGGCTTTTGGTAGAGATCGTAGGGCTTTTTATGCCTACTGAGAGGAAACTTTCCCCTAAGAAATACTTTGTTCACTACAATTCATCCATATGTATTGCATTTCTTCCATCCTAACACACTATTATTTCTAAAGTTTGAAGAATATTTAAGGGAACATTTTTGAGTACTTGTCACCAAATTGAAGAACCACTATTCCAAAATCTAAGTTTGCCTAGAAGGAAACAAGCACAGGTGTTTCTCTGAGTCTCTGAAAACAGTATTTAGTAGCCTCTAAAATGCTTTTGTACAGACCAGACATGCCATATGAATCCCTGAAAACTCCTTAAACTTCACATTAATGGGAAGCAACTCACAGCAGTAAAAAGGTATAGAAACAGTAAAGAAATAGTAAAGAAAAAGGAATCATTCTTGTTCTTTTGAGAGAAAAATTTTAGTTACAATAGTCAAGATATAGAAAAGATTTAAATGTTCCTCAGTGGATGAATGGATAAAAAAGATGCGAGACACACACACAGAGAATGGGACATCACTCAGCCATGAGAAAGAAGGAAATGCTGCTATTTACGACAATATGGATGGACTTTGAGGGCATCATGCCAGGTGAAATAAGCCAGAAAGAGAAAGAGAAATACTGCATGAGATTACTTATGTGTGGAAGCTAAAAAAGAAAAAAAAAGACTTATGCTCACTCACAGAAACAGACTAGAAAAGTGGTTGCTAGGGGCTGGGGAGCAGGAGAAATAGAAAAAGATTGGTAAGAGGGTACAAACTTTCAACTATCAGTAAGCTCTGAGGATCTAGTGTTAAACATGATGATTATAGCTGACATAACTACATTGTTTAATTGAAATATGCTATGAGACTAGAGCTTACGCTTTCTCACCCCCCTGCCCCCCACCCCCCAGAAAAGGTGAAAAAATAAAGAGAAAAATAAGGTTTGACAGGCAATGCAAAGTACAGTTTCCTCCTGTGGTATGACAAAAATCCAGAGCATGATTTTATCTTAATAAATCCTATCAGAATATAAGATCCACAGGATGAAACTTAATTCTAATTGGTGAAATGCCAGAAAGCAAATCCATATTCCATCCAATCATTTTATGTTCTTTCTAAACAAAGTAGAGTATCTGGTCATTTAAGCTGTACTCTCACTTAACCACATAAATCAATATAGAACCAATTATTTTTTTTCTTTTTGTATTCTTGATGAGGGGAAGAGCCTTCAAACTGAAGTTGAAGAGTACTTGCAGCTCTTTTGTGGGCACTTCCCCATTTGCTCAGTGTCCCAAAATACTGTCATGAAGGAATCCGGAGCTTTGGATGCATTAGCTACTATAAAAAAAAATCTCTAGGTCAGTAGTTGAACAAGAGGTGGGACAGTTTTTGAGAACAAAGTTTCTGGAGGCGCTTGGGTGGCTCAGAGGGTTAAATGTCTGCCTTTGGCTCAGGTCCTGATCCCAGGGTCCTGGGATTCAGCCCTGCATCGGGCTCCCTGCTCGGGGAGGAGTCTTTTCTCTCTCCCTCAAATAAATAAAAATCTTTTTTTTTTTTTTTTTTTTTTTTTTAGAGTAAACAGTTTCTGGGTAGCTATTTTGAGGATGATAGTTTGAACTTTTTCTACATTTTTTTTGTTTGTTTCCATTTCATGGCAACTTCTAGTTTTAAAGATATACCTACTCAAATCTCTCTAAGGGTATTATTTATACCTATTTTAAGGTTGTCTTCTGGTTAGTCTTTAATTTTCTTAGTTTTTTTTTTCCTTTAAATGTTGAATTTGGGTATTCTTTATATAGCTGATATCCTTAAATCATGAGATTTTGGTGGTCACAGTGCCTTGCATCTAGAGTTCATAAGCAAAGCCTGAGCAATACCATACGGTTTCTATGTAAGGTTCCTTTTTAATATATATGTATTAAATATATATATATCAATATATATATATTTTAAGACTTTATTTATTCATGAAAGACTCAGAGATAGGCTGAGACCCAGGCAGAGGGAGAAGCAGGCTCCTCACAGGGAGCCCGATGTGGAACTCAATCCCAGAACTCTGGGACCACGCCCTGAGCCAAAGGCAGATGCTCAACCACTGAGTCACCCAGGCATCCTTCTTTCTAATATTTTAATGTACCGTAACCCAAGCCCCCAACAAAACTGTGCTTACGTTGAAACACACATTTTAGATGAAATAATAAACCAATGCTTTAAAAACTGACCTGGAAATAGAGATATTTTGGTTAAATTTGTAGATTATATAGTCTTTTATGATAATCTGTTAACACTTTAAAAATATTTCAGTTATATTCATTAGTGAGTAGGTGCATGGTTGTACCTAAATAGTGACAATTAGTTAATCTTTGTCAAGTTGAAGGGAGGAGGCCTGTGGCTTTTTGCATACTTTTCCTTGGCCCAGTACCATTCGACATTTTAATTAGTAACTTAGATGAAATTACAAAAGGCAACTTTGTAAATTTGTGGATGAGGAGCTGAGAGACTCCAGATTTAGGAATCAAAACTATCCTGAGTGGCTGGAACTAGGAATGAATTTAGAAAAATTAAGAGGGATTAAGGCATAGTGTCATATATGAGCCAAAAACCCAACTCAACTTTGTGAAAAAGGAGAGATAAGGCAAAACAGCATAGTTAGAAAAGACAGGATTTTTAGCTCATTTTAGTTAAATATCAACTCAGCAATGTCATGTGACTACTAAAAATAGCTCTTAACATATTAATTACAAGGGAGGAGATATCCCAACTGTGCTAATAAGACCTAAATGGATTAGAAGTATCACATGCAGTTATGGGTACCATACTTTAAAATACAGACCATACCTCTTAAATAGCCATTGAAGGAAGAAGGGATTAAGGTATAAAAACAAAAAAGTCATCAGGGACAGAAGAGTTCCCTGGAAATATATAAAAGAGCTGTCATGTGGGGGAGAGAATAGATGGACTCTATCTCAGTGTTTAGAACCAGGAGTGCTGATGAAAATTGAAATAGCACACACACACAAAATTCAATTTTTGAAAACCAGAAAAATCTAGCCTATGCACCATGCCCTAATTATGCCCTAACCAAATCAATCAAAATTTTCTGTGTATTCCTTCTCCGCAGGTTACTTGGCTTCCAATTTTTGAGGTTAGGTTTTATCTTGATGACTTCAGGCTTCTTAAACACCCAGACAACACTTAAAACCTAGGGTCAAATCAAAAAGTGGAAGGATACTGAAGTCATTCAACTGCAAACGGCAGGACCTCTCACAGGTTACTGATATCGAGGTAGAAAAGATAGGACAGAGCTTCTATCATAGATTATCAAAATATTAGTTTGTCCTAAATGATCCTAAAATTATTAGCAAGAAGAAATAGTACAGGTTTATGTCTACATTGGCTCTATGTCATAATTTTTCTCCATGCTGGTATCCTCGGATAGGGAAATAGATTTTTAAATCAATCTAGAGAATGGACAGCACTGTCTAGAGATGAAGAACATTGCTGGGTAGGGATTAGGTTCCCTCATCATCAGTAGACAATTTTTGATTGTGAGATATGTGTCTATTTAATGTCTTTATTTGGGGAATTTGAAGCATAACCAGGCATAATCATTCTTTTCAATCTAGAGATTCATGAATTGTATGACATCAAATTCTAAAAGATAAAGGATGCCTGGGTGACTCAGTCTCCAAATATTGATTTCGGCTCAGGTCATGACCTCAGGGTCATGGGATCAAGTCCCAGGAAGGGCATCGTGCTCAGCAGGGAGCATGCTTGAGCTCTCTCCCTCTGATCCTCCTCCTGAGCAAGTGTGCACACTCCCTCTCATTCTCTCTCTGGGAGAGAGGGAGAGGGAAGAGGGAAAAAGAAGGAAGAGGGAGAGGGAGAGGGAGAGAATAACCAAGGGCACAGACTTATGCGGGGCTCGATCCTGGATCCTGAGATCATGACCTGAGCCAAAATCAAGAGTCCGATGCTTAACCAACTGAGCCACCCAGGCGCCCCTTTAAAATTTTTAAAAGATTAAGAATGAAATTGATAACAAGAGTAAAGACAGCATAATTTTCCAGGAAAAGGATGAGAAGGGACAAGCCAAGCAAAGGAATTTCATTTTTAAAAATAAATCTGGGTCTTTGAAATTGAAAAAAAAAAAAAAAAAAAAAAGATCCAGGGGAAAAGGGGAGAAAAAGCAGGAGATTGGGGACTGGGCTTTCAGAGATGGGAGTTGAGACTGTAGAGAACAGTGAGATGTTTGTGAGGATTGGTAACATCAAAGATGATCGATTCTCCTGTTCTCCCAATTGGCTGTAAGTTTTCCTCATATATTAGGAAATTAAGTATTTGACTGGGGTGGGGAGGGTGAGCAGAGAATTACAGACCTGATGAAACCAGCTCTCGCTGCTGGCTACTGCCACCACCACATCCAGTCCTTCATAGTGATGCCAACTTCGTTAGCCTAACTTCCAGCAAATCAAGTCTTGCTTCTTGTCTCATTCCCACATCAGCTCTGTCTTATGCTGTCATAATTTGAGTGTTTGCCCCCTTTTAAAGTACTTTAAAAAGCTGAGTGGTAGATTCAATCTACTAATCTGATTATCATATTTAAGTGATCTTTCTAAAATGCAAAACGTGGCTAAAACTGTTTTGGGGATTCAAGTGAATGCGAAAAAAAAAAATTCAAATTTCCTAATCAAACCTCAGTTCGGAGACTGTATATCCTGAACAGACATAAGGAACACAGATCTGTGAACCTAAAGGGAAATTATTTTATGTGTAATTCTCCTGCATTTCTTCAAACAGAGTCGTGAGCTTTAGCACAGATAATGGCCTGGATGGTTTGTTAAAACAGATTTCTGATCCTTATTATCCGAGATTGATCCGGGTTTGAGGTAGGGGCCACAAATTTACATTTCTCACAAGCTACGGGCGATGCTAATGCAGCTGCTCTGTGGAGTACACTTGTGGGTAATATTCTTTTAAAATATACTGCAAAGAACGCCACTTTCAGATTATTTAGTACCAGCTTGTTAAAATAGATAATTATAGATTAAGTCCCCTCCTTGAGTGACTGAATCTTAATGTCATCCTACTACTTCTGATTGCTGTCATACTCCCATATCGTAGTACAATTTAGTATTTCTCACTATCTTTCTGTTTGAATATTATGAAATGAAACTTTATATATTACAAATACAAAACTAGTACCGCTTGTCATATGGAGGTCATTTTCAAATAAAATGCAATAAAAAAAAAACTACAAAATTCTGGCTAAATACGGTTTCTTAAGTTCTGAGCCTGAAGTCTATTTTTCTTAACAAGGGGGATTAAAAGAACACCGCACAATTGTGACATTCTCCTTTACTTATTTAAAAAGGCTCAAAGAAGAACTGAAAAGAATTTCCTGTTTGACTTAAATGTTATTTGGTGCTGTGTCTATGTACTACCTAAAACGATCCCATCTTCTCAACTTATTTCCCAAATTAAATCTTTATCCTAACACTTTAAAAATAAGAGATATGATAACTCGTATACTTAATTGGTTTCTATTTTTCCCTACTAATTTCCATATTTCTCAGAGACATAGTAATGAGGCACCACGGGTTAATGTCAAGCTCCAAATGGAGATTAAAATACTAAATATTTTAATAAAATATATAATTGCCCCCATGCTTTCTGGTCATTTTTACTCTTCTTCTTTTTTCATACGGTGGGTCTGGTCCTTCTTGAAAGTCTGTACTTTCAAATTTATCCTGCATCACGGTTTTTGATGACATTACTAATAAACATTTTCAGAAGAGCAATTATGCCTTGTAAGTTTTCATTTAGTGACATAAACCAAAACAAACCAAAACAAAACAAACAAAAAAAACCCCACTTCACATTGTATCATTATTGTTTTGGCTAAACTTGAACAAGTTAAAAAAATAAAAAAGCAGCCTTGATACTATGCAGCAGTTAAAAAGAATGAGTTAGATTTATACATGACCTGGAAGGCTGTGCATGATGTACTATTAAGTGCAAAAATTAGGTTGTAGTATGATGTATTGTAATAATATTAACGAAAAACCCTTTCCCAAATGAGCATATACATGTCAGTAGGAAGAAGGGTATAGAAGGATAAATATTGTGCTGTTAGTTTTAGTCACCTTGGTTGCTAGCTGAGGTTAGAAATGAGGGCAGAAACATATGTTGAAAGATTTTTTTCTTCATCTCCTTTGTATCATTTGACCTTTGAAACTTTTTTTTTTTTTTTTAAGAATTCAATGAAGAAGATTTAAAAAATGTAATCTGGATAACACAGTTTAATGCATAACCTTTTGGAGAGGATTTGAACCTGGCACTCTATGTTAGAAATGGTGCGCTAACTCTAATTTGAGTATAAAGGTTAAAGTTCCAAAAGCCAAACTGTATCTTTGACAAGTAATAAATCATCCACAAGGAAAGTGAATATGAAAATGGCTTCCATGAGCAATGCATGACACCTCAAGGCATTGTGATATATGAGAACTATTACATTTAAAAAATAATTTCAATTAACCAAGGAGACAAAACAATGGAACCATGTAGCAAAACACAAACTTTCCAATATATTAATTTAAAAACATACTATAATGTTATGGAAGAAGACTAATATTTACCTGAAGAAGAAACTTCAATTAAAACTTCTAATATTCATGTGGATTTTATAAAAACGACATGATAAAGGCAACAGAAATATAAAATAACCTCTTATAGAAAGACTTTTCTTCTTGAAAAAGAGTCACTTATAAGTTTTTATTTTGAAATGAATTTAAAGGTTGTGATCGAGAAACCACAAGTATTTCCGGGTAAGGCTGAAGACCCATTTGCTTGTTATCTTTCAACTTTTGTACTATAATTCTGGCAAATTCTTCTCCTTGGATGTCACTGGTGTCCAGTAACTGTCTGACTTTTGAGGTCCTTGTAGGTTTAGTACTAACGAGTTCATAGTCCTCCTTCATGATCAAGTCCCTGGACAGGAGAGCATCTAGCGACTGGTTAAGGCAGGCTTCTGTCATCTGGCTCACAATGTCTTCCCTTTTACTCTGGATCCACTGCTGGGCTATGCCAGGCTGTAATCGCTCTGCAGAAGAGCAAAGGATAACAAAGCAGTTGAGGACAGCTCTATGGCTATGAGTAAAACTGGATAAAAAAGAAATAATGAGGAGTAAAACCTAACTTTCTGTGATTATGCTAATAGGGAATACAGGAATTGGGGGATGCTGTTAATTTTTGGGAAACACTCAGATATTTGGGTTATCTCTTCTTTTCCCTTCAGTTCCCTTCCCAGAAAAAGTCCTTTTATATGTTTATAAATCCATGGGGGTAAAAACCCAATCTATATTATACATAGAGATGAGCACTGGGTGTTATTCTGTATGTTGGCAAATTGAGCACCAATAAAAAATAAATTTATTATTAAAAACAAAAACAAAAAACTTTACTTTTAGTAACATACTAAGTCACACCTCCCTCCCTAGATAGATGTTCATGGAATACCATGTGGGCCTATTATCACATGTCAGCACTCATATCTTCTAGG
Source organism: Canis aureus (assembly GCF_053574225.1). NCBI lineage: Eukaryota > Metazoa > Chordata > Mammalia > Carnivora > Canidae > Canis > Canis aureus. The sequence continues at coordinate 6,566,524 of NC_135638.1, forward strand.
ATTGCAAGTGCTTTCCTATTTAAGAAGGTATGTGTTTATTGTGTTGAAGAAATAAAGATGAATAAAACTAACTGTGTGGGAAATCTACTGAGCGTACAGTTGTAAGGTAAAGAGCATCATTTACAAGTGTTAAATATTTACCTGTGTTTCCCTCAGCTGAGAATGGATTTATTACTGTTAACGCGCATGGGGTGGTCTTGTGATCACAAAACGTCCACTTCTGAGCTGCAGAGATGTTACTATTGCAACTGTGATTTACTGGATAGTGACACACCGGAGAAAAGTCTTGAGTTTTTCCTACAAAACACAACATCTTCATTAGGGGTAGAAGAGTCCTTAGCTATTCCTATTAGCTAAAATATCAACATCCTGGTCATACGAAAAATAGTATTGTCTTTAAATTTTCAGTTATTAAAGCTGGTTCATAAATCTAGTTCTAAAGGCAAATACATCTTAGAGCAAAAGAGGGTTTATAATCAATGTTTTTACCTCATGTCTATGTTTGTTGTATGTGAATCATAAATCATTGGATTTTACTTCTTCACATGATCCCTAATGTTTTCTGTGTCTTCTTCCTCCTTCTGTACTTTAAATGTGTCCTCTAAATCTATTTATGATGTGTGCCTTCCTATACTCATTTGGTATAATCCTATTCAACCTCAGGGCCCCAGATACCAGCTTTCTTCCCAAATCTACGTAATTAAATGCTCTATCTTCATTGAGCCTTAGCCTGACGTTTTCAAAAGTCCACTGGACATCAACCTTATATGCGCTAAGAACCTCAGATTTGGCAAAAAAAATTAAAAACTTGATTATTTAACTCTAAAACCTCTTTCATCACCTATTTTTGTTAACAGCACCAATATTCTCCCAGTCGCCAGGCTTGACAACTTGTTCAGCTTTTTTTTTTTTTCTCTTCCTTCCTACAAGTAGAAGGCTATGAAGTCCTTCAGTGTGTCCTCTATAACATCTCTTTCATCCTTTCTCCCTTCTTGTACTCTGAATCAGGGCTCAGAATCTCTCCTGTGTACTACAGTAACAGACCAACAGTCTACTAATTGGCTTCCCCACCTCCATTCTCTTTTTCCTTCCAAAATAGTCTACATATTCCAGCTAGGATGAATCTTTCTATAAAGCAAAACAACATTTATCATGTCACACCCTTGCTCAAATATTTGCAATAGTTGCTCCCTACCCACATGAAAAAGCCCAAATAGCTCAGCCTAGTGTTAGAACTTAGGATGATAGGACTCCACCTATTGATCTTTTACCTCCTTTCATTCATCCTCTTTACCAGCTAAATCCAACTACTCACTTGCATCTGTGGCTCTATGTTGTTCCTTTTGCCTGGAATGCCCATCTTTATAACTATAGGTCCAACCTTCTGTCAGAAACAATTTCTTCAGGATGACAACATGGTGGAGTGACATGAAAATATTTATCAAAAGACCTGGCTTCAAGTCTTGGATTTGCCAGCTACTAACTATGTGATCCAGGAAGTCTTGATCTTAAAAATCTGTAAAATGAGGAATATCTCCCTCACAAAGTTGTTGTGAAATACTTTGTAAAAAATATCACTTTTCCAGTGTATTACCACAGCTCTACATCCATAGCTCTTATAGTCTCTATCGTCGCTGTCTATCTCATACCATGGTTACTTAGAAACATTTCTCTTATCTTAAAAGGTATATTTTTATATATCTTTTCACAGAGCCTAAGACAATGTCTTCAATATTTTAATGTATTTTTAGAACATCCCACTATTATTTTCTCATCTTTAGATTCTGACACTTCTAAAAAATGAGTTATGACTACAGATCAAAGACATGTTCCATGCAAACATAACTGCTTAATATGGAAAAAAAAGAAAAAGAAAACTTGCAAGTAATACTGATTGAAAAATTTACGTACTAGATAAAAAATTATTATCTTGAGGAGCTGACAGGGATTCCGAGGCTCCAGTAGAAACACTATTTTCATGGGGCTGAGAGGATCCACACGATTCCTAAAGTAAATAGAAGATAAATGATTCAGGTGAATAGAAAATCATTTTCAAAGTTACAGAGTTTCTAAATAGTTCTTGCTTTTGGTTTATTATAAAAAAAGAATAAAAAACGGTTACAACTTACACCTTACAAAATTAAAGAAACATACATGTAAAATAACAAGTCTTATATATTCTTGGGAGAAATTATTAATTTGAAATACGAATGAGTGCTACTAAGGAAATCTCTCCTTGTAGCTAGCCATGCAAATGGCATTTTTCCCTTCATTAATCACTGTAAGAGGTAAGGACAAAGTTGTATTATAGCTAGTTTACATCTATGTAAGGCGGCATAAACATAATGGTAAAAATGTAATCAATGATTTGCCTGTGGACCACACTGGAACACCATTCGTTATATGAAATAATGACAATGGCAAACAAAGAAGCAAGGACTATGTATGACTCAATGAGATAAACAGTGGCGTGAGAAATAGGAGTGCTGGATTTGGGAATGGAGATTACCATGGGCTACCTAATGAATCCTAAAATCTCTTCCTGGCTTTAGCTTCCCACATATACAGGAAGAAGGAATTAAGACTAAATGAGTTTTCGTATTCTTCTCACATTTTGAGTTTATCAACTTTTTTTTTTTTTTTTTTTTTTTTTTACCTCCTGTGGTCCATGAGTAACAGGTATGTTCAGAGAAGACTCCATTTCCTTCTTGTCACATAAGTGAAGAGTGCTCAAAGCACTCTGTAACTGGAATGAATGCATACAAGTTCTTTAGTTGGAAGGGATTAGGAAATTATATGAGTAAAGTACAATCTACTTAACATACTTTATATGCTTATAAAAAAATCAGTGGAAAGTAAAGTTAAATCATTTGAGGCTATAATATATAATGTAAAGGTAGAAACAGTATAGGAGTAGTAACTTTTGAGAAACAGACTTTGAATCCCATTTCTCATTAGTTGGTTACCTTGAGCAAATTTATCTTTAAACATGCTGGACTGTTTTAGAGATTAAGTGAGATAATGAATATATAGTATCTGATACAAGCTAAGTACTTAATAAATTTCATTTGTGTAAGTATATGTGTCTATCAAAATTATGAAGCATTTACTCTATTTTAGGTACTGTGCTGGCAAGTTATAGCACAGTATAGATAAGAAACTGAGGGATGGAGTAAATAAAGGATACAGGGTATCCTAATGGAATAGATAAGAAACTGAGGGATGGAGTAAGTAAAGGATACAGGGTATCCTAATGGAACTATGGGGACCATGTAGCCAATCAGGTTGGTTTAGAATCCCAGGATACCTAACTGTTGGATTTTAGGCATGAGACTTACTCTCAGTTTACTCATTTGCAAACTAGAAATAAGAATACCTATTTTGCAGGATTACTTCAGGGAGAATTATAAACAAAAAAGTTCTAAGATTACTTAGCAATCATTCAGTAAATGCTAGCTATTAGGCAGATGATTTATTTATATGCTACACTTTTGTATTAAAATCATTTAGTGATTTACCCTGTCTCTATACGCCAGTTGGATTAGCTGCCATCACTAGTGAGTGATTTAAAAAACAAACCTGTCAGTGTGCTTTTCTTCTCTAAACCAACATAATGTCAACGTAACTTTAGAACTTTAGAAATTGGTGGGCGCTACATTCAGGCCTCCATTATTCATACTTATGACTGTTTGCTTCATTACATGAGTAAGGTATTTTAGGAGGAAAAAAATACTATTCATCTGTATATATAATCTACCCAGCATAGTACTTTGTACGAAGCAGTCCAATGAAGATTTATTAAATACATTCTTTTAAAAAGATTTTATTTATTTATTCATGAGATACACAGAGAGAGGCAGAGACACAGGCAGAGGGAGAAGCAGGCTCCATGCAGGGAGCCCGATGCAGGACTCGATGCCAGGACCCCGGGGTCACACCCTGGGCCCAAGGCGGATGCTCAACCACTGAGCCACCCAGGCATCCCTGTTAAATATATTTTTACATGAACCTATTGAATTATTCTTTGGATATAACTCTGTTATAGAAGGTTTTTCTGTGCTTTTATATTTATTGAAACATTTTCTGATAATGCAATATCCTTGAGTTAGCAACATCATTTTTCATAACTGATGTTATGATAATTCAAATTATTTATGAACGAGTAAGTCAACCCCAAGAAAGAAATGAAATAGAATATTAAGGAAAAACTTCTTTTGGTTCAGTTTTTACTACTTAAGATGTAGGAAATGCTGTCTGTAAAAACACGAATTATGGGACATGGTTCAAAGAATTGAAAAAAATGTAGGAACCTCAAAAAAAAAAAGAAAAAAACCATATCACTGTAACTGGTGGTGGTAATTTTCAGAAATTTCTCCCTCCCTCTCCCCTTCCCTCCCTCACTGCCGCTCCCCCTCTTTCTAAGACTTTATTTATTAGAGAGAGAGAGAGAGAGAGAGCGCGCGCGCGCGTGCGCGCGCGCGCACAAGTGGGGGGGTGGGTAAAAACAGAAGGAAAAGAGAAGCAGGCTCCCGCTGAGCAGAGAGCCCCGCTCAATCCCACAACACTCAATCCCACAATTTAGAGATCACAACCTGGGCCCAAGGAAGACATTTACCTGAATGAGCCAACAGGCATCCTGGTTTTCAGAAACTTGATTTTATTTAAAAAGCCTAAATTTCTTCTAAAAATTACCAGTTGTTAAATATAGATCCTAATGTTTCAGTTGTTCAGTTGTTTGGGGAACAAAAAAAAAAAAACTGGAATAGTTCTCTTCCATTTTATGAACAAATTCTTCTATTCACATTTGCTTGGCAGAAGAAGAGACAGTTGTAAGGAGAGAAAAGAGAACTGAACAGATAAAGCAAAAAAAAAAAAAAAATTACAGAAGTTTGTAGCTACTAAGAAGTAGAGAGGCTGCAATGTTCTAGAAAAGACTGTACCTACTCAGAAGCAGGGAGGTCCAGTTAAAAGTTATCAAAATAATTAAAACACAGTTCTTCTTTAGTTTCTCAGAAAACAGGCACTAATACTACCATCATCAATTTTTAGTTTTGCTAAAGGTAGTTGTTTTCTTCATGTATTTCCCTTTCAAACTAACGGTTTTGGCAAAAGGTTCAGCAAACCACGAGAGGCAATCAATGTCATTTAATAATACATAAATTATAGACTATGCTTAATTCACAACTCAAGACTTTGGTTAATAATTGATTATTTTTATTATATCTCAGATGCAATTTAATGACACTCAGCAAGTGCTCAACTATGCTTACTTTGTCCCTAAAGGGCCGTAGTTGCTTTTTAAACAAATTTTGACAGTATTAAGAAAATTGTGCAGTAATAGGTCCCTTCAATTGTTATGATCTACAAAAGCCAGAATGAGTAAATAAGACAATTGTTCTAAGTAATTCGTATCAACTGTCTTTGATTTCTGTAACATGGAGTGTCTGAATGGGAAAACAGAACAAAATAAAATAAAGCATTAAAAGAATACACATTTGGCCTCAATTATTAATACAACTCTATAGCTTAACTTGGCAATAAATCTTTAAAAACCCAAAAACTTTGGTTAAAAAGAAGTGTAAGAACCCAGACTTCTATTACTCCATATATACTGAAACTTTAGCTTAAGAAATATAGGTTAAAAAAAAAAAAAGAACTATAGGTTAAAAAGCCTTAGTGATTTAGGGCATTCACTATACATAACTGGCATTCATTACACATTTTAAACTTACATTTGATATATGGGAGTTCTGGAAATGCCTTTGAAATCAGGAAGTGGCCATTTCAAAGACATGGAAAAGCTTTTTGGTGAGAGAAAACAGTATTCATAGTCTCTGTTAAGCTCTATCACCCTAATACTGTAGAGCTGATATTTGTGAAAAGCATATAGAAGAAAACTAAATTAAACAAGCTGAAAATCTCCATGAATAATATAGAATTGTTTTAAGTTCAATTTCCACTATTTTATTTAGTAATTTACCTTTGTTTTCTTTAGTTGAATAACAGCTTCAAGAAAAGTTATCTCTTCAAATGTCCTGAGAACTGGTTCAAGTTGTATTAAACATTCTAAATAAGGAAAAAAAAATTATATGCGTTCAGATTGCTCTAATCATTAAATTGCAAAAATGTAAATGCTAATATTTCACTGATAAGGCTCTACGTCAATTTTTCCCCAAAATGATGATATTCAACCCTCTTAAGAGCCTTTATTATATGCATATAGATAGAAATACATATCCTGAAATACACCTGAGAATCTAAAAATAAACCCTTATAGTTATGGTCAATTGCTTTTTGACAAAGTTGCTGAGGCAATTCAATAGGAACGGGATCATCTTTTCAACAAATGGTGCTAGGACAGCTGGATATCCACATGAAAAAAGACAAATTTAGACTCTTACCTCACACCGTACATAGAATTAACTTGAAATGGATCATGCGCTTAAATGTAAACATAGGAGAAATTCTTCATGACCTTGGGTTAGGCAAATAATTTTTAGATATGATACTAAGAACAGGATCCAAAAAGAATTTTGATAAATGTACTTCAAAAAAATTGAAAACCTTTGCATTTCAAAAAGCTGTTAAGAAAAATGAAGATAAGCCCCAGACTGGGATAACATTTTTTACATATCACGTATCTGCTAAAGGACTTCTACGTAGAATATATAACAATAATAGGACAACCCATTTGAAAATGGGAATGTAAGATATGATGAGCCATTTTGGAAAATATCTGAGAGTTCTTAAAAATCAAAGATAAATTTGCCACACAACCCAGCACTTCAACTCATAGGTAGCAATCTAAGAGAAATGAAAGTGTATGTTCACACAAAGACTTGCATATAAACAGCCATAGCCATAGTAGCATTATTCATAATAGCCAACAAATAGAAAAAAGCATAATTACGACTACTATAATAATATATAAAATTATTGCTGAAAGCAGAGACCATGGCTCCAGATATAAAACTGAGGATCGCTAACATATGGATGGTATATAAAGCCATAGTCTGGAGTGGATTACCTAGGTCGTGAGTATAGGTAGTACATAGATAGTAAAGGGCTCAGTTTCACGGAGGGAACAGTCATGTCTAATCTTCTGAGAAGCCAAGAAAGATGAGCAGAATTTTCTAACATTGCCATCTTTGGTAATGCCAACAATGTAGCTTTAGTGAGATACGCAAACAGAAGACTGATGTTAAGTTTGTTAAAAACTGAATGAGAGGGAAAGAAGCAGAGACGACAACGGTGGACAATTCCTACAAGGTGTTTAGATTTGAATGGGAGCCCAAAAATGAGGTGGTTACCTGACATATGATGGAGTCGAGATTTTTTTTTCCTGTAAAGATAGGAGATAGTAAAGGAATATGTATGACAGCTGAATGATCCAGCAGACAGGCTGGGATGGGCACTGCAGGGAGTAGAGCAAGAATATAAAGGAACAGAAGCTGGAGACGGTTTGGGGATGGTACCCAGAGCACAAGTGATACATTTACATTTATGTAAGTATATGGACACTTCTTTCCCATAAAAAGTGAAAGAGATCTCGCTTCCCTGTAAAAGAGAGAAGGCAGGAAAGATGGATACAAGCACAACTAAGATGGTAGATGCGGTAGTGGAACTATGAGGTAGTGGTACTCTCTCATGGTTTTTAATTTCTCAATGTCGTGTGAGAAGAGGTGATCAGCTCAAAGATGGAGCATGGGATGGGGTGCAGGAGGTTTAAGGAGGGAGGCTAAGATATTACCCCTGTCTTTTCCTTCTAAGCTCAGAATCCATCGAGAAAAGACCTAGAATAATGATGATGATCAAAGTATCAATCTTTATTACTGGGAAAGATAATTGGGAGGATTTACCTTTAGATCTGTAGCCAATGGGCTTGGAAAGAGTTCACAGCTTTACTCAGCCACAAGCCTCATCTACTTCCACATGGGGGAGCAGTAAATGCAGGCATCCTTTAGACAGGCTGACTTCTAAAAGAAGGAAAAAAACTGAGAAGGGACCAGATAAGCATGCTCAGTTTTTTTCCAAAATTAATAAATGAAGTAATTCTGTGGAAGGGTGCTGAGGGTCATGTAGAAGCTGGAAATGTTCTTCCTATACTTTCCTTCTTGGGGACTGAAATAGAATTTCACCGTCACTTTGGGAACATAAAGAATAGGCCTTACGTGTCTCCTACAATAGTACAAGATGATCAACAGATAGAAGGAAGCAATTCTCAAACTTTTAGGTCTCGGGAGTCTTCAAAATTATTGACTAGCCCAAATAGCTTTGGTATATGTGGGTCATATCTATTGATATTTACTATGTTACAAATTAAAACTGAGAAAAATTTAAAACATCAGAGTATATGAGAACACATTCTATTATTTGTTGGAGCAATAAAACCATCATACCTCTAGCCTCTGGAAAAATCCACTATGTACTCATGAGAGAGAATTTAAAAACATAATCTTGGTATTTATTATTATTATTTTTAAAGATTTTATTTCTTTATTCATGAGAGATGCAGAGAGAGAGAGAAGAGGCACAGACAGAGGGAGAAGCAGGCTCCTCGAGGGGAGCCCAATGGGGACAGAACTCGATCCCAGGACCCCAGGATCACACCCTGAGCCGAAGGCAGACGCTCAACCGCTAGCCACCCAGGCGTCCCAATATTTATTATTTTGAAAACAGTTCTGATTTTGTGACTTCTTCTCAAAGTCTCAGAAACCAACAACCCCAGGGGTCCTTGTACCACACCTTTAGAACAGCTGATCTGTGAGAATGGAGTAGTAGATGTGTTTGAGAAGCATCACAGAATTTTTTTTTTAAGATTTTATTTATGTATTCATGAGAGGCACAGAGAGAGAGAGAGGGGCAGAGACACAGGCAGAGGGAGAAGCAGGCTCCATGCTGGGAACCCGACGTGGGACCCGATCCCGGGTCTCCAGGATCACGCCCTGGGCTGAAGGCAGCGCTAAACCGCTGAGTCACCGGGGCTGCCCAAGCATTACAGAATTTTTAAGTAGTGTTTAGTGTTCAGTTTTGGCAATCAGTAGATTTTAAAGAGTTTATTTGAGAGAAAGAGAACATGCATGAGGAAGAGGAGGGGAAGGAGGAGAAGCAGACTCCTCACTGAGCAGGGAGCCCGACATGCTGGGCTTGATCCCAGGACCCGGGGATCATGACCTGATTCCAGGACCCCAGGATCGTGACCTGAGCCGAAGGCAGATGCTTATAACACTTAACCCACTGAGCCACTGCCCTGACCATTACTTTAAAGAGAAAACCAATAAATAACTCCCACTTCTGGCCAAGATGGAGCAACAGGGTTTTATCTGCCACTCTGCCTAAAACAATTAAAAAAGCTAAAAAAAAACAAAACAACATGACACAATGGGTTTCAAGATCCTAGATACCAGGCAACAAAGGACAGCGATCACTGAGAGACAGGACACAAATCAGGTGAGCCTTATGATTTCACAAGCTTTCTGTGCTGAGAGAGTTTCTAGCTGCAGCTTAAGAGGGAAGTGAGGCGAGGCTTCACTTCTCACTTGAGTGGAAACTTGATTGAAGAGATGGGGCTGAGAGTCTGGGTAGACCAAAGCAGACAGAGTGCACAGGGCAGTACCAGAGAGAGGAGAGGAACAGAGAGAGAGCTCTGCCACGTGCAGAAGGCTCCTGTAAGTATTCAGCAGTGCTGATCAATGCAGGGTGAATCAGGCAGCCAAAAGTCTTTAAAGGACAACAGGGAAAAACCAGGAAGTCTGTAGAGAGGTCCTGCCTAACCGTATGGTTTTGCAAAGGAGCTAGGATTTTTAGAGAATGGAAAAGAAAAGGAGTATCTGGAAGTGGCACTGGGGCAAAGGAGATATAAACCCTCCCACGTAGCTCTGGGAAATAAATAAAACTTGAATCCATTTACAAGCAACTTTTCAGTTTTTAAACATAGTACTGATGTGCGCTGGACACAGATTTTGAATGAAAAATATATTTCACTGCTTTTTCAGTTAGAAAGAGGATTCCCAGTCTGTGGCTTATCTTTTCACTTTTTTCTTTTTTAAAGATTTTATTTGTTTATTCACGAGAGACGCAGAGAGAGGCAGAGACATAGGCAGAGGGAAAAGGAGGCTCTCTGCGTGGATCCTGATGTGGGACTCGATCCCGGGACCCCGGAATCACACCCTGAGCCACCCAGGCGTCTCATCTTTTCACTTTTTCTTAATATCATCTTTTGAAGTACAAAAATTTTCAGTTTTTTTTTAATGCCCAATTCTATTTTTTTCATGGATCTTATTTCTGATGTCATACATAAGAGCTCTTTGCTTAACATAAGGTCATAAAAACTTTCACCTAGGTTTACATTTAGATGATGATCCGTTTTACCTCTGAAATAAATCTTAATTCTATCTAATTTTTCTATCTAGGATTACCACCTTAGTTAGTAAATTGTGAAAGTCTCTTACCTGGTCTCTGCTTCCACTCCTGCCCTTAAGTCAATTTTCCACATACCAACAAGAGTGATCTCTCCAAAACTTAAATTAGGTCATGTCACTTCCATATAAAACACACTTTAACAATGATCCATTGTAGTTGGAATAAATTTCTAATCTTTTTATGATGGCTATCCTGGCTCTCCTTATCTCTCCAATCTCATCTCATAAAATAAAAACAGCAACTGAATTTTTAAAAAAAGGAACTTTAAGCTTGCCATCTAACTTGTGTAATTTTTCAAGAAATATCTTATTCATAGTATATTCACTATTTTTTTTTAATTCAAAAGGTCCTGAATAAAACTGTATACTCACTTAAGAAAGATGGTCTTTCATCTGGATTTTGTGCCCATCCACTTTCTATTAGAGAGATCATAAGTGCTCGATGAGGTATATCAAGTGGCAAACTTTCTTCATTAGTGTTTGGTCGATGTCCTTGTGATACACTATACATGATCTGCAAAGGATTGGTGACTTCTGTCAAAACAAATATATTTCATTCATTAGAAATATATTATGATTCAATATATTACTTAAATATATTCTAAAGTCAACCAAATGAAAATGAGGGAAACTTAAAATCTTAGGAGTAATGTATTGCCCCTAAGATTTTAAGAGAGATCTCTCTCTCTCTCTCTCTCTCTCTCTAGCCTCACCTCACCTAATTAATTTTAAGCTTGGTCATATTTCTGATTTGGTCAATGGGCTATGAATAGAAAAGACCTTAGTAGAAATGAGTGGAACCTCGCATAGCCAAGAGTGGCCACTCACACCTACTGTGAATGAGAAATATATATTTATTTTGTAAGCTACTAAGATTATAAGGTTGTTACACAGCAAGCTGACCCATATAATCCTCAAAATAAAGAAATGGACAATGTTATCAGAAAACTTAAAAATTCTTCTTCAATGTTTGCTGGCTGTTATGGAAGAAGCACTAACTAAATTTTCTAATTAAGAGTTTTAGAGCCTGAATGAATCTTAAAAATAAAAGTTCAAAATTTTCATTTTGCAAATAAAACAATGAAGACCCAAGAGATTTAGTGGCTTGATCACAGAGGTAAGTACCGTCAGAACAAGTACTAGACTCTACGTATTTCTGACCCTTAATTCAGTATAATTTTCAATATACAGTGGATTCAGAATTGATAAATTGTTTTCATAGCGTGTTTTCCAAAAAGTGAATGGTAGGCAAATTTGAAATAAGATAGGCTTTATTTATATAGTACTGGATGCGGCCTACCAACATGAAGTCATCTAGAATGAGGATATGAAAGTACACTTACCTTCAAAAGGCTGTTTTCTGGATAAGACTTCCCATGTGATCACTGCATAGCTGTTTAAGATAAAAATATTACATACAAGACATTATAAACTGACGATGCATAATAAACTAAAACAGCACTGATTTTAAAAGTTGACTGTGGGGGATCCCTGGGTGGCGCAGCGGTTTGGCGCCTGCCTTTGGCCCAGGGCGCGATCCTGGAGACCCGGGATCGAGTCCCACATCGGGCTCCCGGTGCATGGAGCCTGCTTCTCCCTCTGCCTTTGTCTCTGGCGCTCTCTCTCTCTCTGTCTCTCAGTCTTTCATGAATAAATAAATAAATAAAATCTTTAAAAAAAAAAAAAAAAAAAAAAGTTGACTGTGGAGATATCATTTTTGCAAGTGATAAGGTAGTGAAATGCTATATAAAGAATCACCATAGACAACCAAGATGATGACTATTTACATACAGTTTTGTTTTAAAAGGGAATTAATCCAATTTGAAAAATTAGCAAATTACTGTAATAAAAATTTGAAGTTCTAGACAAGGATAATGGGATGATTCTTTAATGACCTCTACACAATTCTATTATTCACACAAAATAAAAAGCAATAAAAAAAAGATGGCCTCATGTAGCTCTAGTCTATTGACTTTTTTTTTTTCTGGTCTAAGTACTGTCTCCTTGGTAGTGTTAACTGTTAACCACAGTTTCCCTCCCTCCTCCCTCCATGTCAAATAAGAAAAAAACCTTTTAGTACTATATTATAAATTGACAGGACAAGATACACTTTAAAGATGCCTTCCTTTCAGCTACTTTTACATCACTGAAAAAAATTTAATTTGAAAAATATTAACCACTGTGGCCTCTATTTTTATCACACTTATGAGACATAGACTAAAAATCACACTTTAAAATTCAGCTTCAAAATTCTGATTAATATTGTTTTTAGACAAGCCAAAGTAATATATTATACCTATATATATCATGCTTGACACTGGCCCTTGATTTTTGTCCAGGTTCATAGTTCTCAGGTGGCATATAGATAATTGTCCCTCCTTCTGGTGAAGATTTACTAGTTCGTGATTGTGAGAGGGACATCGTACGCCATTTTGATAAACCAAAATCTGCGATCTGTAAGGGAAAAAGAGTAAATAATTGAATTTAAACCTTTTTTTTTTTTCTTTAAAAAAACCAAGAACTGACTCTGTTTGTATTCATTGTATTCAGGTATGAGAGCAGAAAAAAGTTCTATATTAATGTTTTATTTCTACATATTGTATCAGTTTCTTAATAAATTAAATTCTTGAGTACTGAGCCCAGTAACTCTAGAAGTAATACATACTGACCTGAAGTTCAGCATAATATCACAAATTTTAAAATGGAGGCTGAGTTTTAAAAAAACAGCAATATTTTTTGTCTTAAATTCTGAATGAGCATATATACCAAATACTACTTTTTAAGACAAGTAGTTTTGCGGCATATGCTGCTACACTTCACAGAGCTGCTAAACTACTGGTATCTAATATGAGTGCCCCTGGGCATTGTTTGCAACTCAGGTTTATATGTTCTTATTTACGATGTCCTGAAAATAGTAACCTTAAATTCTGAGGTAAGTAAAATTCTAATATAGCAGAGGTCATTATTACATGATTTATGTTTGCCCCTAAAAGAATCATATAAAGCATATTTATGTCTATGGCAAGGATTGCTTAAGGAATTATTGGTGACATTTTATACTTTTGATATATCCTCTATAGTTTTGCTTCACTTATAAATTTTGTGCAGATGTCACACAACATCTTATAACTCTCTAACCTTTTAAATAGGTTCCTTGTTTTTTTTTTTTTTTTAATCGAAGACAGAATATGAGAACAGAAACAGTGTTTAAAAGACAAAAGGGTATAGTAAATCCTTAAAAACATTAAATTTAAATTACTTAGACCTTCACGTTGCACAAGTTAGGGTAAACAGAGGGAAATGAACTCTATCCGGCATACCGTTTGTGTTTCAATTATTTGGCCCTTATATTTTTCTGCTAGTTTTAGTAGAAGAAAATTTGCTTAGTGTTTAGATGATTTTGATAATAAAAAAATATTATGGCCCCACGCCAAAGAGAAGAGATAGACTATATGAATTTTTTCATATATTATTAAAATAAAAGGGAAGTCTAAGGAAAAAAATAGGAAAGACCAAGAGAAAACATGGTGCCAATACATACATGAAGAGCTGGTTTGATTCTGAAAAGCAATATACCATGTGGCTAAGAACATGAGTTCTAGAACCTAGATTATTTACATTTATATTCCAATTCTACCGCTTAATTAACTGTGCGCAACTTGAGCAAGTTTTTAAATTTTTCTGTGCTTCAGGTTATCCATCTGCAAACTGGGGATGATAACACCATCTACACTGCAGGGTTGTAGTGAGAAAATTAAACAACTTGTTCTAAGCAAAGCACTCAGAATAGTAGTATCACATAATAAGTGATCCTCATGTGTTAACATTATTAATGTTTTGTATATAGGTTGCTCTTACTCAATTTAATCTGTTCTTCCCACCTACCCTCTAAAATCAAAATCAGCACTACAGTTGCTAGAATAATATGCATTACTATGATAAGTAGAGTTTATTTTTATGCCGCAAGTGAAAAAATGCTAAAAAAAAAATCTGAGATGTGGTCTCACCTTATACCTGAACCATAATTTGCAAATTCCTGGGCTAAATGTTGGCTTGAACAAAGCGTTGTGGAAACTGTATTCCTGAGCTTGCTTCCTTATGTGCTCCTTCACCCAAGATTTTCATCTTTGTTTTCAAACCTGACCTAAAAACCTTAATCAGAATTCTCTCTCTATGAGCTGACTTAGTTTGGCTTTCATGTAGAACTCCACTTTTCCCCCTTTATTACAAATATCATTATGAATATTATTATGAAAGGCATGACTCATTAAATTTGGATCTTCAAACAGAAGGAAAAAAATGAATAATGTGAGGGAAGGAATAAGAGTTCTAAGATTTCTTAAGGTCTTGATAAATTTATCCTTCAGCCATGACGACAGAGAATAAGAACTTACCCATTCTACCTACACAAGATCTTAACATGCGTTTTGAAGCTAAAGGCTTTCTTTTTAAATAAAAAGATGATTTTAAAGATTAGAGGAAATTAAAACACACTACTCATAAAAATCATCCACAATCCTAGCACCCTATTAGAATAGCTATTTTTATTTACATACACTATCCACATCTACAACACTATAAAGTTATTATCAGTAAGAAGTTATGAAGAATAACCCTTAAGTATTCTGGTTTCCACTTAGGACCAACAGAAGAGCAGAGAAACCAAATATGGCATATATAAATATTTTCATTTCAAAGAAGTCTATCACTGGTTCATTTGTATCTAAGGTACACTAATGGACACCTGGCAGATAATCAAACAATGTATTCTTTTTAAAGCAGAAAAGTATCAGTTGACCTTAATCAGGAGTAAATATTTTTCTTTCAGATAACGTTTCTGGTCAACATTCCAGTGAGAAAACTTACTTCAGAAAATGATAGCAAGGTGTCAATTTCCATTTAATTTCATTAAGTATTTTTATTTATTTATTTATTTTTTTAAAGATTTTATTTATTTTTTCATGAGAGAGACAGAAAGAGAGAGAGGCAGAGACCCAGGCAGAGGGAGAAGCAGGCTCCATGCAGGGAGCCTGACGTGGGACTAGATCCAGAGTCTCCAGGATCAGGTCCTGAGCTGAAGGCAGCCGCTAAACCGCTGAGCCACCTGGGCTGCCCATAACTTCATTAATATTTTTAAAGATATTTTGCAATTCATTTAAAGAAGAAGATGGGTAGATTAAGTAACTGCTACTTTTCCATGAGTCAGTGATGAACTTTGACTTTTAAAGGGACATTTATAAAGTAACAAGTAGAGACACGTAAATTGCATGTAAAAGAATGCCGCTAATTTATAGGAATAGTATTACAAAGTTCACAGTTCTGTACGTACTGAGAGTAATAAAAATTATAAAAACTAAACAAAGTCAAACTATTCTAAATTCTATTCATATTAAAGAAAGACCAAGGACATCCTGCTGATCAGTGAAAAGAAGAAAGTAGGAATCATTCCCTATTTATTACTTTGCTTTTGTTTTCTCTATTAAATATAGTTTCCAGACTGAGATGAAGAAAGTAAAGTCCAAGGACATTGAAAGGCTTTAAAAAGTGCAAATCTCAGGTTATTTTATACATATTTCAGGTTATCAAGAATACTTGCAAGTACCTCTACGGTGCTATTAGCGCTCTTTGTGAGACAGAATGGAGGTACTACAGAATATGAGAAAAGTAAATGCTATTCTGACTTTTAAAAAGGAAAAATATAATATTGGCTTTGCAAATCTACTTACTGATAAGAGACTATTCTTAATCTCTGCTTTAAAATTTTAGAAAATTTAATAAAAGGTGTATCAGCAGGAATTCATGAAAAACAAATCACATCAGATCAGTGATCAACGTAAGGTCTCGTGTGCTTGGCACAATGCCTTGCACACTACCGCTGCTCCATAAATATTTACTGAATAAAATTATGACCAATTTCATTTCCTGTTTTGACGGCAGTAGCACCGTCAAAGAGTAAATGTTTAAACGGTTTGCATATTATAAAACACTTTGTCATTTTATATAACATGCTTGACTATTAAGTTAGCGGGCTTATCTGGTATATACAGAAGATCTGGAATTCATTTATTTGTTTATTCAACAGGTACTTAGTTAATGCTTCAATATGGCACGTACTGAGCAGGTGGCGGTTAATAGACTAAATTTCAATCTTCATGGGGTTTATAGTCTAATTGGGGGAGACGGTCAATAAACACATTAATAAAAATATTATGACAGATGGTGAAAAATAATATGAAGAAACATAAATCAAGGTACAAAGACACAGAGGAATTGGTTGGGTCATCAGGGAGTTGTCACTCTGAAGAAGGTGGGGGGAGAAGCCAGGAGGACATGTGGGAAGGTAGTCAAGCAAGGTCTTCTCTTAAGGACAAAATGGAAAAATATGGGCTCTATTAACAGCTCTCTTAGAAGTATTTGAAACAAAATTAATGATTATTCTCCAAAAGGGCTGGTTAAGGATTGATATTGACCTGGAGGGAGGTTCTGAGCACCATGTTGAGTGGCTCTGATCTGAGTTCTGTACTAGTTAATATTTAAACATGGCTTAAAGATACAAAAACCAGCTAATTAAATCTGAGGAGGACACAAAGCAGGAAGACAAAGTTGAAGCCCTTGGGCTACAGAAATAATACTGAAAAAGATCTTAAGAGGCTGAAGTGATTACTCATATCTAACAAGATAATGTCCAGAAAGTATTCTGGCAAAGTACATGATTGGGAGATGTGGCTTAAGCAACACTATCTGAACAAAAGAGCTTCTCAGGGCTTCTTGATGCTGAGCCCAATTTAAATGTTGTGATAACCACCCGCCCACCCCCCCCCCAAAAAAAAAAAAAGCCAATGAATCATGAAGTATTAAGCAAAGTGTTTAGGGACCAGGGAAATGACACATCCATTTAACTCTACATTCATCGGGTCACATCAGGAGATTTTGTTCTGTTGTGAGGATAAAAATTTAATGGAGATTTAAACACAGAAGGATCTGGATAGCACCTGCAATTAAAATCCACATATTAAGGAAACTGGTTCAAAGAACTATGGATGTTCAGAAAAGAGCAAAACACAAGTGTATGTGAGGGGCAGGGGTATTACAGCCGTCTTTGAACATTGAGAGGGCTGTGATATGGAAGTAGAATTGGACTTACTCAGTTCATCACAAAGAATAGAACTAGGACCCATGGATGGAAACAAGGGGAAGAGGT
The DNA here is from genome assembly GCF_053574225.1 of Canis aureus. Lineage (NCBI taxonomy): Eukaryota > Metazoa > Chordata > Mammalia > Carnivora > Canidae > Canis > Canis aureus. The sequence goes on from NC_135638.1 coordinate 6,584,146, forward strand.
TTTGATTGATCATATAAGAAAATGTTGCAATCATATAAGTATGGATATTAAGACTCCCCGGTCATAGGATAACTCCCTTGGGAGACAAGGGACTATAGTGAGGATTCAGGGACTTGCTGACCATGAAGGCATTTCTATTTGTGTGGTTTTTATTGCCGATGTAATTAATAGAGTAGTTTCTTTTCTTTTTTCTTTCTTTCTTTCTTTTCTTTCTTTCTTTCCTTCCTTCCTTCTTCTTTTTTTTTGTAATACCGAGGTGGCAGTTTGCTTTTTTTCCTTTCCCCTCCCATTTTATTCTAGGAAGAGGAAGTGCCTTTAGCAGAGGCTTCTTTTTTTTTTATTTAACTTTTCTCACATTTTTTGTACCAATTTTTCTATTGTTCCAACTTCCTTGTGATTTTTTTCTTTGAATGCCTTTTGATATTACAGTAATCTTCAGTTAATATATATATTATTATAAGTATACCAAAATAATATAAAAATAAAGTGAGTTACATTTAGCATTAGTTACTTAGCAACTACTTTTTATTTGCTGTCATCAGTTAGATATAGGGTAAACTATGAAATCACTATTGGATCTGGTGCCTTTAAGGCACCTAAATCTTATGCTTTATACAAAAGTTCATTCAAAGTAGTTCCTAGGGGCACCTGGGTGGCTCAGTGGTTTGACTGTCTGCCTTTGGCTCAGGTCGTGATCCCCGGGTCCTGGGTCCCTCCACAGAGTCCTGCATCAGACTCTGTGGAGGGACCCTGTTCCTCTCCCTGCCTATGTCTCTGCTTCTCTCTCTGTGTCTCTCATGAGTAAATAAACAAAACCTTAAAAAAAAAAAAAAAAAGGTAGATCCTAGATTTAAGTGTAAAACATAAAACTCTAAACTTTTAGAAGATAACATAGAAGAAAATCTTCAATATTTATGGCTTGATGAAGGCTACACTTAGATATGACAGCAGAAAAGTATCATAAAGGAAAAAAAACCCGAATATATTAGACTTCATCAAAATGAAAATTTCCCTTTGTGAAAGACCCTCTTAAAAGGATGAAAAGAACAAACTACCAACTGGGAGAAAATATTTGCGAACTACATATCTGATGAAGAGTTCATATCTAAAAAAAATCTAAAGAATAAAGAACTCTCTAAACACAATAGTAAAAATCTAAAGGATCCAACTAGAAAACAGGCTTAAGACACGGAGAAACATTTCACTGAAAAGGATATATAGATAGCAAATGAGAAAATGTTCAACATCATTAGCCATAAGGAAAATGGAATTAAGACTATGATAAGCTATCACTATATATCTACTATTTACAGTGCTAAAATAAAAAACTGTGACAATACCAAATGCTGGTGAGGATATGGGAAAACCTAGGTCTATCATACCCTGCTGGTAGGATGTATAAACTATTATTCTATAAATAAAATAAACTATAATAATAAACTAAACTATAAATATTCTAGAGAAAATAGTAGTTTTCTAAAAAACTAAACAAACCCTTATCCAGCAATTGCAGTTCGTGGACACTTATCTAGAGGAATGAAAACTTACGTTCACTCAAAAAGTTGCACAGGATTGTTCATAGTTTTAACTTCCAAAGATTGTAAACAATACAAATATCTTGCAGTAGGCGAATAGTTAAAACAACTTTGGTATACACATACCATGAATACTACCAATAAAAAAGAACCCATTATTGACATAAGCCAACAATTTAGATGGATCTCAAAGATATTATGCTAAGAAACAAAGCTGGTCTCAAACTATCACATACTGTATGATTTCATTCATGCAGCATTTTCAAAATGACAATATCATAGGGATGGAGAACAGATTAGTGGTTTTGTCAGTGGTTAGGGATATTGGAAGGGAGGAGATGAGTGTGAACATAAAGGGGCAGCATGACTGATATATTTGTGGTGATGGAATAGTGCTGTATTTTGATTGCTGTGATGGTCACACACGTGATTAAGTAACACAGAAACTACATACATGCATTGTACCAATGTCAAAATTCTGGACGTGAAATGGTACTATAATTAGGTGTGATGTAACCACTGGCAGAAACTAAGTGAAGGGTTGACTGGATCTCTGTATTATCACTGCAACTTCCTGTGAATCTGTAATTGCAAAATTAAAAAAAAAAAAAAGGTTCACTTGATAATTTCAGTGAAGGACAAAATGAATTTGTAATTTGTACCATGATTCTATGTGCCTCTGGAGTCTAGGAATAACTAAACCACTGCAGCTGGAAGAAGGGACACCGAAAAAAAGAATTACAGGCTACGGAAAAGGGAGAGAGATTAAATTGGCTAGGTAGAGAAAAAAACTCTAAGAAGTCTTTAAAACTATTCATCTCAAGGATGCAGATAAACTTTTTTTTTTTTTAAGTAATTACCTTAACATGGAATTCATTATCCAATAAGATATTTTGAGTCTTCAAGTCATGATGAAGTAGAGGAGGATTCATATTGTGCAGATAGTTTACCCCTAGTGCAATTTCATGCAGGATACGAAATCTCAGTGGCCAAGCAACATCAGGATATTCTGTTTTCTTCATATACATGAAAATAAACAAAACTAAAAATAAGTGACCATATTCATTACATTTCAATTTAGAAAATCAAATATTCCACGTGGAAATACAGTATAAACAGAGATCAAGACAGGTTTATTTTTATTACATAGTATCATGGTATCAATTTGACATTATTTAACATCCATGTTATCTTTTAGAAAAAATAATGATGACTTTATAGTACTGATATTTCCTTTTAGTTTGTGTTGGCTATATAATCACATGCTATTGGCTCTTCTTTTTTTATTTAACACAGTTTTCAATTTTTTTTCCCACATATACCTATACTCACACCTATCTCTCATTCTATGGTTTTTATCAAGTAACCTATATGTACATACACAAACATACACAAAGTTTGTTTCTAGTATATACCAAACCATTAATGCAAAATTTGTGTTACTTTTCCCATTGATATCATACTTTAGTTATAACAGTCCAATGATTAAATCAAATCAATTAAAATTATGACCATATTATATTTACTAAACATGAATATCTCCTACTTCTTATCATATAATTTTTGCATCCTAGCTTGAACACTTAGCCTTCGGGAGTTTTGCTTTTGTGAACGAGACAAAAGACTACCTTTATTTCTAAGTGTATGTAATACAGAGATATTTAAAATATAATGATTTGTATTTCCCGGTACTTACACGTGATGTTCACCTGAACTTCTGAACATAAAAGTTATGTATCTTCCCAGAAGAATGAACATACTCAGAAAAATTAGATAATTTGAGGAGATGTGACATTAAACTATTAGGCACCAAGCTATTGGCTATATTCTAAATGACATGAAAAAGTATGCTTTTACTGAAAGCTCGAATCTGTTCTTGAGAATCTTTTCTGTGAATGGGTAAGCTTATGGTTTACTGATTAACCTGGTGTTTACATTTGTATTTTGATTTTTTTTTTTTTTCCCAGCACTCTTCTTAGGGTTGGGGAGAGGACTTCGAGATACATCCCACTTTAATAATACAACACAGGAAACCAAAAGAAACGTAATACATTACTTCCTCTGCTATACACAGACCTCCATCGCAGTGAGTAACTGAATCTTTTAGTTTGTACAAAGGTAATTTTCTTCTGAAAATTATGTAGTTCAAAGGAGTAACGAGCCTCTGTGCAGTACAGTATCACAGGGAGGCTTTTGATCATAGAGACAGTAGTAGAACGCTCACTCTATATGCTATGATTCCTTCTGGGAGTTGGTAGTCCCCTGAAGCAGGCTCTATAGTTTCTAGTGGGCTCCAATTTTGGATATCAGAGTATCTAATGGGTATTGGGGTATGGGAAGGAAATATGCGAATTTATGCTTATATTCATTTTTTTAAAAAAAGGAAATTGTGCTAAGTGATATTTGTATCTTGGTTGCTGTGATAGTTATACAAATCTTATACATGGACAATAGTGCTCGTCTCAAATGGTCTCGTCATTAATAGGAAGTGATGTACTCAGAAATAAAGAGGAAGTCATTCCATGAGTGGCTGACAGTGGTGCCCACTCTCCCTTGTTTGCTTACAGAACATTGTGAAGTATCAGAATTTAGGAGCATCTACTAATAGGATTTTACGGATTATGATACCAAGTTTTATCTAAACCCACACAAAATAGACCAAGTAAATTTAAAAAATGATTTCTTAAACTGCAGGCTGCAGGTAATATTAATAAGATCAAACAAATACATAGTTTGAGAATAAGGATCTACAAATTTTCTTACTGGTAAGAATGAGGCCCCACCCCTCCAGTTAGCTTACTGACGGGATTCGCAATCAAAGCCAGAGTAACTGGTACCTTGACAAGAAGGTAAATGGCTCATGCCATTGAGTACCGATGTATTTGGTAGTCAGAGTCAGATTTACTTGGCCTGATCAGAACTTTATGGAATGGTATTATTAACATTTAATTTGAATCCTAAATTGTTTTTAACATAAAACCTGGCTTAACTAACAGATGATTATATCGTGTGCAGAGTTTATCTTTTCTCTCTTCCTCTCCTACCTCTGTAACTATACATGTGGTTACTGGAATTCAGTTTAAACTTCAGGATGAAGTTTAAGCTATTTAAGCAAAATAGCTTCAGTCTTGCAGAATGTGAGGCCTGACTCTATGGTATTTTTAACAACACAAAAGAAGCCATAAACTGTGTAACTTTACCACTGTCATTGTTTTCCATTATTCTTATTTTGACTCATCTATATCTCTCCAAACAATCTGGTCATCTGTAAAACCAAAACACTAGATAGCTACAAAAATAGAATCATAGCTTCTGGAAATGCACAATACTTACCCTGTGTAGGAGTTCATTTAATGATCCATTTGGCATGTATTCCGTAACTATTCCCAAAAATTCAGGCTCATTGCAAATTCCCAAAATTGGAAGAATGTAACTAAATCTAGCTTTGTGTAAAATTTCAGCTTCTCTTAAAACATCATTTCTTTCACTAAAGAAAGAAAATGCATAATTATTCCAAAGTAATGAAAAATACACAATAATCATACCAATAACATTAAGACTAGATTTTTTTCCTCACTAATTGACCTCCTGTAAATCATATAACTTCTCTGTCCCTTTGTTTCTTTGTATTTAAAGTAGGGGTGATTCTTGTCCTATACATTCCATAGGTCTGTTTAGAGACCATACTAACGTCTCTGAGCCAGTGACAGAAAAAGGTGCTATACACAGGTTATCATTATTGTACTCTCCTACGAAACGGAAAAGACACAATATTTGAGTAACTATAAAGTCCATCTATATTAGGATGGTTGCTGTTTGAATTAAAGCTTACGTTGTACTAGAATATTGTATTTGATTAGAGTATTATATTGAATTTCATGGCTGCATACCACATACATTTTTTCTAAAATATTTAAATAATACATTTAAATGTTGTAGATTTAAATGACTAGATTATAATAGTTGCATAAGGGTCAAAAATGCTTAGAAATTATACAGGGGAACTCAGGAAAAGCACACTTAGAACAGGTAAGTGCTTATAACAGATCCCTGGGGTAACTCTGGATCCCAGGTTCATTTGCTCATTCATTCATAAAACAAATAAATATTGAACATTTATTATGAATACAGAACTATGCTCAACATTATGGAGAATATAAACAGTCTGTGTCTTCAAGCTGCCAAGAAACCTTTTAAGAAAAATACCTATTGCGGTTTTGATTTGCATTTCCCTGATAATTAGTGATGCCGAACACCTTTTCATATATACCTACTGGCCATTTGTAGGTCTTCCTTGGATGTGTTAATTGTCATGATCTTGGTAATCATGCCACAGTGTATATCAAATCATCATGTTGTCCACTTCTAACATACATGATTACATCTGTCAATTATCCCGCAATAAAGTAAAAACAAACAAACAAACAAAAAAACAAGCAAGCAAGCAAGCAAGCAAGCAAGCAAATGAATAAACAGAGAACTATGGGGAACTCAGAAAAAGCGTAAACCTTGGGCTAGGGGAGTTGACAGTCTTTAGAATATCAAACATTGGTAAAAGGGCAGCCAAGATGGATGTGGCCTCCAAGAAGGGAGGACTCTGCCTTTCTTTTTTGTTCATGTGTCTCCAGGACCTGAAACAGGGCCTGGCACCCATAGATATCCAATAACTATGTACCAGATGTATTCAAAGAAGTTACAGTGACGGTTGTGTAAACAATGGTAAATTGTTCGATATGAATCAGGATGCATCATAGAACATATGAAAGGAAGGGAAATGAATATAGAGTAGGCTAGAGCCTCATCGCAGAGCCCTAAAGCCAGGTGAGGCTGTTTACACTTTATTTGATAGTCAGCAAATTGTGATTGCAGGTTTTTGAGCAGGGCAATGACAGGAGCAGGACAAACGTTTAGGATGATTAGCTTCGGCGAAGGACGTAGGGTCAGCAGAAGCGGGCAGAGTGTGCAAGTTCGGTGTTAGGATGTCACAATACTAATTGAGATGTGAAGGAATGAGAGTCTGAAACTATAAAGGTCTCAGTGAAAATGGAAAGAAAAACACTAGCTCAACAGAATGCCCAGGGTGTGGTGACTAAGGTAGACATAATAATAATAAAAATAAAAATAAAAATGAAAAAAAGCAAAGGAATTGGAAATGTCACTGGTTTTTACCATGGATGGAGGTGTTGGTAGCAGCAGTAACAGAATAGAAACATCTCCAGGAGAAGGTTATTGGGTAAGCGATGATGATTAGTTGGTGCTTAAACCACTCAAGCTCTGGATGAATGGCTGTTGAAATAAGAAAACAACAGACACTCCACACCAGACCAGGAGGCTTGCTTTAAAAGCAAACGAAAAGCAAAATAAAGCGAAAAATCTTAAGTCGGGTACGCTCTGAATAGATAATATATTTATACGTTTTAAAATTCAAGAGTTACAAGAGGTCCTAAAGTAAAAAGCTTTTTCCTTCTCCCTTTCTTCAGCCACTTAACACCCCAACTGTGAGGCAACCAGTGATATGTTTATGAGACCTGTCTTGATTAAACTCATCTTCTCTAAATTTAAGGAGTTCTGTGATTGCCTCAAAAGATGGAAGTCAACAAGAGCTACATCTTACTGTTCAGCATACTGGAGACAGAGAACGGATTTGAAAATTTCTAGGTATACTGGAAAAAAAAAAACACTATAGAGAGAGCATGCTGGCGAAGTCTCAGTGATACTTATATACCTGTTCTTTCTCACATTAAGAGTATCAGGCATTCTTCCTTCTATTGTGATCCTATTATGCGTCAGCCACTTTATATGCACTAGCACCCAAACACCAACCTTCTAAAGCTGGTTACCTTATCACCCCTTGAAATGAGGGCACTGAGGCTCAGATACGTTAGTTAGAAAGGCCTTCTCTATAAGGCCAACATTAAATGGCAGGGTTGCAATCAGGTTTGAATTGCAGTTGTGGGACTCAAAGCCTGTGTTCTTTCCATTCCACTGCTTGATGGGAGGAAGGAAAGGATCAAGGGAAGTTCTTGAAGTCAGATTTCGGGAAGACTGAGTGAGAGGCAAAACAGAAAAAGCCAAAAATAAATAGGTCTAAGACAGGTTTTTATATTTCTAAAAACAAAAAAAAAAAAATGTAAGACACAGCTTTTTAGAGGCATATCACCAAAATTACCCAAATCAAAATTTCAGTCACAGGGTGTTTGAACAACTGATCAGACTCATCTACACAGAAAGAGTCAGGAGATGGTAGGGGAAGGCCCACTCATTGGGCAGAAGTCACTAAAATAAGAACACATGACTGCACATAAACTTGTTTTTCTTTTCCTTCCTTCCTTCTTTTTTTCTTTTCCCTTTCTTTTCTTTTCTTTCCTTCCTTTCTCTCTCTTTCTGAACAATGCAAACATTTTCCACACCGGAGCCAAAGTACATACAACTATTATTCCCACTTTATAAGTGAGTAAATGGACACCCTGTGAGTCAACTGCATAGCTCAGTCCACTGCTCAGATTGCATAAATACTGTGAATGCTAAGATCTTAGGTAACAGGTAGGGGAAAGAACCTGATGCAATAATGCCAAAGGATTTAACTGGTCCTTACCGCCTCTTTGACCACAGAATTCCCTACCAATTTACTGAAGAGTTTCAGGTTATGAAAATTGTTGCTAAGAATAGAAAAGGGAACCCCCTCTTCATTCCTTTGATCTTCAAATAGCACACAACTGGGATACACTGAACTCTTGAGGAGCAGCATCCAAGATGGGCAGATCAATTTGCTGTAGAATACGTAACGGGGCCATCAGGGTTAGTTACCCATAGATTTTCATAGCTGATTCTAAAATACGATCACCCTTTCTAACCAATCACCACCCTTCAAACTTGACTACGTACATGTACCCACCTTTGCCCAGCACTTGCCCCACAGAACTCAAGGCCCAGGAGAAACAGACACCACATCTTATCTAACACGAGACCTGGATTGTGATCATATAAAGAGTGGGAACAATTTCTAGAGGTGTCTCAAATTTACTGTGAGATCTCACCCATCCCAGCCTGATAGCAAGAAAGCAAAGAAAAGCTACAGGCTGATGAAAGCCCCATAAATTCACAGGGCTGAAGCTGAGGAATTTATCTGCCATTGGATCCTAATGGCCCCTGACCAATCAGACACCCGGACACCCGGCGTGATGAATTGGGATATTAGGTACGGGGGGGGGGGGGGGGGGGGGGGGGAGAGGATGTTGCAATCATGGATGTTAACTCACTAAGGACTGAATGCAGGGCCTGGTGGAGTGGAAGGAAAATATGCAAGACCAATGACTCCAGGAAGGAAAACACGCAAGACTAATGCCTAGACCCACTGACCAATAGGTTGGATCACAGGGCAATGGTATAGGATTGAGATGCTTCTCTGGAAGCAGAAACTGCTGGCTTTCCCTGACAACCTAGCCGGTGCACGGAAATTGTTCCAGGATGCGAGTGGCGTTCAGAACTCCTGGAACAACGCGATTCATCGTATTGTTCGCAAACTAATACCCACACGACCTCTGGGGGGACCAGGCCTCCCTGACCCAGTGAGAGAGGAACTGAAGCGAGTGGAGCGTGGAACCTAAACTTTCAGGACCCTACGTAATAAACCACAAACCAAGCCAAGCCCACCGCAGCCCCACACCGAAGCACCCCGGCTTTTGGCGTCTGGAGGGAGGGAGCCCAGGACTGGGAGGGAAGGAGGAGGAGACGCAGAGGGCAGCGGAGCGGGCAGAGGAAGGCGACGCAAGCATCTCCAGGGAAGCCGGTGCCCCCCCCCCGCCCCCGCCCCCGCGCAAGGCCCGAGCCCCGGAGGGCTGCCTGGAGGCGGCGGGGCCGCAGAGCTGGCTCGCCCGGGGCTCCGCGGGGCGCCCTACCTGTCGCGCAGCGGGCTGTGGATGTGCAGCTGCTTCACGGCCACCTGCACGCGCCAGTCCGCGTGGCGGGCGGACGACACGGTGCCCGACGCGCCGCGGCTCAGGTAGCGCAGGTCGGCGAGCTTGCGGCAGGGGATGGTGGGCAGGGCGCTGCGGGGGCCCTCCCGGCTCATGGTCGCGGGCGCGGCCGCTCGGGTGTGCCCGCCGCGGCGGAGGCTTCCGGAGAGGCTCGGGGGCGCCGCGCTCGGGCGGGGGGCCGGGGCCGGGAGCTGGGGCCGGAGGCTGCAGCGGGAGCTGGGGGCGGGAGCCGGGGGCCGGAGCCGGGGCTGGAGCTGGGGATGGGAGCGGGAGCCGGAGGCTGCAGCGGGAGCTGGGGCCGGGAGCCGGGGCTGGAGCTGGGGATAGGAGCGGGAGCCGGGGATGGGAGCGGGAGCTGGAGCTGGAGTTGGATCTGGGGAGGGGGCGGGGGCTGGAGCTGGAGCTGGAGCTGGAGCTGGGGAGGGGAGCAAGAAAGGGTTGGAGGCGGGAGCTGGAGTGGGAGCCGGAGAGGGGGGCTGGAGCTGGAGCGGGAGCCGGAGCTGGAGCCGGGGCTGGAGCGGGAGCCGGGGCGGGAGCTGGGGAGGCGGAGCGGGAGCTGGGGAGGGGGCTGGAGCGAGAGCCGGGGCTGGAGCGGAGCGAGAGCCGGACGGGAACGGGAGGCGGAGCGGGAGCGGGAGCCCGATGGCAGCCGGAGCCGGAGCCGGAGCCGGAGCCGGAGCCGGGGCGGCCGGGCCCTTCCCGCGGTGGGGCACTAGGTGCCCGGGCAGCCCATGCCCGCGCGGCGCACGCCAGCCGCCGCCGCTGTCCCGCAGCGCGAGCGGACTCCTCTTCCCGGGGCCGCCGGCCCCTCTGCGGCGCCTGCGCGTGGAGGCGGCGCCCCTCCCTCCACGAGCCCCTCCCTCCCCGAGCTGCCCCCGTGACGTCACGGCGGGCCCCGGGCTGGGGGGAGGGGGACTTCTGCGTCACGGGGGGGCCGCCCACGCTCGGGGCGACACCTGCGGGCGGGGCGGGGCGGGGGCCGCTGGTCCCGTCCTGCCTCCGCCCGACGAAGGTTCCTCGCAGCCGGCAGCTCGCGGGCCGAAGGGCCAACGGGGCCTCCCCGCGGGGACGGAGCGCGCGGGACCCCAGGCCGTGGGGGGCGGGGGGCGGGGGGCGGGGCGCGGCTGCCGCCTGTGCGCCTGCGCGGGGAGTGGGCGGGGCGGGGGCGGGGAGGGGGCGGGGCGGGGGCTCAGGTCTCCTGCCCACCTGGACGCCGCACCTGGGCGCCGGGCTCGGCTCGGGTGCTCCTCTCCTAGGGACCTACTTTTCTATCTTTCTCTGTCTTTTTCTTCTCTCTTTCGTCCGTAACTCTATGGAGGTGGAAAAAGTGGCTTTGGGAAGTCAGTCCCTCTGGCTCCAGGTAAGACCGCGAAAATTCCCTTCTCAGTCCCGGAGAACTGGGAAGAATGCAGCTCTTTTTTTTTTTTTTTTTAATGCAGCTCATTTTTAATGTCCACCCTAAAACAACCAAACATCTTTCCTTTTTTTTTTTTTTTTTTTAAACATAGAACAAACACTTTTCTACTTGGATGATTATTTTGTAGCGCGTGAGTGCAAATATTGGATATAACACTAAGTGCATCCTGGGCATTTTAATGAATTCTAAGACCCCAACAATAAGGAATGCTTGCCTTCGATGGGGGATTTCTGTCAGCAGACAACAAATGTTTCCTGTACTTTTGTGCTGCCTGAAAGGAGACTAGCAATGTTACATTTTACAATACTAGGAAGTTGTAATGAGACATTGTCTTAAAATTTTGGTCATTTACAATAAAATATTTAGTATTAAAGATACAGTATGATACCCTGTGCTTTATTGCTTAATACATTTTTTGCTACAAAAAGTGCTCAGAAAACTTTTCCCATTCATTCATTCATTCATTCATTCATTTTTCCAGTCACTTAATAAACTAAGAGTTCCAAAAAAAGAACAAAAAATAGGAAGCGAAGAAACGATCGAAACAATAATTCAAGAAGTTTTGGCAGGACCAAAGGACAGGGGTCTCCCTATTGAAAGGGCCCCCAATACACACAGTGGATGTAAAAAAGACGTATATGGAAGCACATCATTAAAAAGGTCAGAACCCTGAGAATACATAGAAGATTCTACAAGTTTTCAGGAGGAAAAAACAAGGATAAAACGATGGGGATTAGATTTCTCAACAATAACACTTTTATGCTAAAACTCAATGAAGTGAAATTTCTTCAAATTCTAAAAGACAGTAACTTCCAAACAATTCTATAGTCAGCCCAACTATCAAGTATAAGGGCAGAATAAAAAATGTTTTCACATATAGAAAGATGCAAATGTTTTCTTTCCTTCTATCTACTTTTTTTTTCTTGAAAGAAAGCTACTGGAGGATGTGCTCCAAGAAAACATGGGCATAAATCACGAAAGAGAAAGACATAGGATCCAGAAAACAGGACCAGGAGAATGTGAAGGTAACCCCAACATTTCACAGAATTAGCATCCTTTTTAATTTTTTAATTTTTTTATTTTTTTATTCGATCATGGAGATGGCCGACTCCAAGAGAGTACTCCAGTTAGAATGATAGATTTCATAGATGATCTACTCTTGCAATTTTGGGAAATTATATTCATAGATGTTTGATAGACCTAAGGAAATCTGTGATAAAAATTGGAGAGAGGACTTACAAAAATCTAAATGCAAAGCAATTATTACTTCTATGAGAGATAAAATACAGAAACAGAAACAACATTTTGACAGGCTGGTTGGCGTTGGTGCAAAGGACAAGTGTTTTCAGAACTTCTATCATAGTAGTATAGTATGAATCCCCAAGAAGGTGAAGAGCTCCAGGAGCATCGCACATAGAAATCTACAAAATTTATATTTTAATTACATTGCTTAAAAATAAGTAATATATGCACACAGTTCAACATTAAAAAGGATAAAACAGATAATCCCATGAAAAACTGGGCTGAAGACCTAGACACCTCACAAAAGGGGGTATCTAAATAGCAAATAGCAAATGAAGGAGTTAAGGTGCTCAATACTGTTAGTTATCAGGGAACTACAAGGTAAAAACCACAGTATGATACCACTACACAAATACTAACTAAAAATTAAAAAGAACACAGCAAGTGTGAGTGAGGATTTGCACCAATGGAAACACTCAGACGCTGCTGGTGGGAGTGTCAGTTGTTACAAGTAATTTGGCAAACTGTAAAGTAGCTTCTGTTAAAAAATTGTGGCTATGCAAATTCTATGACACATCAATTCCTCCTCTAAGTATGTGCATATGTTTTTGCAAATGTTCGGTTGTTCATAGCAGTGCTATCTGTAATAGCTTCAAACTGGAAATTGTCCAAGTACCCATAAACTATAGAGTTGGGCAAATAAATCGTGGCACATTTGAACAATGGAACACTAAACAGCAATGAGATTGGACAACGCACAACAACATTGATGAATCACGCAAATATAACGTCAAATGAAAAAAAATCAGACACAAAAGAATATACACTTGTATATTGTATGAGTCTGTGTCTGTTAAGTGCAAAAATGAAACTGTGCTTTTATAAATCGGGATACTGACTTCTCTTGTAGGGAGAAAGATAGTGACTGGAAGGAGCATGGTGAGACTTCTGGGGTGATAGTAATGTTCTGTTTCTTGGTCTAGGACCTAGATTCTAGGTGCCAGTAACATGGGTGTGTTCACTTTACGAACAGTCTTTGGGGTTACACTTAACATGTACTGTTCTGTATTTTGTTATACCCAATAAAAAGTTAATAGGTTTAAATATAAAATTCATATATGGATGTGTATTATGTCTCTCATCTTATGTAATTGGTTTCACACTGTACCCTATTCACCTTGCTTGTTTTACAGTTGCAGTGTCTCTTGGGTATCTTTCCACGTGAATGCATAAGAAGTTTCCTCATCCTCTCTTTGTAATGGCTGATGTATATACTATAATTTGTCCCCTGTTAGGGGACACTTAGATTATTTCCATATATTTTCTATTACGAATAATGCTGCAAAAAATAATCATTGCATATGTCATTTGTACTTGCACAAATATATCTACATATGTAATTCCTAGAGGCTGAATTGCTGGACCAAAGAGTTATGCCCATTTGTAATTCTCATTTATCTGGTCATATTATATTGTCAAATTGCTCTTCATTGAGGTTGTACCAGTTTTTTGTTTTTTTTTTTTTTTCCCTGCAGACAGTAAGAGTGCTGTTCGTCCACACAGTTGCTTTCATTTTCTTTTGATATAGATGGTACAATGCTGGCCTGCTGATTACTGGAGTTCAGTGCTTCTAAACTCATTTAAATGCTAATGTTCTTTTTATTGCAAAGCTTCTAAATAGTTGATTCATTTTTTTTTTTGATTCATTTTTTTTTATCCCAACCTCAGACCTTTAGCTTTCATGATAGTGTTCACCATTACACAGTGTAAAAAATGTATTCCTGGGGCACTTGGGTGGCTGAGCCAGTGGTTGAGCCTCTGCCTTTAGCTTAGGTCATGATCTCAGGGTTCCAGGATCGAGTCCCGCATCAGGCACCCCACAGGGAGCCTGCTTCTCCCTCTCCCTGTGTCTCTGCCTCTCTCTCTGTGTCTCTCATTAGTAAATAAATAAAATCTTAAAAAAATGTATTCTTAGTCATATATGTATTGTTTAATTCTCAGAATTAATTAGCTAAAGACAGAAAACTTAAAGAATATTGATACTGAATTATATCAACTAAATGAGAAAAAAATGGAATAGTTATACAAATTAGGTGAAAAAATAATTATCACCTTTGTATGTTGAATTCATCATTTCAAAATTCTGTAAAATCACAGTAAGGTTTGTTTTTCCATTTACTGAGAATTAAGGTTATTTATACCACAGGTGCTATTTTATTAAGTAGTAGGTTGAAATCTCTAATATTTCTTCAATTAGAAAAAAGGGGCAGCCCTGGTGGCTCAGCGGTATACCTAAAAAGATGTTGAGTCTTAAACCTCATTACCTGTCAATTTAACCATATTTGGAAATAGGTCTTTGCCTCAAATTAAGATGAGATAATTAGGATGGGGCCTAATCCAGTGACTAGTATCCTTATAAGGAAATTGTGACACAGACAGGCATACATAAAATGAAGATATTGTGACAACGCGGGAAGAAAACTATCTACAAGCCAAGGAATGCCCAAGGCTCCCAGAGGCTAGAAGAGAGTCATACAACAAATTCTCTCTCAGCCCCCAGAAAGAACCAATTCTGTTAACGTCTTGATTTCAGACTTCTAGCCTCCAGAAATGTGAGAAAGTACATTTCTATAGTTTGAGCTACCAAGTTCATGGTATGTCAGCTCCAGGAAACTAAAATAAATTCCCCAGGTGCAAGTTTTATAAACTTTTTTTATTTGGATACTAATAATAAATAATAATAGATCCATATGGATTTGCAAAGATAATACAGAGAGGCCCCAGTATCCTTCACCAGGTTTCCCCCAGTGGTTACATCTTACATAATTAATACCAAAACTAGCAATTTAACATTCATCCAATGTGTGTATATTGCTCCAAATTATTTTATCCTATGCCTAGATTTGTCTACCACCACCTCTGTCAAAATACAGAATTATCTCATCACCACAAAGATTCCCCCCCCCCCGCCCCGCCCTGCTCCACTCACTTCTGTTGTCAAAGCCCGGTAACCACTAATCTGCTTTCCATATCTGTAATTTTGTCATTTCGCAAATGTCATGTTAGTGATATGTATGTGATGTTTTGAATTGGCTTTGTTAATCACCATAATGCCCTTGAGATCCATCCAGTTGTTTCTTGTATCATCAGTAATTGATTTTTTTTTTTTAATTGCTTAACAGTATTCGGTGGTATTGGTAAACCAGAGTTAACCATTCACCTGTTGAGGAACATTTTAGTTGTTTCCAGGTTTTAGCTATTATAAAGTAAGCTGCTACCAATAATGATGTACAGGTCTTTGTGTGGACATACATTTTTATATATGAGGTTTTTTGTTTTGTTTTTATTTTAAAGAGAGAGAGAGAAAGAGCACAGTGTGGAGGGGTTGAAGGATGGGGAGAGAGAGAATCCCAAGCAGACTCTCTGCTGAGCCCAAGGTGGGGTTCCATCCTAGGATCCTGAGATCATGACCTGAGCTGAAATCAAGAGTTGGACTCAACCCACTGAGCCACCTGACTGCCCCTATTTCTGAGTTTTTTTTTTGTTTTTTTTTTTTAAGAAACTGCCATACTATTTTCTACGTAACTGTGCCATTTTACATTCTGAGAGAGGAGGGATTCCAGTTTTTCGAATCCTTACCAGCAGTCAGTGTTTTCACTATTTTTTAAAATTTTAGTTGTCTAATAAGTATATAGTAATATTGCATTTGTAGATTCATGTTTAATTATTTACTTTATTCCTTTATTCTTAAGTTTTACTATATATATATATATATATATTTTTTTTTTTTTTTAGTTTTACTGTATTCTTTGTAGGTCCATTCCTCTAGCCTTCCATTATTCTCTTAAATGTGTACTTTGCTGTATTGGCTATTCCAGAAATGTGATGTTTGGGATTATACATGTCTGACTTCAGTTCTCTGCTTCTTTATTTATGAACTGGTAACATTGGGCAGCCTGTTTAAATTCTTTAAGGCTTATTCTCTCCCTTTGTGAAATTATTTCTGCAACAGATTTTATATATATGAAGTAAGATAATGCTTATAAAATGGTGAATATGAGGCATACCCTCAGTAGATGCTACATTCATTCTCTTCTATGTTTTCAATTCAACAAAAATGTGGACCAGAACAAAATAAGTTCAGAATCTAGAGCTGACTACTAGAGACCCCTCTTCATTAGTTAACTATAAAATTAGTATATAGAAAATATTTTTCACTTAGACATTAAAGCTTTAGCATGTTTTTGGGTTTTTTTACATTTTAGATTATATCCTGGGAAAATTGTTTATTTGCTCTTTGAAACAAATCATATTGTTAAGATTTATTTTATTTTAGGGGCACCTGGGTGGCTCAGTTGTTGAGCATCTGCCTTTGGCTCAGGTCATGATCCTGGGGGTCCTGGGATCGAGTCCCACCTTGGGCTCCCCTTGAGGATCTTGCTTCTCCCTCTGCCTATGTTTCTGCCTGTCTCTCTCTGTCTCTCATGAATAAATAAATAAATCTAAAAAAATTTATTTTACTCTTTGTTATTTATTTTTTAAAGGTTTTATTTATTAGAGAGAAAGAGAGCATAAGGTGGAGGGGAAGGGGAGTTGGAGAGGACCAGAGGAAGAAGCAGACTCCCGACTGAGCACAGAGCCTGATGCAGGGGTTGATCCTGGGACCCCAGGATCATGACCTGAGCCGAAGGCAGATGCTTACCCAACTGAGCCAACAAGGTGCCTATTTTTGCTAAATTCTTAAAAGTGAAAATATAAAGCATAATTTGGCAGAAAACATTCAATTAGTATGTAAATTTGACTCAAATCTTTCCACATCAGCATCATCTGAGTTAAGTGGTTAAAGAAACAGAAGTCCTTTAGAAAGACTATAGGATTTAGGATTTATTGTGGTCATTTAGAATAAGATGATCAGCAGCCGAAGCCTTTGGAATTATTCCATGCAGGGAAAGTTATTTGCTAATGAGTATAAATTACTAGTGGGTGGAGTTAGAGATTTTGGTGCTATTTCATAGCATTTGGACAAGGGACTGAGGAGTAGATATATCATGCCTCAGTCCCCAGCCATCTTGTTCTATGAGGTGCCCTGATAGAGCCATATGTACAAAGAATGGTGGCAAAAGAAGGAAAAGTGGTACTGTATTTTAAAACTGATTAGCTGACTGATAGGCTAGGCAAAAGGTCCAAGAGTTCTTCTCCCTCACTGTCCTCCTCCATCTATCTAGCTGCAAACTGGAATGTTCTGGATTTTTTTTTTTTTAAGATTTATTTATTAAAAAAAAAATAAGATTTATTTATTTATTTATCATAGACAGAGAGAGAGAGGCAGAGACACAGGAGGAGTGAGAAGCAGGGTCCATGCCGGGAGCCTGACGTGGGACTCGATCCCGGGACTCCAGGATTGCGCCCTGGGCCAAAGGCAGGTGCTAAACCGCTGAGCCACCCAGGGATCCCCAGTGTTCTAGATTTAAGATAGAACTGGCTGTTCTATTACTTTTTAATAGGAAAAGAAAATTATAGCCAGATAAATTTACACTTGGTCCTCAAATTATACATATGGTTTACTACGTAGAAAAAGACAGAGAAAATTTGTCTTAAAATCACCTACTTTGATCCCATGCTTAAACCAGACAGTCGACTAAACAGTACTTACTGAGTGACTACTATTCCTTTTCCAAATATTTATTGGTAGAAACATTTTCTCCTTTTCATGGAAATATTATTTTTAATTAAGAAGAAATATGTGTACCAAATTGGCACATTAGAATATTCAAAGTTATGAAAAGTTATGTGAAAGAAAAGTAAACCTTCCCAAATTCTCCAGATCTCCAGGCCATTTCCCCTCAGGCAACAAATACATTTAGCAAATACTTTATGTGTCATAACTCTAGGTCCTAGAAGTACAAAGACAACAAAATGCACACGGTCCCTGTCTTCTAAGTGCCTTTTCTTTTTTTTGTTTCAAGTGGGATAGAAATCTGAACATAGAATGTGATAAATGTTCTGATAGGGAAGTCCAGGTATTCTCAGGTCGTAGAGAAGTATGCATGGTAACTTAATGAAAAAGAGGTTAGATGAATTGCCCAGAGTCAGAGTTTGTGAATTACCGTGATAGAATTTCCTGAACAAATCTGAATCAGAGCCCATAGTCTTTCCGGGAATTGCCTAATGTATCGGTAGAGTATTCCATTTTCGGTTTCACTTTATGTAATGTTTTAGGAGAGAAATTTAGAAGCAAGAGGGAATTTCCTAGCTTTAAAAAGACAATGCTGGATGCAAAATTCACTATTAATGGATGTTTCCATTTCTTTGGGAAATCCCATTTTCCTTTGACATTTTACTTGGCAGGTTTCCAAGACTGTGGAAACCTATGTTATTAGCCACTCAGTTTGCGTTTAAAAATTTCAGCCTCTGAATTTAGAAGGATATTCTGCTTTTTAAAATTTATTCAGAATTCAAATTCATTTTATTTCTTTTAATCTGCCACTCTGACATTGCAAGCAACATATACTGTAGTGTATTAACTTTTTGGGCAACACACACTTTTTTTTTTCTAGGAAGTGAATGTGGTTTGTTGTAAGTTCAGTAACCTTTTTCAGCATCCTGTTTTGGGAAAGCAAGGACAAAGTTGTCAAAGAAGGTGGAGCTTTTCTTATTTGGCAACCAGTATAGTCTAGGTTATAACAGAGCAGGCTGAAAAAATTGTCTGGATATGGAAACTATGACTGAATCAAGGATTGATGTCAGCAGTTGAGGAGGTTGCCCGAGAGAACTCTCTAGTTTATTGGGAAATAAAGAAACTCAAGAAGCTTCCCTGACTCAGTTTTCATAATTGTAAGAACGAATAGGACAGTGTGATTGCACAATTCTAAAAGATACTCTTCACATTGGGGAGGTGCCAGTCACATGGAATGAGTTATGAATTGGACCCCTACAGTTGTGCCATGTGGGGGGCCTCTAGCCTGCTTATCAAGTTATACAATGAATAGAAAAGGACTTTATAAACTATAAACCTGTTAATACGTCTAATAACAGTAGTTCTTTTCCTGGTCAGTCCTGTCCTTTAAGCAAAATATTTTCATCTAGTTTGAGAAAGAGAAAGACAGCCTCTATTTATTAGCAGGGAGCTGGCCAGACACAGTGAATCTGTAAAATTCTCATGTTGAGCATAAGTACTTTTGTTTAACATCAACCTCACACAAGACTGCTTTGTGACTATAGGGCAAGATAAACATGATCATGTCTGAGCAAACGGAAGTAAGAACATTGTCCAAACCAGAAAAGAGAGTAAACATCCCCCTTTCCTGGCTAATAATGAGTGACTGCTACGTGTTTGTTTTTTTTTTTTTACCAATTACTTTAGCTCAGCTTCATTCCTCTCACAGATAAGAATTATTAAGATACTTAATCAAAGAATTACTCCTCCTTCCAGACAGTATCCAGTGTGGGAGAGATTTCTGTTTCCTTGAATGCTCCCCCAAATAACCTAACACAGGGCCAAATCCTGCACTAAGTTTTTTCTAACATACTGTTAATGAGATACTCCATTGGTTTCCCATGGTATACATTTCTTCTCCTTGCATTGAGTTAATAAACCCAGCTCTATAGAACTGTAGATGTGCTCCTGGTGGTCTTTGTCTAGAGGACCTTGATAAGTTCATAGAGAAGTTATTACCCAGCCAGGGTCCTCACTATCTGCATCTCAGAGAGCTGGCTCGTCTGACTTCTCTAGTGACTTGTCTATGGTGCTGGTGCTGTTTCAGAGCCCAGAACTCTGGAGGAAGAGATTCTGGTTGGTCATAATTTCCAGTCTCATCTCTCATCTTCTTTGTGGCTTATGTGGATATGGACATCAGCTACTGTATTTCTAAAACAACAACAATAGCTGTAACAGAACATTTATTTAATGTTTGCTATGAGTTAGACACTCTTCTAAACAATTTACATATAATAACTCATTTAATACAACAGTATTAGATGCTGTTGTCATTCTCATTTTGCAGATGTAGAAACTGAAGTACAGAGATATTAATTACTTGTGTGAGGTCTCATAGCTATTAAGTGGCAGAGACATGATCTGAACCAAGAAAATTGTATTGCTGCATCCTGAATCTGTTCAACTGCTCTCACAAAGTGGTATTTAGACTTCTGAGAGATGGAATGAGAATGATTTGATAAAGCTCAATATGCTGTCATATGAAGAGTTACATGTGAGCAAGAATATCTTTTAAAGCAGTTCAATCTAGTAATTGGAAAATGTCAATGTATCTCTTTAATAATAGCTTACTGTTAAGAATAACTTAAAATTTATGGAACTAATCTATTGAATATAATTTGCTTTTTTCTTTTACATATTAACAATTTAACCCAACATTTATTGAATGTCTAGGATGTGAGGAACACAGAGATAAATAAACTCTACACTGCTGCCTACAGAGGTGATGACAAAGTCTATATTCACCATTTTTGTCCTTTAAAAATCTTTCTCATTATAACAACAATTTTGACTTGGGATATAATTGACATTAACTGATCCATTTTAGCAGAAAAAATATGGAATCCCATGGCTATAAATTAAAAGTCTCCTTCTTTATTAACCAATGTGCATGATCTCTTTGGTAACATGTAATTTCAATGAGCCTTCTTTTCTTCATCTATTAAATGGTAATAATAATAATAATTAATAATAATACCTTTCTTAAAGGTCTTATGAGAGTTAAACAGGATTATGTATATAAGATTATATCCAACAAATATTTGTTTCCTTTTTTTCAAAAGGAAGCATTGGGGCCTTGCCAGTTTTAGTTTAAATGAGAATTATCAGCTTTGTAAAATGACTATTGAGGCTGGCTTGTGAAATATTGAAAAGTGAAATATTTGAAAACTTATGTAGCCATGCTCTTTCTTAAAACATTATTTTGAGTATAGTCCACACACAGTGTTACATTAGTTAGTGTTAGATATACAACAGTGATTCCACTTCCTCATACATTGTTCTATGCTCACACAAGTACAGTATGTGGCCATGCTCTTGTTTCAAATGTGAGCTCTGTGAAGACAAGGGCCATGTCTGTTTTGTTCACCAGAGTCTAAAACAATGAATGAGAGTGATAATAACTTAACCTACTATCACTTTAAGCTGTGGAAGGATGTGGGTGTAGCTAGTCAGAGGTTGCAATTCTTTGGTTAAGAGCAGGCAGGATTATCTGGTGTGCTCATTTCTGGATTTTGTCTATTCAAAGTTATAAGTTCACATTTGAAGATCCTTATAGTTCCCGGAGGTAAAGCTATGAGAAAAGTACCAGATTTTAAAAAGTCTTTGCAGCCGGTATTCCAACGATTATCTAAACACTAGACTGTATCCAGTGCAGTAGTATTTTCTATCACCTATTTAGAAAATTAAAATTTTATTAAATATTAAAAATAAACCAGGTACAACTGAAAACACTGGATGGAAGATATTTTATTTCAAGCATAATTCGATATTAATTTATGTTTATTCCTCTAGCAGATGTAATCAAAGCTCTGTCATCCCATTGAGTGACTAAATGAATCTCCTTAAAAATTTGCTGTGAAAAAAATAGATGAGTTAAAATAGCAGTAGTGCCTCCTTATACATAAAAAAAATGTTTTACAGTCTACAAAATACAGTATCATGTGATAATCTTATGTTGTAACTATTATCCCTGTTGAGTTATGATGGGCCTAATAAATGATATTCTTTATTCAAAGATCAGGGCCAACTGAGAAGCAAGCAAAAGAGCAGTGGAGATGGAGACCAAAAATCCTATTTTATATTAAGTTTGGAGAACATGATTTAGAGATATTGGGCAAATGTACTTGCTAATCTTATTCCCACTTAATCATAAGAAGAACATGTAGGCAGTATTACAGTAGAAGTAAGGTGAGTGTTTTCTCTCTAAAGGCAGGAAGATCCCAAAGAGAAAAGGAAGAGAAAGAGGATAAGCTACTATGTTCCTAAACTCACTAGTCAGGCAAGATGCTCTTATTCCTCTAGGAAGCAGTACTGGGAATAGATGGTACAGCAAGAGGCCAGATATGTTATTCCAGTGAAAGAACTCTTCTCCTGGAAGTGAATACTGGAATTGGGGGGAGGGGGGGAGTGGTGGTAAGTGTTTTACTCAATAATTTCCAGTTTAGAAGTGGAAAAACTGAGCCTAGTAGAGCTCCTGGCCTCAAGTATTACAAGTAGAAGGTTAATAGAACTGGGTTAACCAGGTAGTCTAACTCAAGTTCATTGCCTTAGAGAACTCTTGTTCATTAATTCTTTGATATATATCCTAGAGTTATCATTAAGCTAGGACCTACAAATATAAAAGAGCCAAATATCATAAATTTGCATCTTTATTCATATTTTCTTTGTTATTAGTTGATGGGCTCTGCAGAATAAATGCATTGTGTATATTTAGTGTATACTACTGAGTACTCAAATGGCACATCTGAACTAAGTGCCTGAGATACCTCAGTTATTAAGGCTTGGGTTGGAGTCATAGCCGAACGTATGTATGTATAAACGTAGAAATATTTAATGGAAATACTTAAGAAGATTCAGTAATTTTCATTCTAAAGCATGGAGGTTGCTTGACAAATAATGATGTATCACTATTATTTTGTAGAGTATAAATGGTTGGGAAAACATGGAAAGAAGTGGTCTGAAGGTGCAGTTCAAAGAAAGGGACCATTTTTGATATTACAGATAGGAGAAACATTGTTCCCAGAAACTTTTGGGTACATTTGGAGAGGACTGCAAGGTCTGAGAATGAAAATCACGTCTTTAAGGACCACTTATAAGCCTGCATGATACAAGGGAGCAAAAGCCATAGTGAGTCAAGTCTGTACTCTACTACACTTTGGGGCAATAAAATGTTTTAGGAGTTGAGTTCCACAATATGAGTTTGTAATGTCTTTATATTTTTTTGGGTGGATGGCCAAGGGCTCTAAGTCCGCATAATGTGTGCCTGGCCTTAACCACATATAAAGACAAATAACATTGTGCTTGGTTTCAAGTTTAGTCTCCAGTTTAGTACCCACATTGCATATTTTTATTGAAATTTGCTGTTGTTACTCATAGGGGTTATGAGAAGAGTGAATGAAATAACAGATGTGAAAGTGTTTCATGAATTGAGACACATTAATTAATTTCAGCTTTGAATCAAGGCTCTGTTTTAAGATTTTCTTTATTCTAGCGTAGTGTCATTTGAGGGTAAGCAATGTACGAGGCACAAGGAAAAACACAGGATATTTCCTGCTTTCCAGGAGTTCCAAGAGAAGAGACAACAGTTTTTAGAGGCTTAGCAATTATTTGCCCTTGGATGTTTTCCGTAAATGTAGTTTCTAAAATTACTCATCTGTGCGGAGCTCAATAAAGATTTCTCCACTAAGTAACATAAAGCAGAGGGATCAGGTAATTGATGTAATACTTTCATTCATATAATAAAGCATGTATTCTTACACGTGGAAGTTGGCAAAATGTGCAAAAGGTAGCCAAACTGGCTTTTAGGATCTAGCTATGTCAGTAAGTTTTGGTTTATTATATCTTCTATGCCTGCTGTAACTTGTTTGTTTATGTAATTGCATATGTAGCAGCCAAGCTCTCAGCAAGGGCTTAATACTATGGCTTTGAATGTAGGTAAGTCACAACCTGATTAAGGAATTGTTTTTTTTTTTGGTTTTTTTTTTTTGTTTTTTTTAATTAGAGAGAGAGAGAAGGAGGGAGGGGCAGAGGCAGAGGGAGAGAGAGGCTCCATGCCCAGCGTGGAGCCCCATGTGGGGCTCAATCCCACAATCCTGAGGTCATGACTTGAGCTGAAATCAAGAGGTGAACATCCACTGACTAAGCCACCCAGGTGCCCCCAAGGGATTGTTTTCTAATGCAAATCTTTGTGTAAATGTCAAAACATTTAAAGAATTTCAGAGCCCTCATATGCCTCACTTACTTCACTAGCACTAATGCAGCAGGTTGGCTGCCCCGGCATTATAGGGTATTGCTTTGACTGTTGAGCTTTCTAATACTATAAATAAAGCATGGATTATTAAGCAGTGCAAAGTTTCAACATCTTTGCACAAAATAGTGATGGAGTTCTTTCTTTCCTTTTTTTTTTTTTTTTTTTTAAGATTTTATTTATTTGAGAGAGAGAAAGAGAGAGCACAAGTGGGCCAAGGGGCAGAGGAAAAGGGAGAAACAGACTCCCCCCACCCGCTGGACAAGGAGCCTGATAGAGGCAGATCCCAGGACCCTGGGATCATGATCTGAGCCAAAGGCAGACATTTAACCAACTGAACCACCCATGTGCCCCATTGGTGGAGTTTTTTCATTAGTTAACTCTTAAAAACAAGATAACAGCAGGATATCTGTTGATCCGTGAGATTTAAAAAATCCCTTTAAGTTGCATATTGATTTAGAATATGAATATTGATGCCAATCCACTGGTGATGAATTGCAGCATGGGGTGTGAGGATGAGGCCAGTTGGCAGGAGTCTGAGCCTGGACTCCGGGCAGGTCAGAATGTGTAGGCCTTGTGACTCTATTACTGATCACGGATCCTGGGGGTAAATGACAGGATCCTGTGAGATTTCTCAGTCATTTCTGAAGTAGGTTTTCATTCAAATTTGGGTAAACATATAAAAGTAAATGCCAAATACCTGGGCACTAGCCCAACCTTGAGTTGATGCTTAGAATGAGGTAGGTAAACAAGTGACCGAAGGAAAAGTTTTTTAAGCCAATGAGAATATCAGTGAAGTAGTTTTACTTAGGGGCAGGGTTGAGCAGAATGACAGAGTGGTGTATCTTGAGCCCTTAAGTATACTAAGAGTAGATACCTAGTTTTACTATATGGCACTTTGAGTCTGTGAAGATAATCTTATATACGCGTATCAATATATTTCAGATATATATGATGTATTTATGACATATGTATCTATATCTTACTAATACCTGTGTATTGCATCACATTTAGAAGAATCAAAGGGGGATATAGTGAAAAGTTAGTCCCCACCCCTTCCATATCTCCCAGCCACCCAATATCCCTCATGGAAAGCAAATTACAATAGCCAGTTCCTTCCTTCCTTCTTGCTCTTTGCTCTACTTGGTTAAGAACTCCTGCTCAGAAAATTTCCAGCCTCTACATTTTCCTGCCTGGTTAAATTTAACCTTATTTATCTCTTTCCAAGCCTCAATGCTTTATTTATTCTTCTTACTCTCTTTTTTCCAGTTCTCCCTCACAAGGTACCTACATCTCATCTTTTACGTATACTTTTTTTCCCATTTCCTAGACGTTATTCATGTTCTTTGTTCTCAGGTCTATCTGAAATATCTACTTCTTCGAGACTGAAGTCAGACCCCATTTTTTTTCTGACCGCTCTTCTCCATCCCCATTGATTTCCTTCTTTTCTGAATCCCTGGGCATCTACAAAGGGGGTTATTTGAGTTTCTGTTTTCAGTATTCCAAAATGATACCAAAACATATTAAAGTGTTATGTTTCATTATTTTGGTTGGAACTATATAAATCTAAAGAGAGGCAGAGATTAGCTCGAAGCCACCAGACGTTACAATTAGAAATTCGTCTTTGATTAATGAAGAAAAACATTTGATATACAAAATCTTTCAAACTGAGATCCCCAGGGGAAAAGAGTAAAAGGAGTTCATGATGCGGAGGAGCTGCAAAGCACTAAAAGTATACACATTTAATATTTATCTATATGTAGTGAAGGGATTGAAAGCATGATTTTGAAGCCAGGCAGATCGGGGTTTGACATGATCTGTACAATTTTGGGCAATTTGCATTATCTCTTGGAGCCTTGGTTTCTCTATAAGGAAATAAGTCAAGGCAAATAAAACACTCAGAACAATGCTTAGTAAATTCTCAATAAATGTTAAGTGTTATTGTTGTTATTTCTTCTTGTAGGTGATTTGTCTCCTTAAGGTTACCTTATAGGAGGTAAGGATTATTCAGGTGGACCCAATGTAATCACTAGAGTCCTTAAAAGGTAGAAGAAGACGGAGGATTCAGAGAATGAGATGAGATGACAAGTCATTGTCAAAGTTAGAGTTATTCGATGTGACATTTCAACTTGCTGTTGTAGGCTTTGTAGGGGAAGGAAGAAGCCAGGAGCCAGAAGCCAAGGAACACAGATGGCCTCTAAAAAGGAGCCGGAAATGTACGGAAATAGATTCTCCCCTAGATACTCCAGAGGTGAATATCCCTGCCAACACCTTGCTTTTAGCATCATGAGACGAGTTCAGACTTCTGACCTCTAGAATTGGAAGACAATCAATTTATGTTGCTTGAAGCTACTAAGTTGGTGGTAATTTATAAAACATCAGTAGGAAATGAATGCATTTCCTCAGCTGGACTCCTTTATGAAGACTAATTTTGAATAGCTCGTAGTGTCCAAAATAACGTTAGATAAAATGGTGTTGGATATAAACATAGATCAATGAGTTGGGTTTACTGAGGGTTCCAGCAGAGAGGCATAGCAATTTGTAAATTGCTCTTTCTAGTGGAGAAGAGGAAGCCACCAGTCAGCTCCCTTGCTGAATGTGGATTTCTATTACAGTACACGTTAAAAATGTTGGGGAAATTCCCTATCTCACTGCCGGGGATGGATACTAACTGGCAGTAAGATTCATCTACAGCCCAGTCATGGTTTTCCCCTTCATGTCTCTACCTCCCATAATTACAGCTAGTTTACAAGCTTAATAGTAATTACTACCACGTACTGAGCACACAGTATGTACTAGGCCTTGTAATTAATGTTCTGCACACATCAGCCTATGTAATTCTCACAAAATTCCTATGGTGGAAAAAAGAAATGTAGTGCCCTGTTTTTCAACTTTCAGGTTTTGACTGTCAGTGGATCCTGAAATCAGTTTGGTTGGGAGTGATTAGCCATTCTAAAAAATAAAATATAATAGAACATATCAATTGCATGAAGTAAGAGTAAGAATAATTTAATAAAATGTTGGTTTTAATTATATATATAATAATATATAATATATATTATATATAATATTATATATAATAATAATAATAATTCTTGTAATAGATCATATTTAAAAATTTAAAAACCACCAATAGGGGTGCCTGGGTGGCTCAATCTGTTAAGTGTCCTACTCTTGATTTCATCTCAGGTTATGATCTCAGGGTTGTGAGCTTGAGCCCTGTGTTGGGCTCTGTGCTGGGTATAGAACTTGCTTAAGATTCTGTATCTCTCTCCCTCTCCCTCTGCTTCTCCTCCCCTTAAAAAAAAAAATAAAAAAACAAATCACCAATGAAATGGTTGAGAGTCTAGGCTTTAGCAACAGCACTAACTGAGTTTAATCTCAATTCTTTATTTGAACATCTCTGTGATCTTCAGCATGTTACTTATTTCTTTGTTACCTCATCTTATAGGCTTCCATCTCAAGTTTTTTTTTTTTTTTTCTCTCTTTCTTTCTTTATTTTTTTTGAGGGTGAAGTGGGTTAATCCAAGCAAAGCACTTAGAACAATGCCTTAGTAAATAACGCTTGGTTAATGATACATCCTGATGCCAGATGGTTAGTAAGCAGGGAACTGGGCAGATTCCTGCCAAGTCTAGTCTTGAGTTTGGAATCTAAGGCAGTTTCGTGCAATCTTAGGTGTCTCCTCATAGCAAACAAACAAACAAAAATGTAAGTCTCCCTTTACATGTTTACCAGCAAGTTGAAAATAATTGTCTCCTCAGGAAGTTGGCCTAGTTGACAGTCTTGTCTCTGAGGGAAAACAAACTTTGTGACTTGTCTTCTGAGCTCCAAGGGAAGAATATGTAAAAGACACTCAGGGGCATAGATAACAAATGGATATCTCCCTTAACCCTTTACAGTAGGAAATTAGATCAAGTAAGAAATCCCATAGGAATCTGGGGTGAGGTCAGCTATCTAAAAGCATATCAAGTGACTGGAGTTCTGGTTTTGTTTTGCAGTTTGATTTTTGTCTTTTTTTTTTTTTTTTTTCCCCTTGCTTTGTTTCCTCCTCTGCTTTAGCAGGCAACTCAGACATTTTTATGAATCTCTTAAAAATGTATTGACCCTACCTGGTGTTAAGTGCCTTGTATTGATTGAAATATGTTGCTAGGCTGTATTGCTTCTGTAGTCTCTGAAATTGTAAGAATTTAAGACACTAATGACTCTCAAGTTATAGCTAACTGTTGATAAAATTATTCTGGGCCTTTAAAATATTGATTTTAATGTTCAGCCAATATTCAACTTAAAATGAATTCTATGCCATTTCCAGGTTGTTTGAGTATAGAGTTATTTTGTTGCTATTTAAGGTTTTGCTGGAAGATGTGTTTCTAGGCTTTAAGATTGGGGAAGGGTATGAATCTAACCTGTGTATGAGGATCTGGCAAGAAGGCAGCAGTGTTCTGAACCAGCAGGGAAAGGAAGGAGGTATATTCAGCGCCCCTTCCTTCCCCATTTCAGCACATCCATTCCTTCATCTTAACATATGTTGATTGGTTTAACATTATTTGCAAGCATATGGCCCTGCTGCCTTAGAATGCTAAGTAGAAGGGAAAATAGTGCCAATAATTTCCTGACAGGAATGTGCCTCTTTCACTTTTTTTTTCTTGAAGAATATGATCTGCTCTTCTCTATTTCCTTCCTTCCTTCCTTCCTTCCTTCCTTCCTTCCTTCCTTCCTTCCTTCCTTCCTTCCTTCCTTCCTTTTTTCTTTCTTTCCTTCCTTCCTTACTTAAACTTTTAGAACAGTTTCAGGTTCATAGCCAAATTAAGGGGAAGATACAGAGATTTCCCATGTATCCATGCCCAACACATGTATAATTCACCCATTACCAAAATCCCTCACAAGAATAGTAAATTGATTACAACTGATAAATGTACATAGCCACTCGGAATCCACAGTTTATTTACAGTTCATTATTGATATACATTCTGTAGATTTGGACAAATGTATTATGGCATATATCCATCATTTATAGTATCATACAGAATGGTTTCACTACTCTAAAAATCATGTATGCTACACATGTCCATTCATGATCCCCACACGTAGTAACCACTGGTTTTTTACTGTCTCCATAATTTTGCCTTTTCCAGAATATCGTATAGCTGGAATCATATGATATGTAATCTTTTCAGAGTGGCTTCTTTTACGTAATATGTATTTCAGTTTCCTCCATGGCTTTTCTTGGCTTTATAGTTCATTTCTTTTTAGCCAAGTAATATTCTTTTGCCTGGGTATGCCACAGTTTATTTATCCACTCGCTTACAGAAGGGCATCTTGATTGATTCAGAGTTTTGGAAATTGCGAGTAAAACCGCCATAAACATCTTTGTGCGGATTTTTGTGTGGATGTAAGTTTTTAGCTCCTTTGAGCAAATATCAAGGAGCTCAATTGCTGGATCATTTGGTAAAAAGATGTTTGGTTTTGTAAGAAACTTCCAAACTATCTTTGAAAGCGTCTGTGCCCCACCCTCTCTGTCTCGTTTTAAGTCTCTGAACAATCTTTGAGGTCAGCAGTAGCCTAAATGAATAAGCATGTGTATGTTTGGTCACTTAGTGGATATAGTTTTGCAAGGCATTCTGTGGAACTGGTTATCTATAAGCAAGCTGTTCCCGCAGCTGGCCCCAGACTTCTGCAACCCAATTTGTGATGTGTTTGTAAAAGGCCTAGAGAAGCTGAATTATGTCTCTCATTGGTCTTCAGGGGGTAGGTACATAGGAATTGCAGCAAGGATAGCGCAAGTGGCCTCACAGAGATTCATGTGGGGTAGGTCTGTGATCCTCTGAAATATAAACTGGATGGTCATTGACTTTGTGAGAGCACAGAAAAAGCAAAAGTATGCCGGCCTTTTAGGTGGAGCTCAGTGTTCCTTTCTGTCAACCGAGTATCCTTTCATACCTGCTTTCTCAGGGCAGAGACATTTTATGGGGCCGTGGATATTCTGAGAGAAAAAGTCATATTGGATGGTCACTGGAGACACCTCCTGTTGAGAGCTAGGAGAGGTGAGTGAGAAGGCTGCAATGCTCTCATTCCTCAATGGCCCCCTTTCGACGGTGCATTTAGTAATGAGTATATTTAGTTGCACATGCATGTGTGGTTATTCATACACGGTAGAGAGTGGTAGAAGCACATGACCTAGTTAACATTGCTTTTAAAAAGTAACACAGCTCTAATAAAACAAGTCTGTTTCAAATCAAAAGTTTTAATGACAAAAATACCATGATTGGAATGTATCTAACAAATGCTATCTTTCTTCTTGAACTTGGAGCAAGTAAGAGTTGAACTCAGTGGTCAGCGGGTTGGTATCACATGCCAGCTGTCATGCTAAGCAACAACGGGATGAGTGCACACAAGGCTTGGTGCAGCCATAGTGGACTTGACAACCTCATCTCTGAATTGGGTTAGTGGGCCCAGCCTTCAGCACTGCTGGACAACTGGCGGCTTCTCTGGGCAGGGCAGGCACCTCACCACATGGGAATTTATTGACTTATTCAAAAAGTGTTTATTTAGTGAGCACTCTCTGAGTGCTGACATGTTCTAGATGCTGGAGACACAGCAGGGAATGAAAGAGGCAAAAATCCTTGCTCTCCTGTATGGTTTTTCCTTCTGTTTATAGGGGGAAGGCAGTAAAGCAGGGTGCTATAGGCAGCAGAGACAATAAAGAAATGCATGCTTCTGATAGACTGGGTCTGAAAAGACTGGGTAGGGGCTTGTGAACTGCCTCAGTTTCTTGTTCTTTTTTTTTTTTTTAAGATTTTATTTATTTATTCATGAGAGACACAGAGAGGAGAGAGAGAGGTAGAGACACAGGCAGAGGGAGAAGCAGGCTCCCTGCAGGGAGCACGACGTGGGACTCCATCCTGGGTCTCCAGGATCACGCCCTGGGCCGAAGGCAGCGCTAAACCCCTGAGCCACCTGGACTGCCCTCAGCTTCTTTTTCTAATTCAGTTATCGGATAATACCTGGGAAGGAGCCTGTAGGAGAGGGAGAGATGCAAGGAGTATTAGTATAATCTCTTTAAATAAACACGAAGCAAGGGAGTGGAGGCTCCTTTCCAATAAGAAGTCATATTTGGGGGCCCCTGGCTGGCTCAGTCAGAAGAGCGTGTGACTCTTGATCTTGAGGTCATGAGTTTGAGCCTCACGTTGGGTGTAGTAGATTACTTAAATAAAATGTAAAAAAAAATTTGAAAGTCATATTTGTACGTAATATTCAACAGATGTGGATAATGCAGTAAGTGAGAGCCTTCCCTGATTCTCAAAGAATCACTCCTTCTACCTCCTGCAGGATAACCATTGTTAACATTTTATGTTACTATCAGTAAGTACCCCATCAGTATCAATATGTTTTTCTCTGAACATAAAACATATGTAGTATGTGTATTTAACCATTTAAAATATTTTCTAGACATAAACATGGAAAAATAAAGTAGAAAAAAAATAAAATGAACGTGCAGACACTTTAAGTATCCTTACTAAAAACTGCTATTTAGTTGTAAAACAGTACTATTTTCCTTAACTTTCACCTTTCTAATTTCAGAGGGAGAAAACCCCAAATTTTGATTCTCTTGCATCTACTATGATCCTCGAGTCTTTTACTTATTCATCAAGTACCCACTATTCGCCACATAAGGTACCAGAAATACCAGGATTAGTAAATACTAATATCCTTTAAAATTCATGTCTGTATTGTCTATGCTTCCAGGAAAATTGCTTTTAGTGGGGCTGCCGAGAACCTTTTAGCTCTCCTGCAATGTGCACTGATTGAGAGTCCTTCTTTCTTGGCATGATGTCCTGGCATCCTACTAATTAGCTGGTTCTTCTCTTAAAGCAGGGATATCTTGAAGCTCTCCAAGAAGGCCTCATGTCATGTCTCTAACACCTCATGTTCTGTGATCTCTTTTCTTACTCTTGGAAGACAAAAGGATTGTAAAAAGATGCTGTTTCATTTCTTTCCCTCTCTGGATTAAGAAGGAGTTATATATTGGAATTTCAATGCTGACTTACCACTTCCAGCTCCTCCAATGGCTATCACAGAGGATTATTAGTAAATAAGGAAGCTCCTTTGTTTCCTTGTAAGGAGCATCATAATTTTGGTTCTTTACAGAATTTCTTAAAGGTTGATACAAACTCTGCACTTTTAATACCCTCTGTGTTTTCCAAGAGATCATATTTTTGAATAATTCTTTCACAAAGAGCAGAGCAGGGATGCCTGGGTGGCTCAGTGGTTGAACCTCGGCCTTCGGCTCATGGTGTGATCCTGGAGTCCCGGGATCAAGTCCCGCATTGGGCTCCCTGCATGGAGCCTGCTTCTCCCTGTGCCTGGGTCTCTGCCTCTCTCTCTGTGTCTCTCATGAATAAATAAATAAAATCTTAAAAAACAAGAAACAAACAGAGCAGAGCATTTCCTTAGTCATTCAAAACTGTAATCTTTCAGTCAAGTTACCTGATAGTAAAGCCTGAATCACCTAAATTATGGACTGAATGCTACCTTTTACTCACTAGTAAGTATGTCACCGGAGATGATAACAAGCATTCACATTGTGCCTCCTAATAACAAAGCATCATAACTAAAGGACTTTGATTTTTCATGAATAGGGAACTCAAAATCTAAGCCAAAAATAATACAAAAAACAACAATGAAAACATGGTATACCAGAAGTGTAAATCCTTATAAGAGATGGCAACCTACCAATTTAATGGGCTCAGAATATTTTCATCTCCAAATATTCCTTATTACTAAAAGCCATTATATGGAGATACATATATGAATCAAGCAA
Organism: Canis aureus; assembly: GCF_053574225.1. NCBI lineage: Eukaryota > Metazoa > Chordata > Mammalia > Carnivora > Canidae > Canis > Canis aureus. The sequence continues at coordinate 6,617,098 of NC_135638.1, forward strand.
AGTGATTCACAAAAGTTACCAAGAGAATTTTGGGCTCAAAATTTCCAAGAGATCATATTTTTGAGCTCACAGGAGGCCTCATGTAGAAGAGGAATTAGGAGGAAGTCTACATACTGTTTTCTGAACCTGATTGTTAGACTAAACTGGTTATACATGTCTAGCTTCTCCAACTAGTCAGACATTCAAATAAAAACTAAGGAAATATGTAATTGTTTATGCACACTTGTACAGGGCTATAATAACAAGTACCCTTCATTGAGAACAATATCCAATTATTCATGACCCCCCCCACTGCAACAGTCACAAATACTTAACCTGTTCTGATCTCTTTTCTGTCTGAAAAGAGAGAAAATCTTAGATTGTAGGTTATATTATATGCCAGTAAGTCTTTGAAGCCACCAAGATGGGCTTTAGTTCTCTGCTTAGATACGCTAAGCTAGTGGCATTTAATTATGAAATTCTGGACATTGACAATCCTTTAGCAAAAAAGTCGAAGGTTTCTGTATGTTTTCTAATATGTGCTCCTCAAACATTACTGCATGTATGAATCACCTGGGAATCTTCTGATTCAACAAGAATGGGTGGGGCTTGAGATCCTGCAGATGTAACTAGCTCCCAGGTAGTGCCCCATGCTGCTAACCCATGGGCCATAGTTATAGTGGCAAAAGATAGAATATCTGAAGGGTCTCAGGAGATACTGTGGTCTGAGTAAGATCACTCTCCTTGATATTCTCAATGAGCACCTACTGTGTATAGCACCGGCTGCATTCTAACCCAGGCAGAATTAAAGATCTTGTCCTTGTAAAGATACATACGTCTATAATTTCCACTAAATATTAAGAATAAAAAAGAATACTTATGTAACTGTTTTAGATAGCTTTAGAGTCATCTCTATGGAAATAGGAAACGAAGCTTATGGAAGAGGGGAAGCTTAATTCTTCCAGAATAAAGGAAAAGAATGAAAGGCATACAGGAAATGAGTTGGAATAAGAAATTAAAGACAAGAACATAAATCTCAAACATGTGAGATGGCACAATTGGACGGGAGCAGGAGTAGAAAATAAGTGACAAAATGAAGGCAGAATTGGAAGGAAGGTTTTGGGGAAAGGAAAGAGTCTTTGAGAAGGGAAAAGAGTATTTTTAGTCCAGATTTCAAAGGGCTCCGGGAAGCAAACCAGCCATGCTGGGATTTCACTTGGCTTCCATTGTGTCCCTGGGTCTACCTTCGCTTAGTTCAGATAAGTTAAAGAATATACAGTTAGTCTTTGATGTATGACTACAGCTGCAACACTGGATAAATTATCATCTATCCCCCAGCCTGGTTTTGTAAAGAACCTCCCATTTACTCCTCTTTAGTCCCCCTTTCAGAATATCCCGTCTGTTATGTCATTCTAATTTTTTAATTTTATTTATTTATTTTTTAAAGACTTTATTTATTCATGAGAGACAGAGAGAGAGGCGGAGGCATAGGCAGAGGGAGAAGCAGGCTCCATGCATGGAGCCCGATGTGGGACTCCATCCCAGGTCCCCAGGATCACACCCTGGGCCAAAGGCAGATAGATGCTCAACCCCTGAGCCACCCAGGCATCCCTTGATTTTACTTGTATTTTTTATTTAAATTCAGTTTGCCAACATTCCAGTTTCTTACAGCAACTCCTTAATTTTTCACTGGGAAAATTGAGGTATCCCTCTCAAAACAAAAGCTGTATTTGGCATTGTAAAGAAAAGGACAAGATTTTGGTGCATCTTATTTTAATGATCTATTATGAAGAAAATGACTACAATTAGCCTTCACAAAACAGCTTATGTCAAAAGTTGGAATATTTGGAAACCTAGTTAGGTTAAGGAGTAATTTTTATTTTGTTCTATACAGAGTAACTTTTCACCTAATTTAAACAATTCAACTGTGGGGGAAGGAACAACTGCCCTGGTGTCCAGACCTTATCTCAGTCCCTTGAGGATCTCACTAATCATTGTTGCCACCACCTCCCTTGCTCCCAGGGAAGATGTTGACATTGTCATCTTCAGCACCCAGACTTAACTAAGGGCACACACCCCTTTGTGAATTTGCCACAGCAGAGGTGAGACCACTTTGTAGCCCCTAACAACGTCTACCAGCAGTTTGGGGCTAACAGCAGAGAATTATAATATAATGAGATAAAAGTAACTGCTTGTATGTGCCTTGCTCTTTAGAGCATACAGAACCCATCATCACCCCCCTTCCCTCCTGGGAGGACCAGGAAGAAGAGAACAATTTGGGAAGGTCTCTTTATTTTGGTCTTCCCAGGCTGCTGTCCCTTCTGTCTTTGGCAGACTTAGGAGGAAGTTCTCTAATGATTGAACAATCATTTCTTCACAGCCTTGAACTCGGAGGTTTATCTAGTACAAGGGGAGGAGCCTAATAAACATTACATCATAGGAACTGTTGACATAAAATGGCTTGAGGGTTTATTACTGCTGTTTTCAAAGGAAAAGCTTAGGTTGTAGAGATTTCAAAAAGCAAGCAACCAATCAAACAAACAACAGGTATCTTTTTAAAAAATCCAGAATAACATGTACATCAGTGCTTTTACACACTACAATTTCAAAACGAAAAAGATTTCTCAGAATGTGTGTTATCTCATAAGGTGTTAGTTAGTGGTCAAGGTGGAGATAGTAGTTGTGGTGTCTGCTGTCTTTCTGCTTTTTATTCTCCCAAACTTTTATTTGTCATTTTGTGTTGTCTCCATTGGGAACTGAAGGCACATATTTTGGATTTACAACTCTTTAATTCATGTGAGAATATTTGGTTATATATTTTTGGAGTTATGCATGCCATCTTCTGGCCATTATTAAGAATGCCTCTAAAATGAAGGAAAACAGGAGGATGGGAGAGACTTTAACCTGCAACAGTGCTTTCTGAAGTCCAGTTGTCCAGCTTCACTATCAGAACTGCCTGTGGCTCTCGTTAAATGCAGTTTCCTGGACCCCCAGTCCATATGTAACATGATCAGAGTCTTTAGAGGTGGAGGGGGACTTGATTTGTAGCAGGAACTGGTGATTCCTTTGACCTCTAATGTTGGAGAACCACTGGCTTAGAGACATGCAGAATTTTTCTGTCCCTAATTAACTATGTAATCTAGCTACCTTCTCTTCCTTCCCATACCCCATGCCTCATTTTGCTACCGGTGCCCTCAACTACAGGGGCTAACGTAGTCTGTGTGTCCTCTGAGTAGCACAAAAGCTTTTACTGTTCTTACAGCACAGGTGCCAGGGTGCACCGAATCCCTGACTCACTTTTAGTATCACCATAAAAATGAAAAAATATATTTTGCATTTTAAATCTTCATTTCCTTTAAACTTTGCAAAGCATTTTTATATACCTTATTTCCTTGGTCCTCAGTTTACTCTTTATATACTCCCTTCAGAGACCAAGCAACCAGTTTTCTTCAATTTTAATATGCACTTTATTATGCACTTTATTATGCACTAATTAGTATAGTTAGTGCATAGGAATTAGTATAACATTCCATATACTTAGGAGAGATGTGTATTAAAGTTGAAGAAAATTCAGTTTATCATAGATATTGAATTATCGTATATATTGAGTTCATCATATGTATGGAAAATAGAGGTAGACCTCCTCTAAATGATCAAATGCCATAACATTTACACTTCCTAGAGAGCCCTAGATTGTATAATTCCTGTTTGTATGTTTTTAAAATTTGCATTAAGTTCCTCAAAGATATTCTTTATAATTAAAAACTCCTTAACCTTTTTTGTTAGTTTTGTTTTTTAATGCTACCCTGGGATTCCTGAACTTCTTCATCAGCCTGGATGTGGTCTCTGGAATTCAAAGGACAGATATGGATTGAACATCAGATTTGTCCTGGTAGAATGGCTCTCCCTGTTAAGGCAATTTATATATAATAATAGAGCATCCTTATTTATGCTAGCTTATTTTTATTCCTTCCATAAATATTTATTGAGTGCCTATTATATATATAAGGCACTATTCCAGGGGATACAGAAGTGAATAAGACATATAAAAATTACCTACCTTCCTGGAGTTCACATCTTAGTGGGAGGAGACAGACAGTACACAATGTAAGGTATAATAAGTACTAGGGAGAAAAATAATGCAGAAATGATGGCTAGAGAGTATTGAATGGTTTGAAATGATAAATAGGAGATTCTGGGAAGGCTCACTAAGGTTATGTTTGAGTAAAGACTTGGAAGGATTGTGAGATATCTGGAGGAATAACGTTTTAGAAGGCAGTGTAAGTACAAAGACTCTGAGAAGCAAATATTTTTTCCAGTTTTGTTGAGAAATAATCGACATACATCACTGTATGAATTTAAGGAGTATGGTACAATGAGTTGACTTACATATATTGTGAAATGATTGCTGTTTAGTTAGCATCCATCATTTCATACAGATACAATAAAAAGAGAAAGCAAAAAAATAAAAAATGAATTTTTCTTGTAACAAGAACTCTTAGGATTTGCTCTCTTAACAACTTTCCTGTGTATCATTCAGCAATGTTAGCTATAGTTATCATATTGCATATTACATCCCTGGTATTTGTCCTATAATTGGGGGTTTGCACCTCTAACCACTCTTTCTTTTGAGGGTGAGAATTGAGATCATATAGTATTTGTCTTTTTCTGTTTGACTTATTTCACTTGACATAATGACTTCAGGGTTCATCCGTGTTGTCACAAATGGCAAGATTTCCTTGTTTCTTATGGCTTAATCATATTCCTACACACACACACACACACACACACACACACACACGCCACAGCTTCTTATACATTGATCTGTTGATGGATACTTAGGTTGTTTCATCTTGGCTATTGTAAAAAAATGCCAATATGAACATAGAGGTGCAGGTATCTTTTTGAGTTAGTGTTTTTGTTTTCTTCAGATAAATACTTAGAAGTGGAATTGCTAGATCAAATGGTAGTTCTAATTTTAGTTTTCCGAGGAATTTCCATATTGTTTTCCATAATGTCTGTGCCAATTTACATTTCCACTAATAATGGGCGAGGTTTCCCTTCTCTCCACATCCTTACCACCATTTATTATCTCTTATCTTTTTGATGAAGACCATCTTAACAGGTGGGAGATAATATGAGAAAGTCACGTGCATGGTCTATTCCAGGTTAGCAAGGAAGTCTATGTTACTGGGACTGAGAAAGTGAGGAGGCAGTTAGTAGAAACTGAAATCAAAGAGGCAACTGGGTGCTGAATTAATCAAGACATTATAGGCCATTGTGTGGATTTATAGTGAATGGGTAACTACTGATGGATTTTTAGTAAAGCAGGGTCCTGGAATGTTTTAAAAAGTTCATTCTAGATCTCGTGTCAAGGCTGAAAAGGGCCAGGGAAAGAACAGAAAGACCAATTAGGAGGCTGTGGTAGACTGTCATTCAACAAATATTCACAATCCTATCTTCTACATTAGATAGAATAAATTTTCGCCTTCCACTAATACTGGATTTACTGATTTAACTTGCTTTAGCCAATGAAATGTGAGTGAAAAGTAACTGTAGAGTAATTAAGAGATGAGACTTTAAAACACAGTCTTTTTCAGCCCTCTGATGCTTTGTCCAAGGAATATCTCAAGTAGCCAGAATTCCTTTAGCCTGTGTCCCAGAATGAGAGACATAGAGTAAATAGGCACTTAACTAGCAGCCAAGAGCCAAGACAAGATGACCTAGTAAAGCTTAGTCAAGCACAGGGAAGTCACAGCAGACTTGTAGATTTTTGTTTTGTTTTGTTTTTAGACTTGTAGATTTATGAGCAAGATGTAAATTATGTTGAATGCCCCTGAGAATTGGGAGGATATTTTTTTATGCTGTTAAGCCTGATTCATACAGGTAGTATTCTACTAATTTAGGCAAAGAGTGATGGTAAACACAAGTGAAATATGATGGTTGTGGTAGGATTAGAGTCTGGATATTTTTTTGAAGACGTAGGGAAGATTGAAAGAGGGATGTGATATGGGGCATACATGGAAGATTGGAGTTAAACTTTGTATGTGTTAAGTTTGATATACTTATTATATTTGTGAATAAAGATATCCAGCAAGCAGTTTGAAACTTAAAGTCTTCAGGAGAATACTTCTGCTTCTGGCCATGATAGATTAACAGTGGCTGGATTTATTCTCCCACTTTAAACATCTAGAATTTGGAAAACAATATTTTCAAAGCATTGGATAACAGGCCCTGGAGATCCTGGAAGAAGGAAAACCAAGCAAGGTGAACCTATTGCCCCATTTGGCTTGCCATCTGGAGGCATTTTTCAGTCTTCAGTGGGTGGAGGGAAAACTCAAACAAAGCCTGGTGGTTTAGCTGAGTAGAGGAAATGGAGATAGGAGCTCAGAGAGGCTCAGGTGGCCAGAATCTTTTTTGGAGGGCAGAGGGAGAAAGAGAAAGGGGAAGGGAGTGGGGAGAGAGAGAGAGAGAAAGAGTTATTCAGAGGTTTGCAGAGGCCCCTTGAGCCTTTGTTCCAATACAAATACATGCATGTGAGAGAAGAAATTACCCTAGACAGGGGTAAGAACCACAGAAAAGCAAAAAGCCAAATCATTTCTAAGGCTCACATAAGGCTGGGATGAGTTTGTGTTTTCACCAGAGAGGAAAGATCTTTTATTGTATGGGACATTGGAGAGAATGCTCAGAAGGGTACCTTAATAGTTAGGTAGCAGTGGGGCTCAATTAGCACTAGGATAAAGAATAGCCCCCAACAAAGTTTAAACATAAGCCTCAAAGGGGCTAGACTGATTCAAAGTAAGTTTGAGTATATCTCAAACACTATTAAAAGTTTGAGTATATCTTAACACTATTAAAATGAACACAACAAAATATACCATCCAATTATGTGAGGTCTAAATATCTAGCATTCAATAAAAATTACCAGACATTCAAAAGCAGAAATATGACCTATAATTACAAGAAAAATGTCCATATATAGAAGTAGAACACAAAGGTAACAGAGTAGCTCAAGTTGATTATTATAAATTTACTTCATGTTGATAAGGTAGTGGGAAACATGGATGTGCTGAAGAGAGAAATAGATAACGTAAGATAATATAAAAAAAGGTCCAAATCAAACTTCAAGAGATAAAAAAATACAACATCCAAATGAAGAATAGATGAGATGGATAGCCTAAGTAGAAACTGCAGAGGAAAGGGACACAATAGAAACTATAAAAATGAAGTACAGAGAGGAAAAGGATTGAAAGAAAAGTAAATAGAGCATTAATGCCCTGAGTTACAATATTAGGAGTCGCTACATATTTAGAATTCATATCCTAGAGGCAAAGTGGGGACAGGGCAGAAAACATTTAAGAGAAAATGGCCAAATTTTCTCCAAATCTAATGAAAACTCTGAGTGCCCAGGTCCAAGAAATTCAACAAATCCCAAGAAGGAAAAACACAAAGAAAACCACATATTGCAATCAAATTTTAGGAAAGCAATGATAAAGAGAAGATCTTAATGGCAGCCAGAAGAAAAAGACATATTCTCATCAGGATTTTTTTTTTTTTTTTTTTTTTTTTTGGTCAGAAACTTTGTAAGGCCAAAGACAGTCCATAATATTAAAAGAAAAAGAGTCAATCGAGAATTCTATACCTAGATTTCTGATTTTTCAAAAATGAAAGTGAAATATATGCTTTTTAGACAGACAAAAGCAGGCAAAATTAGAGTCAGCAGATCGACCCTATAAGAAATGCTGAAGGAACTTAGGCAGAAGAAAAATGATAGATACCGGAAGAAAATTTGAATGTTCATTAAGGAACAGAAAGTGTTAGAAATAGTAAATATGTAGTAAATATAAAATACTTTATGTTCTCAGTTTTTAAGTCTTTTTAAAAGATAATGGACTGCTTCAAGTGAAATAGAAATAATGTATTTTTGGGTTTAAAACATATGAAGTAAGGTATATGATAAAAATAGCTCAAAGGACAGGATGGCAAAATAGAAGTATAGTGTTGAAAGTTCTTCATACTGTGCAAAAAATGATTTATCTTTTGAAAGTAAGTGGTTGTATTAGTTCCTCTTGCTGAAATAATTTACCCCCAAACTTAGTGCTTAAAACAGCAGTGAACTTTTGTTATCTCACATGGTTTCTGTACTTTAGGATGGGCTTAGCTGGGTGACTCTGGCTCAGGATCTCTCATGAGGTTGCAGTTTTGATTGAAAGAGGTTGCTGTCATCTGAACATTTTACTGGGGATGGAGAGTTTGCTTCCAAGATGGCCCATGCATGTGACTGGAAAGTTGATGTTGGGTCTTGGCCAGAGTCCTCAGTTATTTTCCATGTGAACTCTCCATAAGGCTCTTGAGTGTCCTCAGGGCAGCTGGCTTTCCTCAGAGTGAGTGATGCAAAAAAGAATAGGTTGGAAGCCACAATATCTTTTTGACCTAGTTTAAGAAGTCATATACTGTCAGTTTTATTTGTACCATTGTTTACACAGATCATCTCTATTCACTGTGGGGGTAGGATGTAGTAGGTCTGAACACTAGAATGTAGAGATTATTGGAGAACATCTTGGAAGCTGATTAACGCAACTGTAGTAAGTCAAAGTGACCTATTGTAAATTCAAGAGCGTCCACAAAAAAAATTGCTTAAGCAAAGCTTCAGCAAATCGAATCCAACCATATATAAAAAAGAATACTTCTTTCCCCCCAGTTTTATTGAAAAATAACTGATACACATCATTGTTTAAGTTTAAGGTATACAGCATGAGGGTTTGATTTACATATATTGTGAAATGATTATCAGATTTAGCTAACATCCATCTTCACATATGGGTACAATAAAAAAAGGAAAGAAGAAAATAATAAAGGAAAGGAAAATTCCTCCTTGTGAGAAGAATTCTAAGGATTTATCTCTTAATAACTTTCCTATATATCATATGTTACTGTTAGCCATAATTATAATACTGTACAATGAATCTCTACCACTTATTTTTCCTGTAACTGGGAGTTAAATTCTTTCGGATTACTTTCATTCAGTTCCTTTCTCCCCCACCCCCTGTGCCTGTAACCATGTCCTGGCTACTGTGAATAATGCTGCTTTGAACATGGAGGTGCAGTTATCATTTCAAGTTAGTATTTTCATTACCTTTGGATATATTCCCAGAAGTGGAAGTGCTGGATCATAATATGTTTCTATTTTTAATTTTTTGAGGATTCTCCATACTGTTTTCCTTACAGGCTGTACCAGTTGACAGTCTCACTAACAGTGCACAAAGATTTCCTTTTCTATCACATCTATACCAGAATTTGTTATCCCTTGTCCTTTTTGGCCATTCTAACAGGTATGAGGTGATGTCTCATTATGGCAATAGTTTGCATAGGATAATACATCTTGACCAATTAAAGTTTATCTCAAAAATTTAGTTTTGGTTTAACATTCAAAAATAAATATAATTCACCAATTAACAGAAAATGAAGAAAATAGAACTCTTAGTCATCTCAGTGGATGAAATAAAAGCATTTTTTTTTCAAAATTCAACACCCACTCATGCTAAAAACTCTACAGACTAAAGTAGAAGAGGAAAGGCATTTACAAAATCCATGCAACTAATATCATACTGAATTCCCTTAAAACTGGGAACAAGGGGAATAAGGCAAGGATGTCCACTCTCACCACCTCTTTTCTGTTTTTATTGTGATTTCTAGCTAGTGCAACATGATAAAAATAAGCAAAAGACATAGAAACTGGAAAGAAAGCAGCTTTTATTTGCATATGACACGGTAATCTACATTTATTTTATTTATTTATTTATTTATTTATTTATTTATTTATTTATTTATTTATATAGAGAGTGAATGTGAGTCAGGAGGGAGGGGCAGAGTAAAAAGGAGAGAGAGAATCTTAAGCAGGCTTCACTCCCAACACGAAGCCCAATGCAAGGTTTGATCTCAAGACCTTGAGATCATGACCTGAGCTGAAATCAAGAGTCAGATGCTTAACCAACTGAGTTGCCTGGTGCCCCAATCATCTACATTTAAAACGACAAAAGTTAGAGAATCTATATAGAAGGTACTGGGCAGGGATGCCTTGGTGGCTCAGCGGTTGAGCATCTGCCTTTGGCTTGATCCCAGGATCTGGGATTGAGTCCCACATCAGGCTCCCTGCAAGGAGCCTGCTTCTCCCTCTGCCTATGTCTCTGACTTTCTCTCTCTGTGTCTCTCATGAATAAATAAATAAATCTTAAGAAAAAAAGAAAGTACTGGGCAAAAAAGCTACTGGAAGTAATTTATAAATAACAAAATTACAGGATACAAAGTCAATATTCAAAAGACTAATTGTATTTTTTTTTCAATAAATTATTTGCATTTCATATATTCACAACCAACAATTGGGATTTGAAATTCATATAATACATTTTAATGACATTAAAATGTTTAATAGTTTGAAAATATGAAATATTTATTTAAAATTTAAAAAATACATGCAAGAATTATACACTTAAAAATACAGAATTTATTGAAAGAAAGTAAAGAAAATCTCAATAAATGGAAACTTATACCAGGTTCACAGATCGAAAGACTAATTATTGTTAAAATGTTGAGTCTCCCTAAATTATCTATCAATTCAATGCAATCTATTAAAACTCTAGTACCTTTTGTTATTTGGTAAGAATTGACAAGTTGATTCAAGAATCTATATGCAGATTAAAAGTGCTAAAGAGTCAAAACAATTTTTGAAAAAGAACAAAATTTGAAAACTTATACTATCCGATTTCTAAGTCTCACACTAAAGCTTTGCAGTAATTAAATAGCATGGTATTAGAATAAGTTTAGGTATATAGAAGAATGGAAATAGTCCCAAAGTACATACATACATTTATTTATTCTCAATAAAGATTTCAAGGTAATTCAGTGGGGAAAGGATAGTTGTTGCAATAAATGGTGTTGGAACAATTGGATAGGCACATGAACCTTGACCTTTAGCACACATTCTGTAAAAAATTAGCTTTAAATGGATTATACACCTGAATATGAGTTAACTACATAAAACGTATAGAAGAAAAAATAGGCAAATATCTTTACAACCTTGGGTTAGGCAAATACATCTTAGGATACAAAATGAATAAACCATACATTTAAAAAAAAGATGGTAAAATAAGAAGTAATCAAAATGTAAAATGTTTGCTTTTCAAAATACACCATGAAGAAAAGAAAAAGGCAAGTTACAGATGGGAAGAAACTATTGGCAAAACATATATCTAATGAAGAACTTTTGTCCATATTAGAGGAACCTTTACAACTCAGTAATAAGACAAATGTATGAAAACAAAAGTGGGTGACAGACTGGCAGACACTTCCCTAGATAAGTTGTATGAATGATAAATAAGCATATGTAAGATATTCAACATTGTTGGTTATTTGGGCAATGCAAAATAAAATCATGATGATATGTTCACATGTGAATATTTTTGGCAGCTTTATTTGTAATAGATAAAACTAGAAAGAATTCAAAAGTTCCTTGACTGGGAATGAGTACACACATACAACCATGCATGGAATTCTATACAGCAATAAAAAGGAAAGAACTACTGATAGATGTAATAATGTGGACCAGTACCAAAAATATTATGCTAAGTGACAGAGGCCATTCCTTTTTTTTTTTTAAGATTTTATTTATTTATTCATGAGAGACACAGAGAGAGAGACAGGCAGAGAGACAGAGGAGAAGCAGGCTCCATGCAGGGAGCCCGGTGTGGGACTTGATCCTGGGTCTCCAGGATCACGCCCTGTGCTGAAAGTGGTGCTAAATTGCTGAGCCACCGGGCTGCCCAAAAGAGCCCATTCTCAAAATATCATATAATGTATAATTCCACTGATACAAAGTTCTAGAAAAGATAAAACTGTAATGACAGAAAGCAGGTTGATGATTGCCAGAAGCTGAGGCAGGGTGTGTGTCAGGGATAGTTTTACTATGAAGAAGTAGGAGAGAACTTTTTGGATGAAGTAAATGTTCTATATCTTTCTTTTGGTGACAGTTATGTGACTGAATTCATTTGTCAAAGCTCATAAATTGTATAATTTCATTGAGTATAGATTATACCTCAAAACAGCTAATTAAAAACTTTTGAGAGAGGTCTGAGATAGAGATAAATGTGTGACTCGTGTGCCTATAGATGGTATGTAAGGCTATGAAACTGGATGATATATATGAAATTCAAAGATTGAGCACTGGGGCAGCCCAGGTGGCTCAGCAGTTGAGCGCCTGCCTTTGGCCCAGGGCATGATCCTGGAGTCCCGGGATCAAGTCCCACATTGGGCTCCCTGCATGGAGCCTGCTTCTCCCTCTGCCTGTGTCTCTGCCCCCCTCTCTCTCTCTCTCTCTCTCTGTGTGTCTCTCATGAATAAATAAATAAAAATCTTAAAAAAAAAAAAAAAAGATTGAACACTGGGGTATTACAGTGTTTAGAAACCAGGGAAGTGAGTAGGAAGTAGCAAAAATGACTCAGGAGGAGTAGCCAGTAAGGAAAAAGAACTATGTGAAGTATCTTGGAAGCCACATGATAAAGGTATTTCAGAAGAAGTGAATGATAATCTTTGTCACGTGCTATTGATGTGTCAAAAATATGAGTAATGAATATCATTGAGTTTAACAAATATGAAGACAATTCATATTTTCCCATGACAAGAGAATATTGGCTGAGACTGCATTAAATTGATTCAAGAAAAAATGGGTGTAGATAAATGAGAGACAATGAATATAAGAAACTCCAAATTAGTTTTGTTGTAAAGTGAAGAAATATAATGGAGTATAGTTTGGAGGGTTAGTAAGGTAATGAGGGAGATGATGATGACGATAACAATGATGATCTAAGATGGTGCAATGTCCACATTTTTTAATGCTTATGGGAAGGATTCCAGCAGAGAAAACATTTATGACATAGGAAAAAAAGAGAATATTTCCAGGAGAAGTATCCTTAAGCAAAAGAAAGTTACTGAGATCTAGTGGACAAGTTGAAGCATTTGCCTTGGATAGGGGCATGGACAGTTTGTATTAATATATGAGAGGGTTTTTTGTTTGTTTGATTTTTGTTCTTAGAGAGGGAAAGGTTGGGGAAAAAGTGGAGGAAAAGGGAGAGAGAGAGAGAGGATCTTAAGCAGGCTCCATGCCCGGTGTGGAGCCCAATGCAGAGCTGGATTTCACAACCCTGAGATCATGACCTGAGTTGAAGTTAAGAGCCAACTGAACCATCCAGGTGCCCCTAATAGGAGAATAACTTAGAGTGTATGGGTGCATATATGATGAGATGGGTAGATGTGTTGTTGTAGCTTATGGGAATTCAAGACAAGTTACTTCTGTTTTCTACTTCTATTTTCTCAGAGATACAGGAAGTAAGATTATTGGCTGGAAATGAAGATAAAGGGGAAGTTGGATGATTGAAATGAGAATACAAGAAATGAAACAGCTATCTAGGGTGGGTGTGTCAAGGAACCAGGGAAATATGGTTTGATTGTTGGGCAGCATTAAGAGGCCACTTGTGCAAAATGATTATCCCTTTAAAATGAGAGCAGTCAGTTTTTCTCTGGATTCCTGAAGCTGGCTATGGGATGCAGGACTTGAGTAGCTAGAGACATGAACTTACCCAATAGTAGAGTTTTGCTACAAGAGAATGAGATGTTGGGAGAGAAGCAAGAGAACTGAGCATATGGGTAAGGGAATGACGATGAAGACGGACTGGATATTTAAACTGCGAAAGCAAGTTTTTGGTGGCCAGTAGAAAGGTGGTAGGATTAATGGATTGATTGTAGGATCTAATAGGGAGTAACAATTGTTTAAGCCAGGGTACTAGAGAGACTATGTTTGAAAGATGCAAGCAATGATTGGGGAAGGGATTTCTTAAAAGTGCAAATTGGGAGGAAATAATACAAGACTAGGGGTTGACTATGAGAGTGACTATCAGAAATGGGTAGAGAACAAGATTATTGAAAAAGAAGAAGTTGCAGTGACATTTTTCATGCCCTGGTCACATCCCCTTGGTCTACCTCTGATTTCATCAGCAGCAGTTCCTGTTTGCTTTTGCCCTACTACCCTGAGCACTTACTTTGCCTTTGCTTTTCTACCTCAGGGCTTTCTCTTGAGAGCCCCCTGAATGCAGGCGAGGGTAGTCAGGAAGTGTGGAGGAATATATACCTCTGGCAATAAATCTAAACCAATCGGAAACAGGAGCGCATGGGTAGGTGCCCCAGCTTCCCTTCTTTGGAAGGGCAGGTCGGTTTAACATGGTTCCCCAGAAGGATTGAGTGGCTATTGTGTACTCTGGCATGAATACAGGGGCATACACTGCTTCTTGCTCCTTCGTTGTTACTTCTGGGAATCATCTCTCTATTAAGTTACCTGTAACCAAGTACTTGTTTTAGGATCTGCTTTGGAAAAAAAACAAATTAAGGAACTCAGAAGCCAGGTTCATTCAAATGGGCATTTAAACGGTTTCAAACGGATAGTAATTTGGGAGCAAATAAAGTCATATAGGAATTACAATCTGTGAGGAACAGGGCAGCATTACTTAGCCTAGTGCCTAGCACTCAGTAATGATTTGGTAAATATTTGTTGAATGAATGGTGCATGGAGCATCCTGATGCTTTATATAACTCCATTCCTATGAATTTCGGTTTCCTACTATGAGAACTTCTTGAAGAAGAACCATTCTGACGCCTGTCGTGTGACATCCATATCACACTGACCTGATAAATAAGAATGGAGGTACAGGTCTAAAGGCAAGTTGAAGACAGAAACTATCAATAAGTAGGAAAATCAGTTATGCAGCTTTGACTTATCCATGGAAGGAAATGTCTAGATACTTGCTAAAAGCTGTCAAACTGGAACCATTCTGTGTAGCTTAGGGAACTGCAGTGGAATACCTCAAGCTCACTCAAGGCGATCTTCCTTACCTTCCTCTTCAAACTGTGCTCAGAAAACCTCTTTCTGGGCACACTTTCCTTGGTTACTTTATTTTATTTATTTATCTTTTAAAGATTTTTATTTATTTATTCATGAGAGACACACACACAGAGAGGCAGAGACACAGGCAGAGGGAGAAGCAGGCTCCACGCAGGGAGCCCGACGTGGGCCTCGATCCCTGGTCTCCAGGATCATGCCCTGGACCGAAGGCGGCGCTAAACCACTGAGCCACCGGGGCTGCCCTCCTTGGTTACTTTAATAGAACACAGGAGTTTTTGTATTGCTGCGCTTCTTTGTATGAAAGGGTTTTAAATTAATGAAATGTTACTGTAAATTCATTAAGAAACACATTTACAGCTTTAATATTTGTGTTCCCCTAATGCATACCTAAATGGTTCCTGAAAGTGAAACAACAATGTAGGCAGTTGATTAACTTTAAACATTATCTCTAAATGAAACATAGCATATTTATAGGGAAAGAGCTGATTAATGTTGAACAGGAAAATGAGAGGAGCTGATGGAAATATTCACCTAGGAGTTGTACCTGAGATGCTGAGTTTCCAAATGTAATGCCTTTTTTTTAATCTCTGTAATGAAAATTGTCATTAGGAAGATGGCAGCAGTAGGTTGTTACTGCTGGTAATGAAATAAGACGTGAAACACTTGAGAGTGTATTCATTAAATGTACTCTTGTATTTATTGGTAGAAAGGAAAATGATCTCATTTATGTTTTAGAGAAAGACACTAATGTACACATTAAAGACACGAATTCTGCTGTATTATTCTAATACTTTTAAGCATATATACAGCAGAGACCATTGGCTTTTAAATGGTTGAAAACCATGAAAGAGGCACTTCACATCTAAAATTTGTTTTATATTTTATAACTAAAACAGCTTAGACCCATAAATACATAATTTGGTATATCTATTTATGTATGTATATATCTATCTATTAAGAGAGAGGCTCCTGAATATCCTGGGTATCTCAACTGGTTCATTATAGAAAACATTGGAAAGTTTGATAATAATAAAAAGGAAATCTAAACCACCCATAATTCCACTTCAGAGATCATTACTATTATCACAATACTATATTTTGGGAAGGCAATTTAACAATTTGTATAAAAAGTCAATTTGGACTATATGTTGGCAAATTGAACTTCAATTAAAAAAAAAATATATATAAAATAAAAGTCAATTTGGGGGTACCTGGGTGACTTAGTCGGTTAAACATCTGCCTTTAGCTCAGGTCATGATCCCAGGGTTCTGGGATCAAGCCTTGTATCAGGCTCCCTGCTCGACCAGGAGTCTGCTTCTCCCTCTCCTCTCTCTGCCTCCTCCCACCCCATCGCTTATGAGTGCTCTCTCTCTCTAAAATAAATAAAATATATTTTTTTAAAAAAAGTCAATTCATATCAAAAGATACCTAATTCTTGATTTTCTTCAGGAAATGCTTACTGGGTGGATGCTTAGGACATTTCCTGCAGTGTATAAAATATTTTTAAACATGAAATAACGTATATAAAGCTATTTAAAAAAATTCATCATGGTCTAGCTATACATTCAAATTCTGAATAGCCAATTCAAATTATTTTGTAGAAGAATATTCAATGACATTGAAAGATCTTCACTATATAAAGCTAAGTGAAAATAGTAGTGTCTAAAATAATAATGATAGCTGTATGTGACACATTCCTTTGAGTGTGTGCCTTTATAGAGAAGAGACTATAGCTATACTCTTCACATTTCATGATGACTATTTCTGAATGTGGGTTTTCAATTCACTTTTTTAAGATTTAATATTTATTCATGAGACACATAGAGAAGCAGGCAGAGGGAGAAGCAGGCTCCCCTAAGGGAGCCTGATGTGGGACCCGATCCCAGGATCCCAGGAGCACAACCTGAGTGGAAGGCAGAGGCTCAACCACTGAGCCACCCAGCTACCTCTCGATTCCTTTTTGTTTTTTGAACTTTTTAAATGATCTAAAGTAAACAAGGTCCTTTTAAAAAATGTAAATAATTATAAGAGAACGCATACACATAACTTAAACCTCTAAATGAAGCCATCAGGTTATGGAGATTTGAGAGAAAGAGACTTTTTTTTTAAGGTTTGATAACCTTATTTCATATAAAATGTAAATATGAAAGATTTAATATCTGAATATTCCTGTAAAATCTTTACCCAGAAAATAGAGAAGTAGGAGAAAGCCTTAGAAAAGGAAATAAGGAGATACAAGAACCAAATTTCATTTAAAATAGTACTTAAAGCTAGACCTAGTCTCTTATTGTTTTCACAGATAATTTTTTTTTAAGATTTTATTTATTCATTCATGAGAGACACAGAGAGAGAGAGGCAGAGACACAGGCAGAGGGAGAAGCAGGCTCCATGCAGGGAGCCCGATGTGGGACTCGACCCCAGGACTCCAGGATCATGCCCTGGGCCAAAGGCAGACACTCAACCGCTGAGCCACCCAGGCGTCCCATCACAGAGAATTGATAGAAAGTAACTTCCTTTCAGAAATGGGTCCTCAGAGGTGTAGATGGCTCTGGCTCACTGTCCATTCTATTATTGTTCTCTAGACAGTCTGTGATAGGAGCTGAGGAGACAGGAACATGGTTGGTGGTGCTATAAACATACTGACGCTCTTCAGATGTTATAAGATTTCTTTAACAAGCTGCCACCTCCTTTTTTAAAAGTACAAGGATTAAATCTAATACAGTTAAAACTTACTATAAAATAATTATATAATCTAGTCCTCAAGTTTTAGTTAAAATAGATGAAAGCAAACATTTTATGGGTGAAAATGAGGTCAGAGAAGCAATGGAAGGATTTGGCTGTCACTGGGAGCAGCAGGGACTTTGATCAGCCTGAGGAGTGTGTTGATACCTAAGATCAAGGAGAGAAGGTGCCAGAAATGGAGAGAGTACAGAATGGGTTGGCAAACTTTATCTGTAAAGAGCCAGATAGTAAATACTTTATGCTGAGTGAAATAAGTCAATCGGAGGAGGACAAACATTATATGGTCTCATTCATTTGGGGAATATAAAAAATAATGAAAGGGAATAAAGGGGAAAGGAGAAAAAAATAAGTGGGAAATATCAGAAAGGGAGACAGAACATGAAAGACTCCTAACTCTGGGAAACCAACTAGGGGTGGTGAAAGGGGAGGTGGGCGGGGGGGGTGGGGTGCCTGGGTGGCAGGCACTGAGGTGGGCACTTGACGGGATGAGCACTGGGGTGTTATTCTGTATGTTGACAAATTGAACACCAATAAAAATAAATTTATTAAAAAATAGTAAAAATAAATACTTTAGGCTTTGCAGACCATATGGTTTCTGTCCCAACTGCCTGACTCTGCCAGTGTAGCTTGTGAGCAGCCCTGGGCAGTGCTTGGACAATGAGTGTGGCTACATTCCAATAAAACTTTGCTTACAAAAATACATGGTAGGCTGGATGTCACCTGCAGGCTACAATTTGCTGACCTTTGGTCTAGACGTAAGTGATGGAGAAAATGTTAATAATGCAGATTAAATTGAACAGTGTGTTGTGTCTATCGTCTTTGCGTTGAGAGAAGCACACAAACTATTCCTTGGTGTTTGAAAACTATTATCTTGTTAAGCAAAACGGTTGTTCACATCATCAACAAATGAGTTAAGTTCCAGTATTGATCTCTATTCATCTTACTCCTTAAGAGAAGTGATGAGATTAACCAACATGGGCGAGAGTCTGTTGTTACGCTTTATGAGCACACCACTGGTTCCTTCCCAAGGGTCCCCTGGCCCTCATACCTTCTGCTCTGACCTACACTGAGATCTCCGATTGTTGTGCAGGATGAGGAGGCTTATTTTTCTAAAATGGGTCCTTCAGATCTGCTCCAGGGTGACTTTCTTTTTCTTACTATGTTGAAGAGGTCAAGGTTAGCTTTTGGTAGATCAGCCCACGACGTCTAGGTGTGTTTCACACACATCATATGTGAGTAATGGGGAGAGTATCCTGGTGACATAATTATGTCCCTTGGGCATGAAAAGGTGGGGCTTAAGGGCGGGGTCTGGAAGGAGAGAATAGGTGGTTGCTGAATTGCTTGAATTAATAAACGAGAGGCTATTGTGACTGCCAAGAACCAAGTCCTAGTTTAGATACTGGGGGCAGAATGAGGAGCAGGACTTTAAGAAAGGGCTCCTGCTTTTCAGTTGCTTATTTTTCATGCGATGAGAGTGAAGAAGAGCCGCAGGTGCAGAGAAGTAGAAAGAATTCAGCAGAGGCAGGATATGATAACAAGAGGTAAATAAGATAAATTTAGGCCCTACAAGGATAATTTGGAAGTATGAGTAGGGGGAAGGGATATGAGGGATGGCGTATTTCCTCACTATGTGGCATGGGAGCTTGAGCCAACTTGTAAACAAAAAAAGGGTGACCTCAGAACCAGAGGACACAGAGGCAGATGACATTGGTTACTTCCATTAACCCAAGACATTGTGATTTTCTTGGTAGTCTGTCCCTTGATTCATACCCTCCCCCTCACAAATGGCACAGTATCAGATATTGTGTAAGACCTTGATTTAATTAATGTTGGAAAGATGCCATTAGTGATGATTATGTTACATGTGCATATAACTGAAACAAGACACTCTTTACTGGGACCACACTTATCTGATTTACTCTCGCTTTTGTACTACTGCTTCAGAAATGGGCTAGGACAGTGATACGACCATCTACAACATCATACACATACCCACATATTGCAGTTTAGCCGACGTATAAGCTTGGTTCTTGGAGGTTTCAACTTCAGCTCCTCACAGTGTAAAACAAAACAAAAACAAGAGAAACTCAACAAAAACCCACCTTGTGTAGTGAAATCTCTCCCTAAATATGTACATTTGCCAACTAAAAAATCTCCACAATGCAAGAAAACCATGGACTAGATTCTTCCATTGTGCCAACTGTATTCTGGGATTATATATAGTTACTCCCCAGAAAGCTCTGTTAATTCTTTTTTTTTTTTTTTTAATTTATTTATTCATGATAGTCACACGGAGAGAGAGAGAGAGGCAGAGACACAGGCAGAGGGAGAAGCAGGCTCCAAGCACCGGGAGCCCGATGTGGGATTCGATCCCGAGTCTCCAGGATCGCGCCCTGGGCCAAAGGCAGGCGCCAAACCGCTGTGCCACCCAGGGATCCCCACTGTGTTAATTCTTTAACCGAAACCCTTCCCTAAATGTTTCTATTTTTTTTCATCTTTTTTAAAAAAGAGTTTATTTACTTATTCATGAGAGACACAGAGAGAGGCAGAGACATAGGCAGAAGCAGGCTCCTTGTAGGGAGCCCGTTGCGGGACTCAATCCCAGGACCCTGAGATCATGCCCTGAGCCAGTGGCAGATGCTCAACCGCTGAGCCACCCAGGCGTCCCTGATTTTTGTTTTTTGTTTTTTGTTTTTTTTTCATCTTAAAGAGAAACACTATGCTACTGTGTAGAATCTAAGTTTCAGAACCACATATACTAGAAACTATAGGTTGAAGAAAGAAACAAAAAAAAAGAGAAATGATTAATCAAACATTTTCCTCTGCCTTTTTTTTTTTTAATTTTTTTTTTTTATTTTTTATGATAGTCACAGAGAGAGAGAGAGAGGCAGAGACATAGGCAGAGGGAGAAGCAGGCTCCAAGCACCGGGAGCCCGACATGGGATTCCATCCCGGGTCTCCAGGATCACGCCCTGGGCCAAAGGCAGGCGCCAAACCGCTGCGCCACCCAGGGATCCCTTTCCTCTGCCTTAATACATAAATGGGAGTATAAAAGTGAGTTACTAGGAATTCCAATTTTTTTTTTTTTTTTCTGCTTAAATGATGACTTCAGTAACGGCCTACCAGATCTGGCTGTATTTCCAGGCTCAGTTTATGTGCTGAATTTCTTCAGCTTCATAGAAGTGTTCATCATGAACACAGAGCGTAATCCCTTGAAGAGGACAATTCTTCACTCTACCCTTTCATACCTTATGAAGATGCATACTAGAGATGACCTTTGGAAACTTTAAGTGCTAAAATGTTCATTACTTTTGTAAAGGATATTGTATAATTTTTCCCTGAAAATGCACTTCAGTGAGCAGGCCACTGGATGTCATTGTTGTGACATACAGACGGAACCAAATCCATTTGACTGTTACTAGGAGCTGGAGCCAAGTGAAGGTTGAAAATGATAGCTTCAGGTCTGTAGCAACACATCTGTTCAAAAAGTAAATTCAAATAAAAGAGACTTTCTTAATGCGATCCAATTACAGTTGTTTTTCTATAGCTCAAGGAACTTGGAATCATGCAGATGTGTTTTGGGGATTCTTATTTGAGTTATTTTTAGGGTATCATTATTCACCTATCTCCCTAAGAATTTACGTTACAAAACCTAAATACTGTTTTTTGTTTCTATTATATATATAAATATAATATATTTATATTTTATATAAGTAATATATTATATATTTATTTATCTATATATTTATATATTATATATATATTTATATTTAAGGCCTCAGTATTTTTTTTCCATACTCTCCTATCTCTGTGCCTCTATGACTCTGCTAAACCTGCTTAAGATCACCTAGGAATTTATTTTCCCCCCTCTTGTTATATTTTGTGAGTCTTGTATTTCTCAAAAATTACCTACACAATAAGCTGATACAACCAAAAGAGTAGTAGTGTCCCCTGGGAGCAAGATGAGTCATTTATCTTTTCCAGCCATCCTTAGGCTAGAGGCTGAGCAATCAAAAACTATTAGTGGGGGATTTCTTTTCACGTTTATGTGACCAAGTGAAGAAATGTGGCGCTTTCACTGTCTCCTAGTTGCCACCTCCGTGCTCACCCTCAGTAGCTCTTTAAATGACATTGATTCTCCCTTGTGATCGGGATATGGTGCATCCTCTTGGGCATGATGGTAGCCTGTGGTTCCTCATTCCCCTAAATCGTGCATTCAAAAGGATGTTTCAGGCAGTTAACCTGAGGCAAGTATCCAAATGCTGAATCTTTTGGGGCGTCCCACATGTGGATGTGTTCTTTGAGGAGTCCCAATGAATGTGTCCTTACTGAACGTAGTCTTTAAGAGCTTGGTCTCTGGAGTAAGATAGTTTTGGGTCCTAATCTTAGATATACTATTTGGTATGACCTTGGTGGATTTACTTTTAGTCTTTTTGACCTTTGGTTTTTCCATTTGTGAAGTGGGTATAAACATTCCCAACTGGAAGACTTGTTGTGAAGGTTAAATAAAATAAGATGCTTAAAGTGCTTAGCATGGTGTCTGGTATGCATGTACCATGCATGTAGCATGGTATCTTTTAATTATTAATATAAAGAGAACATTGTTAATATTACCTGAAGCATGCAAAGCCAGTGGTCACAGTTTCGGCTGTGTTGAGGCAGAGTTACAGAGTGAGTGTGGCACAGCATCTTTCCCTCTCTGTGCTCAGAAACTATGCGTAGCCGGTATGTCAGAAATAATTGCTAACAGTTTTTTTTTTTTTTTTTGTAACTAAAATAATTTCTACGATTTTTATCAAGGAGCCCTTTTTATTTTTTACATCTATGCTAGCTTTGATAGTCAAAGGGTAAATATATATAGTTCGCGACTTACAGGTCTTCATGATTTACTGTGGACAAAACATTTTGACAAGGATAATGAAAATACATTCAGTTGATAATTCTAGAAGCAAATTTACCTAAGGCATTTTATCAACTGGCAGCACCTGGAATATGCTAGGCATTCAATAACTATTAGTAGATGTGATTAAAACAATAAATTTAGAAGTAAAGAAGTAGCACATATAAATTATTGACCAGATGCTCATCATACCAATCCATATCTCTTCAGGGTAAACTGCATTTATTATTTCAAGGAAATCTGTTTGATGTTGAGTGGGGTACTAAAACCTCTTCACAACACCAACATTGGGTGGTTTAGGTAACTTCTGCTTTCTCGTATTGGAAGACCATGCTATTTTTGAGTACAGTTTTGGTGGGCAGGTATTTGCATAGCTTATGATCTTCTATATAAATATTGAAAATAAAATATTATCCTAGTCTTGTTCAAGTAATAGGTATTTGCAACTATAAAATCCTAAATGCAATTCTTGTCAGTGCACCTAAAAGAAGAAATCTGTAACTTTTAATTAATCACGGGGTAAAATATGAAATGGTTTCATTTTTCTCAAGCCACTGTTTTCTTTCTTTTTTAAAAAAATATTTTATTTATTTATTTATTCACGAGAGACAGAGAGAGAGAGAGAGAGAGAGGCAGAGACACAGGCAGAGGGAGAAGCAGGCTCCATGCAGGGAGCCTTATGTGGGACTCGATCCCGGGACCCCAGGATCATGCCCTGGGCAGAAGGCATGCGGTCAACCGCTGAGCCACCCAGGGACCCCCCCTGCCCCCCGCTGTTTTCAACTATGTTCTTTCCCATCTCCCTTTCCTATCATTTAGTAACATCTCAGGCAGATCCCATAACTTCCAGATCACTTATAGTTTATTAAAGCTCATTCCAGTACAGTTTAAAATTTCTGTGTTTATCGATGCTCTGCAGTGGTGGTTCTCAGACTTTAGCTTGCATCAGAATCACCTGGGGTGCTTGTTAAAAACACAAATCGAGGGACCCCTGGGTGGCGCAGCGGTTTGGCGCCTGCCTTTGGCCCAGGGCGCGATCCTGGAGGCCCGGGATCGAATCCCACGTCGGGCTCCCGGTGCATGGAGCCTGCTTCTCCCTCTGCCTGTGTCTCTGCCTCTCTCTCTCTCTCTCTCTCTGTGGGACTATCATAAATAAATAAAAATTAAAAAAAAAAAGAAAAAAAAAACACAAATCGATGAGCCCTAACCTCAGAGTTTCTGATTCAGTAGGTCTGTGAAAGGATTTGGGAATAATTGTCTCAATGAAATCCCAGGTGATACTGTTGCTGGGAACCACTGCTACACACCCCTTTTCCTGCTATCTTAGGCTCTAATGCCCTAACGGTCAGGGTGTTCGAGTGGAAAGGAAGGAGAAAGCGAAATGTTCTCCTTACTAACTGACTGTGGCTGCGGTCTTCTCTTGGATGGTTACTGCTCTCTATGTCCACTGTTGGTTGTGAATATCTTCTGACGATGTGGCAAGGATCCAAATGCTGGGTCTTTTGGGGCATCCCACATGTGGATGGGTTCTTTGAGGAGTCCCAATGAATGTGGGTGTCCCTACTGAACGATTTCCTGATGTATTAGATTCTGCTCTTGATTGATTCCTTCTACCTTCACCTTTACTCCCACCATCAGTGGCTCTCCCTATTCTCTTGTAGCTGTGTGCTGTGCTAAGCCAGTTTCTAAAACCTTGCCAGAACAGTCTTTCAAGAACTGAAATTGGACCATATTCTTCTTAACCTCATAACCTTTTATTTTTCCCCTCCTCAGCCCCTGCTTAATACCTTTCATTGACTTCATAAAATATTAACACCTTACCATGACCCCCCCAAAGGCCTGAATGATGTGAACTTTTGCCAACCTCTCTAACCATAGTAACTATTTTTAAACCTCTCACTTGTGTTGTCCCCATCATAAAGCTCTTCTTCATTTTAGGCCTTCCTGGTCTGTCCCTTTGCCAGAACTACTCTTTCCCAAACCTTCACATGACAGGTTCATTTTCTTCCTTTAGTCTTAGCTTACATACCTTATCCTCTGCAAGGACTTTCTACTTTCCAATCTTAAAAATTGCTTTCTTGTTATACTCTCATGGGACTCTGTTTCTTTTCCTTCATGAGGCTTTTTGCAATTTTAATTATATGTTTGTGTTTATTTGTTTTTCCAAAAGATTTTGTTTATTTTATTTTAGGCAGAGAAAGAGCGTGAGAGAGCATGCTTGCACACAGTGGGTCTGTGGCAGGACAAGAGGGACATAGCGGGAGGGAGATGAAAAAGTAGACTCCTCGCTGAGTGTGGAGCATGCCTGGGGTTCATCTCATGACCCTGAGATCATGACCTGAGCCAAAACCAAGAGTTGGAGGCTTACCAACTGAGCCACCCCAGTGCTCCTGTGTTTATTTGTTTACTGGCTTTCTCTTCCAGAATATGAACTACATTTGAGCAGACACCTAGTCTGCTGCATAGTCAGAGGCTGGGACAGTAATTCTCATAGAGTTAGTACTCAGTAAATTTTGACTGAATGAATGAAGGAATGAAGGAATGAAGGAAGAGTCAGTCACTTGGGCTTGTCTTCTTGAGGTTCTGGGCAAATCTTCACTCAGGGGGTTGGAAAGTCAAATGTTGGTGTTCAGATAGGTAATCCTAGAGGAGGTGATGGGCTAGTTTGGGGACAGACAGTCATGGGAAAGATTTCTTCATTTGGGAGGCTTATATCTGTGCTAAAAGGTGGGAAATGTTCTGTAAAGTTACAGATTTTACTTGGCAAGTAGTACTAAATGTATTTATTAAGAGTTTAGACTTTTACTCCGATAGTTTGATCATTTGGGTTCTCTAAGAAACAGATACTAAAGGAGAGATTACAACTGCCACAGATTTATTGGGGTAAAATATCTGTGATGGAAGCTGGGGAAAGACCTGGTGAGGCGAAGAGCTCCTAGGCCACATTGCAGGTCTGATCCCTACAAAGGATTAATGAAAGTCAGGAAGTTTGGGCAAGAAAAGCCTTAGACTGGAGTGAAGTTCTAAGAAAGTTTTGGCAAGGTTTATGGTCACTTTTTAAGCCCACGCAATGTCATATTTCACAGAAATGGGTCTGCTTTAGTATCCTGGCTGTACTAAGTCTTTAGCCTGGAGCAGTCCATGGGAGGTATGGTGTCAGTGCCTGTGTGGTGGTGGATTCAGAGCACACCTTGTTGGGCCATGGATCAGAAATGGACAATAATAGGAGATCTCAGGGGTGCACTTTGATGGCCAGAAGAGCTGGATATGCATTTGTTAAAAAAAAATTGGTATTAGTTGTATTATTTGCTTTGGACATTTTCCAGTTTATCACGGCAAGACACTGATCTACATGTCTCATTGGTCTGCAGTTATATCTTAGTCATGTGAATTTCTTTTTTCTTTTAAAATTATCAAATTGGTACATGAATATATGCTCATTATAAATCATTTAAAAATAAATGTCTCACTTATTTTCTTAGGCAGTAACCACTATTAACACTTGTTATTGTTGTTGTGCTTTCTGGACTTTTTCCATATCATCTGTTTATATTCCTACATACACATATTAATATACACAAGCATCTGCACAATTATACAAGTGCACACAAACAACACACAACTATATAGTTTTTTTTTTAAATGCAGACTTGTGTTATATATGTTATTCTATATCTTGCTTTTCATTCTAACAATTTTTTTAGGAGAGCTGTCCCTGTTGCAATATATAATAGCTACTTTCAAGCTTTCATAAGTAAGAATTAGCTGAGGTTCTAATTAAAAATGTAAGTCCCATGAATTCAGTAGGTCTGGGATGATGCTCAGGAACCTATTTAACAAAATCTGGTGATGCTAATGCCGATGATCATTGGACCATAGTTTTAGAAACACTAATAGAGGGGTGCCTGGGTAGCTCAGTGGTTGAGCATCTGCCTTCGGCTCAGGGCGTAATCCTGGAGTCCCGGGATTGAGTTCCGCATCGGGCTCCCTGCATGGAGCCTGCTTCTCCCTCTGCCTGTCTTTGCCTCCCCCTGCGCCCCCCACCGTCTCTCATGAATAAATAAATAAAATCTTAAAAAAAAAAGAAACACTAATAGCCATTTATATCATTCTTTCTGTGACTTTATTATATTCAATAGTATGCACATTTCATAATTTGTCAATTTTTTTTTATTAATGAAGAGTTAGGTGTTTAAATTTTTACCAGCGAAGTCTACAGTGTACATTAACTTTCTAGAAGCATCAAGTACACAATTTAAGTTTACATAAAACATTCCTGTGTAAGAGTACACATATTTCTCTTTCTTGAAATTGATTCTTAAGATTGGTGTGTGGTTATTTCCTTAATGTTCTGTTTAGCACATATTAATATATAATTGTCAAGATGTTAATTTTGAGACTTATAAATGCATAAACAGGCATTTTGAAATCTTCTGATTACCTATAAGATGCATGTAAAATTATTTCTGTGGTTACATCCTTGTCCAGCATCTTTGGGGACTCTGAATTTGCCATAGTTATTATAATAATTAACAAGAAAACTTTCCCTAAAACCTGGCCTAAGGAGAAAGGAGACTTTTAAGGACATGTGTATTATAATTCTAATTCGGCGTCAGGGCAATCTGCTTTTGGGGAAATGACTGCTTACAAAGATTGAAATCACAAATAGAGGTTAAATCAGATCCATAGGTCAGTGATAGAAGACTTCATGAATGTATAGAAATCTTTTTTTTTTTTTTTGATTGGTTGTTTTCTTTCCTGCTGTTAAGTAAAAAAAAATTAGGTTTTGCAACAATAGGCAAAATAGTAAGATATTCCCCTTTCCAAAAAGAAATTCTCAGGCTCTGGAGTCTAGTTCTAAGGGGATTCTATTCCATAGGAATGTGAGTCTTCCCTGAGACCTCTGGTGTTCTCACAGTCTTCTTCACTGCTGGCTGTCTTCTTTCCCACCCACTTCAGGTCACTGGGCCTGGAGGTAGGGGAGGGAATTTCTTTCATCATCATTTCTGCTTCTAGGCCATTCTTTCATTCTCCTTTCTTCTTTCCTGAAATTCTTCAGCTTTGAATTTCTGCACCAGACTAATGCATTGTCTCTCTTTTTATAATGCCCATAATCTCATCTTCTCTTCTCGTCTTATCTACAGATTCCTGGTTCTATCTTCTCATTCTTTTACAGATGTTAACTCCTGGCCCCCTGTCATTCTCCCTATCCTATCACTGTCATAGTTCCTGGTTATTTCAATATTCTCAGAGGATAGCTTTCAAATACCCTGGTTTACTCCGGTGGCTGTGCTCATTCTGTCCTAGCCACCCACTCCTTGGTCACTCCCAGGCTTTGCCAGTAACAGTTTATCACCCTCAGCATTAACTCAGTGTTATTCTCTCCTTCTCAGCACCAGCTCTTAAATTTCCAGTTCACTTCTTTAGTAATATGAGTTCAACAATACTTCAATGCCATGTGGGTCAAAAGTCCAGGTATGGACTTAGCTGGGTTCCACAAAAGCTGCAGAGGACAAATGAGGATGTGATCTCATCTGAGTTTTGACTGGGGAAAAATCCACTTCCTTGTTCATGTGGTTGTGAGCAGCACTCAATTGCTTGTGAGATGTTGGACTGAAGGCCTTGGTTTCCTGTTGGCTATTAACTGGGGGCTGTCTGGAGTTCCTTGCCACATGCTTTTTTTATAGGCAGCTCATGATTGCCAGTTGCTTCTTCATAAGAGAGTGTCTCCTTGAAGACAGAAATTATGATATATAATGTAATCGTGCACATCAAATGACCTTTGCCTATTCTATCCACAAGGAGAAGTTCACAGGATCTATCTCCATTCAAGGGGAAGGTATTACACAAGGGCATGAATACCAGGAGGCAGGGATTATTAGGGCTCTCATATCATACGTCTATCACAGACCTGTCTTTGTCATCCTCACCTCCATTATTGCGGAATGGCCAGTGAATTATAAAATTAAATGGAGAGCATTCTTTTTTTTTTTTTTTTTTTTTTTTTATGATAGTCACACAGAGAGAGAGAGAGAGGTAGAGGCACAGGCAGAGAGAGAAACAGGCTCCATGCACCGGGAGCCCGACGTGGGACTCGATCCCGGGTCTCCAGGATCGCGCCCTGGGCCAAAGGCAGGCGCCAAACCGCTGCGCCACCCAGGGATCCCCAATGGAGAGCATTCTAAAGTATATAGACTATTTGGATCATAAGCATCCAGATCAATCACAATACTACCAAATTCCCTTTTAAAATGAAATATTCTTCTCTTTAGGATAGGACAATGTTTTTTAATTTTAATTTTTTTCCCAACCAGTTTATTGAGATATTATTAACATATGACATATATTCTTAAGTTGTACAACATGATGGGACACTTGGGCTCAGTCACTTCAGCATCTACCTTCAGGTCAGGTCATGATCCCAGGGTCCTGACCTGGGATAGAGCCCATTTTGAGCTCCCTGCTCAGTGGGGAGTATGCTTCTTTTTCTCCCTGTGCCTCTCCCCTGCTTGTGCTCTCTCTCTCTCTCTGTTAAATGAAAAAATAAAATCTTTGATAAAAAGTATGTACAAAATGATGATTGAATATGTATACATTGCAAAATGACTACTACAATTAGGTAATACCACTATTCCCTCACATTATTACTATTTATTTATTTATTTATTTATTTTAGGTGGAGATAACATTTAAAATCTCTCAACTTTTAGGTATGTAACACAATATTGTTAATTATAGTAATCATGCCACACATTAGATTCCCCGAATTATTCATATTATGCCTGGAAGTTTGTATCCATTAACTAACATGTCTTCATTTCCTCCACCCACCACAGTTCCTGCCAACCACAATTCTACTTTTTATTTCTATAAGTCAAGTTTTTAAGATCCTACCTATAAATGATACTATACAGTCTTTGTCTTTCTCTGTGTGACTTATTTCACTTAGCATAATGTTCTCAAGGTTTACTGATTAATTGGAAAATGCAGAATTTCTTTTTCTGGTTGAATAATATTCCATTATATAGGTATTTCACACCTTCTTTATCCATTTAGCTATTGATGGACAATTAAGTTATGTCCATGCCTTGGCTATTGCAAATAATGCTGCAGCGGATCAGAGAATGTGAATATCTCTTCAAGACAGTGTTTTCATTTCTTGTGGCTAATGCCCAAAAGTAGGATTGTTGGATCATATGGCAATTATATTTTTAATTTTTTAATTGAATATATTTGACACATAACATTGCAACAAGTAATATTATATATATTGTATTATTTTAACACGATATATGGTAACATGATTGTCATTGTGTCAATATTTATCACATTATAAAAATATAGTACAATATCGTTATCTCTATTTCTAAGTTTTTGAGGAACCTCTACATTGTTTGGCATAGCGTCTGCACCAATTTCTATTCCAGACAACAGAGTACAAGGGTTCCCTTTTCTCCACTTTCTTGCCAATACTTAGTATTCCTTGACTTTCTGATAATAGTCGTTTTAATAGGTTTGAGGTGATATCTTGTGATTTTGATTTGCATCTCCTTGATAATTAATGATGTTGAGCATCTTTTCATACACCTGCTGGCCATTTGTATGTCTTATTAGGAAAAAAAGGTCTATTTAAGTCCTCCGCCCTTTTTTTTTTTTTTTTTTTTTTTTTAAGTAGGCTCCAATGAAGGGCTCTAACTCATGATCCTCAGATTAAGGCCTGAACTGAGTTAGAGAGTCAAATGCTTAACTGATTGAACCACCCAGGCACTTCTACTCACTTTTTAAATTGTTTTCTTTCCTTGCTATTGAGTTGTATGAGTTCCTTATGTATTTGAACATTAACTCCCTATCAGATAGTTTGCAAGTATTTTCTCCCATTCCATGGGTTGTCTTTGTATTTTGCTGATTGTTTCTTCAACTGTTTAGAAAGAACATTTTCAGTTTGGTGTAGGCCTGCTTGTTGGTTTTTGATTTTGTGTGATTGGTGTCATATCCAAAAAAATTGTTGCCAGGACCAATCATTGTCAAGGAGCTTTTCTCCTACGTTTCTTTTAGTAATTTTACAAACTTGAATCTCAGATTTCAGTCTTTAATCTGTTTTGAGTGTAATTGTTATGTGTGTAAGAAAGGGCTCCAGTTTCATTCTTTTACATGTGAATATAGTTTTCCCAACACCGTTTGTTGAAGAGCCTATCCTTTCCCCATTCAGTTCTTTTGGCTCCTTTGTCAAGTATTAGTTGACCAGATATGCATGGGTTTATTTCTGGGATCTCAGTTTTGTTCCATTGGTTTATGTGCTTAACATTTGCTTATGTGTTTTAATGCCAGTACCACGCTGTTCTGATAACTACAGGTTTGAAACAAAGTTTGAAATCAAGAACTGTGATGCCCTTAGTTTGGTTCTTTCTTGGGATTGCTTGGGCAATTGAAATTTTTTGTGGTTTCATATAAACATTTTCTATTTCTGTGAAAATGGAATTTCATTAGGTTTTGCATTGAACTTTTAGATGGCTTTGGGTAGTGTGGCCATTATAACCATATTAATTCTTCTGCTCTATGACCATGGGATATCTTTCCAACTTACTTGTGTTTTTTTCCATTTCTTTTATTAATGTCTTATAATTTTCAGTGTTCAGGTTTTTCATCTTTGCTAAATCTATTTCTAGGTATTTTATTATTTGATGCTATTGTTAAGTGGGGTTGTTTCTTTATTTTTTTAGATAATTCATTGTTACTGTATAGAAACAACTTATTTATCTTGATTTTGTATTTGCAATTTTACTCAATTTGTTTATTTGTTCTAATATTTTTTTGGAGTAGTGTTTAGGATGTTCCACACATGAGATGATATCCTCTGCAAACAGAGAATTTTACTTCGTCTGATTTAGATGAATTTTATTTCCTTTTCTTGCCTAGTTTTATGGCTAGGACATCCCCTATTATGTTGAATACTGCTGTTTGTTCCAGACCTTAGTGGGAAAGCTTTTAGTTTTCACCATTGAGTATAATGTTAGCTATGAGTTTGTCATATATCGTCTTTATTATATTGGGGTATATTCCTTCTATACCCAATTTGTTGGGAATTTTTATCATGAAAAGATGTTGAATTTTTTCAAATGCTTTTTCTGCATCTATTAAGATAACACATGATTTCTATGTCTCATTCTATTAATGTGCTATATCATATTTGTTGGTTTGTGTATGTTGAGACATCCTTGCGTATAGGGATAAATCCCACTTGATCATGGTATATGATCCTTTTTTAAAAAGATTATTTATTTATTTATTCATGAGACACACAGAGAAAGAGAAACAGAGAGGCAGAGACACAGGCAGAGGGAGAAGCAGGCTCCATTCAGGGAGCCCGATGTAGGACTTGATCCCAGGACTCCAGGATCACGTCCTGGGCCAAAGGCAGGCTCTAAACCACTAAGCCACCCAGGCATCCCTATATGATCCTTTTTAATGTGATGTTGAATTTGGTTTGCTAGTATTTTATTGAGAATTTTGCATTTATATTCATCAGGAATATCTGCCTGTAGTTTTCTTTGCTTGTGGTGTCCTTTCCTGGCTTTGTTGTAAGGGTAATGCTGGCCTCGTAAAATGAGTTTGAGCATTCCCTCTTCATTGGTTTTTTTGGGGGGAAGAGTTTGAGAAGGATTGATATTAATTCTTCTTTAAATATTTGCTAGAATTCATCCTTGAAACCATCTGGTCCTGTGCTTTTCCTTTTTTTTGGAGGTTTTTGGTTACTGATTGAATATTCTTACTCATAATTTGTTCAATTTTTTTTCCCTCATGATTCAGTCTTGGTAGGTTGTATGTTTCTAGGAATTTATATATTTCTTCTAGGTTATCCAATTTGTGGTGGATAATTGTTTATAGTAGTCTTTTATGATTCTTTGTATTTCTGTGATGTCAGTTTTCATTTTTGATTTTCCTTATTTGATTGCTTTTTTCTTTTTTTTTTTTTTTACTTAGTCTAGCTAAAAGTTCATTAACTTTATTTTCTTCAAAAAATCAGCACTTAGTTTCATTGATTTTTCTCTATCGGTTTTCTGGTCTCTATTTTGCTTATATCTGCTCTGATTTTTTAATATTTCCTTCTTTATGTTAATTTTGAGTTTAGGTTCTTCTTTTTCCAGTTTTTTGAGGTGTAAAGTTAAGTTGTGTTTTTTCTTGTTTCTTAGCATAGGCATTTATCACTACTAACTATCCTCAGAACTGCTTTTACTGCAGCCTATAAATTTTGGTGTGATCTGTTGCCATTTCATGTCTCAAGGTATTCTTTGATTTCTCTTGTTTTCTTCTTTGATTCATTGTTCAGAAGTGTATTGTTTAATTTCCACTCATTTGTGAATTTTTCAGCTTTGATTTCTATTTTATACAATTTGGGTTTGAAAAGATACTTTGTATTATTCTATCTTTTTACTTCTGTCAAGGTTTGTTTTATGTCCCAACTTATGATCTATCCTGGAGAATGCTACATGTGCACTGGAAAAGAATGTACATTCTGCTGTATTGGGGTGAGGTGTTATATATGTCAATTAGGTTCATTTCATGTAAAGTATATTTGAAATTCATTGTGTCCTTATTGATCTTCTGTCTGAATGATTTATCCATTGTTGAAAATGGAGTATTGGAGTCCCCTATTGTTATTGTGATTTTTACCTAATCTCTCTTTAGATCTGTTAGTATTTGCTAAATATATTTAGGTGCTCTGATATTGGGTACATATGTATCTACAATTATTATATCTTTTGATTAATTGACCCTTTTATCATTATATAATGACCTTATAGTTCTTGGGTTGAAGTCTAATTTGTCTAATATAGATATAGAGCTATCTCTGCTTTCTTTTTATTTCCATTTGCATGGAGTATCCTTTTCCATCACTTTATTTTGAGTCTATGTGTGTCATTAAAACTGAAGTGAGTCTCTTGTAGGCAACATATAGTTGAATCTTGTTTTGTAATCCATTCATTCACTCTATGTAAGTCTTTCAGTTGGAGTATTTAATCCATTTGCATTTAAAGTAATTATTGATAGGTAAGGACTTACTAATGCCATCTTACTAATTGTGTTTTGGTTTTTCTTTTGTAGTTCCCATGTACCACTCTTCCCCTTTTGCTGTCTTTGTAAATTGATGATTTTTCATAGTGGCATTCTTTGATTCCCTTCTCTTTATCTTTTGTGTCTAATCTACATTTTACTTTGTGCTTACCTGATGCTTACATAAAACATTTATGTTATGGTTACATCATAACATTTATTATGTAACATTATGTTACATAAACATTTATATATCTATAAAACAGTCTATTATAAACTGATATCAAGTTAACTTTGTATACAAAACACTATTCTTTTACTCTTTTACTCTTCTCACCATAATTTTGTTTTTGATATTATAATTCAATACACTATACATTTATTAACAAATTATTATAGCCATAGTTATTTTCATATTTTTGTCTTTTAATCTTTATACTAAAGTTAAGATATTAACACACCACTATATTATAGTATTAGAGTATTCTGACTTCAACTATATAATTACCTGTACTAGTTTGTTTTATATTTTCAGATGATTTTATGTTAATAATTATAGTGTTTTATTTTAGCTTTAGAATCTCCTTTCAGCATTTCTTGCAAGGTGGGTCTAGTAATGGTGATCTCCCTCAGCTTGTTTTTTTGGGGAAAGTCTTTATCTCTCCTTCATTTCTGAAAGACAGCTTTGCTGGGTAAGTATCGTGGTTGGCAGTATTTTTCTTTCAGCATTTTGAATATATCCTTCCAGTTTTCTGGTCTCCAAAGTTTCTGGCGAGAAATCTGATAGCCTTATGAGGGTTGCCTTTAATGTGAGGATTTTTTTTTTTCTCTTTCTGCTCTTAAATC
The DNA here is from genome assembly GCF_053574225.1 of Canis aureus. Classification (NCBI taxonomy): domain Eukaryota; kingdom Metazoa; phylum Chordata; class Mammalia; order Carnivora; family Canidae; genus Canis; species Canis aureus. The sequence goes on from NC_135638.1 coordinate 6,651,564, forward strand.
TCTCTTTGTCTTTGATTTTAGACAGCTTTATCATAATGTGTATTGGAGAAGATTATTTTAAAATTTTAGGGTGGCCTATTAGCTTCATAAACTCAGATATCCAGATATCTCTGCATATTTGGGGAATTTCATTATTTCTTTAATTATTCTTTTTGCCTCTTTCTCTCTTCTTCTTGGACTCTGATAATACAGAGGTTATTTCTCTTAATGGTATTCCTTAATTCTTGTAGGAGTTCTTCACACTTTTTCTTTCTTTGTCCTTTATGCTCCTTTGACTAATGACTTCAAATGACCTATCTTACAGTTCACTCTTTCTTTGCTTGGTTGAGTCTGAATCATTCATTTCAGTCCTTGCTTTCTTCAATTCTAGATTTTTAAAAATGGTTTTTATTTTATTTTTCTGTTTAACTTCTCATTTTGTTCATAAATTATTTCCATAATTTCAGTTAAGTTACCTAATTGTTCTCTTTTAGTTCACTGAATTTCTTTTAAGGGATTATTCTGAATTATTTTTCAGACAATTCATAGATCTTTATTTCTTTAGGGCCTATCACTAGAATTTTATTAGTTTCCTTTAGTGGTGTCATGTTTCCTTGGTTATTCATGATCTTGCAGCATTAAGTTGGTGTGTACACATTTAAAAAAATAGGCATCTCTTCTAGCCATTAAAGACTGCTTTTCCTAGGCAAAATCCTTCACTAGTTTGCCCATCCAGAGATCCTGGGTGGGTCATCTGGCAGTTTCTGTGGATGGGCTTATTACTGGAGTTTTTGGGTGGGTCTGGTGCCTGGGTCAGCAGGTAAGCAGGCCTAGTGCTTTGGACATTGGAATCAGCTTGGTGCCTGGGTTCATGAGGGTGGACCTAAAGCCATTAGAGTGGCTCATTAGAGTGAGCAGACTCTTAAATCTGTGGTAAGGCACCTGGGGCCTAGAACCTGGTCCACAAGGGTCAATCAGGTGCTGGAACTACTGGTGTGGGCTTGGTATTTGGGTTTATGAGGGTCAGTCTGGTACTGGGTCACGCTGAAAGCCTGATTTTAGAGGAGCTTGTCTAGAGTCTGAGGCCATGGGAATTGGTTTGGTACTAGGGTAAGCCTATAGCCTGGGCTCTGGGCTTGTAACCTGGGGTCTCATATAGAGATTTGTAGAAATCAGTCTGGTGGGTGGGTGGGCCTGGATCCTGAGTCAGTGAGAGATGGCTTTGAGGCTGAGGCTGTGTGGGCTGGCCTGGTGCTAGGGCAGGCTAGAAGCTTAGATCCATAGGAGATAGTCTGGACTTTAGGTCTATAGGAGCTGGCCTTGTACTGGGGTGGATAGAAAGCATTAGTCTGGGGATCCCTGGGTGGCTCAGCGGTTTAGCACCACCTTCAGCCCAGGGCATGATCCTGGGGTCCCAGGATCGAGTCCCACATCGGGCTCCCTGCATGGAGCCTGCTTCTCCCTCTGCCTGTGTCTCTGCCTCTCTGCATCTGCATCTGTTATGAACAGATAAATAAAATCTTTAAAAAAAAAAAAAGAAAGAAAGAAAAAGAAAGCATGAGTCTATGGTAGTTTGCCTGGAGCTGGGCTCAGTTGGGAGCTTGGGCTCTTAGGTACATGCCCAGACTCTGGGATTGTGAGAGATAAGGAGCCTGGGGTCACAAATGCCATTTAGGTCCATGGTATCAGGCTACCTCTGGGATATGCCTAGAGCTTGGATTTGTCGAAGCCTCTAGGAGTCTAAGGTCGTGGGATTTCCTGGTATGGGCTGGGTGTCTGGTTCACAGAAGCCTGCCAGGGGCCATCTAGGATGAGAGGATGTTGAGATGTTGAGGATGTCTGATGTTGAGTGGGTCCTTCTCCCATGGGAGAGTGTCTCTCTATGCTGGGCTGCCTGGGACTGGGAGAAAAGTGTTGAGGTAATATGAATCTATGTTTCCTAACCTCCACAATGCATCTTTTCTTATTTCTGTGCTTCATCCAGGAGCTATGATCCGTCAACTGGTAACTAGCTCTTGTGAAGGTATTTTCCTTCATGGATAGTTGTTCAAATTGGTGGCTCTGGAGGGGCATGTGAGTGGCTCAGTCAGTTAAGCTCTTGGTTACAGCTCAGGTCATGATCTCAGGGTCATGAAATGGAGCCCCACATTGGGCTCCATGCTGAGCACAGGGTCTGCTCAAGATTCTCTCCTTCTTTCTCTCTCTCCCTCCTCACTTATGTGCATGCTCTCTCTCTAAAATAAGTAAGTAAGTAAGTAAATAAATAAACAAATAAGATCTTTAAAACAAAATGGATGGTTCTGGGAGGGGTGTGAATTAGAAATTCCTGTACTGTCATTTTGCTAACAATACTTTTTATTTCAATTAAACTTTTTCTTTTCCAGAATATATGTACAAATGTATGTGAATACATATAGATGCAGTTTGATAATGGTAATAAAATAAATATCCACATATCCACCACTAGGTTAAGAAATGATACTTGCCTAGTGCTTTAGTCTCCTGAGTGCATCCCCCTGATAATTTTCCTTTCCCTTCCTTTTTAAAGTTTATATCTCTCCCAAATTTTTTGTTAATCATGACTTTACAGTTCTTTAATTTTTAACTAGGAGCTTGTCTCTTTGAATTTTATAAGTGTTATCCCCTTTTCTCACTCAATTTTATAATTTTTAAATATTCTTAGATATTGCTGTATGGGAATAGTTATTTTCACTGATATATATGTGTATATATATAGTATTTTTTTATTTGAATATATTCTAATTTATGTATCCATTCTACATGGGTTTTTGAGTTTTTCTGTTTTTTTTTTTTTTTTTTTTTTTTTTGTTACCATGAGCAATGATGCTGTGAACTTTAGGTACATGTTATGTACCCAGTCAATGTTAATGTAACCAGTTGTACATGTATAAGAATTTTTCTGTGCCTTTTAGGAGTAGAATTACTGTATTATAGGGCATATACACATTCAACTTTCCAAACAATGCTTAATTGTTATACAAATGGTTATACCAATTTACACGCACACCTGTAGTGGAAGAGTCTATCTTTTTTTTATAGCAGAAGTTTCCGGAGTCAGCTTTAAAAGATTTTACCTCATCAGAGGGTTGATGATTGGAATCAGTCGCTTCAAAATGAAAAGCTTTAAAGTAGAAAACTGACAGCTTGAATAAATCTTTCTGGCAAGTGGGTAAATTTAAAATAAATGTATTTTAAGATTATGAACCTCGAGAGAGTTTAATTAAAGTTTAGAGGAGATTACAGCACAAATGTTTATGAGCTAAAATTCCTCTTTCATGTCCAATACCAATTAATTCTTCTTTTCCATTCCTAATTTATCAGCCTACTTCTGTTGCATTGATAGTGCTGCTACAATTTTCTACTTAGTGGTTATTTTAAACCCAAGGGAATAAATTTACCAAGTCGTCCACTTATAAATGTGAAGCCCAGTTCACTCTTTGTATTAATCAATGGGATTTCTAAGCCTATGATGAATACTGAATTGAGGGATAAGGGAGAGTTTAAATCTCTGGGAAAAGAATAATCTAGAATTTAAAAAAAAGTATAGTACATTTATTAAGAAGGCCATGGTCTTTTTTCTTATCTTCTTCACAAGAATACTTTGTGCTTTAAAATTAAACGTGAAAATTTAGGGCAGATATCACACATATTTAGGACAATTTTGGAGAAATTTTTCTCAAAGTTGTGTTCTCCACATTTTTGAGACCAATGGGAATATTGAAATGAATTTCATTGGAAATCACCCAAAATTTAAATTTTCTTTATTAGATGTCATGAAAATATTTTTATTTCCTCCTTCTCTGGCTCTTTACCCCAATCATTCACATGCGTTGGTTAAATTTAAAAAGTTTCCTCTTGTCACCTCTTATCTGATTGTATTAGGATCTTTTCTTGAGTTGGTAGAGAAAGAGAGAGAACACATGAGGAGGTGGACACAAGAAAGAGGGAGGGAGGGAAAAAGGATGGGTAGGAGAAAGAGAGGGGGTGTAATGCGAGAGAGAGGGGGATGGAACCAAGATGGGGGGGTAGGTGGACAGGAAGAGAGAGAGAAAGAAGGAGAGACAGGTAGATGGGGGAGAAGGGCAGAATGGTGTGGTAATAATGAACTGCCATCTCTACCAGAGAGATTTCTAATTGTAAGCTAAAAAGTAGTAGGACCTCTCTAGACTGCATATATAACTGCTCTTCTCTGGAGGTGAGGCAAGAGTCAGGATTACTAATTGATATTAATATACTATGTCTTAGACCAACCTCCCTAGAAAGGAGAATATGAGGCAAAATTTACATGTTCCTGCTTTACTTGGGTCTGTAATCCCAGAGCAGCAAGAGTGAAGGAAAGTTAGGCAGGGGAGCAAATACAAGGTAGTGAGTTACTGAGCTGATTACATCTCCTGTTATTGTTTATTATTAACAAAGCAGTTTTTGACTTTAAATATACATCTGTAAATTTTTAACTGTTTGTTTTGCTAAGTTTTATGTTTTATGATAAAAGAATACTGAACCAGGACATCAGAGGAAACAAACTTAGCAGCATGATTTCCAATATATTTTCCCAAATAACTAGATCTTTAAAAAAAGTATATGACTTTTAATCTCAGAAAAAAGTTTTCTAAATTCAATATTTAGAATTTAATTGCTTTTGACTAAACCCAGGAAATGGGAGCTCATAGAATAAAGACATAGTATGAGCAGCAAGAGAAAAGAGAAAGAAATGGGGAAAATAGGTTTTAATATCAAGAATAATATTACTTGTCTGGTTTTGTTTGTTTTTGTTTCAGACTATTTAAAGCAGAATTATTTTTCTGCAACCCTGCAGATATTTTAGCTGTTAAGAGAGTTTTAAGAGCTCAGGTATACACATAAGCCAATTTTTAAAAAAGCTTTCCCTACAGTATTCTAAAGGCTTTTGAAGCATTATATAACATAGGCAGTAGTTTAGTTACAGGACATTTCTAGAGAGGTTACCTAGAATCACCTGGTCTTAAAAAAGTCCATTGGAATTGGAAGAGAGAAAAGGAAATGAATTTATCTTAAATCTCCTTGTCATCTTCTGTTTCTCATTGGTTAATGTATTTTCTCTAGGGTATTAACTACTCTGTCCTTATGGATTGTGTTAGCCAATCCCTGTGAGCAGCCATTGGAAAAGTCAGGTTACATGCCCCATGATGAGTGCTTCATCTGAACCTTGAAGTGGTGGGGAAAGCAAGTCTCTGTTGGTTGGGTTAGGTTAGGTGTGGACACAGGTGGAACTGGCCTCTCACATCAGGGGGTATTGAGAGCAACCAATAGTTTTAAGAGATAAGTTAATTGTACAACCTAAGTCCAGCTGTATGAATATATTTCCTCAGTGGGCTAAGATGGTTTAGCTGCATCTATGGACCACTTACGTGGGAGAGGCTGGAATGGCTCCTTGCATGGCTAGAGTGGCTCCTTGAGATTGTCTCCATTAACTCACTGTCCAATTGTCTCAAGAAAATTTGGATCAGGATTCAGAATTCTTCTTTTCTTCTGTACAACCATCACTTAGGGATGTTTGTAGACGTTTTTATAAACCAGCTCCCTTTTCTTCAGAGGAGAGAGTTGAAAAATAATGAATCCAGAAGATAAGTAGCAGGGAGCACATGGGCCATGGAGAGCATAAATTTAATTTTTGAAGTAAAGTATATGTCTCTACTATTGGGAATAATCTGGGATAAGAGGAAGCTTTCAGTGGTTAAGATGAGGATAGAACTAAGATTAGATAAATCTCAGAAATTGATTTGGTTATAGAGTAGTACAAGACAACAGGGTAGAGGCTAATGTCAGTCAAACTGCCAATGTAGCCAGGGAGCTCATTGAATGACAGACCCTGTGCAGCAGGATTTGGCAGGGTGAGGTTCTGGTGTGAAGTCTGGCAGGATTATTTATGATTTAGTCATGGCAGACACCATGGACACAGGAGCAGAATCTAGCCACCAGGATGCTAGGCAAGTGAGAGAGAACTCCGTGTAAGATTTTAATCTCTGGTTGAGAAGTAGGGTGTGCCAGCGGAGGAACAATAGAATGAGGGTTCCCATGAACCGAATCAAATATTAGGCTAATGACTGAAGTTAAGAGAGAGTACGAGATGGTCCTCCAGAGGCCCCATGAACATGGTGGCTCACTCAGGCATACTACACACTAGATGTGCTTAGAAAATGAGATTCTAACCAAGTGGGATTAATATATAAAGTGGATAAATATAGATAGTGGTAAACAGGATAAATACATATAGTGATTGAATACGTGTATTACCTTCCATTGCTTGAAACATTATCTCAAATATGTTATAGGAAGTTGATATTTGTTTTGGGTAAAGTGGTCTCTGAAGACCTTTAAAAAACAGGCATTGCATATTTCTTTCTTTCTTTTTTTTTTTTTTAGAGGTTTTATTTATTCATTCATGAGAGACACAGAGAGAAAGAGAGGGAGAGATGTAGGCAGAGAGAGAAGCAGGCTCCCAATGGGGAGCCTGCAGGACTCCATCTCAGGACCCCGGGATCCTGACCTGAGCCAAAGGCAGACACTCAACCACTGAGCCACCCAGGCGCCTCAAGACACACCGTTGTACAACTGCATAAGGAGCAATTCCCTCTGAGAGAAATTCAGAAAATAGTTGAGTGCTCCTACACTTGGGTGAAAGAGAAAATATACACATCAGAATGAGAGACTGATACATACTCTTGCCATAAACCTTACCCTCAGCACAGTGACATAAATAGGTGTGGAACCCCCAGTGTCAGCCTATGCCTAAGGGGTGAAAGATTTGAGCTACTCAGCTAGCACCCCAACTTTTCAGGCTGAGGGCCAGCCCCACAAACCCCCAGTTCTGAAAGCCAGTGGGGGGTTTGAATTCACAAAACTCACAGGACAATAGCAAATAAGCAGTTCTTAATGGCTGCATGAACACTTGCCACTTCCATTCCATTGTCCTAGTAGTTCCCTCCCGCCACCACCCAGGGGCTCAGTGCAGAAGGATCAGGCAAAAAATGCCCATCTCCATCTTTCCCTGGAAGAGGTTTGATTTTATAATCTGCTGATTGAACATCTGTCTTCTAATTAACTCACATGTAGCTAGGAGCTGAACCCAGGGAGCTGGTGGCTATTTTCCCCACCTTCTCCTTTTGCCTTGTCCCCAAATGAAAGTCAGGTCACCATCATCTCTCTGAAAGGAGCTTGTGCACTTATCTAGTGCCCCATTTGTTGTTGTTTTTTGTTTGGTTGGTTTTTTTATTTGCATTTGCCACTGAAGGGATAGGCCTCCAGATTACCTGGCTCTGATAGCCAAGTGGATTTACATTCATGAGATCCACTGGATTGTAGCAAACAAAGAAACACTTTTTATTTTTAAATGTCTGTTCACATACCCCCTTGTTATACATGCCCCTGTTATATATTCCCAGGCTCAGTATGGGCAAAATGCCCATCTTCCAGTTTCTATCTCCCAGTGGGTTTAACTTCATACTTTTCCAGATACTGTCTAGGGGGTCTAGTTTTTAATCAGTACCCTAGTCTGCATCTAGGGTACTGAATATGAACCTATTCTTTGAGACACCATCAACTACTGGCAACAACTAAGAACCAAGATGTGTCCTAGACAATCACAGAGTTTTAAGAAACAATCAAGAGCTGGGGCTTACTAGGTTCCTTTCCTACATGAGACCACTCTACTATTCTGTCAAGACTGGGAGAGATGGCTATTTAATCTAATGTGCAGAAAGCAACACAGAGTCAAGGAAAATGAAGAAACAGGGAAATATGGTCCAAATAGAAGAAGAAGATAAATCTCTAGAAGTTGATCTTCAGGGATTTGAGATAAGTGACTTACCTATTAGAAAGTTCAATTTAATGCTCCTAAAGATGTTCATCCAGATTAAGAAAGCAGTGCATGAACCAATTGATAATTTCAACAAAGAAAATATAAAATATTTTCAAATTACAAAAGGAAGGGTAGCCCCGGTGGCTCAGCAGTTTAGCGGCGCCTTCAGCCCAGGGTGTGATCCTGGAGACCCAGGATTGAGTCCCATGTCGGGCTCCCTGCATGGAGCCTGCTTCTCCCTCTGCCTGTGTCTCTGCCTCTCTCTCTGTGTGTGTCTCTCGTGAATAAATAAATAAAATCTTTTAAAAAAGAGAAAAATTCAGTGGAGGCATTCAATAGCGGAATAGATCACATGCAAGAAGAGATCAATGAACTTGAAAATAGGGCATGAAATTCATTAATCAGGGAAGAAAAAAGGAAACCTGTGAAGATAGCATTGGAGGCTTAAGGGAAGACATTAAACAGAAAAATATACACACTTTGGGGGTCACAGAAGGGAAAAAAAAGAGATTAAAAGGGACAGCAAGATTAGTCAGAGGAATGCTGGCTGAAAACTTTCCTAACTTGGGGAAAGAAATAGATATACAGATCCAAGAAACCTAAAGATTATCAAATGCAGTGAATCTGAGGAGACCCACACTGAAACACATTATAACTAATTCTCAAAAGTTAAAGACAAGGAGAAAAATTTAAAAGCAGTAAGAGAAAAACTTGTTACATACAAAGGAACCCCTTATAAGACTATCAGTGGATATTTAAACAGAAACTTTGCAGGCCAGAAAGGAGTGGGATAATATATTCAAAGTGCTGGAAAAAAAATTGCCAACCAAGAACATTCCATCTGGTAGAATTAAAAGGAGATAGAGTTTTCCAGATAAACAGAATCTGAAGAAGTGCATAAGTAGACCAGGCTTGTAAGAAATATTATTGAGTTCTCAAGCTTAAATGAAAGGATATTAATTAATAATATTAAAAGCATATGAAAATATGAAATTTATAGGTAAAGGCAAAGATATAGCTTAAATCCATAGTTCTCTGCTATTGTAATAATGGTGGGTAAATAATTTATAACACAAGTATAAAGATTAAGAGAAAAAGTATTAAAAAACAATTCTTACAATAATTTTTAATGTATAGACAATATAAAAAATGTAGTTTTAATGTAATCCTTATCAAATTTCAATGACATTTTCAACAGAAATTAAAAAAAAAAATCCTAAAATTCTTATGGCACCATGAAAGACCCTGAGGGAATATTGAGAAAGACAAACCAAGTTGGAAGCATCACACTTGATGATTACAAATTATGTCACAAAATTATAGTAATCAAAACAGTATGGTAGCTGGCATAACAGACATATAAATCAATGGAACAGAATAGAGGACTGATAAATAGACCCAGAGATAAAATCAATTAAGTCTTTACAAAGCAGGCAATCTCTTCAATAAATGTTGAAAAAGTGTACAATAATATGCAAAAGAATGAAAATGAATGCTCATCTTACACCATACATAACAATCAACTTAAAATGGATCCAAGACTGGACATAAGATCTGAGACCGTTAAACTCCTAGAATAAATCATAAGGAGTAAGTTTCTTGACATTGATCTTGGAAATAATTTTTTGGATTTGACACTAAAAGCAAAGGCAACAAAAGCAAAAGGAATGAGTGGGGCTACGTCAAACTAAAAATCTTCTGCACTTGCAAAAGTAAGGATCAACAAAATGAATAGGTAACCTATGGAATGGGAAAAAATATCCACAAACTATGCAATGATGGATTAATATCTAAAACATATATGGAACTCCTACAACTCAAACAAAAATAACCCAAACAAATAAAAAGACAAAGCAAAATGGGTGATGAATGTGTTAGTCAACTCAATGGTGGGATTTTTTTTTTTTTTTAAGATTTTATTCATTTATTCATGAGATACACACAGAGAGAGAGAGAGGCAGAGACACAGGCAGAGGGAGAAGCAGGCTCCATGCAGGGAGCCCAGCAGGGGACTCAATCCCAGGATCCTGGGATCATGACCTGAGCCAAAGGCAGACAGTTTAGCCAATGAGCCTCCCAGGCGTCCTGGTGGGAATTCTTTCACAACGTATATAAAAATATATCAAATCATTAATTCTAGAATTTAAATATATTACAATTTGTTGATTTCATTTCTCTAAAGCTGAAAGAGTTCTTTAAAGTTCAGTAAACTGTTCTTTGAAAAACATGGTCTGGATGCTTTTAAGTAATCATTCCCTTCTGACTAAAGTGAAATGAAATTACCTTTTTAAAAGGATGATCAGAACAGAATTTATGAAAGTGGATTTGCAAACTCGTGCCCAATTCCCCTGTTTGTTGACCTTCCACATGTTTCTAATCTTCATTTGCACAGAAGTCTCTTTGAAAAGTTTTCCACCTCTAGTGTCTGCTTTTACGTACCTTGCCTCTGGCAGCTGTTTTGCTCTGCTCTAGTGCTCTCTTCATCTTTTTATCTGTTCTCCCTCTTCTCATATCACAGCCGGTCACATGCAGAGCAGCTTAGAAACCAACAGACTGGCAAAACACAGCAGCTGTCAGGGGCACAGAGCATGACATTTGGGAGATGAAGGGGGAAACTCAAACAAAATGATGTACCTCTGTAGGTTAGAACATTTGGGCTAGGAATATTTAGGTGTGCAACTGATTCTTGAGATTGGTAAATACCTGATAGATACCTTGATAGATATTCTTCTGTGATGGTCTTCTTATTCCCACTCACCTTCATAGATACTAGTGAAGAAAAGGAGCTCAGGCTTTGGCTAAACGAAACATTATTTTAAGCAAGTCGTAGAGACAATGCGTAACTGGAACATTTTGTGATTATTGGTTTTATCAAATTGAAAAGGAATGGGGAGATGTGGTGATATAAGTAGGCCCTTTTAAGCCCTTGCCTCTAAGTCATTAAATGTTTCTGCCTTTCCGTGTCATTTGATTGAGCCCTGTGAGATTCACATTTCTTAAGACATTTTAAAGCTTCAACAATCTCATTTTGTCTCTTTTCTCCTGTGCACACTTAGAATAATTGCATGTATTTGTTGGCATTTCAGCCAGAATCCCTTGACATAATTCAAATTATCTTACCCGGGTCTCCTTGCTTCTGTGTAGCCATGTTAGCTTTAGTTGAGGATGCCCCTTTGTGAGTTCCTCTTGTCTGTAGCTTTTGTATTCATTTTTATGCATTGGTGGCATTTCTGGCAATTCTATGGAGTATTATAGTGTCATTGATTATCAGACTGGAAGGGGGCAGAGTCTGTTCTGCTCAGTTTACAGATGATGAATCTGAGTCTCAGAAAAGAAAAATGCCATGTCTGGCTGCTTCCAGCTTGCTAGGGCAGAGGATGGGTTACATAAGGCCAGCACATATGTCACTATATACCGGCCTTCATAATTCTGAAAGACACTTTTGGTTTTCCATTTTCAGTTTGTTGCTTTATGGTGCATTATACAAAGAAATGTACCTTTACTTATTCAGTTGAAAAAGAAGCCTTTTCATTTTACTTTCATATATTTTTATTTAAATTCTAGTTAACATACATTGTAATATTAACTCCAGATGTATAATATAGTGATTCAACACAACACTTGGTTCATCACAACAAATGCCCTCCTTAATCCCCGTCACCTATTTCTCCCATTTCCCTCCATCCACCTCCCCTCTGGTAACTGTCAGCTTGTTCTCTATAGTTAAGAGTCCATTTCTTAAAATAAACCTTTTTAGAAACATTAAATGGTTAAAACTCAGTTGTGGCATTCACTTAAGGAAAACAAATTGGCAGAAATTTCAAACTAAAGGATCAAGAGACCCGGTGTTTATGCTTTCTTGTTTCTGAATGTTTATCTTTTGTTTCTGAGACAGGAATAAGAGAGATAAAATATATACTTGCTCTACTCCTCTTGTTTATTTATTTAACACCACATATAAGTATTATGGTTTACTGTATAACAAACAATGTGCTAGATTCTGCATAGATACAAGGATAATGAAGTCTCCTCTGGAAGAATTCACTGTCAAATGGGCTGAGACAGATCGGTACATATCTGTAATTATAGTACATTGTGACCCATGCTATAAAAGAGGCAGGCCCGGAGTGCCATGATCACACGGAAGAATGATTGACTATGAGAAAGCTACACTGAAGACATGACATTTGAATTATGTCTTGAAGAATGAGCAGACATTTATCAGCTAATAGAATGGGCTGGTTATACAAGAAAATCCCAGGCAGAGGGAATAGCATGTCCCAAGGCAAAATATTTTGAGAAAGAATAAGAGGTTGACATGTTTAAGTGACTAGCATAGGATGTGAGCAGAAGAATGGAAGGAGCTAAGGCTAGAAGATGGATGATTCAGATCAGGAAGTGCCTGGTATATGATTCCAGAAAGCTTAGTGTTTACCTCAGCTAACACAGGGGTAGGGACTTTGATTGTCTTACTCATCATTGTATCCATAATGCTACCATGATACTTGATATACTCAAACGGGGATGTGTCCCTGTGATGAAAAGGGAATACAAGGTGATTTAATTCAAGTTAGGAGGGTTATCTAAGAAGCTTTCAGAAGAGCAAATGTAAGAGACTGAGGGTCTGAACTGACAGAGTAATGGCTGAGATGAGGAAAATTAGGAAGATTTAAAAGGCAAAACTGACAGGAGTTGGTGCCTGACTAGATAAGATGGTGCCAGAATGAAAGGGGTCAAGGTCTCTCATATGAAGACACAGATGCATTATGATGTCGACTAGAGGAGGGGAGGGAGAAGAACTTGAGAGGAAGGTAATGAGTGACTTTAGAGTAAGAATCCAGGTGGAATGTTCAGTATAGTTAAAAATGCCCATTTAGAGTTCAGAAGAAAAGTAGTAATATAGATTTGGAATTCAGGCACATTCAGAGTCATAAATGTCACAATTGAAGCCACAGGAGTGATGGATAAGATCACTTACAGAGAGAATAAAAAGAGAAGGGACCCTGGGATGAATTGCAGGGAGGTTGCCATGATGCTTATGCAGAGGATGATAAACCTCAGAATAAAAATAATGTCTTAAACTACACTTGCTTTAACAGTCATTATTCATTCATTCAATAAATGTTTAAGCATCTACTAAATTCCAGACACTCTATTAGGCACTAGAGATTATAAATATGAAGATATGGCCTCTGCTCACAAAGAGTTTATAGTCTAATGGGGAATGGAGGTAAGAGTAAAGGACAGACTTTAGTGTGGTAGGTGCTGATGAGGGTTATGCTGGGGTAGGCTATGGGAGAACTGGAAAAGGACATCTTTTAGAATTTCAGTATGAAGTTGTGAGGGGGCTAGGAGGTAGGCTGGGAGCGGGATAGGGGTCAGGAAAGGTACTTTCCTAGAGAGAGAGCTGAGCTGAGTCCTGAAGGATAATTAGATGATACCCAGGTGAAGTGTGTGTGTGTGTGTGTGTGTGTGTGTGTGTGTGTGTAGATGGTAGAGTCTGATTCTGAGATACTTCTTCCTCTCTGTCTTTCAAGGCCTAACTCCTCTGGTGTTGGGTTAAGAAAAGGGAAAGGCCATATGTCCCTTTCTTAATTGCCTATGATTATGGTCCCTCCGTGTTGGTGCCTTTGCTTCGCTAGCTGGCATCTACTGGCCATTGAGAGCTTCTGTGTGGTAGGCAGCTAAATGGTGCCTATCTCATGGGGACATATGGTTTGCATTTTTAACAGATTCTTTTTATTTATTTATTTATTTATTTATTTATTTATTTATTTATTTATGATAGAGAGAGAGAGAGAGAGAGGCACAGACACAGGAGGAGGGAGAAGCAGGCTCCATGCCAGGAGCCCGAAGCGGGACTTGATCCCAGGACTCCAGGATCACGCCCTGGGCCAAAGGCAGGCGCTAAACCACTGAGCCACCCAGGGATCCCCTGGTTTGCATTTTTGAAGAGTCGCTCTTCCTGGTGCTTTCCTCACCTGACTGCTGAGGGTATTCATGGCAATATGTAAGACAAGCAAAAGGTAATCCAGTGTGAGTTTTGTGCCTGAAAAAATTAAGATTCATGCATTCCTTTTTTATTAAGTTATTTATTTCAATTCCAATCTACTTAATGTACTGTATTATATTAGTTTCAGGTGTATAATACAGTGATTCAACACTTTTATGTGTTCCTTAGTGTTCATCATCGTAAGTGTACTCTTTAATCCCGGACACCTATTTCACCCATCTCCTCCCCCACAATTAAGATTTATATATTATTTATTTGACTCACTATATTCCACCTTTTCTATGTGAAGTTGTTAATTCTATTTCATAATGTAAAAAGGATTTGGCAGGATGCACAGGCTTCGCTTTCTATTTACTACGTCTGTTAAAAAGGTGGAAAATTTTGAGGTGGTCAAAATTATTCATTAAACACTTTCAGACATTCATAGGCCAGCAAATGTTGCTGCAGTAGAAATGTGTCTTCTCTTAAAAATTCTGGAGGAGTAAGACTTTTTGTCAACCTTGACTTCTCTTTGGATATGGAGAAAGCAAAAGGCAAAAAGGGCTCCACGAAGTCGGGGGAAGACTATCTGGCTGGCCAATCCCAACCTGTATCAGAAGAAGCCAAAGAGAAACAGCAGGCGTATGGTGAACCAAAGTTACCAGGAACCCCAGCAAGTGGGACCAAACGGAAGAGATCTATGAAAGAAGGCAAAGCTTCCCGTTCAGAAAAGACGGCACAAGAGAGTACAAGAGTAAGAATTCGGAAGAAAATCCCAGTTCCTCCATTACCTTCGAAACTGCCACCAGCCAACTTGCTTCACGGAGACATCCTGTGGGCCTGGTGCCAAGAACTCAAGCTGAGCACCAAAGGCCAGAAATTAGATGTATATAAGCGAATCTGCGGATATGCTTACCCAGATCAAAAGAAGAACATTCCTGTCACCGCAGAGGAGGCCAAGATTCTCACCCAGACACAAAGAAGGTTGATGATGGACAAAGGGGAAATATCTCTGGAAAGTCCTGGAACAAAGATACCTTCTGATGGAACCTACCCTCCTGAAGTGGCTGCCTGAGGGAGGGGTCTGATGCTCTCCTGGAGGGGGTCAATACTGTTGTTGTGACCACTTCGGCCCCAGATTTGCCTCCTGGTCCAGAATTGCAGCCAGGGCTGGGAAGATGGAGACAGTGGCATCACTATAGGAGGCCCACGGTGCCAAGTGGTGTGTGGTCCATGGGAGAAGTATGCCTGCAGACACAGAAGGTTGGGTTCACCTGCAATTTCATGCAGGACAAGCCTGGGTGCCTGAAAAGCAGGGGAGAGTATGCGCCCTCTTCTTGCTCCCCGCTTGTAACTTTCCACCCCCACAGCTGGAGGACAATATGCTGTGCCCCAAATGTGTTCGCAGGAATCAGGTGTTAATGAAAAGCCTCCAATGAGCTTTTGATAGCAGGAAAAAGGACACAGCTGTGATTATAATCAATGGTACAAAGAGAACTACAGTCAACTCCGTGGTGACACTGATGGCTGGACTGTAGGCTGCTCACACCCTCCATGCTTCCTGCTTACAGGGACACAGGCTAGTGCATTGCAGATGTTACCCTCCAACCTCCATGGGGCCTGTGGCTTCATGGGTTGAGATGCAGGAGCTCTTAGATTTTAAATTGGAAGAGCATTTCAGAAATTACCATTCATTCGACTTAATAAGAAAAAGTCATTCATACTACCAAACATTTGCCCTTCTGAAATAGAAGTGACCTTAACTTCTTTTAAAGTGGGAACCTGAGCCCCGCCTGGCAGAGGGTTTGGGGGTGGGAGGTGGAGTGGAAAGTACAGGTGTGCTTCCACGCTGGATTTCTCTGCAATTCCAACTCCTCCAGAGACGGCTACACCTTCTTTGTTCGTGACTTCAGGCTGTTGAGTATTTTAAACCAAAGGGAAAGCTGTTATTCTTTCCCACTCCCAAAAACATACTCTTAATATCGAAAACATTTTTTGATGTTTTCTTAATAACCTGAGACCTCTATGGTATGTCTCTGGGATCATAATATGGAACACTTTGCGGGTATTATTTCTACTTGTAACTATCTTGTGTGTTTCTACTGCTTAAAAATATTTAAGGGTACTTCTGAATCATAAATTCATAATGTATTGGATTTTAAATTGTATATAAAATCATCTATTGTATATAGGAGGCCATATGCATTGTGGGCAAATTCTTAATATTAACTCAGGATTAAGCTAAAAATCATTATTTTCTTTGGCATGATTCTTTTTTAAAACCACTCAAATGAAGTATGAGGAACATTAAAAAAAAAGCTATACATTTATGTAAAAAAAAATTCTGTAAAGCTTTTTTTTTAAGGAACCAAATGATGATTCAGTTTTAGTACTTGTGGCATCATGCTTATATTAATAAATTCATGTGGAAGTGAGAGCTATAGTTCTAGACAGTGTTGCCAACCCATGT
The DNA here is from genome assembly GCF_053574225.1 of Canis aureus. NCBI lineage: Eukaryota > Metazoa > Chordata > Mammalia > Carnivora > Canidae > Canis > Canis aureus. The sequence continues at coordinate 6,667,863 of NC_135638.1, forward strand.
CATGAATTGTTTGTGGCTGACACATTTTCTTACAGGGAAATATGCAGTGAAAATCATTAAAATTTATATATTTTCATAAGATATTCAACCGTCAGAGGTAAAACTCATTGTAAAACTGATAAACTCATTTGGTTAGGCAGAAGTTCTAAACTTTGATTTTTCTTTTTTCTTTTTTTAAATTTTTATTTATTTATGATAGTCACACAGGGAGAGAGAGAGAGAGAGAGAGAGAGAGAGAGGCAGAGACAGGCAGAGGGAGAAGCAGGCTCCATGCACCGGGAGCCCGACGTGGGATTTGATCCGGGGTCTCCAGGATCGCGCCCTGGGTCAAAGGCAGGTGCCAAACCGCTGCGCCACCCAGGGATCCCTAAACTTTGATTTTTCTTATTTTTGAGGAGTACTAATGGTAATCAGATGGGCTGTAGGGTTACATTGCCTTGGTTTGAGCCCCAGATCTGCACTGTTAATGGGGTGATCTTAGCCAATGGGGTGATCTTAGTTGCATTCCTTAATTCTTCTTGTTTCAATTTTCTATTTTTTTTTTTTTTAAAGAGAGCAATAGTACTATGTCATAGATTTCTATGAGGATTAAATGAGAACAATTCTTGGAACATTTAGCATAGAACCTAGCACTAAGCACTCAATCAAAATTAAGTATTGCTAATATAACCTATAGTAGTTGTTGTCACAAACTATTATCTTCATGGGTCAGATTTTGACCTTGTGTAGTTTTATGACAAACCATGAACTACCTTGAGGAATTATTTTTAAATCTACAAAAATCATCCAATTGGTCCAAATATGTGTGACCAATTGAGTTACTAATATGTAGATAATTTGGGTTTTGTAGCATGGAAACAGTGATACAAAAACTTGGGTGGGGGGTAGACACTGAACAAAAGGGAAATGATTTGTTGAAGGAAAGATGAAGGTATGTCAGCACTGGTTTGGGGATAATGAGTGATAAAAGCAGGGGTTAGAAGGTGGGAATGGGTTGGGTATTCAGACTTTATGGTTTTGGCAAAGGTCACCCATTAACACTTCTCAAAGAAAAAAGTTATGTAGATTGCCTTTCTAATAGCACTTATGCATATGAATGCACATGTATGCAAATCGGATACAGTTTCACATTTTCCATAGCAGTGTTATTAAATAATCTCACAATGATAAGCATAGATGACCTCCCTGGACAGTGGAGGAGGAAGCCTTGAAGAGACCTATGAGTGAACACATTTGAGGCCATATGCCCTGCATCATCCCAGGTGCTAATCTTCAACAATGTGAACTTGATGAGGTTTCCAATTTATGGGGTGAAGTCAGAAGGTTAAACAGCTAATTACAAGAAAGTGATAATATTCTGAAAGGGGAAGTGGAGAGAGCTATTGGAATGTATGGGACAGCGGCCTTTCATCTGGTCTGAGGAATCAAAAAAGACATTCTGGAGGAAAAGTGCCTACACTGAGGCGTAAAGTATAAGAAGATGTTGGCCAAGTAATTTGGAAGGATGACAAGGAGATAAAGGGAAAGGACAAGTATTCTAGGCAGACAAAAAAAAAAAAAATGTGTGCAATGACCCAGCAAAAGGCAAGAACATGATATGAAGGGTTGAAAATACAGTTTACTCTCACTAGCCTGGAGTTGCAAAATAAATGTATGAAGAAACCACATGATTTGAAGGAGAAAGGAGAACTAATGTATGTCCAGCTCTAAGAAACACTTGTATCCCGAGAGCAACCTACAGGATCCACTACCCTGCTAGTTTGCTTCAGCAGGCCACAAGCCAACAAAATCATCCTCTGGTAACAGGCTGTGCTATTACTTGGTGCCCCAAATATTGGTAGTATTCACATTTTAAAGATTGGTAAGATAGAAGATGTTCAGATGTGAGCAAAATTTTGTCTTTACTTTAGGATGTTACTGATTAGCTATTACTGTTTAATTCAATTGAAACACATTTTCAGAAAATATAATTCATATGAATAATGGAGGCTGCTCTCATTTCTCAATCATATACATTAAAAAAATCTTTGGACACGCAATACAAAAGGAGAGAGCTTGAAATTTCTGAACTTTATAGATCTGCTTCCTTGCACAGAATGCAATCCATCGGGTTAAATATAGTCTACCATTGGTTTCTGGGGTGGGATTGGAATGTTATTGAGGTTAATCAAATGACACTGGACTTCAAATACTGTGTGTGTTTTGTTTAGAGATTTGTAGAGAGAAGGGGCAGGTCAGTGTGACTGTGGATTGTTGATACGTGTTTGCACATAGTCAGTACACACTGAATGTTTGAGAAAGAGCCAATAAATGAAAGGAAAATGCCTTTGAAGTCCCAGAACTGGGTGGCAGGTTTTAAACTCTAGACATACTTGAAACACACTGTTAATCCTCAGTTTTTTAAAAGCCGCAAAATCCACTGGTTTTCTGGGCTCTGTTATAGTGGATCAGAATATATACTGCAGCAATTACATAGGGTCATGCAGTTGCAAGGACTGACAAGACTCCACAAAATATGCTTTCATAAACTTTTAATAAAGACAAAGGACACAAAACAGTAAAAGGAGAAGGATTTTTTTTTTTTTTGCCCAGGCAAAGATCAGGGATATTTGAGACAGTCAGGTGCAGCTTTCAAGGTCCTCTTTCAAATTGCACAGGACACAGCTCGTCTCTGGATTGCAATCCAACAAGTTCTATGAAGCTGAGGCTTGAGTTTACTGAGAAATCTTTCATATCCTGCAGGTCACAAAGCCCAAACAAAGTTGTGTATCCAGGTGAGCCAAGTGTATATCATTGGTCTGTAAATTTTCAGTAAGCAATGTAGATAAGCTGGTACTTCCAAGGGACTTTCATAATTTAAAGAGCACTTTACAAATTACTGACTAGTGTATTTCAGCTGTATCTGGGCCACCCTTATCAGATCCATGGTTGCAGGGGTGCCTAGAGATAAGCGTAGAGCTGTCACAGCTAATCAGCTGCAAGTTAACCCCATCTTTACACATGTATAAAGAAGAGAGACCAAGAAAAGGATAAAATATTTCAAAGTTTGTCTAACCCAGACTGTCCCTAGTAAAGCAAAAGAGAATGAATCTATTTGCTAGTAATTTTATTCCTGTTTTAAAGCTTATCTATGGAGCAGAATGAGGGCTCTCTCTAATTAAATGCCTGGCAAGTTAATGTCGATAGAGAAATCTGTAATCTTTGACACTTTAGAGTGAGACTCTGCAACTCTAGGCAGAAGTCCAATTTAATTTTGTTCTATTGTTCTGTATAGTTACGATAGAGATGGAGTGCGTGAGAAGTCCTCAGGCAACCAATGATATAGCAGGAAGCAGGATGAAGCAATTTTTCCTTATTGCTCTCAGCTTGATCTGCAGAAATCTTCATGATTCCAAAGCCAAGCTGCCATAAAAATAACTGGTCTCCAGCTATACATGTATTTCACCTCGGGCAAGTTACTTGATCCCTCTGAGCTACAGTTTTCTTGTACATAAAATGGGGATGGTGATACCAACCACATAGGGATGTTGCAAGAATTAAATGAGTCAATGTACAAAAAAAACATGTACTACAACATATGCAAGCTTTAATTATAATTCCAAAATGTCTTTGTCAGAGGCGGAGTGGGGGAGGGTTAATTAATATCTATCCTAGCAGTAATCTTCTAACAACATCAAAGGCCTAACCAATTAATTCTTTTAAAATTATATCATTCAGGGGTGCCTGGTTAAGTGTCTGTCTTTGGCTCAGGTCATGATCCCGGGGTCCTGGGACCGAGCCCATGTGGGGCTCCCTGCTCAGGATGGAGTCTGCTTCTCTCTCTGCCTCTGCCTTCCCATCCCCCAGCCCAGCTTATGCTCTCTTTCTCTCACTCTCTCTCAAATAAATAAATGGATAAAATAAAAAAAAATTATATCATTTAGTGGCTGATGTACCGTTCCTTTATTTTTTTGTTTTGTTTTGTTTTTTTGTATTTTTTTTGTGTACCGTTCCTTTGAATGCAGTGATTTCTTCATACTGTTCCTCCAGATATAAAACCGTAATACACTGTTCTTGTGTACTGATTCACAGCTAAAACCAATTTAACATACTTGTATTAATTTCTTGTTGCTCGTGTAAAAAAATTACTCAAAACATAGTGACTTAAGATGATACAGATTTATTGTCTTACAGTTCTGAGGGCCAAGTCTGAGATCAGTTTCCTTGGGCTGAAGTCAAGGCTGGAGGCTCTGAGGCAGAGAATACAATACTTTGCCTTTTCTCCAGCTGTTGATAGCTGCCTCTGTTCCTTGGCTTGTGACCCCTTCCTCTGTCTTCAAAGTGAACAAAACAGAGGATCATAGGAGAGGAGAGGAAAAAATAAAGATGAAATCAGAGAGGGAGACAAACCATAAGAGACTCATCATAGGAAACAAACTGAGGGTCACTGGAGGAGGGGAGGTGGAGAGATGGGGTAACTGAGTGATGAGCATTAAGGAAGACACGTGATGTAATGAGCACTGGGTCTTATATAAGACCGATGAATGACTGATGTCTACCTCTGAAACCAGTAATACATTATATGTTAATCAATTGAATTTAAATAAAATTAAAAACAAAAACGACAACCACAAAAACAAAGTGTGTCACTCCAGCCTTTGCTTCCATCATCACATCGCCTTCTCTGCTAACTCTTGAGTCCTCTTATGTCCCTCTTAGTAGGACCTTTGTGAATACATTGAACTCATTGGGATAATTAAGATAATGACCCTATCTCAAGATCCTTAACTTGATAATATCTGTAAAGTCTCTTTTATCATATAAATTAAAATTCACAGATTCCAGAGATTAGAACTTGGGGGGCCATTATTCAGTTTACCACACATTATTTTATATTATTCTCACTTCAAGGTGAGGTGGGTTATCTCCATTTTAGAATGTCCATCTGTGGCATCAAGAGGTCGAGTGACTCAACAATACTAGTTATAGCTTTACTTTTTATAAACTCAAGATAAGTTCATTGAGACCATTGTTAATATTACTTTTTATCATACCGTACAGTTTGCAAAACAGCGGAAAGCACAGTATCTCCCTTAGTTCTTAAAACAATCTCAGGAATTTGGTTTTATTGAACTATTCAGTATTTTTATTGAGTATCTGTATTAGGCCAACCCCCGGACTAGGTCAGAGGGGTACTGTAGAGACCCGAAACAGGCATGAGGCATGATTCTTCTATTTGTAGCTCATATTCTACTGAGGGAGATGGACAAAAGCACAAATAAATGAGATATTTCAAATTGTGATTCAACACAGCAGGATATCAAATGAGGAAATGGCAGCTCAGAGTGGTGAAGCCATTTTCACAGTGACATACAATAGAAAATGGAAGAACCAGGGCTTCAGTTTATGCTTTTTTTCAAATACTTCTTTCTTGATCTTAGATTTTTGCATATATAAAGTATATCCTATATAGACGACTTTTTTTTTTTTTTTTACTAATTTGTCCTAAGACATAATAGAGTCTATTCAGTGGGAGCCGTTGTTCTCATGGCTCATGATTCAGACTGTCTCTCAATGCCTATTGGAGCTGGTTCCCCTGTGGTAACTGTGCTACTAGTGCATCTTGCTATTCTGCTAAATTCTGAGCACACTTGGTTAGTATCAGAGTAAGTCTTTATTTTTCTTCTTTGAATCATGCATCTAGCAGTGTCTACCTGTCAAGAAGATCCACAGCTAAATTACTAACATAATGCTCATGTAAGCAAATTTTTATGAATTGTGCTTTCTGAGTGATTTATTACAGCTTTACAGCTTTTGCTGTGACATATTTTATCCACATTTAAATTTTTGTTTAAAATAGCAGCAAGCTGGAACGTAGCTCTGGAAGGAGGATCATTTGGCTTAGAAGCCAATGTTCAGTAAATTCTCCAATATGCATTCACCTTGTTTTTGAACATTTCAGAATGAGCACTGTGTGAGTTCTTTGTGCTTGGGAATGGTGCTGTTCATTGTAATCAGCTGCATCTGTTCAGATGGGGCTGAATCGAGTTAAATACGATCGGTCCTTCTTCCCATATGAGCTGTGCACAGACAGCTCTGGTGATCTTGATTATGTGGTCATTACTCACTGTTTGCAGAACTTGGCTTTGCTTGTTGCTCTTTTTTCACATTGTTGTTTGCAGAGGGTTGCCACTTCTCTCAGAGTTTTCCTTCATGCACAGGGTTCAAAACCTAGGCTCACTAAATATATGCAGAGATCAGGTAGATGCAATAGTAAGATAAATGACCTTATTGAAGTCATAAAAGACACAGACTTAAGTGCTCTGACATCACAGCCCCAGGGAAAGTCCAAAGCCCTCCAAGGTGCTCTTCCTCATGCTCACTGAAACCTGAAATTGTTTAACAAATGGTGAGATTTTATTTCATGTGGAGAAGAGCTATATCAGTTAGAAATACTTTTAGGCTTTAAGAAACTGCTTTACTAGTCATATGTGAAATAACAGGACTTTCTTTTTCCCTTACATATCAGGAATTAGGGCCATTTCTGACATTGGTTTTGTGGCTTACCAATGTCTGGCTCTGAATCAGGGTCTCAGTGGTTTACTTGGTTTTGTCTTTATGACAAACTTGGTTCACCTTTATGGCAAGGTAGCCACAGCAGCTCTGGGCATCAGTCATGTCGAAGGCAAGAAACTCCTCCCATGCTTGCCTCCCATGCTTGCCTCAATATGAGAGAGGAAGGCGTTCCCCTAGAAGCTTTCCTTCCTCCATCAAACTTCCTCTTCTATCCCATTGTTCAGAACTTGTCATCTAAACCAAGAGCCAGGTCTACCTTCTCTGAATTGAAGAGAATCAATACCTTGATACCTGAACTGAAGCTTGATTCTAATAGCAAGGAGGAAGGATGAAGAGGTGCCATTTGATGGAGGCAACAAACTGTCTGCCACAGAAGTATGTGTGGCACACACATATTCATGAAAATGCACATATGTGGAGGTATATATATATATATATGCAATAAGTGGTAGTAGTAAATATTGAGTAATAGATTCTCAATACATTTTAGTTGAATAAATATATCAATACAAATGGAGTCTGACAAAAATTTATTCAAAAATGTAAAAAAGTGGTACCATAATGAAATCCAAGGGCAGGTGTGATAAAGAGGTATATTCCCTGACTTACTATAAATAAAGTACATATATGTAGGTGTATGCATGTGTATAGTGGCAACAGAAAACAGAAAGAATTAACAGGCAACAGAAAAAGGGAATGAGGGAAATTTAAAACAAGATTAAAAAAAAATCTTTGTGTTCTGCAATAGCCAAAATATGGGAAGAACCCAGATGTCCATTGCTAGATAAATGGATAAAGATGTGGTATATATATACCGTGGAATATTACTCATCCATCAAAAAGAATGAAATCTTGCCATTTGCAACAATGTGAATGGAACTAGAGGGTATCATGCTAAGGGAAATAAGTCAGAGAAAGACAAATATATTTTTTCACTCATGTGGAATTTGAGAAACAAAACAGGTGAACACAGAATAAGGGAAGGAAAAATAAGATGAAAACAGAGGGAGACAGATCATAAGAGACTCTTAACTATAGCAAACAAATTGAGGGTTGCTGGAGGGAAGGTGTGTGAGCAGATGGGGTAACTGAATGATGGACATTAAGGAGGGCACTTGATGTAATGAGCATGGGTGTTATATGCAACTGATGAATCACAAAATTACTTCTGAGACTCTTAATATCTTAATTAAATGGAATTTAAATTAAATCAACAAAATAAAACAAAAAATACTTTGTTTTTGATCAAGATAGGAGATGATGAGGAACAATAGATGTGGGGAACATGAGTTCTGATATGATGGTGGATGCCCCATTGCATGATCCCTCAGGGCACCCTTTGCTTCATGCTCCATGTAACTGCTACAATCTTGAGTTGTGCAGTATACAACCTATATGGCTATATGCCGAGTTTCTAGAGAAAGGGAAGATGTTCAAAATCCAGTCTAGGGCTAAATTTGCCTTTCTGAGGTGGTTTCAAAATGAAACCTACTGATTGTTTAGTATAGCCTTTGAGAAGTGAATGTAAAAATTAAAATTTCTACTTAAATTTGCTTTATCTTAAAATGTGATGTTGTTCTGTGACAAAGCCACATGAATTATAGCCTCAGAACTTTGTCCTCCTGTTGTATCTGTTTTTTAAGTCTTCTAAGTATTCCTTTTTCATGTAGAGCATAGGCTTTTTGTGAACAGGTGATATATTTTCTACTTCGTTTGTATCTTCTGCATTACTGAGCACAATGCTGCCTGTCTAGTAGGCCATTTTCATTTGAATTTATTTGCCCTTTATCCTAAGACACTAAGAATGAATGATGAATTTCTTCTTTTTAGGATATTGAGATAATTAATATAATTGATTTTGCTTGAATAAATTTTCTGAAACAAAAACAAACACCCCTCCCCCTTAAGAAACTATATATTAAGCCATTGTAGACATATAGAGAAAGATTTAACACATAAATAAAAGAGGTTTCTCTAATGGTTAACATACTTCTTAGAAGAAAGTCATGCTTGAAGGATGAGCTAGACATTTTAGATTAATGTAGTGCCATTTTTTTTTTTTTTTGCTTTATTAAATGTTACTTCTTCCTTAAATCTACACCCTTTCAAAGAGTGATTTGTACACTGGGCAGTGTCCTTAATATAACCTTAACTGCGCCACCCCCCAACTCTCCAAAAAAAGGAAAAAAGGAGAAAATAGTTGATCTACAGTGTGAAATTGTTTGAAAGGGTCAATAAATATAGTGGGGGAAATCTGCTTAGATTCCAAAAGGGAATTAAACATTATTTACTGCATTCTGATTTTGCTAAAGAAGTAGTTTAATGTTAAGGCATTTCTTTTCCATCATTATAATTGTAAGAGGGAATAGCCTATCAGGAGGCATGATTGAAGTAGGGAATAATATATAAATCATAAAAAGAGTACACAGAGTCTACTGGACACCCTACATAGACCAATGAGTAGTCAGCACTTCCTGCCCAGTGTCAGGAGGAATGAAGCAATTTCATCTTTTTTTTTTTTTAAAGATTTTATTTATTCATGAGAGACAGAGAGAGAGAGAGAGAGAGAGGCAGAGGGAGAAGCAGGCTCCATGCAGGAAGCCTGATGTGGGACTCGATCCCAGGATCAGACCCTGGGCTGAAGGCGACGCTAAACCGCTGAGCCACCCAGGCTGCCCAATATTTTTCATCTTATATTTGTGTGCACTATAGCAGTTTAGGAGTATTGCTTTCCTAACAGAGCTGAGAAGTGAATATGGACCAAAACATATTAAAGCTTAATTTTCCTTATTATTTGGGAAAGAATTCTTAGGAGATATATGGTTGTTTGCTGTGCTTCCATATTACAGCTCACAGCATCTCAGACCTGCCAAAATGATATTTACTTAAAAATAGTGTCATGTAAAGCATAAAACAAGTCCCAAAGAATTACATGGAAATCTTTTTTTTTTTTTTTTGGAAATCTTTTCAAGAAGATAGAGATGGAACTTCCTAGAAGCCTGTGAAGCTTTTAGTCAACATCTGGAATGTCAAGAAAATGCCAAAATATTTAAACTATAACAACAGGTACAGTCCCAAGAAATAACATGAAAACACAACCCTCAGGGCATTTCACTGGTCTCTGTTGCTACCACATCTTTGCCAGGGCTGCTGGATTATAATATTTTTTTTTAATTTTTATTTATTTATGATAGTCACACAGAGAGAGGGGGGGGGGGGCAGAGACACAGGCAGAGGGAGAAGCAGGCTCCATGCACCGGGAGCCCGACGTGGGACTCGATCTCGGGTCTCCAGGATCGCGCCCTGGGCCAAAGGCAGGCGCCAAACCGCTGCGCCACCCAGGGATCCCAGGCTGCTGGATTATAGTGCTGCCACAGTGAGCTCTTACAAAGGCAGTCTTTGGGATAAAATGGAGGAAATTGTATCTACCACATGTGTACTTAAAAAAAAAAAAAAAAAAAAAGTGATCCTTTAGCATAGGACTTCCCCAAAGAATTCTGTAAGTTGTTCATGAAAAGGAAGATTGTACGAGGTCATTCTGATTTGGGATGCACTGCATAGAAATTCACCATGCATATTAAGGACACACAAGAAACCGTAACAAGAGGTTTCCCAAACTTTCCAAACTCCAGTGAGGGACCTCCTCACCTGTAAAATTAGTTTTTCTAGTCTGAAATGGTTTTCTATACAGGTTTGGAAGTCTTAAAAAAATGTGTTAAGGTCTTGAGAAAGTATTCAGAAGCCCATAGGGTCTCTATAATGGATGTGATTAGTTTGAACCTGATATTCTTACTCATCATTAATAGGTTCTGTTCTACTTCTAGCTCGCAAAAACATTTTTAATGGAAATAGTTGTTTTAACGATTTGTTTTCTTATTGAAGCAATTGATTTGGTTTGTACTGACAGATATCTTATTATTAAAGGATCCCTACATTTATGGGGTAATACGTACCTGGCTGTTTCTTTTTATTCATCAGCTTATGCTTATTTTACTTAGTAGGATTTTGAAGTTTATATTACATGTAAGTTTGGACTAAAATAGTGATCTCTATATGGCTACTACGGTAGGGCCGAAAAGTCTTTCTCTAGGGAGCATTTCTGCTTTTGTTGGCTTTATGAATTGGCCTCCCACCTAAGATTTCATGCAGATGAGGTTCCATAACTACACAAATGGTCAAACAACTGCAGGTTTGTACTTTTTTTTTTTTTCCTTTTTGTGCTATTTAAGGTTTTGGTTTCAGAGTTATACTAACTTCCAAATGAATTGGATAGATTTCCATATTTTTTGATGTTCAGAAGTTGTGCTGACATGGGGATTATGTTTCCTAATATTTTAAAGAACACAACAGGCAAATTCTCTAGCTTTAAGAACCACTTAAAAAATAATTCCTCAATAACTTTGATTTTTCAGGTTGTTAATTTCCTGAGTCATTCAGTTATTCATATTTATCCAGAAATATCTCTACTTTATGTAAATCAGTAATTCCCAAGGTGTCATTTCCAAACCAGTAGCATCTTTATCACCTGAGAACTTGTTAGAAATGAGATTTTTTTGTGTGTATCACCCTAGAACTACTGAGCCATAAACTCTGGTTTTAACAAATTGTGCTAGTGATTGTAGTCCCTGTTAAAGTTCTTGATTTTTAAAATTATTAAATTCAACATCCATACCTTATGCTTTAAAAATGATGTAATAACTCTTTCACATTTTTTAAATTGTATCTTCTTACAAATTCTTATTTTTTGGTCCTTTTTTGTGTTTATTTTTTATTTATTTTATTTTTTATTTTATTTTATTTTATTTTGTGTGTTTAGTTTTTAAAATGATCAGCTCTTGAATTTATCAGCTAACATTATTAACTGATGCTATATGTGAGACTCACTACAGCCAGTATTAAGTAGAGCTTAATTTAGAAAGATAGCATGAATTTTATAATACTTCTTTATAATTATAGTTACCCATATCTGTAAAATTTCTAGCTTTGGAACAAAAGTTTTTATAAACCATATTTTCTGGTTCTAGTGTTTGTGGCTCAGGTGAGTAAATCCTGATACTTGAGAACATGTTTCATAGAATTATCCATAAGAGAAGCAATTAATTTCAGTCGTGGCTTACTGTTTGGCCAGTTGGGGCTCATTGTTTTGTATTTGGATTTATATATTTTGAAACCACTGTTGTTTTTTAGTGTTTGCTATGTCCTAAATAAAATGTGTTTTTATTGTGCCCCTGTGACCCCACTCACACACCAAGTGAAAAGATGCTATGTGACATAGCCTGTCTTTTAAATCAGACCATCTCAAATATTGCTATCCAAGTTCATGAAAATGGATTTAGCTTTTTGTGTGTGTGATTTAATAACAAAGGAAATAATCAATAATCAGAAGCTTAATCTTATTTATAGACTCATATCTGTTTTCAAATTAAATGATTGTGTCCCTTTTTATTATTCCCACTCTCTAGTTTTCCTTAGTGTTCCTTAATGGTTCATTTTCTAATTCCATGAGATAAACGCCCAGTTTATTGATTTTCTTTCTCTCCTTATATCTTTTGGCATTTTAGAACCTTCTATTGTCATTGCATGTCAGTCTTTCTCCTTATATAGTTTTCTTTGTTTTTTAGAGGCCACGTCTATTTGCATCCTAAGATTTTTTTAAAATAGCTTTATTGAGGTATAATTTACATACACTAAATTTTATCACTGTAAAGTGTACGATTCAGTGACTTTTTAAATATTCCCAGTGTAATTGCCTCCTCAGAATTCTGTATCCTCAGTATAACATTACTTTTCCCGTGTTTTGCATATTTATCAAACTGTTTTTCCTGCAGTTTCTGATTACTCATTCTTGAAATGGGGAGGGATTAACTCCGTTACAGTGTTTCCCATAAACAGAGTACTTGAATTGCCCTTTGGACCCTCTGTCTATTTGTGTGCTGGCCAAATACCCTTCTCAGGTTAACTTTATTTTATTTTTTTTTATTTTTTACTTTTAAATAAAGTTTTTATTTTTTTTTATAAATTTTTTTATTTATTTATGATAGTCACACAGAGAGAGAGAGTGAGGCAGAGACACAGGCAGAGGGAGAAGCAGGCTCCATACACCGAGAGCCTGATGTGGGATTCGATCCCGGGTCTCCAGGATCGTGCCCTGGGCCAAAGTCAGGCGCTAAACCGCTGCGCCACCCAGGGATCCTCAGGTTAACTTTAGAATGGGAGGTTTATATGCAAAATTTTCAGCCCTGTTTATCATCTAGAAAATATTCATCTGACTAGATTCTTCTGGACTACAGTTAAGATCTTCAATTTACCCTGCCTGGTTCTTAGACACTTAAACCCATGGAATACTTGAAAATCTATATATTGCTGCTGGATATTTCCTGTGCAATCCCATTTGAGGTGGGTCTGGAATGCCTATGGCTATCCTGTGAATTAGAATAGATCACAAAAGGGATTCTTTTTTTTTTTTTTTTTTTTTTTTTTCTGGACTTGTCTGTTTTTCTTTGAGCCCTACCTTGATTTGGGAGGAGGAAAGAAAATGTAGATGTCTCTTGTAATGACTATATAGGATTCAGGATGACTAACCCTCTTGGTTTGTCCAGGGCTTTCAGTGCTGAAACTGGGAAACTCCTGGACAAAGCAAGATGAGTTGGTCACCCTAGTAGGAGCCGCCACAAAGAAATGATCTAGTAAGAGAGGCAGATCCTCCATAAGAACACTCTATGCAAAAGTGAGACCTTTTGCCATTTTGTCACTCTGCTCTCAGATACGGGCACCTCCTAGCACCGTGGTTCACATGATAGCCACTGTCCCTGGGAATGAGAGGAAATTATGTACTACTTACGCAGACTGTCTCTTCTCTTATAAAGAAGAGGCCATCAAAGCACTTCTATCTTCTGGCAAAGTAGAAACTTACAGAGGTGCTATCCCCAGTGTGCAGGTCTTAGAAGTCCTTCTTCAGGTTGTGGGGCCAGGCATCCTGGATTGGAATTTCCAATTTCCTGCTTGGGGATGGTATAACAGAGAAGAAATTGATAAGCTTCTCTATGCATCAGTTTTGTCATTTGCAAATAGAAATAATAATAGTTCCTACCTTAAAGCCATTAGAGTAGTGCCTGACGTATAGAAGGTACTCGATACATGTTAGCATTAGGAGTTCTCTTTCTCTGCTTACATCATTTATGCGGAGCCACTTGATTTGGCTTTCCATTTATCCTTTGATTACAAGCTCCTATACTTTGATTTTGAAATTAATGAGGACTTATTAAAACTTACAGCTTTTGTTTGGATGAGAACAATAACTCGTGGTTGTGATGATCATGAATTTCATCTGCACTTTTAAAGTTCTTTTGGGATCTTAAACATTCATATTGTTTTTATATGGAAGTTTGTCAAGGCTTCACAGAAATCTTCCTGTCATGGACTCTCTTCTGAAATCTTACCTTTTTTAAAGCTTCTGCTTTTCATAGGTCTCGAATAATCTATGCTACTTTTATATCAGTATCCTTTTCCAGCACAATTATCTAAGACTTGTTTTCTGTAAAATCTATATGCTGGTCTCTTATCTTTGGCTATAGCAGAGAGCAAATAGTGGGGGGAAGGCTAGGGCAGGAAATCTCTGCCTCTGAAAAATGTTGGATGTGAACAAAACCAAAAGGCTTACACTTAAACCCTTCCTACTACAAGGCCAGTCTTCCCTGGTCCAAGGACTGAATTATCACCCAGACCAATTTCTGCTTGCTCCGTATGAGATGTTTCCAACAAGATCTGGAGCTTCCCTTTTAGCTTCCTGGTCCCAAAGCTCTGGCTTTTGGAATGGATTCCATTTCTTTTTGTAAAAAAAAAAATTATTTATTTATTTATTTATTTATTTATTTATTTATTTATAGCACAAGTGGGGAGAGGGGAAGAGGGAGGGAGAGGGAGAGACAGACAGACAGAGACAGAGACTGAGAGAATCTCAAGCAGACTCCACGCTGAGCGTGAAACAACTCGGGGCTCAATCTCACAACCGTGTAATCATTACATGAGCCAAAATCAAGAGTCAGATGCACCTAGGCACCCCAGATTTGATTTCCTTTAAACAAATTTCAGATGACAGCTATATACAGCAATCAAAATCCTCTCCAATTCAAGGACTTTGCCACCCGTGTGGGATTTTCTCATAAGAAGGGTAATTTCTGGTAGAGATCCCATTGTGAGCCTACCATTTTCCTATATGCATTTTTGCTATGTTCTGTTGGTCCACACCACATTATAGTCATCTCCAAAGAAGGAGAGAACAGTTGAGATCCTAAATCTGGGTCATATGTTTTGTCCTGCCAACGTCTGCAACTTTGGGACCTGAGGTTAGTTATTAGCTGTATCTCCAAAGCCAGGTAGTTAGGGCTTTATTCTCCTGACCTGACAATCTACTATGGCTGAAGACATTGCCATTGAGTATCTGAGGATTATCTGAATAGAGAAAAGATTAGACAAAATTACCTTTTCTTACTTGCAGGGTCTTTGGCCTCATATCCTTATGTCTTATCTTCCCTGGAGAACCTGAGTTTCAGGAGTTTCTTTTGCCAGTTTAGAGATAGATCATGGCTCTACTATTAGACACTGAAGCAAGAACTTCTGAACCTCATCCTGTCTTCTCTTGACAATTCCCTTCCTTAACGACAGAGCCTGAGGTTCTTTGTATTGACTCAGATCAGTGCTTGAATTGACTCTAGAGAGCATTTCCTGAATGTGTTCTCTGGAACATTAATCTGGAGAGATCTCTAAAAAGAAAAAAAAAAAAAAAGGCAGCCTGGGTGGCTCAGCGGTTGGTTTAGCACCGCCTTTAGCCCAGGGCCTGATCCTGGAGACGGGATGGAGTCCCATGTCAGGCTCCCTGCATGGAGCCTGCTTCTCCCTCTGCCTTTGTCTCTGCCTCTCTCTCTCTCTCTCTCTCTCTCTCTCTCTCTCCCTCTCCCTCCCTCTGTGTCTCTCATGAATAAATAAAATCTTTAAAAAGAAATCTTTCACGATTGCATGTTTAGAAGATGCAGCATGCTGTAGTCACCTTAATACACTCAAACTAAATCTTGTTTGTTAGTGCTGTCACAAAAGATACTTTGGGAAATGTTGAAATAAGCAAATTTATATATATATATATATATACACAGACACACATATAAATTGACATTTATGAAAAGTGTTCAATGTGGAGGAAAAGTTTATAAAATATTATATATGATCTTATTTTATAAGAAACAGGGTTTTAGATATATAAAAATACCTAGAATATAATATGTCAACATGTTATTAGAATATAATATGTCAACATGTTATTAGTACTTGTTTCTGGATGATAGGAACATTAGTTATTTTTTATGTTTCTTTGTTGCTAAGCTGTACTTTTTAATAGTGAATGCATATTACCTGACTGTAATGAAATAATATTACATTTTCAAAAGGATAGCTTCCTTAGCTTCAATAGCCTTGCTTCCATTTCATTTTTAGGTTTTAGTTAAATTATCGTCTTTCCTCCGAATTTTGCTCAACACTTGTAAATTTGAGTTCTCAGAAATAAGGAGTAGCTTTCATAGTCCATGTTTTTCTTTGTAGCCTCCGAGCACCAATTCTGGTAGATCTCTCTACTTCTCCCTGCTTTTAGCAGAGTATTGGGAATTTTATGTGAAGGCCTTTGCTATACCCTAAGGAGGATTCCTAGAGGGAATTAAAGCCTCCAAGCCTAGTACTTTTTGCCCTAACTTTATTCCATTTAGACCATAGCCCCCAAAGGAGATGGGAATTGTCAGAAGTCACATTAAGACACTTCACTGGAATCCACAAAGGAGGACAAATATCCTTTCTTACCCACAGCAAATGTTGGTAGAAAGCTCTTTTCTGCAGATTTATCCAGACACAAAAGTCCAAATATTGAGCTCCTGTGCCAAATTCTCTTATTTGCAGAAGGAATTTAGAGTAGCAGTACATCCTCACAGCCCTTATGCGTGTTAATAAAGCTTGTGAGGTAGAGGGTCATTTCTCTCATCACCCAGTGAAAAGATCAACATATGATTTTTTGCTCCCCACATCACATTATTGAAAAAGGCAACAATGTACATCGGTATCTGCCCATCGAGGGAGGGTCACTGACTGAGGAGTTGCCAAGTCTTTCTTGAAAACATTCTTGCCCTTCTTACTGCCCTGGCATACTTTGTGGTGGGACATTAGTTTCCAAAGGATGACAAGTGAGGCAGACAGAATTTATATTCTGTGTTAGCTCCTGTACTTTCAGGATTGCTTTTACCAAAGCTTTATGTGTTTAATTAGTTTTCATTTTAGCAAATATTTTAAACTTTGCAGTCTGGTGATTAACCCCATTGACCGTCTTTTTGCCTTCTCAAGTGCAGCCACTTATTAGAGATTTTTATTATTGCCCTGTAAATTCCTCAGACTTGCATTCTGTGGCATTAGCTATGCAGTCTACATTTTGTGAGCTCTTTTAATTGCTTCTCTGAAGTGTGGACTTATTTTGAGAGAAGGTCACAGTAGTTTTCATTAATCCAGTGTTACTTTTAGAATCTCTTAGCTTTCATTTGTATCCAAAATTCCATTAGTTTTTCCTTAATTATTTCATCAAATGAGTTGTGTTTTCCATTTTGTAAGGAGATTTTCCTTTATGAAAGGTCAGCCCCACTGACATATTTTCAGTTACCTTGCTTTTTTTATGGGTCGTAAGTAGACAATTTCATACCTAGCTAAGGATGAAAGGAGAAGTAGTGCTTATGCTGTGGTATAGCATCCAGTCTGTTGACCTCCTTTCTTTTTTGTTTCTTAACCATTAGGCATTTTATTCATCTACCATCTTTTTTTTTTGAAAAAGGAGGGAGTCTTAGAGATCAACTGAAATGTCAAACAGGTAACTTTGCTACTGATACAGTTGGCATTTTAGGTCAAAATTAACCTTCTGGATTTTTTGTGGAATATATGCTATGCGTATTTCAAAATAACATGATTAGTACAAACTTAGCTTGATAAAAATGCATTGAGAATCTTTTTTTTTTCTTTTTTTTTTTTTACTGGAGGTAAAAAGAAATTAGGACATTTTTCCCCTAGGGGTTTACAATATAGCAGGGAGTTCGTTTCTTATAAAGATCTGCTGTGTTTTGAAAATTTTAGAATTATAGGATGGGAACACTTACTACTGTGGTAGTAAATAACCTTAATTATTTATTTAGGTCCTTGTCTGTAGCCTTTCTAAAGTTCTTTGAACATCACTCTAGCTTAAGTAAAAACCAGAACTATGTGCATTTGGAAAGTCTTGTGTAGAGTAGCTGCCACTTTAAAAAGAAATACTGTACAAGAAACGCTCAGAGAAAAGCCAAATCAATCAAGGTTAGGGTTATTTCCACATGTGGACTGATAAAAAAGTGATGACTTGGGGAAAATATGATTGCTGTCTATACACTCACTGGATATACTCCAAATTGGATGCAAACTGACACACCAAATATATGAGATTTGCATACAAACAAGTACACCAAATTTTAGTATACTGGTTTTTGCAGACCTTAAAGCCTGAAGGAGGTCACGATTAGGACAAATAATAGCAAGTGCTACTTTTTACAATAGATAGTTATAGGAATCATTTGGGCTGAGACAATAAATGGGCCTTTTGAGGCTGATATCATGGAGGGAAACTACCACGCTCACTCATAAAACATCCCTTGTTCCTTCTGCTAGTGTCAGGATGTGGTAAAGAATGAATATTTTTAGTTAGGTCTAATAAAGTATCATTCATTGTTAGAGTTTCTATCTTTAAATGAATTGAAAGCCACCCTTGAAAAAGTGTTCTTAAAGGTCTCACTGTATATCACACATGTTTAAGTAAAAATTCAAAGGAACGAATTTAATTATTTGTCCTTTGTATACTACACACTCAGAGCTGGCCAAGGAAAATGCTTTTTTTTTTTGCTCAACACCTACTAACCAATAACAGTTATGTTTTACAATTTATGTTACAGCCTGATTGTCTAACAGAGGAATTACTTTTCCCCCAAGCACCTTCAAGGTAATTCAAAGTGTTATGGTTGATCAGTGGGTAATTATGTTTCCCCACTAAGCTTATAACAACAGCAAAGTCAGATATGCTCTTCTTGTTTTTAAAAGAACAGCCCTGAAGATACTTGCTGAATGAATGAGTGAATGTATGAATAAGAGAACATGATTGGGGCTGGCATCTTTGGCCTTTTCTGCTCTGAGCTCATTGAGATTAATGAACTAATCACCAGATGTGTAACTGTATTGATGGACCATGCATGAAGTCCTTCATTCCTAATGATATACATGTGATTTTTTTAAAAACTAAATTTCTACTAGGGATGGATAAATAATAAAATATTAAGGCAGCATTATAGTTAATTCCAAGGAATGATGAGATATGTACAAATATATTTTAGGATTTCCCTAGGAAATTGTATACAATGTATGGATGATGCATTTTCACTAATAAATATCCATCCAGTGTGTGCTTCCATTTGGCATTGTTCCAGAGAGGCATTGTGATATTTAAATGACATAGTACATGTGAAGAGTTTGGGACATGCATAGGACTACTTGAATGTTCAATATTACCCATTATGATTATGAGGATGCTATCAGTATTACATAACCAGCAGCCTCAAGTTTGCCATCTAATAGCCATGAGGAGAGGTGACCACCTTATGAACCCAGATCTCTAGTTCCTGGTCTGCAAAGGTCTTTATGCTTAGTTTCCCCCAAACGATGGAAATGTAGACATTAGCATAATTTGCCATCTGTTTTCAGGCATATATTTTTCAAAAAGTTATATCTGCAACTAGGTAAATTCCAGGATTAGTTAAATTAATTCAGAGCCATGTTTGTTGATTGGAGAATGGGGTCACATGAAGTCTTGAAGAATTTACTCATATCTGTTTGGGCAACTGTCTTTCACTCTGATCTGCGTATAATGTTGATACAAAGTGGTGCTGTCCAAGTGCCAAGTGCCCAACTTTTCTTGTGAGCCTGCAGCCCTGGATCTAGCCCTATCAGCTTCTTCATCTTTTTTCCCCTTGTCTGTTAGCCAGCTTTTGTAGACATTTGCTGGTTTCCAACATGAGTTGTGATTTGCATTCAGACTTTTGAGAGCTCCCTGCTAATGAGCAGTGATGGAGGCACATTTTAGCAGCACTTCAAACTGTGTGTTGCTTTCGACAACTATTTCTGGTACATTCTGGAGTGGGATTAAGATCAACTTTTTAATATTGTTATTGCATGATGATGTGTTGTTAATGTAATAGCTTTGATTTTAAAACTGCCCTTATTTCCATACTTCCAAATCCACCAAATTAGGTAATTTGCAGTTAGTTTTCTATCCATTGATGCATGTTATTAAGGTTTTATGGTTTTCTTTCTTTAGTTAAATAGATCAAGTGTATCAAGATTAATAAATTTATTCTAAACATTTAAGAATTCAAAATTATGCAGCATGACACCTTTCTTTCATTTGCCTTTCATTTTGCTTCTCCTCAGGTAGTAAAGGTATATTTTTGAGGGGACAAATACATTTTTTTTTAAACTAAAGAAGTCTATTGTACATGTGTTTTGTTAGTGTTGTTGCAGATTTCCTTTGAATTCTTTCACATCAGTCATTTAATGGATTCTCAGCAGGTAGAAAAGTAATAGTAGTGGTTTGAAAGAAAGGATGAACGACCTGTGGTTACTTGCTTACAAATTGCAAAATTTTTTTTCTTTAGATGTTTTGTTTCTACTGTTTCCACTTTATGGCAAGTATTAATTATACACATTATAGGCAGTATTCTTTAGTATGAATGTGTGATTTAGTGAGTCATCTAGCTGAGACAGTATATGTAAGTAAGACACACTTACGAGTGGCTGATTTAGTGCACAACAATGTTGATAAACGGTGCTACTTCTAAATTCTGGGCACCATTCAGAGATTTCCAATAGATGCACAAGCTGGTTAGGCTTAATGATTGATCAAATTGTGATTGAGGGAGCATTGGCACCCAAACTTTGTCACTCTGACAAAGTCTAATGGGCTTTACATCATTCTTAGAATGTGATCCCTTAGCATATAGATCTTTTGTAAACTGCCAGTGACTACTCCAACAGTCTCATCTCCTTTTCCTCTCCCCTCATTCACTATGTTTCAGCTACACAGGCTTTCTATTCATTTTTGCCAAATTCAATCCAGAATTAAAAGATTTAACTTTTGGTCTTCCCTCTGCCTGGAATTCTCTCCACTTAGACTTTGCAGAGCTCTCTCCTTTACCATATTCAGATGTCATCTCAAATATCACCTCCCCAGAGAAGACCTCCCTCACCATTCCATCTAATTCTGCTTTCCATCACTCCCTTCATTCCATTCTTTCTCCCCTTACCTTGCTTTATTTTTTCAAAGCACTTATCATTACCTGAAATTATATTAATGTATTTGTTTTCTTATTCATTGTCCATCTCCCCCCTAGAATGTAAATTCCATGAAGGCAAGGACCTTTTGTGAATTGTTCATCTCTATATTCCCAGTATCAAGAATAGGGTCTCAAGAAGTATCTGTTCCACGAATGAATGCACATATGAATTTGTAGACGGATTTCTCTGAGCCAGGTGTTGTGATAGACAGTTTCGTTTCTTCTTTTAGATTTTGTGACTGTGTAAGAGAATATCACTGGTTCCATTTTATTAAAGAGGAATATGGGATGCACAGAGTTTAGGTCTAGAGTCATGTAGTTTATAAGTGCTGAGGCTGGGATTCAAGACTATGCTTGATTTGCTTTGATTTGTTTAGTTCAAAATAAAATCTATTATTTCCGTTTGGGAAAAGAAGACAGGAGGGCTTTGCTTTCTTTAGGGATGCTTTTTAAAAACTTGTATCGTTACCATTTGCATGTAGCCTCAAGTTGCTAAATAAATTACCAGTCAAGCTTATAGCATTGTTTTGAAATATACAATTATAGGACAATATTGACAGAAACAGGTTTTTAAAAATCTGCTTCAGTTCCTTAGCCCTGTTAGAGTTTGTTGTATTTTTTTTTTGCCCAGTAAAATTTAATAATTAAAAAGAATCTCCCCTTGAAGATTATTTCCCATAGATCTATTTTCCTGCAATAACATTCTACTATATATTTTGTTCATCTTTCTCTTTTGACAATGAAAAAGCTAACCTTTACACCAGCTGACTCTGGGTTCCTTTCCCAGCAGTCTTTTTTGGATACTCATCACTCTTTGTTGTGGTGAATATCCAAGAGGCCTCCTACAGTTCTCTTCAGTTTGGTAAATTCCTAGTTTGTTTTTTATGAGCCTGATGCCCATAGCTATTAACCCTAGGAATCATGCCAGGACCTCTGTTGACTTCTATTGTTATAAAAGAAAAGGTGTCATTCATGCATAAATATGTAAGATGTAGATATTGGTCAGGTCTGCTATTAGGTAACACTTGATAAAAGTTGAAGTATTAATATTTCCATGTTAAAGGCAGCTGTGAAATAAGCAACTGTTTCTAAATTTCATAAATGACATGTTATTACTGGTTTATGGAGCATTTTTATAAAATATGTTATAGGAGCAACATGTTAATATAAATATTTGTGCCCAAAATTCTGTAGCAAGTTTTCCTTTAACTATATGCTCTGATGTTATAGGAGGTGACAAATGAATTAATATTTTCATTATTATAATTGTATTTATCACTAATTTTTAAGAATGATTTTTGCTGGGGCACCTGGGTGGCTCAGTTGGGTAAGTGTCTGTCTTAGGCCCAGGTCATAATCTCAGGGTCCTGGGATCGAACCCAGTGTCAGGCTCCTTGCTCAATGGGGAACCTGCTTCTCCCTCTGCCTCCTTCCCCCTGCTCATGCTCTGTCTCCCTCTCTCAAATAAATACATAAATAAATAAAATCTTTAAAAAGAAGGATTTTGGCTTTTGACACTGTGGGATTTTATAAATACTTGTTAGGATGCTTTCTTTTTTTGCTGATATTTTTAGAATGGATGAAACTTCTAGTAAAAGCATGGCACACAGCTAGCACTTCATACATGTTAGTTAGTTGCTTCCTTACGACTTTGCCTTCTCTACCCCCTTCCACACACAGAAATGCTCTTTTCTGGTAATATGCCAAACTACTTGTATTATTGTAATTATTCTCAAATACGAGAATATTTATTATTACTATTTATATTAGCTTTTATTCCCCGATAAGTTATTCTTCAGTATTCTTGGTTACTATTGATTTTTCTATTCATTAAACTATGGCAGTCATTTCTAATCATACTGATATTCTTTTCTAACCTTCTCTTCCTTGAGAGCTAACATTTCACTGTCTTCTAGTCTCATATCTGCTTTATTTCCAGTGGTCATAGAGTCAGACCCAGCAAAGAATATTTGGAAAATACTCTGTGGCTTATATTTTCTTAAAATCAGTCTGGAAATTGAGTGTTTTAAGCACATGATCTATGTATTGAGGCTGCCCACTAGATGCGTTTGGTTTGATTGCTACAGTGTTATAAACATGTTGAATTTGAATGTCTTTACAGGGAATTCATACTCTCCAGTTCTGCCACAGCCCATACCATTTCCTGTCATTATACTTTAATTTTTAAAAAAATATTTATTTATTTATTTTAGAGAGAGGGTGTGTGAGTGAGGGAGAGACAAGGGAGAAGGAGAGAGGGAATCCTCAAGCAGACTGTGCACTGAGTGCAGAGCCTGATGCAGGGCTTGATCCCAGGACTCTGAGATGATGATCTGAGCCAAAGTCAAGATGCTCAACTGACTGAGCCATGCTGGTGTCCCATTTCCTGTCATTTTTTTTTTAAGATTTTATTTATTTACTCATGAGAGACACGCACACACAGAGAGGCAGAGACACAGGCAGAGGGAGAAGCAGGCTCCATGCAGGGAGCCTGATGTGGGACTCGAACCTGGGACCCCAGGACCACACCCTGGGCTGAAGGCGGTGCTAAACCGCTGAGCCACCCAGGCTGCCCCCATTTCCTGTCATTTAATAGCAGAAACTCATTCATTTATCTGTTTGACCTCTGAAGACATTTTAGATTTAACTGCTGCATTGGGTATTGAGGGTAAACTGGCTAATAACTAAATGACCAAAATGATATTCTTGTTTTGATTTGTAGTTGTATTCTTTAACTAAAACCTGAAATTGAGTTTGGCTTTAGCAGTAGCTATGAAGACTAATTACTTATCTTCTGTCTCAGATTCCTTATTTATAAGAAATAAGGTTATAATAAGAATAAGGTAAGTAAAAATAATTTTAAAAGGATTTTTTAATTGTAAGAAATGGACCTTATTATAATTCTTACCTACTTGAAAGAGTTGGTAAAGAGTTATTGTAAAGATTAAATTATAGAATATCTGGTATATGTTGTATGTTCAATAATAGACGTTGTTATTATTGTTGCCCTAATTTTTATAGCCCTATCAAGTAAGCTTTCAAATATTCATGGTTGTGATAGAAAGCTGGAATTTCCTTTATAAAAAACAAACATTTATAGCGTAATATTTTTGGTCATTACAGTTATTAACATCAATAAGTAATGGTGGCAGTATATTTTGCATTACTTCCACTTTTAGAAACTCACTTTCTAAGAAGTGTTTCTGGGAATGACTTCTCACCAGGGAGTGTGGTGTGTGGTTTCTGGCCACATGGTCTATATTTGTGATGTATCATCTGTTATTGGTGACAAGTGCCCAGGATCCAGACACATGGGATTCTCTTAAGCTTTTGAAAGGATTGAAGGAAGGTAATTTTTTGGCAGCCAGTGTGACCAATCACTGTATCATTATCACATGCTTGGTTAATATACTTTTTGGCCTGGATTTCTGTGGAAGCATGATATACCAAATGACTCTACCTCTGTGCCCCTTTAGTGGGGATACTAGTAGAGATATGAGAGAGCAAGTGGCCATAATGTATGAGAATTTAGTGACTTCAGAAGAACACATAAACACATTGGCAGCAATCAGTCTGCCTCTTTTTAAATAATATATCTTTGCCTTTTAATAATAAATAATTTCTCATTTATACATACATTTCAATTACATTTAATAAATTATTATTAATTTTTCTGTTCTATATTAATAGAACAGAAACCCAGGAGACCAATGCATTTTGCAAGCACAAATATTCCCATTGGGAAGTGATATGTAATAAAGTAAAATTTCCCATTGCATTGCACTGTGAGCTTCAACAATCTTGCAAAAAAAAAAAAAATGTTCACCTGAGTACAAAATAGAATATGGAGGATGAGTGGATGAGCAATAACTCAATGACTTTGAAATCCCTCATTTGTTCAGGAAGGAAGGTGAAAGATAGTAAGGTATATGATGAAATATATTTTGTTATCAAAAAACCTAGTTTGAGGGGCATAGTTCTGAAACATAGTCTACAAATCTTCATTTCACTGCTCTCCTTATGGGCACAGCACCAGTACTCCATTTTTCAGGTGCAGAAACTGAGGATTGGGAAGGTTAAGTAAATTTGCCAAGGCTGTGTAGCTAATTAGGGCATGAGTCAGGATTTCAAGCCCTTGATTGACTTCAAAGCGTGCACTGTGTCCAACATGATACACTGCCTCGTTATGAAGTGCTTTCTAATTACTAGTTGTTATTGTTAGGGAATTGAGAACAGGTGTCTACCTCCAATGCTCTGGGACCAGAATCAGGAGGGTGAGACCCAGGAAATGACAGAAAACTGTCCCCAGGGCTACCTCTGGGAGCAGCTCACAAGACGAGACCCGGAGGCCCAGTCAGAAGAGCAGCTACCAGATAATTAATCAGTCTGACAAATGGCTGCACATGAGAAAGGAGACCAGCTGTGAATCGAGAGGCCAGGGAAGCAGGGGGACCCAGGAAGCCAATGTAGATTTGGCTGAAGCAGGAAGAAAGTTGGAAAAGGAAGAGAGGGCAGAGGCAGAAGAGACCAAGATTCTGATCCACGTTACGTTTTTACATGGCCTTGGGAACGTTCCTTCTGGGAGGACAGCGTGGTGCTAGGGGTCTGGAAGTTTTTGCACAATAGGTCCTAGGAGATGGCAGGAGACAATCCCTGCAATAATTTAACTGGGGCAGATGGTGTGGCAGGGAGAAAGCAAGAACCACACAGGGGAGAGACAAGCCATTAGAAAGTGAGCTGGATTCTCATTTTTATACGCAGAATAGCACAAATAATTCATCACTATGAATGGATGTTACCAGGAGATAGATGGAATGTTACCTCTCTTGGTCTTGCTTAGAACCTCGCCTTATGTTTTAACCAGATTGGGGAAAACATCTTGGGTTTTTAAGAGCAGGTGTGGGGGATCACGATGAATAAGGCAAGTAGTAGAAAAACGCATGGGCGGGGGGAGTACAGACAGGTTTAGTAGACCCCTGCCTTGCTCCCACCCCCCAATCTATCCCCTTGAATGAGCTCTTCAAAACATATGTGGGGAAGAGCTGGATTTTGCAGTCACAGAATCCTGAAAATGTCATAACAATATGAAAATGGTAATTTCCCATAGGAAATTAGGTTTTATGAGCTTGAAGCTTGCATACACTTTTTGCGTTCTGTGTGTGTGTGTGTGTGTGTGTGTGTGACATTTTCTCATCTTTGTACTTCATTAGCATTATGGAACCAGCCATTGGTGTGAAACAGAGCTGTCAAACATAATACAGAATTCTATAAAACTCAGAAAATTGAACCTGTTAGTCACTACACGGGGCCCAATTCCAGGTGCATTACATGCTCTGTCATATTGAGTACGACTGTGCGTCAAGCTCTGTCACTATTACATCTCCAAGTCCCACATATCATTCAGTTGCTGCAATATTTTTTGCTCCCTCCCCCCACTTCATCCAATGGCATTGGTGCTGAGCCGTGATGGGGATGACAGCACTCAACAATGCCCAAAGCGTTCAGGGAATTTAATCTCAATTCCAAATGCATAAGTTTGATTTCTGCACAGACACTTAGAATATTAAAGGACTGGGGAAAATGGTTTTGAAGGATTCTAGTCATATAATAGCATGGGCACAAAGAAGCTTAGATATAGATAGGGGAATTATTTTTAAAAGCTTCATACAAACATACGAAAGCAGGCGGTGAACTTAAGGGTCTTTGCTGAATTTTCAGTACCAAAGCCTGTTGCCGTTTACTTTGAGAAAAGAATTAATCGTAAAATCTGATGACACTTTTGTTTCTAATCATTGAATTGAAATGTATTTTTTGAGGCCTACTATGTGCCCAAAACTTAAATCTTAAAGTTCTGTGGTCTCACAAAGTGGGTCTCACAAAGTGGGAAATAATGTTCGAGAGTATCTGTGCAACATCTTCTCGACTGAGGCTGTTATAGTGCTTCTGCCCCTAACTTATGCTGACCTCTTCCTGGAAAATCCCATTTAAATGGGTATTTTCGCAAAATTCATTCTCCCTTTCACCACTGGTGAAATATGGCAGGGCTACCCATATTAGTTAGATAGTGAGTACCTCCACCTCACCGTATACCAACCCGGGGAGATCTGCACGAGACATACTTAAACTAAAAAATTATCTAATGTTTTGCTAAATCTGACAACCCTATCTAGGGGTCCTATATCAGTGCATTTCATAATTCCTTTA
This sequence comes from Canis aureus, assembly GCF_053574225.1. Lineage (NCBI taxonomy): Eukaryota > Metazoa > Chordata > Mammalia > Carnivora > Canidae > Canis > Canis aureus. The sequence continues at coordinate 6,695,048 of NC_135638.1, forward strand.
TGAAAAGAGACAGAGTTATTAAATGCAAATGCGTACACACACAGGTTAGTTAATCTTTCAAGGACGTAAGTGCCAGGGCAATGTTTGGACATGGTACCTACTCAGCTCAGCATGTTTGAGCTGAAGAAACTTTATCAAATGATTCCCTCACCTTCTGCCAAGAATTCTTTTTCTTTTCCTCCTCTATGCAGAAGCCAGTGTTCTTTCATCTGTTAATATTATTCGATTCTATATTATTTATTGTCTACTGAATCAGGAACCACACATCTACTTTATTAGCCGGGCGTTGATTGATGGGTGTGAAGGAGGGATAACCCTTATCATTTCAACATAAATGTCAGAATCCTTTAGAAAGACTTGATTAATCTGCAAACCTAAAATACCTTCATGCTCATAGACTAATAACAATAATAGTATTAGATAAAAATGTACTGAATGCTCTATTTCACATGGATTATCTGATTCAATCTGAACATGGATGCTATTGCTGTTATTCTCATTTTACAAAGAATGAAGCTATTTAAACAGATAAAGTAACCTGTTCAGGTTCCACATCTGTAAGTGGTGGATTCAAGCTGACGCATGACAACCCCATGAGTCTGTGAGCTCTTAACCATAACCACTCATTATTCTTTATTACCAGTTCTGCATGTTGACCTCAGGTCATACTTTTTCCTTAAGTTTTGCATAACATTTGACTCTGAATGGAATGCCGGTAGAAGCAATATCACCAGAAATTGCATCTTTACTATTGTAATGAGCTTAGAATTCTTGTTATTTCTTCAAATGAATCAACTTTCCTCAGAACTCTGCTTAATAGCATTTCATATTTTGAAAAACACTCTGGTCCATTAGTTGAATCAATGAGGTAACAATGGGGAGCAGGAAAATGCTAAAAATATGAACAGACAATAACCCTGCTTCCTCGGGGTGAGTTCTTCAATATTATAGCAGTAGAACAGCTTTGCTATCTTCAGCTAAGCATTTAGTTCTGAAATTAACTTTCACTAAACACATGAAAAGATGATAACACAAAAAAATGTTTTTCATTCATCCATGAATTAGCTTGCACTGTGTAAGTAACAAGGAGAAAATATCTTTGGAAGCTCCTAGATGACGGTATTTTCTAAGTTGTGAGATATTTCAAGATTAGCAAATGCTAGAACAGTCCATTCACTTTCATTCTTTTAAAATCTAGGTGAACTTGAGTCACCGGCAGCTGTCCAAATAATGGTAAGGTTTGCCAGAATAGAGTCATTTGAACAGCAGCGTGGAACACTTCAAATTAGGTTGCTCATCCATTCAGTTATCAGCCTCTCATTGCTCACCTGCTTGGTGCTAGGCTTTGTATTAGATCCTAGGATTGTGAGAATGTACTTTCGAGAAGGTCACACTTTGCGGGTTGGGGTAATGGAGGTAGATGGGAAAACAAAAGGAAGCAAAGAGTACTTCACTGTGGAGAGTGCCATAATAGGCATATGGAGAAGGCAATTTTGAGAAAGAGATCAGCTCTTTTGGGGAAAGGGGTCAAAAGAGCCTCTTAGAGGAAGTGACATTGGGGCTGGATTATAGAAGACAAGTGAGGTTTTTATTTCAATCTTGATCCACTAGGGAACTATAATTCTTTGGCTTTAAAGTTGTCCGAAGCTTTACCTCAAGCTGCTATTGTGAGTCTTCTCTGATGTGTCTTATTTCAAAATACCAAATTACTCATCAGAAAATCCTTGTCGATAAATTAATTGCATTTGCTCATATATACCTCTATATTTATTTTTAATTATCTTTGAACACATGATAGGGAGATACATTCATCTTCTCACTGAGAATTGCTCACATAATTGCTTGGTACAGTAATGCTCAACAATATTTGGTTGATTAAAAACTGACAAATAGTGTGACCAGCGGCTCTTTGGATGTCAGATAATGGGGAGGATCGTACACCGTGAGGATTTGTTAGCTAGTTGCAGGGGTTAGCTCTTCTCAAGTCATTCACAAATAGTCATTTTCCCTTTCAGAGAACATTAATTTTTTAAAGCTTTGCTCTTTGTTTGAGAAAGATAGGAATTCACATTTTAAGAGGATGTCTGTACCTAGCTTTGATTTATTAATTGGGCAAATTAACTCAGGATAAAATATATTGGACACAGTTCCTGATGTTTCAAGGACATGGCATTGGTCCAATAAATCAGCCCAGGGTCTCTATAAGAGGATCATTGCGGATGGTTGCAATGTTATCTCAGTTGTCCCTCACTCACCCATGTCTCAATACTTTTTAATTTTTGTCTCTAGTGTTTAAAACCTGATTTCTTTCTAACTTCCTATCAAGTCAGTGTCTCTAATTTGCTGACCTGATGGATAGTCTTAACCTTCTTGTTTTTTCCCCTCTGTCCATATCTGTCTATGACCTGTCTTCCCCTCTGGTGTGATGCTTATTTTAGATTTCTCATGCGCTGATTGCTAAATTTAGCTCACATCAATCGTCTTTCTTATGCACAGATCTGACATGAAAATGTTTTTCCATTGCTTGTTTTGAATACTTGCAATTATGTCTTACAATCTGCTGCTGCTACTCTTGCTATGTCTTCTATAAACAATTCATGAGCCGCTTTCCCCACTTATCGAGTACCTACTTTGTTGTTATTGCTATTTATTTTTTTATAATTTAAACGATTACTGATTTTCTGCCTGCCCAGTAGGTGTTATCATCACTGTTCTGCAAATAACTGAGGTGAGACTCACCCAGATTCTCACAATTTCGCTTATGAGGATTCTTCGTATTGCAAGCGAGAGAAATCCAACTCAAATTAGCTTAAATAAGAGTTTTGATTGTCTTATGTTCCTGCAAAGTTGAAAAGGTTAAATTCTAGGCATCTTTGGATCCAGGTGTTCAAGCCATGTCATTAAAAATGTGTCTCTTCTTCACATCTCTCAGCTTTCCATTCATTTTGGATTTATTTTTTGGCAGCTGCTTCCCATGTGGTAACAAAAATGGTTAAAGGTGGCTCCAAGCTTACATTCTACTTATAAGAGAGCTCAGAGAACATGTGAATTGGATAGCTGCAGTCAACGCTCTGGGGATGAGTCTGAATTGAAATAGGTTGCATTCCATGCCAATCCACAAACTAACCACTGTTTTCAGGGTCACTGGGTCCTCCGAGTAACCCATCCTATATTAAGTGCTCCGTTGGAGCTGGAAGGAAGGGCCAGAATCCAGAGCCAGTTGGACCAAAACTAGCAATGAGAGCTTCTCCAAAACATGCTGCGATGAAAACACATGCCTACTACAAACCTGTAGATGGCCGACTCAGAATTTCAACCTAGGTGTGTGTGATTTAGAACATGAGTGTGAGGATGTGGTTATCCATTTCTTCAACAAACATTTAGGTGCTTTTCGAGGCTACAGAATAGAGCGATGAACAACAAAGGTAATGTACCTGCCCTTATGGAGCTTACGTCTTAGGTCGAGCAGGAAATAAAATACTCAAAAGTAAGAGCACAATTTCAGAGAACAGTAAGTTCTATAAAGAAAATGAAGCATATTGGGGAGTTAAAGAGTGGTGGTCCTGACTGCGTGGTTAGTTTAGCTAGTGACCACAGGGGAGGCGACATTTGTGCAGGGGCTGAATGAAGGGAAGTTGTGAGCCATGGGGAGATCCCGAGGAAGAACGTTTCCATAAAAGGGACCCGCAAGGGTCTTGGGAGGTTATTCATAATGGCTTGTGTTCTATTTTCACTAATTTCTTTGCTACACTTCTCCTTTCCAGATGTCAAATATCCAGTGTTCTGTCCGTTGCCTTCATGAGTAAGTCTGGACTGGTGACTACAGAGTTCTTAATATGTGTTCCTAGAAACAGTCACTGGGGTGGTTACCAAGCAATGCACATTTGATTTTGTAGTAATGCTAGACTTCTGAGCTGAACACACACCTCATTGCAACTGTTGACTCTGTTTTTCTCTTTTGTCGGGGTGACAGTTTTCTATCACTCCCAATGCCTCTGTTCTCCCTCGCCGCTTCTTTTGCTTGTCTCCTTGGCTGCTTGCCACTTGCTTATTCTTCTTATTTCTTTTCCCTCCTATATCTTTTTCTCTTGCTTGGTCCAGACGGCTGGGATTTTGCACAAATTGGCTTGGCTCTTGTAGTCATTACGAACTATTTAGAGAATATCCTTTCATTCTATGTAACAAATTGACCAATCACTGCACATTCTGTGTAATTTTCAGCTCTTCTATTCTTAACAATCTTGCTGTTATTCTCTTTTCCTCTTCTAGAGGTACTTACCCCCTACCTGATTGGGTGCATTTCTGAAAGCTTGAGGCTGCAGGATAGCTGATCTATCAGAGTCATTATTCTATTTTGTTTTCTGCTTGCTCTTTGTAGCCTGCATCCACACTAAAGCCAAACACCAGGATCCTTGCTATTTGCCAGACCCTTTAAATTTAATCTTGGCAACTCACATCCATGTTTTTTCTTACTGGCTTCAGCATGACCAGTCTAATTCAGACTCTTACAATCTCATACCTGAAGTAATGTAGCAGCTTCCATCTGGGTCCATCTTTCTCTACCCTTCCTGGTCTATCTTCTACATTTCTATGAATATGATTCCTGTAATACTGTTTGCACAGTGCTGTCTTTATAATCAAAAGCTTATAAAATCTAACCACCAAACAGAGTAAAGTACCAACTCTTCAGCCTGCTATTTAGCATCCTTCATGGTAAGTTATGGATCTACCATTTGACACTAATCCTGCAGCCTCTCTAGGACCCCTGTTGTGTAGGCAAACTAACCCAAGCACTGTCTCTGAATGCCTCCTGAGCAGTCTTGACTTCACCTTGTGTTCTACACTTGACTCTTCTTCCTTGCCTAGAATGTTTCCCCTATTTCTCGTCTTTATAAATACTATCAATTAAAAATAATCCAGTTCATATCCCTTATCTATTTTGTAACTCTATAGCATATTGTGTAATGATCCAAATTAGAAGTTGTCATTCCTTCCCAAATTCTATTTAATATATGAAGCTCTTGGGATCCCTGGGTGGCGCAGCGGTTTGGCGCCTGCCTTTGGCCCAGGGCGCGATCCTGGAGACCCGGGATCGAATCCCACATCGGGCTCCTGGTGCATGGAGCCTGCTTCTCCCTCTGCCTGTGTCTCTGCCTCTCTCTCTTTCTCTCTGTGTGACTATCATAAATAAATAAAAATTAAAAAAAAAATTAATATACGAAGCTCTTCTTTTCCGTTTGATACTGTTAATTACTTTTTTTTTTTTTCATGTAGACTGTCTTTGCCAACTTGTTTGCATTGCTCTCCATTCTTGCATTTCTTTCTGCTCTTCTTAGTACCTGCCTAGGTTCTCTTTAAAATATGCATATTGATAGATTTTTTTTCTTTTGCTTGTTATTCTAGTTTTGTGATGATATGGAGGACCAGGCAGGAAGGCTCAGCTCAGATATAGATATCCATATCTATGTAGATCTCATCATCATATGTACTCACTGATATCTTTATAAATATGTATCAGGGAAATTCCTTCAAATAAATAAGAATTTCTGTAGCTCTGAAGACTGCTTCTCAGGAAGTGTCCTTGACTCTTAATATTTCATTCCTGGGATACTAGGAATGATCCCTAATTCTGAGGCTCTCTTTCATTTTAGTTCTAATAATGTTTGAGTTTGTTAATCTTTACATCCCACTCTTAACTGATGTTAAGATATTATAGTAGGTGATATGCTCCAGTGATCATCATGACAAATTGATTTTTTGCTTCCTAGTTTTTTTTTTTTAAGATTTTTATTTATTTATTCATGAGAGACACGGAGAGAGAGGCAGAGACATAGGCAGAGGGAGAAGCAGGCTCCTTGCAGGGAGCCCTATGCAGGACTCCATCCCAGGACCCTAGGATCATGACCTGGGCCAAAGGCAGATGCTCAAAAACTGAGCAACCCAGGCGTCCCATGCTTCGTAGTTTCTATATGATAGTTTACTTCTATATTATTATATTATTGTGGTTGTGTATGTTTTCCAAAAAGCATGTCTATGCAAGTAGAAATCGTGCTATGGGGTTGATTAAATATGTGGCATTGATTATTTTATGCTGAATTTTTCTCACTTGGTTATGATAGGTTTGTAGAGAGGAAGTATAACTATGCTGAGGATGCTCTACTTTTTGTGGAATTTCCCTTTCCCCCTTTAAATTGCATGGTATTTTTCATGTGTCAAAATAGATATAGGTGATCCTAGGTTGGATTTTGGACTCTAGAGTTTGACTGCCCTGAGTTTAATAGTTTCATTGGCCACTTACTAGATGATCTACCTTGGGAAAATTATGTGATATCTCTGTGCTTCAGTTTCCTTATTTAGAATATAGAGAACGTAGAATTCTCTAGGCTGTTGTGAGCGTTAAGCAAGATAGCAACATAAACTTATAAAACAGGTAGCATGACCTGGTCACAGAGTAAGTAGTCAATAAAGTCTAATTAGTAATGTAATGTTAATAACAATAATAATAGTAACTCACTCCTAACCCAGACAACTTTAAGTAGATTATTGTACTTATTCCACCAAAAGGAAAACACAAAGAAGCTGTCTTAAAGATACTGATATTTTCAATGTGAAGATTTCAACATTCCATTTCTGGAAAGCTATGGAAATAGAGAAGCAACTTACATCGTAAGTAAATTTGAATGCAAGTTTCTTAGATCCTGTAAAGTGGGCCCAGTGTCTTCTTAGGCCCCTTTCTAGTCCTTAAAGAAGAGAAACAAAATTAGAACTAAATGTTTATTAAATAAAGTGAACATAAATGAGCACATAGGCTATCTTTAATACTATTCAAATGGGTATTTTAGGATCATTTTGAACATTTCAAGCACTCTATTATTTTAATAGTGCATTTGAAATATACAGGCTTATTACTAAATTGACAAAATGTCTAAAGATTTTTAGGCTTAATATTAAAATTATTGGAATTATTCTTTAAGATGCCTTATATATACATATGTAATATGAATATATGTATGCTATGTATATATATGTATATAGATCTGGCAATGAACATTTTATTAAGCTAATAACTTAATACTATTTGATAAATACTTTATTCATATACACTCAAAATATGAATATTTTGAAATATTCATTTCAAATATATATTCATTTCAAATATATTCATTTAATTTCAAAGTACATAAATTATATACATTTTCTTTTAACTTTCCTAAATATTACAATTCATAAGTTAAATCAATGAAATAAAATGTTCATGTTAACAGCCTTTTTATTAGAGCTTAAATATATTTTCCAAATATTTTTTCTTAAAAACAAAGTATTGTCTATAACAGTAGGTGTCGCTATAGCAAAAGAAACCAGCCATTCAGAAGGCTAGTGTTTTTTTGGTTTTTTTTTTCCTCCCCCCCCTGGGAAACTATACCATTACAAGAGAAATTTTAGACTAATTTGTTGAAGCTCAATGTGTCCATCTCCTTGCTTTGAGGAAAGCAGTCTTCATTTAAATCTACATCTTACTCTGCCTAAAACATCTTTGTAGTAGGAGATTTCTGGACAAATAGTTCTAATTTTTATAAGCCCCAAAGTCAAGAGGTTCTTTTGTAAATACAATAAAAATTCTGTCTTCTAGGTTTTGAATCATTTATTCTTACTCAGTGTTAAGAATAACTGATTACATATTTGTAATCATCTGAGTACATATTTCCTCACCAAAAATGTTATCAATCACTTAAATAATTTATCTATATGAAATGGAAATTAAAATATCAACTTTATACGATTTATGGTGAACATGAAATGAGGCACTATATGCAATCTTTTATTTATTTATTAAACAGACTTAGCTGAGCACCTACTGTGTACCAGGCATGGTAGTTATCAGATAGACAATGTTTTTGCCCTGATGGTGGTACTGTCTAGCAGATTTATTCAGATTCCTACACACTGTGAAGTTTAAATTACTATTCATGAGTGAGAAGTGTAATTATTATTGAATTCTTTGGCCTAGTAGATTACAATGAAGTCCTTTTAGTCTTCTCTTTCACAGAATAGAATAATAGGTATTACCAGCCATTTCCCACTAAGCATCTATTTTCTCCTCTGGAAATAGCTTCCTGATACTCCTCCAGGATATCACTTCAGTTCATGTAACTTGAGTGACATTGACTCCTCTCCAGCTTCCAAAGGTAGGTGTGAGACTCAGGCCTAGTCAATTAGGGCTTTATATTCTTGTGTGTACAGTACCCAGACCCCCTATGATCTATCCCGTGTTTCCCACTTGGAGCTAATCTCTCGTTGCTATCTGCCTCACACTATACCTATATACATCTTGGCATTTCTTGTCTCTGTTTTTGCTCAGATTTGCTTCTCTTCCTAGAATGCCGTTTCCTTGCCTCTCCCTTCACCAATTCTATCCATCCTTTAAGACCTAGCTAGGCATCCCTTTCTAAAAGGCTTTCCTGCCCGCCAGTTGGGAAAGATGTCTGTCTCTTTGGACAGTTCTCTAAGTGCAATATGGATTATTTTGATAATATTCTGTGTCTCTATTCCTCCCTTAGATGGTGCACACCTAGGTGGCTGAATTTGACTCTTGTATTCCTAGCACCTTACTGATGTCTAGGACACTGGTTGCTTGATATAGGTGTAGAGCTTGATAAAGTTTGTTGACTGAAAGCCTTTAAGAGCATTGTGGCAGAAACCTGTTTTCCTCTAACAGGCCTTTGTTGAATTTCATAGTTCTGAAGAATAGTAGTTCAGATGACTATGTGCTGAATCATTCCAACACCCCACTCTTTGTATCTCTGAGAGAATTGCATTCATTATTTTTCTCAGGTTTGCCTTAGGAAATAATATCCAGATTTCATTCATTGAGTATTTATTTAACTACAAAGGCTTTATGGACCATGCAACCTTTCTGTGTTCTTTTTTTCCTCTGATCTCTTTCTGGATTTATAGCTGGGGCTATTAATTTGGCTATTAATCATATACTATCTTGTGGCATTCCTTTTTTGCAATTTTTTTTAATGTGGTCCTTCGTCTATTATCTCATATTTTACATGCTTCCATATGAATAGGGGTATTTGTTCATTAGCATACTTATTCATTATAATTTTTTGGAGAATTCATTATAATTCCCATTATTTCTCTTTTTGCACAGTATATTAGTTGGCGTTCTGTTTATGCTAGCAACAGAATTTGGGAAACTTAAGGACAAAACCATTGTATTAAAAGGCTCTTTGGGATTCCACTGTATCGAGGGCAGGACTGGAGAGCCAGGCTTGATACAGAACAGAAGCTTGATACAGAGGTTGTTGCTGGCTGGGACCTGGAGGACAGTGTTGCACAGAAACTGTTGCTGCTCAGAATGAACTCCCCTCCTTTCCTCCATCCACTCTCACCATGACCAAGACTTCGTGCCCCTGAGAACATGGCCAAGTTCAGGCCATGTGCTTGCTTCTCAGCTGTTTGAGAATCATGAGTGGGCAGAATTAAAGAAAAAAGCCTCTAGGGATTTCTTGGGCTTCTAGCAGATACGAATTTATCAAGGTAGTTGGGGAATTCTCAGGAAAAGAATGGATCTCGGGTACTTTTAAAAATACAATAAATAACTATTAGCATTTATAATTAGCTGTTCACACAGATTTCCTATCAAATCTTAGCACTTGCAGTGACTAACAGTTGGTCTTATGCAAACTGCTTCATCTTCTGTAGGTGTTAAATTTTCTCCTTTCTCTAGAGGGAGACCAATATTTAGTGTCATGTGGTGGTTTAAGGATTAAATTAAATAAGGTATCATATAAAAGGTACCTATTACAGTCTGTCATAACATAGTAGGTGCTCAGTAAATAATTATTATTTGTTGATCTATGTGTACACAGTATGAGGCTATTCTATATAGATGAAGCAAAGAAGTAGCAATTATTGCCTCTGCCCTTGAATAGTTTGTAGTTTAATCAGAGGCAAAAGCACACATATGACTTAACTCACAACTACATGGTGAATTGGGAAGAGGCATTTTTATAATCTTTGGTTTTCATATGAGCAATCAGAGATTCAGAAAAGTTTAGCAACCCGACAATAATCACACAGCTCTTAAGTGGCAGAGCTGTGGCTGGGGCCAACGTTTCCTGGATCCACTGCTCTTTACAAGTGGGGAGATAGGATAGCTCAATGAGGGATAAAGTCACTCAATTCAATTCCATCAGAAAATTTTACTGAATACCTACCATGACAATCTGATACTCTAGGTGCTGTGAGGGAAGGTAAGTATGATCAATATTTAGTTTCTTATCTCAAGAAGGTTATAATTTTGGGGAAAAGATAGATGATTACTGAAAGACAAGACAATCCACACTAAAATTCTATGTTTTCTATTTAGTTCTTTTAATAAACATTTATTGAATGTATCTGGCTCTGTATTGGTACTGAGGATTCCACAGTAAACAAAAGAATAAGCAATCTGTCCTCAAGGGGCTTAACATTGAGTTGGAAAGAGACAGGCATGAAGAGAAAGTAAATGTATACACATAAGATAAGTATAGTTATTGACAGCAATGTGTGCTAGAAAAAAAATGCAGAGGTTTGTGATACTGAGTTGATGTGGGCTTTTGACTTTCTTTCTTCCTTTCTTTCTCTTTCTTTCTTTCTTTCTTTCTTTCTTTCTTTCTTTCTTTCTTTCTTTCTTTCTTTCTTTTTTCTTTCTTTCTTTCTTTCTTTCTTTCTTTCTTTCTTTCTCTCTCTCTCTCTCTCTCTCTCTCCTCTCCTCTCCTCTCCTCTCCTCCCCTCCCCTCCCCTCCCCTCCCCTGTCCTCTCCTGTCCTCCCCTGTCCTCCCCTCTCCTCTCCTCTCCTCTCCTCTCCTCTCCTCTCCCCTCCTCTCCTCTCCTCTCCTCTCCTCCTTTCTTTTTCTGTCTTTAAGAGAGAGAGCACATGAGAGCACATGATCAGGGGGAGGGGTAGAGAGAGAAGCAGACATCCCGCTGAGCAAGGAGCCTGACATGGTGGGGGTCAAAGGCAGACGTTCAACCAACTGAGCCATCCAGGTGCCAGAAGAAAAGTGCTTCTGAGGGCCTGAAGGTGTCAGTCAAGTGAAGTTGTGTGCGAAGAGTAATCCAGGCAGAGGCGTGGCAAGTGCAAAGATGGTGAGGTGAAGCGGAGCTTTGAATCTCAAAGAGTAAAAATGAGACTGTGCGGCAAGAACCCAAAGATCCAGGAGGACAGCAGGGTAGCATGAAATCTGAAGATGCAGACAGGAGTCAGAAAATGCAGGGCCTTGTACATCATGGTTAAGAGTGTCTAATATATTATTTTGAGTTTAATGGAAGCCCCAAAAGATTTAAGCAGGAAAGGGATATTATTTGATTGTTTTGTAAAAAAGAAATATGCCATGAAGAAATAGGATGTTTACCTGGACATTAAGAAGGGAAAGAGTGATATTACTTTGAAAAAGTCAAGGAGGACTTTGAGAAGAAGGGAATACTCTAATCAGTGAGATGGGTTAGAGATTCTAGCAACAGGGAGGACCATCAGCAAAGGAGGAGAGTCGAGGAGGTATGATGTGTCTTTGGACAATGCCGAGTTTTCCAACGGGGCTGGAGCGCCTGCCCTGTGTGACTGTGGAAATGAAGTGGGACCTGGGATGAAGGTGGGTGCCAGGCTCTGTCCTGACTACATTCTGTAGGCTGCTGAAAACTATTCTGCATTTGAGAAAGATTGTGCTGTGATTGTGTAAAGGATATCAGAAGAGGCAAGGAGACCACTGATTAGGTGCCTGCAATAGATCATTTGAGGATGGTGAGTGCCAAGCTGGGAGAATGGAAGGAAGAGGCAGCGATAAGACCCATTGACGCGAAGAGCTGCCGGCACTTGATGATGAATTGGGTGTAAGTTGGTTGGGAGGTGAGGAGAATGTGAAGACGTCTGCAAGGCGAGCCGGGGATGCCCTTTTCTGTGAGAGGAAGTTTGGAGGGTGGGGTAGAGATGTCAGTTTTGAACAAGTTGAACGTAAGATTTTGGCAGGACTTCCATATGATGATGCAGCAGAGGCAGCTGCAAAAGCAGGGCTGGAGCGCAGGATGTTTGGCCTTTAAGAGCACACCTATTCCAACTAATTTCTTATAATCTGTGAAAATTTTTGTGAATTTTTAGATATTTGCTATTTTCAAGAAGACAGAAGTTTCACAAGTGTTTGTCAGAACCAACTGGCATTTTCTACCAAAGGAAAAGGTTTTCTTCTTCAAAAAAAACAGAACGTTCAGTAAAAAGGGAAAGCTGGTTGATGATTTCTGCTTCCTTTTCTTACTTTGGAAGCTGAGTTATCAGACTTGTTCAGGCCCAGGGAATAATATTAGAGAATATGATAACACAGCCTTCCTGTTATAAGGAAAAGGATCTTGTTAAAATAATCTATAATTGGTAATAAAGATATAGACTGTCTCTTGTGTCCCTAAAGGACGTAATAGGAGAGAGTAGAAAAAAAAAAAAAAAGCAAGTTTTTTCTTAGAATTTATGTTTGGGTATTTTAATAGTTCCAACAAAATGCCAGACCCAAAAGACGAGGATGAAGGGCAATATAAATAGCTAGGTGAGAAAAGAGTATGTCAATACGAGAAAGGGACTCTTTTTTTACGAGCACTTAAAAAGTTCAAATTAGAAACAAACAGCCCTCTGCAGTGCTAAGTCGAGCAGACCGAAAAGCAAAATGGAAGATTTGTGTCCAATATGGATTGCAGCAGGAGTAGGAACCTTTTCTCTGTTTCTTCTCCCTGTGAGTATAACCATGTCTTCCTCAGTTACATTTTCTCCTCTTGAACCACACAGCCCTTTCTCTCCTGATACTAATTTGAGGATATGGAGCCAGTGGTGTGGAGGTTCTTAATTCACCAACAAAGGTCATTTTTAATTGCTGTCTCCAGTGTCTGAGGACTGCATCATCGTTCATCTGACGTGACTCAGCCCTAGTGCTGGCACGGACTCACTCAGCTCCTAATAGACTAGAGTTAGTGTCACAGACTCACTGGCAGACCAAACCACGTGAAGCCAGGGAAGAGAAATGAGGCTGCCATCGTTAAATCCACTTCTGACCTTAGCAGTTCAGGTGAGGAGAGGACAGCCCATTGTGGGGGAGACCGGTTCATTTTGCAGGGTGTTTGTTGCTGTGATTACTGTAGTGACTGTTGCCTTCCTGTTTTATATTTATACAGATTGTTTTGGAAGAAGGATCTCGAGGTACAGAGACGAGCATACTTTTGCAAAAAAAAAAAAAAAACAAACCAAAAAACAAAAAACAACACCATATGCTAGTGGAGGCCTCCAGGCTGTGGGGATCTTGTTCACTAGTGATATGGGGAGCTTGTTTGGCCTCTGATCATTGTTTTCTCATCTATCTTGATACAACCTCTGCATTTCAGACCCACTGGATGCCAGGTGCTTATTTAGTCTTTGTAGCAAACTCAGGATAAAAACACCATTGCCATTGTTTTTATAGGGGAAGGGGCTGTAAATTTTCCAAGGACACATTGCTGGTAAGTAATGAATTTGAGATTTTACCATGTGTCTCTTGCCTCACAGCCAGCGCGCTGTAACTACTCTCCTAAAGTTCCTCTCATCTGTAAAATATGGAGGATAATATCACCTGTTTTATAGGGTTGTTGTATAGATTAAATAATAGAACTATGAAATGTCTGGTACTTTAGTATGCATTAGGCAATCAATAAATGGTTGATAGTATGACTACAAATAATGAAGAAAAATCTTCACTAAAGCATCTGTAGCAGTGAGGTCCTTGCTGGAACGTGCCCCTTTGACTCTTCAGTCTCAATTAGTGTGATGTAACGAACACTGAAAGCAGATGCTAAGGAACAGCATCCAAAGAAATGAAGCTCCAGTGGTGAAATATCAGATACTATAACATCTGGATAGGAAACATATCTGTGCACTTTGAGTTATCCTCGTAACTCCCAGATCATTCCATTTTGACACCAGTATAATTTCCTTGAAGTAACATTTGTCCTGATAAACACAAAACCATCGGTTTCAAAGCAAATAGAGTGTACTGATCCGCAGGAGGCTGGAGTTCCAGAATTAAGTTTGGGAAGCTTAAATCTGGGATAATAAAATATAGTACATGATAGCTCTGGTAAATGTTGTGAAAACAATTGCAAGCAATATGAGTAAACACAGAAGAAATGCAGGTTTGCAAGGGAGTCTGGGAAAGATAAACTTTGGCTTTCTAACTTCTTAACTAAAAGGAGACAGTGGAGGGTGAATAAGCCATTCCAGAAAAGGCAATATTGTTAAGAACGTAATAATTATTACCATCTGGATCTTCTAACTTGTAGATCACAAAATGAGAAGCTAACTGACTTTGTAATGGTTACCTGACCTCTTGGTCTCTTTGCTACTCTCGATGTCTATAGGATGCTGCTGACTGAGTAGGACCCCTGCTTTAGACACAGCTCTTGGGCTTTTTGGTGCAAAGCAATTTGTGTGTAATGGCAGTTTTATGGTCCGCTGACTGTACTGAAATGTAGCACTTTACCAACCGTGAACTTTGACATGTTTATAACAGGGACTTAATCTGAAAATATGCAAGAGGGAGCCTTCTAAATATAATTTATAATCAGGTGAACTCTCATGTAGGTGTTGAATAGCATATGAAATTAATATTTGTGCCTTGGATTTTGAGGTTAATTTTGCCCTCCTCCAAGAGACACAGTGACACTAGTAGGTGAACTGAAGGTTGAAATCTCAATTGCTTTGAAGGGACATCAAGCCTTATGAATTTGCATTAGTGCTAAAAACAGCAGGGGAATAATATAATTAACATATATGAAATTCCATTTCTAAACACAAAACAAAACCTAGAATGAACCTTACAAAGGACCTTTGGATAAACACTCTGTTATGTCATAGCTAACAATGCAATAGTCTTAATTATTATATTTGAAGATTTTTATTCTGTTAAGTGTGGGCTTTTCCTAAATTTCCAGCATGTATTTTAACACATGTCGAAATTTTTTTCCCCTGCTCTTTCAATTATACACTATTTAATGCCACAGTATTTATTTCTTCTTTAAGGTCCTTGGTTCCTAAAATTGAATAGCAACTTCACATGCCTACGCTTAGCCTGAAGTGTTTATATACTTTAATTAGTGTAGAAATATTTCCTAGCTTTCAAAGCACTTTTATGCAGACCATAATCCTAGGCAGAGGGAAAAATACTACTATTCAAATGACTACTCCGTTCTAAAAAGTACTCCAGAAAATGCAACTTTTTAGAAGAGGACTAGAAGAGGACTAAACAGTAACTTGGAAATTTCATGATAGTAAAAGATGATTCAATATTTTGCACTCAGCAATCTGAAGTGTGCTTCAGTTTTTATTTTAATTTTTCTGGTGAATCTTTCATCAATAAGACTGTCAAAATAACTTTCTGTGGGAATTTAACTGTTAATCAGTGAAAAAGAGACAAAACACTTAAGGGAAAAATTGGTCACATTACACAATTACATTGAAGATAAGCGCATGTGACAGAGTGGACCTTGCATATGGCAGAGGGATTCTCAATGCCAGCAGCAGCATAGTTGTAGCGTGTTTGCGTGAATGTCTCCTGGGGTGGTGTGGACCTGAACATACATACGTGCTGTAAACCTCAGTCGATGCAGCTGCAGGAACTCTATTTCTGAATCTCTCTTGGCCTCAACATGTCATATGTAAACATACACGAGTAAAAGGATGAATATAGCTGAATCTGATTTTGCATTTACGTGTCTATAACAAAGGACATACAAGTGAGTAATTTGCATGTGGATGAGACTGCCTTCTTATTTGTGTTATATTGTATTTTCTAAAACATTTGATTGCCAATATTTATTGTCAGTGTTCTGCTTAGCTTCCTGCCATCTTGGCCACTCACCTCACCAAGATGGAACTTAAATGAGTTCACTCAAGTCTTTGCTGCTTCAGAAGTTTATATATCCCAGACTGAGGATCATAATGCTCCATCAGGAATCAGAAGGCAATACTAATGGCAATGTCATCTTCAAGAGCAGAGGACAAAGCTAGAGATGTATCTATGTCTCAGCAGGAAATTTATAGTCATGAGGTCACTGCTGACTATTTTATATTTTTATACAGTACCTTACAAGTTGATTTTAGCCTGCAGCAAGCAGAATATTTCTTCCCCCACGTAGTTCTCCTATATCTTCTCTTTCAGTAGATTGGAACTTATAAAAAAAATACCTTGCAATTTCTAGTGGCTCCTCTGTATCTTAAAGTAAGTGAGAAGAAAACCAGAGTGAGTTGGACATAGGCTTAACTCAGGGGCAAGGAGCCACTGATCTTGGATTAGAAGATGGAGATGCAGTTAAGAAGGGTCAGAAGAGGAATCGGGGAAAGATAATAAGCAGATAAATTCTGGCAGAGTTTACATGAAAACATCAAATGAAAATTTGAGTCATTGGTTTGTGCTACTAGTATATTTAGTAGTACAAACGTTCACAGAAGCAGCAAATGATTTCATGCACAATAGGGGAGTTGCTGATTTCTGTAGACCTGTTAGCCAAAACGGTATAAGTCTTAACATAACAATGCCAAGAGTTATTTAGCAGCTTTAAAGAGTCCTAGAGACAGCCTCTCCTTGTGAGGTTCCTGGATATTAAAGCCAATTTGAGTTGCAGCACAGTGCTCAAAGAATTCATACAAACCAGAGCAAGGGGATTGCATGCCAGTAATATATACATTCTTTGGATCTCAATTTGGTTTTACTTTCTGACAGTCCTCTCTAGAGACTCTTCAATGAATACATATTTCACCTTTAGGTTTTAGAGCTGCTGTTTCTTGCTTCCTTGTGTACCCATATAGCTGGCTTTTCTTCTAGATAAGTCTGTGGACTCCATTCCTGCCATGTCTCATATGAGGCATGATAGTCAAGGCAAATTGGGAGCCATGTGATTCCTTTAAAAAAAATGTTTTATTTATTTATTTCTTCATGAGAGACAAGCAGAGAGAGAGAGAGAGAGGCAGAGGCACAGGCAAGAGGGAGCAGCAGGCTCCATGCAGGGAACCTGATTGCAGGGCTCCATCCCGGGAGTCCAGGATCACTCCCTGGGCCGAAGGCAGGTGCTAAACCGCTGAGCCACCCAGGGATCCCCATGGAGCCATGTGATTCCTTAGAAGAGGAAAGACACTTGCCAAAGACCAGTGATGTTATCATAACCAACAGCAAATCATTCAACGAATTTTTCAAAAATGCACTGTCTATGAACAAAATACATCCTCCTCTCACCCGGCTCCATGTGATATCTCATTCCATTTCTCCTTTCTGGTTCACATTGTAAAAATGAGATGCATTTTTCTACCCAAAATGTGGTTCAGATATCAAGATTGATGATAACCATGCATGTAAGAAAGTGTGAAAAGGTTTATTATTCACAAAATGAGGCTTTCTGGGGAGGCTACCAAGTGGGTTCAGAAATAGCTTGAAAGAACAGGGAATGGACACTGGATGGTTTTTATCGTAGTTAGGAAGTAGGGTTGGCATGATTCCTGCACATACATAGGCTGGAGCTTGTCTGGTTTGCACTTCCCGCCAGCGTTAAAGGAAGGTGAGCCTGTGCTTTCTTATCAGCTTGCCTAGATATGAGCAGGAAGGGGATAGGGGTGAGGTGTGGCTTGAAAGCTGTCAACAGTCAAACATCAAAACTGGAATTGGACTTGTTATTACAACACTATCCTGGAACCATGTGGAGAAGTGGATTTGGGGAAGTATCTCATACACTGCAGAAAATGTCATACACTGACCGTGATCTCAGACTCCCTTTATTCCTTGTTAGCCAGGCCAACAGGGGGCCACTTTCCACTTCTGCATTATTTTCTACTAATGAAACACAGTCACTTGTTAAATTAATATCCATTTTTTAAAATTTCCATTTTAGAAACCAAGATGGATATCAAAAATTTCTGGTAAATATGTAAAGTAAAAAAACAGTTACTGATATAAGTAATGAATTATCAACTAACATGAATAGAAGGCTCTCCCCCATGAAAGAGGACTGGTACTTAAAAACTACGCAGATATCTTCTTCGGGAGATTTACATCTATTAAAGATAGGGCCATATTTTCTTAAAATTTCTCAAAGACAAATGATACAATGCAGTGAATTTATGTATTCACTCCTAGCATACCATACACACTACCTGGAAATTTCCACCTCATTCAGACCAACAACAATAGCAACAATAACAAGAATGGAATTAAATGCACGGTAACTTTAGTTTCAGTGAGAGTTGATTGACAGTGGGAAATCAAGTCCTTGAAATATGTTAGTCCAAATCTGAGAAAGCAGAATATTCCAGAAATCTTGATAGTTTAGAAGTAGGTCACCTCGGTAATTAGTATCAAGGACCTCTTTTCTCATTATGCAAGGATGCCTGCTTATATGACAAGCACTGGATTAGGTGTTGGGGATACAAAGTTGAATAAAATACGGTTCGTGCCTTAAAGGATTTTATAGTCTATCCAAATGATACTTGGGATTCAAGGGTTCTAAGAACTCAAGGAATAAAAGTCATCTACTGGGTTAAAACCATGACAATTAGCTGACTAAGCAGCCACTTTTACAAAAACATTGCCTACCACTACCCTGTGTTTTGAAATAAAAATTTCTGTGAAAAACAAGTCTCAAACTTCAGCATTATTTCCTTAAGCAATTTTCCTAAAATAAAAGGAAGACCAGCCAGGCAAGGACAAATTCTAAATTTGGTTTTGAATGTTGTCCATGAAAGACTGGCGACAACGTTGTCCAGCCTTCTTAATGTAATAACTAATTTCCATTTGAAACAGAGAAAACAGTGACTTGCAGCTTGCTGAAGTCAGGCACCTTTGAGAGATGCTTTATTGTGTATTCTGAGGCACATCTTTCCAGGTAATGAGGTGTGAGAGTCACTGATAAGCACATAGAATGTGGAAGAGAACAAAATAATAAAACAAGCAAGTTCACTCTTAGTCATGATTGCATATGGTAAATAAGCAAAATTCTTTCACTCAAAACGTTGAGTACGGAGAGTTGAAAATCTCAAATTTTTTTTTTTTTTTAAACCTACAGTCTGGAATTGCAAATGAATTTAATTCTCTAATCATTCTGGTCTAATTAGTGAAGAGCTGTAAACATGTATCACAAATATAAATGCGTAAACTTTATAATTTAGTGTTCAACTCCTGATTTTTGTAGGTGAATGTGAAAAAAAAAGTCATGTTTTCCTTGTCAACTGGTGATGGGCCCCCCACTGAATATTTCAGGTAATGTTTTCAGGAGGAGGATGTCTGTATGTGTGGGGGGAAGTTATCACTCTTTCCTTGTTTTAAATTGGGGAATACTGTGTTTTGGAAATCCTTTGATTTACATTATTTCAATTAGTTCGCATGACAACATTCCTCATTCCTATTAGGTAAACAGAACAAATAGTTTTGTATCTGTTTGCAGATAGAGAAACTGAGATTTAGGGAAGTTCGTTCATTTTCTGTATCTGGCTACTCACAAAATCAGAAGAAAAGCCTAATCTATTTATTCCCAACCTAGAGCTCTGTCTATTACACAGCACTGTCTTCTTACAAGTAGTCTTCTGCTGGAACCTCTGATTTTACATGAGTTTGGTACTTTTGCTTTTGTGTATAATCATATATGTTGAATTTATTTTCTCTTTGAAGACAAGTTCTGATATGAACCCAAAGAATTCAGAGTAGGGAGTGAAGTACTAGATTACACTTAACTAAAATTATATATTCTTCTTTAGTTTAAATATTTAGTTTAATATTTATAATAGTGAAACTATTGAAAAGTAAAAAAGGACGGAAATAATATTCATTTGGGATTTCTTCTGTGTTTGTCAAACCTTTTAATTTTAAGCAATTGGGTGAAGCTTTTAGACCATAGAATCCTAAACTCTCTTAAATCTCGCATTAAGGTTTTTTTTTAGGCATTAAATGTTTTATTTTATTGGTAATGCTATTTGTGTTTTTTAACTTTTAGTTTTTATTTATTTATTTTTAAAGATTTTATTCATTATTTCTTTGAGAGAGAGAGAGAGCAAGCGAGAGAGCGCTGAGTTTGGGGAGAAGCAGAGGGAAGAGGGACAAGCAGAATCCGTACTGAATGCAAAACCCAACATGGGGCTTGATGCCATAACCGTGAGATCACGACTGGAGCCAAAAACAAGAGCCAGATGCTTAACTGACTGAGCCATCCAAGTGCCCCTGTGTTACTTAATTTTTTAAATAAATTGTATTGTTTAGAGTAGCTTTAGATTGATAGCAAGGAAGCCTTTTACCTGAGGTTCATCGTTTATTCTTGGGTTAATGAAATATAGATAAAGAGATACTGATAAAAAATCTTTAAGGGACAAAAAATTGCATTTAAATATCAAATATAGGCCTTACTGAAGATGCTAATATTGTTTTCTATCAGAATGATTTCATATTGATTAATTTGTATATTAGTGAAATCTCTGAACTCAGCAATTTGATTCATTTGTTCTTGGCTTAATCTTTCCTCTCGAGGTCTCTGTACCATATAGACTGTACACGACAATACCTAAAACGGTAAGTTGTCTTATGTAGAACCATAAAATGAAACCTTTAAAACTGTGTAATTCATACAAAGGTCTGCTATGATATCTATTTTAAGAGTTTGAATGCTTTATCTCCCCCTGGGTGATGGAGTTTTGTTTCCCCAGAGTTCTCAGTAATATTTGCCCCTGGTCTGTGTGGCTTGACTGAAGGTCATTTATATTCTTTGTGGAATCAAAACTCAAAGTTCACATGTGTCTGATCTTTTAAAAAGTTAATTGTGAGTTCTTAGGAGCTCCATTTGGGCCTGGAGCATTTAAAGGGTGAAAACTCTGATGTCCGACACTGTACACATGAGTCCAAAAGGTAGAACTTCTTGCCCTGATCAGGGCTTATCTTGAAAGCCCTGCTAATTTGCTTATTTAATTGGACTTCCTTTTTTTTTTTTTTTCCAGAATTACCGTATTTTACCAAATAGAGTAATATCTAATTGCACCAAGAGGGCTGATGTTCACCTGATGCTTTAGCATCATTTTGACTGCTAGACATCTAGGTCCTCCAGGGCTATTTGTTGTCCTTCCCGGTGAACTGTACTACTGTACTGAGGACGTCTGCCAGAACCATTGGTGTCTTCTGCAGCTGTGCCAGTAAAATTCCTCCCCCTCACCTGTGCTTGCAGAATTGTGGGTCAGCCTGTCCTGTGCCGGGGTTGTAGTCACTGTGCTGCAGGTAATTAGCGGGTAGATGTGTGTTCTTACTCCGCTCTAAGGGATTATAGACAGACGCTGTGTAGTACAATACGGGAGAAAATGTCTCTTTTAGGATATCAAGCTGAGATGAAATAGCTTTGTTTCACGGAGATTTGGTTTGAAATTTCCTTGTCAAAAACATTCAACCCAGTGATCCAGTGTGGAGTGGAAAAGAACTCGAGTTTCAGAGATTTGGAGCTGTGCATGCTGGTTCCTCCTCACACGATTAGGAAACTGGGCAAAATCACAAAATGTGTTGGTCCATTTCATCCCAACTTTCACACAGTTAAGAGTGAACTTATCCCAAGGTCTCTTTTGAGTGACATGCTTGCAGATGTTTCTCACATTTGTTTCTTGGCTCTCTTGCAAGCTTAGCAGCTGTGCGCTTGTGAGCTAAGCCTTGTTTGTCTTCACGTGCCAAAGGGGTGCAGGGGCCGAATCAGCTCGAGCCAGTCTAATCTCTGGTAGGATCATTCAGGGGGAACTTGATCCTTAATGTTGCCGCAGTGGCATTAGCTCACCTCCACATCATCCCTGTGACTCCCAGTTTCCTGTCGCACCCTCTGGACAACTCAGGCCACATTTCCTATCACCCCATTCCCTATCATTCTCTTCGCTTGACTCCTTTGAGGTCTGGATGTGGTCTCAAATGGAAGTTTGGCAAAACCAGACATGAACCTGCTAAGATGGATTGGTGGGTGGTTGGTTCCTGGCGCGATCGGTTTGCGGTGTCAAGCTCTACGGAGTTGAAAGCCAGAGCGACTCTTATGTAATGGAGAAGAAAAATTGCTTCATATTTTTCAGCTCTGTTCTAGTTTGTTTCATGAGCATCAGCAAAAATAATCTACTTCATAAGGATAAAGGCCTGCATTTCCCAATAAGTCGTCTTTATCAAAACAGAAAAAAATTGTGAGGTCTGCTTCCTAGTAGATGTTCCCAAGGAATTAAAAACTAGTACGTGAAGTTAGTATTGATGCTAAATAAAAACACTGTTGAAACTCTAGATTTCTTTTTTTTAAAATTATTTAAATTCAATTTGCTAACATATAGTATAATACCCAGTGTTCTTCACATCAAGTGCTCTCCTCAGTGCCCGTCACCCAGTAACCCCTTCTCCCCACCCACCTCCCCTTCTGCAACCCTTTGTTTCCCAGAGTTAGGAGTCTCTCATGGTTTGTCTCCCTTTCTAGTTTTTCACCCCTCAGTTTCCCCCTTCCCTTATGGTCCCTTTCACTATTTCTTATATTCCACATATGACTGAAAGCGTATGATAATTGTCTTTCTC
Organism: Canis aureus; assembly: GCF_053574225.1. Taxonomy (NCBI): domain Eukaryota; kingdom Metazoa; phylum Chordata; class Mammalia; order Carnivora; family Canidae; genus Canis; species Canis aureus. The sequence goes on from NC_135638.1 coordinate 6,717,646, forward strand.
CAATTGACTTATTTCATTCAACATAGTACCCTCCCCTTCCATCCACATTGAGGTATATGGTGGGTACTCATTTCTTCTGATGGCTGAGTAATATCCCACTGTATATATTATATACACATCTTCTTTATCCATTCGTCTGTCGAAGGACATCGTGGCTCCTTCCACAGTTCGGCTATTGTGGACATTGCTGCTATGAACATTGGGTGCAGGTGTCCCAGCGTTTCACTACATCTGTATCTTTGGGGTAAATACCCAGTAGTGTAATTCCTGGGTCATAGAGTAGCTCTATTTTTCACTTCTTGAGGAACCTCCACACTGTTTTCCAGAGTGGCTGCACCAGTTCACATTCCCACCAACAGTGCAAGAGGGTTACCCTTGTTCCACATCCTCCCCAACGTTTGTTGTCTCCTGTCTTATTCATTTTAGTCATTCTCATCTCATTGTGGTTTGATTTGTATTTCCCTAATGACAAGTGATGTGGAGCATTTTTTCTTGTGCTTGTTGGTCATGGGTAGGTCTTCTTTGGAAAAATGTTTGTTCATGTCTTCTGCCCCTTTCTTGACTGGATTGTTTGTTTCTTGGGTGTTGAAAACTCTAGATTTCAAATAGATAATAATGTTGTTTGGAATAAGTGATATGTACTGCAGCGCTAAATACTTACTTTTGCTGCCTGGTGAACTTTGTCCTTCGATGATGAACTCAAATGTTACCTGTATTATGAAGGCTTCCACCATCCTGGAGCCAAATGAATCACTTCCTTCTCTGTGTGTCTAGCACAACTACGGTCCCCTATTACTGAGTGTATTACTGTGGTATATTTCTTTTTTTTTTTTTTTGGGTAGTTCATCTTATGTATTTAAGATCAGGGACTGTGAGCCACACCACTGAGATTGTAGTTCTGGCCCTGCCACTTCCCAGCTGTGTGACTTTATGCAGTCACCTGAATGTGTTCTGTGCCTGGGTTTCCTCATTTGCAAAATGGGCAGGATAGTGGCACCCACCTCCTAGAGCATGAGCAGAAATATCTACGTGAATATTCGTGAAGGACTTCATTCCTAGTGCTAAGTAGGTATTATTTAACAAACCTGGGGATGCTTGTGTGGCTCAAGGGTTGAGCGTCTGCCTTTGGCTCAGGTCGTAGATCCTGGGGTCCTGGAATCAGTCCGCATCAGGCACCCTGCAGGGAGCCTGCTTCTCCCTTTGCCTATGTCTCTGCCCCTCTCTGTGTGTCTCATGAATAAATGAATAAAATCTTTAAAAAATCTGTTTGAAATGTTCGTATGTAGCAGAATCTATACCAGGCCTTGAGTGTACAGATACAGTGGAACGTCTGTTCTCAAGGCGTGTGTGTACTCGTGACCTAGACATTGAATGATTCAAAAGCACTCAAAGACACCATTCATTTATTGTATGTATTTTTATTGAACTCCTTTTTTGTTTGTTTGTTTAATGACTAGTTTCTGGTTGTAGGAACACTACAGTAAAGAAGACAAAAAGTCCATCCCTGGGCTTCAGTTTCAGTGCATGTAGGAACGATGAAGGAGGTGTGCCCAAAAATTGCTGTGAGGAGCCAGGGGAGGGTCCTCTAACTCAGCCTGGGGTGCAGCTAAGAATTAGGGAAAGCTTCCTGCATGAACTGATTTATCAGAAGAGGTAGAGGGGCTTGGGTTAGGCATATAGGTAGTAATGAAGTCACTGATACTCACTTCCTTAAAGCAAAAACTCCTGTCTTGTGAAGCTGCATATTTCTTTTGTACATGTGGAGTGACACTACTACCTTTCCACTTAGGAAATATGACAGTGATTGTGTCAACAGTTTCTTGAAGTGGGGCTCTTCGTTGATATGAATATCTTCAGCGTCAATTCCCACGCTGTGGATCGGCCTCTTCTCAAGAACTTAGGTCTATCTTTATAGCATTTTACATGATGGAGCCTTATTGCAGCAATGGAGTTACAGCTGAAATAGCATAGAGATTAGGTCCAGATGATCTGGATTCAGGCCTTAATTCTATTGCTTGCTGGCTGGCTTTGTACAAACCCCTTTACTTATTTGAGCCTCAGTTTGTCCATATGTTGGGCTATTAATACAGCAGCAGCATACCTAACAGGGCTGTGGGAGGGGTTACAGAAAAAAAAATTGTGGAAAGGGCTTTATAAGCAGCAAATGCTTAATAGTAGAGTATTAAGTATACTCCTGAAGAACAAATTATTTTCAGTATTTGACAAAAGATTCAGTGAGAAAATAGTATGAGTATTTTTATCAATAATTAATACTTGGTGATTAGAGTGAACATGTATTTACAGCAACCACCTGGGTACGTACCACGTATACAGTCCTGCCTCGTCAGTATTATTACCAGAGGAGGAGAACAACATGCTCAATATTATTTAATAGTATGTGGGAGAGCCAGGTATCAAACTTAAGTTATTTGACCCTATATCATGGATTTCTTTCCATTATGTAACGCTGCCTCTTCAGAAGTCTGGCGGCATCTGCTGTATCCTGTGGAATGTTGCTGAATCCTGGATATTGTAAACCCTCTGGGCTTGATTGTTATGCCACGTAATCCTTGAAAGGTGGGCTTCGCAGTGCTCTAAACTTTCAGTTCTTTACTTGATTTTGAAAAACTGCGAAAGACCAGGATGGGGAAGAGCAAGCAGATGGTAGTAACACTGAAAAAGAAAAACCATTCTTTCCTCCTTATTTCCCTTGTGTACAAAAGCTGCCATGCCTCACATCCCACATTCTCTGAGAAAATCTCCCCACCCCAAACTCTTAAACCTAGTCTCCTTCTGCTCCTCCTTGCTTCAATCCAGTTTTGCAGTCAAAGCCAGAGAGGGTTGATCTCAGGAGAAAAGGGGTGGAGAGCAAACGTGATCAAATCGATCATTCCAGAAATCTTTTCTTTCTTTCTTTTCTTTTTTTTTTTTTTTTTTTTTTTGCTAGTTGAATAAGGAGGAGGCCTGGAAACACTCATACATTAACTTTTCTCTTGTTGAAAATTAATATTAGGTAACATGAACTGTTGTCACATTGCCTAGACTTCATTTTATTGGAATGAACTAAATAGCATAATAACTGGTAAAATTTCAGCCACATACTTGAATGTGTCAGCAAAGTACTTGCACCTCTTTCTTCAGTCTGAGTGAGACACATAAGTCTGAGTTCACCTGAAACCTATATTTTCTAAGTTCTGCTGACCCTCTGGTAAGATCCCATTGACTATATGTCATGGCCAGCATTTGTATTTGGAATTATGCTTTCAAGCTCTGAAATGTGCATTGACATAATCTCCCTGGCTAGGCATTTACTGGAACAATTGCAGATGTCTAACTTAGTTTACTAAAGAAGCACATTTATTAGTCTGATTAGCCCCATGTATATATTATTTTCACTCTGATTATCAAGCTGACCCACAATACATCTTTTTAAAGAAGAAATCCCTGAATAGCAGTGTGGAAGCAAGTACTGCTACTCTGGAAAGTAGTCAGTGTTGTCCTTTTCATATTGCTGATTACATTTGCAAAATTCAAATGTCCCAACAATACAAAATGTGCCGGAAACAATTGTGTTTTCAATTATCTTTCAATTTAGCTATTTTTGTCATTTTTGATGAAGCAAAGCATTAAGAAACTCTTTCTAGCATGTGTTTTGGGGACATCGGTGGTCATGACAATAGTAAACTTCCATACAAACTACTTTATCATACCTCTCAGTGTCAGACTTTAATACACTTCACCCCACTCCATTCCATTTCCAAATTATTTGTGCTCTCTTTTTTTCACACTCTGTTAGTTGGTGAGTTACAGTCTTTTTTTCACACTCTGTTAGTTGATGAGTTACAGGGATAAAAAAAAAAAAATATCCCTGCCCTTGATAACTTCACATCTTACTGGAACGAACAGACAGTGTATATGTATAGACATAATTCAATGCAACTAATCTTACACTATATAGGGACAAGTTGCATGAATAAAAATGTGGGATCCTGGTGAGTGGGGGTGAGTGAATTAAGGACTTGAGTAGAATACCTGAAAAAGTTTACAAATCCAGGCTTCAGTAACCATTTTAATTTTCTAATAATGCATGGACTTGTTAGTGTTAGGTTTTTGATTAGATTTTCTTGGCAGAATCTGGAAATTCTTTAATTATATTTGGCACTCAGGGCATTTATTGTAAGAAAATGTTATCGTGTTGTTTTAGGCGCTGTCTCAATTAAAGCAGCACACCTTTCCTTATGAAGCGCTGGAAGACACTCAACAGAAACTTAATAAACACATGTTTCCATTACACAGCACCCAGATCTCAAGAGTCCTGACTACCACAACTGTTAAAACAAATCTGTTAGAAAATTGAATAATCTTCCAAATGTTTGTCCACTCCCTAATTACTTAGCACTTACTTTTGGAAAATATCAACTCATGAAATATAACAATATACTTTGTTATGTTTTCTGAATTTTAGTCATGCCAACAGATGAACTTAATAGGGAGCCAACAACAACAGTGCAAAGCACAAGACATTTGATACTTTGGAAATCACTTTAGATACAAACCATGGAATAAAAAAATCCCATTTAACTCAAAAAGAATCAGTTCCATATAAATTATGTTTGTGAAATTTTAATTCTCTTTGAGGAAATATTTAAAAGTTCTCACTGATATATGGAGAAGGCAAAGCCCTTTAAAGGTATTAGAGTCAGAACATGTAAGACCGTACAAAATAGGTAGTGACTAAGCAGTTATTAAAATACATTAAGAAATAAACATACAAGTTTAAAATTGTACCATTGATAAGGAAATCTGAAACCTCAAATGGTGATCTAACACATTGAGACTGACACTATTTGTGTCCCTTTACAAATCTATAAACTACTATGGTGGAAACTGAAAACAAAACCCACAAAACCCTATAATACCTGTATGGTAGCTAACATAAATAAGTTTGCCAGATTCTTGTAAATTTTTTACTATCATTTAATAACTTTAAAATCTATATTCAGATTTTAGAAATTTGTACCTTTTTAAAGAGCGCAAAGAGAATCCCATTTCCATTTTCAGTACAAAGCTTGTGGAGATCAGTATCACAATTTTAGGACAGGTATATCCAAACAAAGTACTGGATTGAGTGATTTTTGACAGTAATCTGAGCAATTTAGGCCTCAGGAAGGATATAAGCTGTCTGTCTATGACAGTAAACAAAACCCTTGGAAAGACCTAAGTTGAATTCTTTTGAGGGAGACAATGTCAGGACTTGAGAAAAAGTTCATAATTTTCAACTTTGTTTCAAGAGAAGTATTAAGGGAAACTCTTGGCTGACTGTCAGTGAGTCTGGTTTCCATGACATTTTGTTTTCATCACCCCATCTATATCTGCATGCCTCTTTGGACAGACTATGAAGAAGAGAAAAATAATTATAGACCAAAATACACAAAGTCATTTGCAAGCATCTTGTAGAAATGCTGTTGTTGTTATAAAAATAAAAAGCAAAGGAAAATCTTTCAGAGAATAAGATTTTTAGACAGGATGCTTTAACCTCTCAATAGGAAGAATGAAACAATAAAATTCAAACAATAAAATTATAATTTCAAAATGGGATGCTTCTAGTCTAGCTAAGTGTAGGAATCATAGAGATAGATCAAGTTTTCCTAACATTTGCTCTGCCTTTGCTAAGTTTACAATACAAAAAGGGAAAAGGTGAAATGAAACATCATTAAATATGGAATATGAAAGAAATGTATTATGTAATATAGAAATTATGGCATTTCACCATCTGAATTTTTAGTATTTGAGTTGAAGAATTGAGATAAAGGTGATCATGATGAAAATGCTGCTGCTGTTTTTATAATGGGAGGAGGTAAGAGGAGTACAAGCATCAGGTGTCCTGGCAAAGGGTATTATTTGCCAAACTAAAAGTTTGAATGCATTTTGAAAGTTCAGTGCTATCTGATGATTTTAGATTTTTGTTTCTGATTATTCGAACTCACTTTCTTCCATGTGAATTTCCAAGACACACAACAGGGTTTCTATGTATTTTGCTGTTAGGGAATAAAGTTTGTAATGGGTCTTGAATGCTATGGACTCAAAGGCACAATATAAATGTAAAATATTGTTTGCATTATTATTGCAATTCTCTTGGATACCATTTCTGTTATTACCATGTGTATTCATTCTGAAAAACTTCTCTTCTCACATATATCTGAATCTGTGTGTGTGTGTGTGGGGAAGCTTTCTCCAGTATTGTAGCCACTATTTCCACAAAACAAATCACCCCAAAACTTAACAGTGTAAAGCAACTATTTTGTTTTGCTAACAAATTCTATAGGTCAATACTTTGAACAGGTCTATATGAGTATAGCTTCCATGATGAACATGTCTCTGTTCCATGATATCTGATCTCTGCTGAAAAGACTCAAAGGGCAGGAAAGACTCAATCGACGAGGCTAAGTCCTGCTCATTCCTGTGGTTGGTTTAGGAACCAGAAGAATTTGAAGATTAGAACTCTGTAAGAGCACCTCTCTACTGGCATCTTTAAAGAAGGATGTCCTTAGAACAGCTGGATTTCTTAAAGAGTGGCTCAGAGATCTAAATACAACCCTTCAAACAAATAAGGTTGAGGCGGCATAGCCCTTGCTGAACTAGCTTGGGAAATCACACAGAGTCAATACTGCTGAATTCTGTTGGTTACAAGCAAGTCTACTCCTAGGCACGTAGACTCTAACTTTGGAGAAAAGTGTCAAAGTATTAGCAACTATTTTTTAAAAAGCACCGTAAGTAGGATTTTGTTTTCATTACATGTAATATTAAACATTGTTTGGCCAAGAAGAAAAAAATCAAAAAATAAAAACCAACAAACAACAAAAATCAACAAAACAAAATCCTTGAACAATTTGTGTATATTTAATTATTTTGCTCTATGTGTATTTCTTCCTTTGTTTTAAAAGACTTATTGATGTAAGATTAAAAAGTAATTTTAGTGTAAATATTTATACATATGTTAATGTGAGGAGAGGAGTTGCTATTTCCTGTTTGTATTGATTAGTGTTACATTTGATTCAACATAAAAGAAACCTGTTATAGTTTTTAAGCCAATAGCAGTTTTATTTTTCTGATGTGGCAAGAAGTCCATAGGTAGGCAGTCCAGAACTCTTGCAGCTGTTTAAGACAGTCATCGAGTTTCTGGGTTCCATATGCTTCTTGCTCTGAAATCCTTTGCACAAGGCTTTGGTCCTTTTGTTCAAAAGATGGCCATTCTACATTTAGGCACTGCATCCAAGTCCCAGGTAAGAAGATAAGGGGGAGAATGAAAGGCAAGATGTGGTTTTAGCACTTTGATCAAAACAACAGTGTTTGTAAGACTCACTCAGTTGACTTCAGCTTAATAACTCATTGGCCAGAACAGACAAAGATGTTCACCCCTAGTCACATGGAAGACAGAGAGTAGGCACTTTGAACCTAGCACATGTACCTCCCATATAAAATCAGTGTTAGAAAAGAAGAGGAGAATAGATGGTGAATCTGTTCCTAGCACTTAGACTTAGCACTTAGCCCTAGCACTTAGCCCTAGCACTTAGCCCTAGCACTAGTGGTGTCTACCTCATGATGAAGGCAGTGAAATGGAGAGGAACCAGAAGAGTTAGGCATGGAATGTTAGAGTGGAAGTGTTATATGCGGTTTAAAAAAGAGATGGCTGGTGATGCCACTGTTTTCAGGTAGGAACAAAAATGGGACTTGTGCGACTGATCTATACCCAAAAGGCAGAAATTTGCATTTTGTTTATTCATTCCATAATTTATTTTTTTGAGGATGAATCTATAGTGTTTTCAGTAAAATAGGATAGAGATAGATACAAAGATCCTAGTCATATTGACTTCAATCATAATTGACTTTGAGACTTTGAAGAAGAATTTCTAAATTTTTTGATCATGGATTTTTTACTACTTGGATGGTCCATAGTTTCATATTTTCAACCCATGTGGTATGGGTTTTATCAACAATTTTATTTCTACGTTTTGACTCTTCACAATAGTTTTTACTGCCTGAGTGAAACTAGAATCCAGCAAGAACATTCAAGAGAAATGCCACAAAACACCAAACACAACACTCTTACACAGTTAATGCTCTGACTTATATTTAGAATTTTATAAAACTGTTAGGTTTCTACTAAACTTTTAGAAACTATGATGCCCCAGGCACTGAATGTAAAGTCTCACTGTCAGGCTTTTAATATAATAAAGAGATGAAATAATAACAAACTGTTGCTTATAAATAACATGTACCTGTTTCTTCTTATATTCCATTGAGTCTATTGAACCCAAACCAAACACAAAATTTAGAGAACTCCAAAAGGAAAGCTAAGAATTTCTGATAACACTTTTGATAATGGAACATTTTGAAATTCCCCTTAATTCTCCATTAATTTTGAAGGTGAAGATATTTGAAAAGACAAATGATTCTTGGAAAAACTTCCTACAATTGAACACCAATAAAAAATAAATTAAAAAAAAAAAAAAAAAAGAAAAACTTCCTACAGATTTGTATCAATGTGACTCTTAACTGTTTTGCTAACAGGTTACTTCTCACACCCTAAACTCTACTTTCCACTAATTATGCTCTTCCATACCTTTTCTCTCTTTCAGCAACAGTTTGAATGACCTACCTTGTCTTTTTATTTAGTTCCACCATGACTGTTCAGATACCAGATTTTAGCCTTAATATGTCCCCTTTCCCTTGCAGTTCAACAGGACTCCTATAATCTGATCAGTAATTACTATCATGATTTAGACAGAATTTTACAATTTATAAAGCAATTAATTAAAGTTAAATAAATCCTTAGAGCATATATTAAGCAATTTTGTGAACTACTTATATAAAAACGTTTAAATGTTCCTTTTAAATGTTAGTCTAGTATTAGCAGCTGAGAACTTACCAAATCCTATAAAAGCTCATAAATGAACATCTTACTTGAAGTCAAAACAGAGAGGCATATTTCAGAAATATTTTTTATAATATTGATTGTAATTGTGAACTCTAAGATGAAAAGCTAATTGTTCCTCAAAATACTTTTACTGCTATAATAAGAAATGGACTCAAAGTCATCTGAAATTTTCCCTATGTGTTGACATTTTGAGATTAAATTTTTAAAAACTAGCTCTTAGTACTCGGAAGATTCATATATTCTAGCAGAGAATCAAATATCCCAATCTAACAAGTATGCTTTTTTTCCTCATTGAAAATAATTTAGCTTAGCTAAGTAAATAAATATGAAAATAAACTGCATAATTTTTTAACATTATGCAATGTTATTGAATTTAAAAATCCAGTATAAACATCTACAAATTATAATATCTGAAAGTAATTAGGCAGTCAATAAAATAACAAATAGGAGGAAAGAATTATAGAAATGTATAAATAAAGAACTTAAAATTCAGTTGCAATAGACAAGAGAAGGAATTATGTGCATAATCATTATTTAAGAAAATATTTCTTTCTGAGCCCCATGGAATCAGACAAACATTTTTCATATATAAAAATATCCAATAACTATGTTCATTCATCCTAAAAACCCATAGATTGTGAAGTAGCTGAAACAAGTTCATTCATGTAAATTAACTTTTTGTTTTATATAATTCTTTATTTTTCATGCATAGTAGACATTCAACACACATTTTTTAATAAATTTTTGTTTTATATAATTCTTTATTTTTCATGCATAGTAGACATTCAACACACATTTTTTAATAAATAAAATTGTTGATTTTAAAAATATAGAACAACATATTTTGTTGATATTTAAGAAGAATTTGTTCAGATAATTGCTTCTAGAGCCCACACTAAAAGCAATTATTCCAAAATGAGACTGTGGGTCCTCATTGCTCTAATAGCTCTTAGCCAAAAATGTAAATCAAAGAACTAAAATGTATTGTCTTACTTTATGTACAAATGCCTTTTTTTTTTTTTTTTTTTTTGCAGCTCTCTCATTAATACCTGATAAAAGCGCTTTAACTTTTCAGGTAATGTTTCTTCAAGTGTTGTCTTGGATTGCCTGCATCAACATTATCTGAAAGCTTTTTAAGATGGGAGACATAATAAATCAGACCCTCTGGACTGGAACCCTGGGATTTGCCTTTTTAGCAAGCTTCAGGAGCTTCTTAGCACCCTGAAGCATGAGAACCACTGCTTTTTGACTTCCAGTGAAATGAGGTTCCAATGCTGTTTGCACTAAAATCATCCCAGAGAGCTTGTTAAAAACGCAGATCACTTCAGAGTGGAACCAGAGGAGTCCTAGGCCCCAGGGGTTAGGCTCTCCTCATTGTACCCTTTAGTTATATCTGGGAGGCTCCCCACACTCTGCATTTCATGTACTGAAAAGCAAATTTCCTGCTTGACTGCAATTTTCCTGCAATAATCTGCTTGACTTCTTCATTGGGCTGTTATGACAGTTCCCTTTCTCTTTACTATTCTCACAGTCTTGAAACAGGATCTCCCCTTAATTCTCCATTAAGAAGTTGTGGCCATAAGCTAACTTTGGAAAATTTTCTGTTAGCCTTACGTTCACTTACAAGGCTAAGCATTTCCAAACACAGCCTGCCACAGCCTTCAGACCTCAGTGACCAGTGCAGAAATCCGCACACTTCCCAGTCCCCACTTCCCTCTCTCACCCTGGCAATAACTCAAGTATCCTGAGGCCCAGAGAAAAAAGAATTTCTTTTCTTCACTCAATCCACTCAGAAACATTCTCACTGCCCCCCACTAAAAAGCAACGAACACTTCAGGTTCAGGGCTTAGGACGTCCACTCAGTACAATTCATGTTGACAAACAGAACACTTAGATCCACTCTGTGAAACATCTGCTTTCAGATTATTGGTTGTTTTACTTGTTCCCCAGGAAAAATGGGCAGATACTTGCTTTTTACTTTGAGTGACTTAGGAGCCTATTAGGTGGTTTCCTCAGGATGAAGAAAGTGTTTCTCAAAGGAAAATAAAAGTATTTTACTTTATGAGACAGGAATTTAGCAGTTTTTAAATGACAATCTTTTTTTTTTTTTTCTAGTTTCTACCCTTCGTGACCTTAAAATCTTTGTGCTGAATTTTAGACATGACATTCTGATGTGTGTCATATACTTAAGAAGTTTGTTGCTTTAGGCCCCGTAAGAATGCATAAGGTAGAGAAAATGACAGATTTAACATATTTTTCTAACTATTCATTTCTACAGAATGGCAAGATGATGAAAGAATGACAGATTGCTAATAGTAAATTAAAAACCATATTTGGCTTATTTGTTATTCTAATTTTATTAGAATATTCTAAAACAGTATAATTAACATGACTGCATAACAAATCTGCATATCCAGATTTCAATGATGATAAATGAAAATAGATTTATTAGTGTTAAGGAACCCTCACCTGGAATGGACCTGTGGCATCCAAATGTCACAGGTGGGTATTGGCTTCCAACCCACCAAATGCTGAAGAGATTAGGGGAACTTGGTCACTATATACACTAATGGGGGGGATGCAAAATGGTATAGTCACTGTGGAAGGTAGTTTGGCAGTTTCTTAAAAAACTAAACATGTAGCTACCATATGACCCAGCAATTATACTCCTAAGCATTTATCCCAAGATCATAGAACAGCTTTACATAAATGGTGATAGCAGCTCTATTCATAATACCCCAGATCAGGAAAAACTCAGATGTTCTTTCATGGATGAATGGTTAAGTAAACTGTGGTACATCAATGCCATGGAATACTACGAAGCAATAAAAAAGGAGCATATTTTTGATACATGCTATAACTTCAAAGAATCGCTGGAGAATTATGCTGAGTGAACAAAAGCAAACCCCAAAGAGTGACATACTTATGATTCTTTTTTATAATATTTTGAAATAAAAAAAAAGATTATGAGTACATGAGGTGAAAGTGAAAGAGAAGTAGGCGTGCCTATAGAGGGTGACATCATGGGAAAATTTTGTATCTTGAGATGATGGAAATGTTCTAGATCTTGACCTTAATACCCTGTCATAATATTGTGCTTTTGTTTTGCAAGATATTACTGAGAAAAGCTAAGTAAAATGGACACGGGATCCTATTTCTTATAACTATTAATCTATTATTAACTCAAAGTAACAAGTTTTTTGAGAAATTGCTCCTTGTGGGGCCCCACTCACTCTGGACTAATCAAATCTAACTCTGAGAGTGGAGTCTGGTGACATCAATGGCCTCAGCTACGTCCTAAAAAGGTTTATTACAATTACAGATGTGCCAACTTGATCTTATTTATTGGGTTCTGAAAGGCCCTCCCTCTCCTAAGGCCATTTCACTCACGGACAGTCCTAGAGTATTGTGCCCATTAACTATGTATCCCATCCTTCTTTGACCGCCCCCCCCCCGCCCCGCCCACCTTGGATCCAACCTGTATAGTTTCTGCATGGTTGCCTCACTTGACCCTTATCTTACCTTTAGGGCTAAAGTTCTACCTTGACAATAACCCATGTTAATGACTGTTTAGTCTGTTTTGGCGATTTTAGATCATGTCTGTTTGGGGATTTTAGATCTTCATCCCTCTCATTTTCCCTTAAGACAATTTTTCTGGATTTTTAAATTCCAAGCATAAAGATGCATCTCAACTGATTTCCCTTCTCAGTAGTATGGCTATCAAGCAGGTTGCCCATCTGTTTTTTTTTTTTTTTTTTTTTTTTTTTGACTAATTGAGTCTCAACTCTGTCCCTTACCTTTCCCATCAACCTGTGTTGCTAGTGTTCCAGCACATTTGGGACCTCAACCCCCTGGCTAATTCCTGACCACCTTGTAAAATGTGGCTCTTCCATTGTTAGTCTATATTTTGTCTTTTTGTTTGTTTGCTTGACAGCAGTTATTATAGTATGTGAGTATTTTGTCTTTCTACTTTTCTGTTTTTCACTCAATCTAAATTTAAATTTCATGAGAGCAGAGATTATTGTCCACTGTTGTGTTAATTGTGCCTAGCATGGTACCTGATACACAGTTAGTAGAAGCCACTCAATAAGTGATGTTTAAAGAATAAATGTGATTATTGAAACAACTTACAAGGTTCAGTTGCAAATAATATTTTCATATTGTTGAAAACTTTCCAATACCTAGGATCCAGGTAACTAGAATTTGAAGCAACCTTATGTACTAGAAATAACAAGTCAGGAAAGAGAACTACTTTCATTTATTGCCTGTGGACCTAGGCAAGTTAACTAAACTTTCTAAACCTTCCTTTTCCTTTTTGTAAACTTGTAAAAATGATTCCTATCACTAAATGTTCTCCTGAAGATTAAGTGAAATAATGTAACAACACAGGTGCTGTGGCTTTCACAGAATGATTGTTCAAATGCAATTAGAATCCCTTCACCAACTTCTCAGTCTAATGCATTTTTTGGACAGCTACTTTATTTTTGGAAGTAGGCAAGTAGAAGAAAAAATAAGTTCAGATGGTGAAATTATTTTTAAAAGATATTAAACATTTGTTGTGGAGTATGCATTTGGTTCAGTCTTTAACTCTTTATCTTCATCTACAATTATTTTTAGCAAGAACTGATGTATGTAATCATATTCTTTAGAGGTCACAGAGACCTTAATTATCTATTATGTTATGAAGATGAACTTAAAAAGGTGCAAAAGTTAAGTTTACCAATACATTTTAGAAATATTTTAAAAGCATTTAAAAGTATGGTAATGTAATCCAGGAATCTTTCTATTTAACCAAGTTATACTATTTCTTGTTTTCAAAGTGAGCATTTTGGGAGTATATTTTGGCTTCCATCTGCTTTCTCTGGAGACCTATCCTGTGGGAGCCCTGAATTGGCATGTAAGAAGCTCGGCTATCCTAAAGGTGCCATAGTGGAGTGACCACATGGAGAAACTACATAAAGATAAGGATATATCCAAGGAGTCCCAGCTGTTCAAGGCTTCCCAATTCAGGTGCCAGACAAGTGATGAAGATGCTTTCAAGATCTTCCTTCTGAAATAACTCACGAGGGTCCTGAGCCAAAGCTCTGCAGCCAAGCCTCACCCAAATTTCAGACCAATGGAAACAGTGAGTGATGATATGAACATCCTACAAAATATCAAGTGGACAAATATAGGAAAAATGCAAGAGTGATGAGGGGGTGAAGTCAAATGTCATTAAACAGAAAGTAGTTGACTTATGTTCCAAAAATAGCATCTTCTAATAAATATCTAATATATATATATATAAAAAAAAACTAGCTGTTACATTTAGGTAATACTTAAATTGGCTTCCTACTATAATACAATTTCTGATTAAACATAAATTTGGGGGCCTATTTCAGTTTCTGCCACATTTGGAAACTTGCTATAATGTTATATTTTATAGAATAGAGCTTATGTCTGAGTATGAGAAAGCTATATTTTAGGTGCTCTCCCCAGGAGGGTTGAGTTACTAAATACTCTTAAGGTCTTAAGGAGCTTTGATGAGATTTTCTTAAGATATGGTGGTCTCATATTATAAATAATTGAATGCAATCTTTGGATATTGTTCTAAGATTTATCTTTTTATCTTAAAAACTTAAACACTAAAAATGATGATTTTCTCTCTTAGATATTGGATTCACACAAAAAAGGGGATAATAATGAATATAAGACCCTTATTGAAATCTGAACTGAGTGCACTGTTTGGGAGATAACTTCTTTTGAATTAATGTTTATTTAGTAATAACTACTTTAAAATACATTACGAAATAATTCTGATTTCAAAATCTTATTGTATACAATGTTGGTTGAGGAAGCCACTCAGAAATTTCTTCCTCTTTATGCTTTTATTAATGTAGTTGCCAAAGGATAAGCTTTATGTTTTAGGCCACTCAATCTATTTGAAATAAACCTATAGAAATTCATGAGTAAAATAGGTGCTTAAAATATAATTTCATTACTTTCAATTTTGTAGGGGCAAGGACATCTCCTCCACAATGACTGACCTCTTTTGTTAATTTAAGTCATGCCAGTTTCATACATCGGAGGGCAAAGCATTAGGAGTAGCTTCAGAGTATTTTTCTTCTCAGTTCAGATTTGCTTCATTAGCATGCTTTCCTCTTATGTACAGTGGTTGTTGTCTTGGTGCATAAATGGAAAATTTTTCAATGGAAATTAATTTTAAAGAATGAAGAATGCAATGGAATATTAGGTTCAATAATCTATATGAAATGAATTATTATAGCATTTATCTTAATGGCAAAGACCTTTGTGAGTTATCTTTCTCATTTGTAAAGATAGATACTATAACTCAATAATCCATCATTAGTTCTTTAAAATTTACCCTCTCTGCAGAAACACATTGCTCATACTTCACTGATATGAGACAATTTAAGAATGAGTTATTTTATATGCTTATTTGAGAGTTGGCTATAGTCTATAAACAGCACTGTTGGAGAAGGTCAAATTGTGATTGATGTCCCACCCAAAATATGATTCAGCTAGTCAGAGTGATTTAATTTAGAAAATTCTTTCTCTGCTTACTAAGCTGATCAGTATTCATTACTACGTAATCAGTAGGTAATAGGTTGGGATGAAAATAACCACTGCCTGTAGATATCCTTAAAAAAAAAAAAAAGACCTCAATTCTCTGATATACAAAAGAAGATGTCATATTTCAGTGTCACTTCTCAGAAAGCTTCTTCTGATTGTTGACATTTTTTTTGGAAACCACCCGGACATCGCCAATGCCTCATTCCACATCACTGGTCTAATTATGGGACATATTGTTTTTGGTTACTTATTTAGTGATAAATGAAGATGACCTATTCTCTTTTTTGAGTCAAAGGGAAGTGCTAAGGAATGGATTCAATGATTTATTTAACAACCTAAGACCATGGAGTACTGACAGTCTTCAGCTTTCTTGAGGAAGGACATTAAGTCTGAATTTCCAAGATAAGGACATTATATGTGAGAATTCAAATGAATTTGCACAATGAAAGAAAAGTTATAGTGCCCTGGTGTTACACAATTGGCTCATTAATGCTGCCATCTTGAACCAGTTATCCCAGAATCATATTAGATCCAGAATAATAGACTTCAGGCATTGAAGTATTTATTGGAATCTCTGATGAATCCTACATGCATATGAAAACTTAAATACTTATAATCAAGACATAATTATCTCAAAATGGTTTCTGCATTAAGACTTCTTGTCATTTCTAATTTAAGAGCAGGAAACAAATGACTCAGTTGTAGGGTGCTTCAATACAAATTAACCTTAGAGTGCCTCAGAGAGAAACAGGAAGTAAACTATACCATTTTACTCTGTGTGTATTCTGCTTGAAACTTTAGCAATATTCTGTAATTTCTCAAAAGATCGACAACAAGATTTCAAGCTCTTTTGGTGCTCTCATAGGAGGTAAAGCAGTAGTGCTTTCTGCAGCCAGAGATTTATCTAGGTTGTTCTGATGAGAATATACACTATTGGTACCATACCAGAGGTTAGAAAAAGTCTTGGAATTAAGAATTCATATTTCCATTCTGATTGTGACATAATGTAGAATCATTGGATTCTAGGTTAACATATAGTACATTGGAATATGTTGGAAAATTTTGCACCAATCTATTTCTTGTAACCAGTAAAGCTCCCAGCTTTGATTTATACCCAAAGCAAAAGAAGGCTCTGCAAGCCAGTGTGGCAAATACATGCATCTACCACCTGGGCCTTATAAGATAATAGATCCAATGGTACTTGAAGTAGCTATGATAGGTAGGGATGCAGGTAATGATCCTCAGGAGAATGTAATGAAGGGCAACAGAGTTTTGGAACACCTGGATACTATCTAATTGTGAAATGAATATTATCTAATTATTGAGCTATAAATTCAGGCCTACACAGCTGTAATATGTCACCAATGACATTGAACTTCAGCAGAAGCTAAGGTATAAGTTAAGTTGCTTGAACATGTGAGTCGTACCCAGGTGATACTTTGTATTGTGGCATTGCCACTTTTTCTTCAAACCCTATGACATCATAGGCATGAATAATGCTATTCTAGTCCCACTCAGAGATGACCCTGAAGGACAGTGGGTAAAGAAAATTCTCCTAGAAGAAGTTCAGACATTCATCTGTGTTTCCCTTCACCTAGAAGAAAAGATGGCCTGAGGTATAGATACATACTATATCATTCCTAGTAGCTGAAGTTTTGGCCAAATAATCAGGGTCTTCAAAGGCATACAATTGAAGAACTATTAACTAGAAAATCTGGGGAAGAGGTATGTGAAGATTATCCACTTCAGAATGGCCACAGTGTGGATTTTTGTGTCTCATGCTCATAGGGATCTACTGCATAGAAGACTGTGAATAACCAGATGGATGAGTAGAGCAACTTTATAGGTATCATTTAGCTCTTCTCTCCAGCCAACCCTGGGCTTGCTCAATAATTGTCTGTGAAAAATGGTTACAGGTCAGGGATGTAGGCTATACAAGGGCTCAACAGTGTAGACTAGACTTTCTCTTGCCAAGCCTAATCTTACTGCCACTACTGTTGAGTGATCGGCCTGCCAATAGCAGAGAACAATACTGAGCCTTCAATATGATACTACTCCCCAGTGGTCATAGATATTTACTTTAGATATGAATTTGTCTTTCCCACACACAAACTTTTACCATTACCATCATCTAATGTTTTGTTCACCACTTTGCTTTTCCACATAGTATTCCTACTGACTAAAGAACAGCAAAGGAATGACGACTAGGCTTATACCTATGGATTCATTATTGTCTCCATGTATTACATCATCCAAAAACAGTTGGCCTAATAAAATGGTGGAATAATCTACTAAAGACTAGAAAGGTAAAATGATCTGTGAAAGGCTTAATTACGGTGCTGGCTAGATCAAAGCCTTTTATGAAGCTGAGGTGATGTCCTACATGATGTTATATATGCCCTGAGCTACAACCAATGGCTGGTGATTTTTTTCTTTAAACTGGGTCCTAGAACCAAGTGGTGTAAGTAGGTTTAGCTCCTCCAAATGTTACCCTTAGTGATCACTTATAAAATTTTGTTTCCTATCTGATGCTTTGCTGGCTTAGGGGCCTTAATCATCAAAGGAACAATGCCTCTACCATGGGATTCAATAGCTTCCATTGAATTGGAAGTTGAAACTATTACTTGGCCACTTTGGGTTCCTATAGGGTAGCTGAGGAAGACATATTTCTGATAAGGAGATATTTGAACAGGTATCTCAAGAAAATTAGAAGGCTAGTCATAAAAAGAGCCTTATAGGGGATCCCTGGGTGGCGCAGCAGTTTAGCGCCTGCCTTTGGCCCAGGGCGCGATCCTGGAGACCCGGGATCGAGTCCCAGGTCCGGCTCCCGGTGCATGGAGCCTGCTTCTCCCTCTGCCTGTGTCTCTGCCTCTCTCTCTCTCTCACTGTCTGCCTATCATGAATAAATTTAAAAAAAAAATAAATAAATAAAGAGCCTTATAAGCAGAAAACTTTGAACCAAGAAATGTATAAAGGTGTTAATAAAGAGATGTGATTGATCTTGTTTACCAAGGAGAAATAGGGTGTTCCTTCTTAATGGAGACAGGGAGGAATATGTTGGGAACCTTGAATTTTTTCTTTCTTTTTTTTTTTTTTTTTTGGAATGCCTTTTAATACTTCCATATCCAGTGATAAAATTTAGTGGAAGACTAACTATAGCTACCCCCAAAAGTAGGACCACACATGGCTCAGGCCCTTCAAGAATAAAAGTTTGGGTCACCACATATAGAATCATAAATGTCAAGAGTTAGGCAGAAGCTGAGACTTTATTGCCAGACAAGTTAGCCTGTTACAGTTTGGATGCTGGCAGGAGACAGACTGTCGGGTCATGCAAAAAGACTATTAGTCACCACAATAGTAATAGGTGAGGGTCAGCATTTGTGCTAGTCCTCAAGCATCAATTCCCACATGAAGATGCAAAATGACCAGGTGATGTGTATACATACAGTGGGTGGAATCATAGAGAAGGACTCTGAGCCTCAGAAACCCAATCCTTTATAATGCGTAGTAAGCCTGGCCGACCTTTGCCCCACTGGGATGCATTGTCTTTATCATACGGGAGAATAAATAAATTTACTCCTCCCTATGCTTCTATCCTTGAAATGACATTCCTGCTTGCAAGATAGGCAGAAACTTGAGAGATCCATGGAGAACTGTCTTCCAATGACTGGTTTAGGTGCTGGATAAGGGCAAAAGAAAATGGAATTTAGTAAAGCAAAGTTGACTTATTATGACCTTGTGACCGGTTTCAGAAACAAGGGCTATCATAACTATATATATATATTTTTTCTTGCTTTATTGTGTGTATGCTTGAATATATTAATTGTTTTACTCTCCTCCCCTTTCTCTGCTATTTCATATAATTTGTATTGTTTGGGATTAACATTCTTATTCATTACTTACATTAAGTCATTTATCAAAGGAAGATTCCTAAGCTAGAAAATAAATGAACATTATCCAGACATCAATACAATAATTTATGGGACTTTCTTTCTTTTTTTGGGAGAAAGGTTGAGTGTGCCTTTGTTAGTATAAGAATAATTGTATTTATGTTAGTTGGAAGTGTGTCTTCACTATTATTATTGTTTGGAAGGTAACAATGATCCAAAGACTGGGAATGGACATTGGATATACAAAAGTAGACTTTACCTGATATTGTTACTGATTCTCAGTTCAATCTTGAAATTCTAAATGCTCCAGGACAAAGCCTAACGACTGCTTTCTCCCTTGCCAGCATAGTGCCAGCTAGATTCCGCCACAAGATTTGAAAGACAGAAGAAGAGTTCCAGTCCCAACCAGGGAATACTTTACCACAATAGATACCTATTTAGGCATCTCATGTGAGAAAATCAGTGACTCTTCATTCCTTTGATAAATATTTATTGTGTACTTATATGGTACAAGGTGTTCTAGATACTGGAGAGACAGCAGTGAAAAAAGAGAGAACAAGAATAAAAATACATATAATATGTCATGTGGTGGTAAGTACACTCAAGAAAAATAAAGTAGGTAAGGGGGATAGAAAGTAATAGAGGTGCTATTATAGGGGTAGCTGAGGAAGCCTTATTTCTGATTAGGAGGTATTTGAACAGAAATCCCAAGGAAGTTAGATGACTAGCCATGGAAAGAGCCTTATAAGCAGAAAACAAGCATAAAGGCCCTGAGATGGGAGCATGCTTAACCAGAATGGAGGTTTGGGAAGGGAGAGAGTGATGGGAGATGAGACCACTAAAATTGAAGGGGGCCAGATTATTCTGCACCTGGGGAAGCAATGGCCAGGACTTTGGATTTCATATCAAAAGAGATTGGAAGACACTAGAGGGTTTGGGGCATCGGGGTGACATGATCTTGATTTGAATTTAAAAATTCAAATTTTGTGGATGCTAGACTATTGGAGAAAGAGTAGATGCTGGGAGGCAGGTAAGGAGTCTACTACAAATGAAGAGATGATTGTGGTATGGACAGGGGTGGTAGTGGTGATGGTCGTGAAGAAGTGGTCAGATTCTGGATATATAATCTGTATTTATTCCAGCTTTGCAATTTTGCCTTCTCACTAAAATTTGTTTGTAACCCCCCCCATATAAATACTCACAGTGCTTTATTTTGTGGGCATTCACGGACATGCCTGGGCACAGGGTAGCAAAAAATTTGAGTTGTCTTGTGTGCATGTTACCAGCTGAGTTCCAACAAAATGGCACTCTCTGCCTTTTAGTTTCATCTCTCATATTATAAAAAAGTGTCCTTTTCATGTTATATGTAATGGCACATCTTTTGCATTTTTGTGACTTTTGTTGGTTATTTTGCTTTAAAATTATCCCAAGCATGCTCAAGTGCTGCCTAGGGCTCCTAAGCACAAGAAGGCTGTGATGTGCCATACAGAAAAAATATGTGTGTTAGATAAGGTTTGTTCAGGCATGACTTCCAGTGCTGCTGGCCCTGAGGTCTATGTTAATGGATAAATGATTTATATTAAATAAGTGTTTAAACAGAAACATATATGAAACAAGGTTATAAATTGATTGGTTGATGAAAATGTGACCAAAATGCACACAGGGACATAACCCTGTATTTCTCTGAGGAGCAGTGATTTAGTATTAGCTAATTTGATGTTTGCAGTGAGTTTACAGAACGTAAGTACTGTCAATAATGAGAATCGGTTATATTTTGGAGATAAGTGACAGGATATGCTAATGGTCTGAAAATGGATTATGAGAGAAAAGGAGGACTCTAAGATATTTGGCCCAGACAACTGACAGAAGGGAGTTGTCATTTGCTTATGAAGGAAGATTCTGAGAAGATCAGGTTTTGAGGGTGAGGGAAAATCAATTTTAATATTAGACATTGAGTTTGAAATGTCTACTAGACATTTTAGTGGAGTTATTGAGTAATCAGTACGATATATAGGTTTCCATTGCGGGTACAGATGCCACATTCCAACTATGTCAGCTACTTCAGCCGTGTGTTCTTTTCTCACTAATCCTCTGGGTTCTCTCCAGGAGGAATCAAAGCAACAGTCACTAACAAAGAGAAAGTGGGCTGAGGAAAACGACATCACCTATATTTGCTCTGGCAGGCCTTAGTTAGAGATTTTGGAGTTTAAATCATTATATTGGATTCGTTTCTTAAAACTTCTGAGTGACTTTCTATTATTCATAACTGATAGAAAAGCTATGGGATCTGCCTAAATCTTCATCTTGGGGTGTGAAAAAATGGGCCCATAGAGTGATTTTTTTTAAAGGTTTTATTTATTTATTCATGAGAGGCACACAGAGAGAGGGAGAGACATAGGCAGAGGGAGAAGCAGCCTCCTTGTGCAGAGCCTGATGCAGGACTCAATTCCAGGACCCCGGGATCACGACCTGAGCCAAAGGCAGATGCTCAACCACTGAGCCACCTGGGGGCCCATAGAGTGAGTTTCCTGGGCATGGGGAAAAACAACATATCCTAGTAAATTCAGCTATGATATGACTTTCATTATCTTCCATATACTGACAGCTTACAGGTGTACATCTTCAAACAAGGTCTAATCTCTAGACTGTTGAACCTCCTATTTGATATTTCTATTGGATGTCTCAAAGTTCCTCAAATTCAACATTTTCAGTATTCAATTCATAGTCCTCTCAACACTCTTGACAAAGACTCTCTTCTTGATTAATTTCTAGCCAGGCTTCTCTGAGCTTGATTCTCCACTAGGCTTCAACCTTGGTCTATAAAAAAGCAAACAAAACACGAACATGATTTCTAACAGTTCAAAGCCTATGACCCTTTACCCACTTAAAGTGTCTTCCTATGAAAAGAATTTACTGTTTGTTCCAGCCAATACTTGAAGTTAGGTCCCTTTTTCCAGACTCTGTAGGAGGGTAGGGGCCTAACTTTGACTAGTACCAGCTAACAAATCCAGATGGATTTCATGTGGACCAAAGCCTGTTTTATGAAAACAAAAGAAACAAAGCAAAACAAACAAAACAAAACCCTAGGTTTCTCCCATGTTTCTCCTTTACTCACACACTCACAACACTTCTGGCATTTCTGCTCACCAAATGTTGTGGGTTTTTCTACACCAAGCAATTCTCTGTGACACTAGTTGGGTGTCCTACAATTTAATTCAATTCTGACACTATCTACCTACCTGAAGATAGTGTTGAATTCCACAAGTTAAGAGCTCAGTCCCACAAGACTGCTCCTCATTTCAGATTCCAGTTGCAAGTAGTAGGTACCCAGGTTACTCACAGCTTCTGTCTGACTTCACTATGAATTGGAGGCTCCTATGGCCTAGTTCCCTTCAGATTCAATTATTTGGTAGAGCCACTCATAGAACTCAGGGAAACAGTATGCTTATTAGTTCATTAAGGGGTACAGTAAAAGATATAAATGAACAGCCAGATGAAGGGATACATAGGGTGAGGACTGGGATGTTGTAAACACAGGAGCTTCTGTTCCATAGAGTTGGGGTCTGTCACCCTCCTCATTCATGGGTGTGATCATCAACCTGGAAATCCTCCAAATTCCATATTACGGGATTTTATGGAGGCTTCCTCATGTAGACCTGATTACTTATTAACTCTACTTCTCTTCCCTTTTCCCTCTCCAGAGAATACAGTGGGTGGAGGTATAGGGTTAAAAATTTCAAACTTCTAATTATGGCTTGGTCTTGCTGCTGACCAGCCTTCATTCAGGAACCCACCCAGTGTCACCTCATTAGAACAAAAGATGCTCCTATACTCATTGCTTAGGAACTTACAAGGGTTTCAGGAGCCCTTTGTCAGAAATTGGGAGTACAGATTGATAGCTATGTTTCTCCTTTTTTTTTTTTTTTTTGCTATGTTTCTCCTTATTTCATCTCCTCCATTCCACTTTTTCTACTTATTCACTTCATTGACTGTACGGTGCCATCCCTTACCTGGCTCCCTATTCCCTCCTTCTCCCTTTAAAACTCTTAGTCACCTCCGTAGACATTGAGGTTGAGCTGAGTTCATACTGGACTCTTTTCCCTATTATAACAATTATTAGTGATTCAAATCTGTTCTTACCACTTTAGTGTCTAGCAAAAATAGTCTGATCCACTTTTGATGTTCCCTATTTCAGTGAATGGCACCATCATCCAACCACTTGTGTAAATCAGACCTTGGACATCATCCTTGATATCTCCTTCTTACTTTAACTGATATCACCTCCTCACTATCCATGACTAATCCATCATTGTGTCCTGGAGTTTCAGCTTCCAGATATCTCTTAAATCTGTGCAGTTCTTTTCAACCCTGCTGCTGACATTTCTGGGCAGCTGTGTAGAACACAAGAGATGAGCGTGAGTTTTATTGTTAGACTGCTCACTGCCTCAGCCTAAATTCTACTCGTATTACATATTAATCTGTGTGACCTTAGCAAGTCAACTCTAGAGCTCGCTTTCCATATCTGTAAAAATCATTACAGTCTCTAATACATAGGATTGATGTTAGGATTAAATGAGATATGTCTGGCACATAAATTCTGTTCAAGTGAACTATTTTTAGTTGAAAATACCATCATCTCCTGCCTGGATTATTGCAATATCCTAATTGGTCTCTCTTTATCCATTTTTGTGTACCTCTGCAAGCCTGCAACCCTAATCCTGGGAGAGTTATCATTTCAAAGTCCAAATATAATTGTATCACTTTTACTTAAAAACTTTCAGTGGTTTTAACTGCTCTAAGGATAAAGACCTAAATCCCTAACATAACTCACTAGGCTTTTCCTTCATTTAGTGCTTACCTGTCTTTTTAGATTCAGCTTTCTGCACTGCTGCTATGCCCCTCTTCTTTAGTTCTTCAAATGGTGCATGCCATTCTGCTTTTACCATTTCCCCTGACTCTGTGATTTAGGCTCTCTGCATATACTGCTTGCCTATCTGCAGTGTCTTCTGTCATCTGTGCCTAATGAATTCTTCTAATTTTTCATGTCTCAGCTTGGGCATCACTTCCTTGGGTAAATCTTTTCTTATTTCTCTAGCTAAGTGAATCCTTTGATAGACTCCTAAAAATTGCTCCTTTCTTTCAGAGTATCTCTATCTGTTTGTATTAATAGATTCCTTGTACTCATTGGGAACAGAGATTTTTGTCTGGATTAAATCAGTTTTTTCAGTGCTTAGCAGAGAGTATAGCTTGGCACACAGTAAACAGTTTTGTTGAATGAATGAATATTCATGTAGTACTTATGCCCCATAAATATTAGTCATTATTGTTATAGACACTTACTGAGAAGAGATAGGGGATGGGTAGCTATTCTCATTCACCAGGAGGCAGACCAGATTCATGAAACAGGAACCCAAGCAAGGAAGTGGAAGACTCATCATAACCCAGAAGGCCAGAGTTCAGTGGCCAGAGTAAAGGATAGCAGGAAAGCCCAAAAGATGGCCTAGACTTAACGATTCGAGACAAAGAGATCGTCCTGTTAAGATCCTCTTGATCTCTTAAGAAAGCTTGTCTTCAACATTTTCAAAGGCACAGTGGATAAATGGAGGAGCTTATGGGAGTGGCTTTGTCTAAGATGACAAACAATAAGGGGGGTGGCTTTATTCCTCAATACTTAGACCCAAGGAAAAAGCCAAGTTCTTAAGTGATTGTTACAGCTGAGTAAAAATGATAAAAAAAAAAAAGGCAGCTATATTTCCTCAGATCACTTCCTTTGCTTCTCTTATGTCTTCTTTTCAGAAGTTGTAGTTTGAAGGAGGCAGGGTGACAAGAGTAAATATGTAAGCTATTTAGTTTCTTCCAATCTATTTTCTGTTCACTATTTTGGTAGCAACAATTGCAAACCTACATAATATTTTCCCTAAAAAGCAAGTATAATATTATTAAAGTAGCTGATTCAATCTGTTTGCATTTATTATTCCCTGTGTTATTATTATTATATTGTTGTAATTCATAATAACGAAGGAAAGATGCACTAAAATAAAAATACCTTACATTAATATAGATGATATTCAGTTTACTGCTACATTTATTGCTTCTTCCTTGAAAAAGCGCATGTTAGGCATAATCAATGGACTTTTATATTTAAGAAATATGAATTTGTGTCTAGTTCTTCCAATTATTTCAGAAAGGTACATTGGTCAGCTTTTTCACTTCGGTGCAAACCTTTCAGTTTTTTGTTTGTTAATGGAATTATTCTTTTTTCTGTTTAAGCTCTTTTTTTTTTTTTAAACACACGATCCCCTGGCGTAGTGATTTATAATGATGATCTGGCTTTCTACACTACTAGTGTAGCAGATCAGACGTTTTCTAAAGTCTAAAATGATGGTTAAACATTAGCAATGAAATTAAGATTAAATGAGACTCACTTTAACATCCTCAGGTTTCCACTTAAATAACTTTACATTTAAAGAAAATGAGGTGTTTAAATGGGTAGAGGACATGAATAGACATTTTTCCAAAGAAGACATCCAGATGGCCAACAGACACATGACAAGGTGCTAACCATCACTCATCATCAGGGAAATGTAAATCAAAATCACAACTGGATATTACCTCAGACCTGCCAGATTAGCTATTATCAAAAAGACAAAAAACAATAAGTATCAGCAAGGATATAGAGAAAAGGGAACCCCTCATGCACTGCTGCTGGGAATATAAATTGGTGCAGCCACTGTGGAAAACAGTATAGAGGTTCCTCAAAAAATGAAAAATAGCAAATCAATCTTTTTCACATGCAAGTAATGCAATTGCTGTGTGGTCTGAGGTAGGGCTTTGATAGGTTGATGAACGTTAATTTTTAAGGGAGGATATTTAAATAGGAAACATTTAGGTTAATTAAAAATAACTATATATTTGAAAGCTCTGAGAAATATTTTTATTTATTAATTTTCTTATTTCAAAAATTTTTTGTGCACCATCCACCCTCCCCTCCCAAGTAATCCTGCCAAATACGAGTTTATTGCTCATAGAAAGGCATTATCAAATTGTGTACCTATCAAATATGGTTGTTCATTTTACTCTGTATCACTCTAGCTGGTCATTAATACACTTGTATGTTTTCACGTGTCATAGCAGAGTATTGTGTTATAAAATAATGAACAGATAAATTTAATAAATGGTATCCTTACCATAAAATCATCACTCTGTGTCTGTGGAAAGAATTACAGGCCTAAGTTTAGTATAAGTGCTGGAGTTCAGTCCTTCTTAGGTTTCCTCTGCCCAATTGTGAATACTCTTTGGGAATATTCTCTAGTTTTCAGGAGCTTTTCTGTTAAACCTTAAGCATAAGTGAACTGATAATCAAGGAACAGACTTAAATATATAACAACTAAATTAACTTATGCAAAGCACATCTAATAGTGCATATATTAAGCCAACAATAAATATTAAGCCAACAATACGTATCAGTTCTTATCCTTTCAAATGCATTTTATTTTTAATGGATTCTCTTGCAAATATTAAAGAGGCTTCCTAATCTTAAGAAATTACATTAAAATGAATGAACATTAGCATCTATATTTTTGAAAACCTCTTGTGCCTCCCCTGAGGTATGTCACGTTGATTGCCACTTTTTTTTTTTTTATCAACTCACAATTCTAACTGTGCCAGGGTTTCTAAGGCAGAGAGGTTTTCTCAGTTTATAGTCTTTAATGATTTTGCATGGATACTGCAGGTGGTCTTTAATCAGGAGACAATTTTCTACCTCTTATCATGATGTACAGGCACGGAACAGATGCAGGGTATAGTCAGGTAAAACCGATACCTGATACATAAACCTGTACACATGAAAGAATTTGTATAAGAAATCGGTTAATTTTTATATGACCCATGTAGAAAAGTTTGGTTACGGTTTGTACAGGGGCCTAAGAAAGCTAGACTCAGAGTAGAAAATGTAACAAAATTAATTTTTCCTCATTTGTTTCAAAAAATAACAAATGCGAAAGCAATTTTACAATATTTCTAAAACTCCTCTTTCATTGAGTCAACAGATGGCGTGTTATAAAACAAAGAGATTATTTTTTAAAGTTTTCATGGAATTAAAAATATAGTGATACACAGTTTGCTTTGTAACTCACTAAATTTTATTTTGGAATTAACTTTATCATTTTTTTGAGAGAGAATCTCAAGCCCACTCCCCACGAAAGGCGGAGCCTGATGTAGGGCTTCTCACGACTGGGAGATCATGACCTGAGCTGAAGCCAAGAGTCAGATGCTCAAACAACCGAGCCACCCAGGTGCTCCTAATTGATCATTTCTAAGACCAGACTTGATATGAATTTCTAACACAGCTTTTCCTTGGTCTTGGGCAGCCTCCCTCTGCCATTTTTCAAATCAACAGTCTCTTTTGCAAATGGATGTGTTCTATACATGGATATATTTGTGGGTAGCTCTGTGTATGAATGTCTCTAAAGATATAAATTGCAAATCTGTTTTTTTCAGTTCCGTCTTGTCAGGATCGTGTAAGATGAAAGATGAAGATTGGAAGTGATTTCAATTTGGTCAGCAACTTCCATTAAGTTTATAGTAAGGAGAACAATTTAGCATTAGATGAATGAGCTTTTATTGACCAGATTCCACCATAAGGCAGCAACCTGCAATCTCAAACAGCTGAAATCTACATGTGATAGTCTCAGGTTTTAGTCCATTGTATTAGGGTATCATTACAAACTTTTAAATATTCATTAGATGCTATGATCTTCTGGCAGGAAGATATTAAAAATACAAGATCCTAACAACTGAACTCTCTCCCAAACGGCATAATCAATATCTATGACAAAAAAAGAATTTACTGTTTAGCTGAGACTGGTATCTCATTTGCCTATCTATATTTGTCACAGTTGTCAAAAGCTATTTAAAAGCAAAATTTTGAATTTATATAAAGCACAGCACCTGACCTAAATCTTAGGAAAAGAGGGCTAGAGATTAACATTTAATATGGTTGATGGCACGTGCCAAATGTCTGCAGCACTTGTAAGAAGCAACTCTTTCACTGAGAAAATTAATTTTATGACCTAAACTTAGCAAAATAATACCCAAGTAGCATTAAACTTTTTAGTGCTTTGCCACTGCTCTTAAGACAACTAAACCTTTTGCCAAATTTTGCTTCTTAATAGTTCACGCTGGATAGGAAGCAGCCAACTTTTCTGTAAACTGTGGTAACTTTCTTAGAATAATTTAGAAAAGCAGGCATTATAAAATGTTAAAGGTCGCCAAGATTTTAAAATCTAATATCACCTTTCTTAAAAATAACCTCTGACTCATAGCATTACTCATCTACCCTTTCTCTGAGATTTTATTAAAAACTCCGACCAGTGAGTCAGAAAGAGGGGCTTAAATGGATGTTAAATTTCCAGGGTGAAGCATCTTCTGAAAACTCATCATTTAACACACTTGCCATTGTTTTTCACAATAATCCTTTTTGATTATTCTTCCATCCTTCCTGTAACCTTGGATTTTGAGGACATTTCACTAAATCACCAAGAGCTACCTACTTTCTCTTTTTAAAACACTTTCTTTCATAATTCAGCCAAAATGTCCATACAACTCTTGGGTTTCTTACCCTATTTTATAAGAAATGAAGCTTCAGTTTCATATATTTTCTTTTTGTCCTTCTACTAGTAGATTTACATGAAAGCTTTTCCTCTTTAAATACTATTTTTACCTTCTTTGAAAGGATGCTTTTTCTGTTTAAATTTTAAAAGTTTATATCATTACTTTTTAATTTTTCTATTTAATCACATAATAATTATGATTTGAAAAACTTATCAGTTTATCTGACTTAAATTATCTTCATGTCAATTTGTAATTCTCTCATTACTTCTTGCATCTTAAAAAGTGACCAAACTTGAATTCTTAGGTTTTCTTTTTTGTTTTTTTAAAGATTTTATTTATTTATTCATGAGAGACACAGAGAGAGAGAGGGGGGCAAAGACACAAGAAGGCTCCATGAGGGGGCCTGACGCAGGACTCAATTACAGGTCGCCAGGATCAGGCCCCGGGCCAAAGGTGGCACTAAACTGCTGAGCCACTGGGGCTGCCCAAATTCTTAGGTTTTCAAATTGAAAAGCATGATGTTGTGTGATAGCATTCTCAGTCAGAATTGAATATCCAAAATCCTTTTATCTTCTTCCTATTAGAAACTAAAAGAAAGCAAACAATAATTCTATCTTCTTTTTCTTCCTCCTCCTCTTCCTAACATGTATGGAGAATTTGCTGTGTGTCCAGGTCTTTAGAGGCATCATCTAATATTCTTATCCAATGAAATAGCTGCTGTTACTCATATTTTGTATGTGAGGTATTTTAGGGTTCGTACCAGAAGGAATCTATCCGAGATCATAGAGCTTGAAGTAGTGTGGGGTGTACTGGTTGCATGTTCCATCACCACTTTTTTTTTTTTTTTTTTAATCTGTGAGAAACCATGTGTGTTTTATTTTCAAAGTCCATATTGTGAGTTGAAAAATAATTCACAATAGAAGGTAATCTGGGGAAAAAAAACAACAACCCTATTTTCATATTTTCTTTAGTTTTTTGCCAAGTTGCAAGATACTCCAAGATACCTCAATGTCACAGACACAAAAAACTGGAAAGAGTTGGAGTCAGCCTTAGAACATGGTACCTGCACACTCTCTAAGGAATCATTTTGACTTTCACTAGATCCTGTTTTCTTCATTATTTATCACTTTCTTTTCTTTCTCCAGATTCTCATTTTTTTTTAGGATGCTATGGAACTGTTGGCAAAAGATTACAAATTTGCTGAGGATGCACAAAAGCAGAAGTATCGGCCAAAGTCAGTACTCACCTGAGAGGGGCTCCATCTGGAGGACCATCTTCCATAAAGTCCAAGCAGGCAGAGTTATTTATAGTTCTAGGGCATTCACATGGCCCATGTTCAGTCCCTACATCTCTCTCTCTCTCTCTGACATTTCTGGAATTTGTATAACTATCTTGAAATAAATGTCTAAATAGAGATATATGAAATGAGAAGGAACTTACCTATCACTGCTAGCTATAGGAAAGGAAGGATGCAGGAATGTAGGGAAATAGGGGATGCTCTGTGTTCCTCCTGCATCTTGGCATTTTTAAAAATCTTATAAAGAAGGAAGTTGCTAGACTTCTAAGCATTTCTAAAGGTAGTATTCTTTATAAGTTTTGATGCCCTGGTAATTTGAACATTGGTGCAGAGAAAACTATATCTGTGTTTTAAAAGCTGGTCATATTTGACTTAAATGTGTTTTTAAGCGTTTGGTTCTGATAAGCATCTATTGTTTTTTAGTTTTTCAACCTCTGCAGAAAGTAATCAATGTAAGATCACAATTACCTGATACGTGTAAAATGATTGTTGTAGGAACTACAGAATATAGACCCTAAGTTATTATTATTATTTTTTATTAGTTAGGAGCAAGAGAAACCTGGAGTAGTTCATCATAATGACTGTCAGACAAATTTTCTTTTCTGAAAAAAAAAGTCAAATTATGGTAGCATGCCAGAAAATGTACAGATAGTGCTTAGAGCATGTTAGTTTATAGGTATTTGGAAAGGAACCTAAGAACCTACAGTTTAGCCAAAGGTCTGGGAGGATAATTCAACATTATGTCTGGGCTTAGTTTACCTAGTAGTCAGTTTTCTTTAGCTATAGGTAGAGCAGATGCAGGTAGTTGCGGTAGGACTAGCTTGGTTGTAGAGGTTGTGGCCCCTGTAATTCAAGAGTTTAGGTCAGAAACATGGTGTTGCTAATTATTGATTGGGTGGCCCAAGACAGTTTATACAAATTCCTTGTTCCTTTTTTCTTTTATTCGTAAAGTGGGGATAAGTATACTAGCATATACCCCAGAGGGGTTTTGTGAGGATTCAAATAATATCACTAAATCACTTAATATAATGTTTGATACTCAATGAGAACTCAATGAATGTTGGCTGTCTTTACCGCAATAAGGTGGCTTGGATTTGAGTCCCAATACTGACTTGTATTGGTTAGCTGTGTGACTTTGAGGAAGTTACGTAATCTCTGAGTGTTCATTCAAAAGCAAAATCTGTAATATTGTGTACTTCTGAGAGTTGTTAGGATGATTAAATTAAATGATGTCTGGGAAGTACCTTGGCAAGCGTAAAACACATAGGAGTGAGCCGCCAGCGTGACTACCGAAGAGGCAAATAGTAAATAGCCTCTTACTATCTACTGTTGTGTAGATATTACTTTACTGTTTTCTTTGCTCTCTAGTGGTAGCAAATGTGTATCAATTAAGTCATTCAAAGACGAATAGTGTGAGCTTGAATGTTATTAAGGTTTGTATATAAAATTAGAGTTGGAATTAGCTAATAAGGGAAAAATAAATGTTTGTGAGAAAGTTATCAAATTTAATACTCCTAAATATTTAATAATCTTATCCCAACGCATTCTACATAAATATAATTATTATTTAATATGAAGCCCATTTGTGTTAGTAGTCTCTTTTTAATGACTGTGCAATTTAGGAATTTATAAGAATTTAGGAATTTATAAGAATTTAACCATAGTTTATAAAAAAATCTTAGGGGCATGTGGTGGCTTAGTGGTTGAACATCTGTCTTCAGCTCAGGGTGTGATCCTGGGGTCCTGGGATGGAGTCTGGCATCATTCTTTCTGCAGGGAGCCTGCTTCTCCCTCTGCCTTTGTCTCTGTCTCTCTCTGTCTCTCATGAATAAATAAATGAAATCTTTGAAAAAATCTTAGAAATCTTACTTATGAAATATAATTTAAAAATTTCTCCTTTAATCCCCACTACTATACATTTATTTTAGGCTCCTACCAACTCCCTTTTTATTTTTATTTTTTAAGATTTATTTATTTATTTTAGAGAGAAAGAGACAGAGACTGTGTGCAAGCAAGGACAGGGGCAGAAGGAGAGGGAGAGAGAGAATCCCAAGCAGACTCCCCATTGAGATCCCACAACACAGAGATCATGACCAGAGCCAAAATCAAGAGTTGGGACACTTACGCAATGGAACCATCCAGGCTCCCCAAGACCCTATCAACTCTTAATCTGGCTTATAGCAATAAATCTTTAAATTAGCCTTTTAATTTTATTTCATTTTTTGGTCCAATAGTCTCTCACTCTCCAGTTCTATCCACCCCCATACCGCTGTGAGGGTATTCTCAGGCTGAATTCGATCCTGTCAGTTTAACTATCGAAAACTCTTCCATGATTTCTCATTTGCCCTCAGGAAAAAGTCTCGAGTCTTTAGCAAGGCCCTCTGTATTCTGACCCTTGTCTATTTACTGAGTCAGCCTCCTCAAAGGGCAGTTTCTCTGTCCTTCTCACCATACTTACCCAATCCTCTATGCTTTTCCAGATGGGCCTCACTTTCACATCATTCTGCCTTTGCTCATTGAGTTTCCTTTGCCTGTAAAATAGGTAATTTAAATTATAGTTCAGGTTCCAGCTCATGCGTTTATACTTTATGAAATCATTGATCACTGCCACCTCTCTGAGCACCTAGCATACTTCCTGAATTGTTCTCTATCTTGAGACTGGAAATAACTTGGGGAGAAGGATCACGTCTTTTTCATCTTTGCACCTCTGGTATACCACACAATACTTGGCACAGAGTTGAGAAGTAAATCACTGTATGTTTTAGTTACTATATACTTCTTTTTAAAATTTTTTAAATTTTAATTTCAGTTCGTTAATATACGGTGTCATATTAGTTTCAGGTGTGCTATAGGATTCTTACAGTTCAAGCCAAATGAAGCTTGGTGCTGTCTCTGAATTTATTTCCCTGTTTCATGTTTGGTAAATAGCCTCTTGAAAAGTGAAGCCAAGCCACTAGCTAAATATTAAAGCGACCTCAAATTTCAGTTTGTATCTACTGGATTAAACCACTGCTAAGTAGCATCTCTTTTGTTTCTAGTTACTAGAAAAAGTGAATGTAGCTTTTAAATTACATAATCTATAACTCGATGTCATGAGTTCAAACCCATAAACTACTTGTTTAATTAGTGTGAATTATGTAGGGCCTGGTTAAAGATTTGTGCTCATTTTCCCAATAGGATATCCTCAGAGAGAGAGGTGCTTTAGAACAACTAATTTAAAGAAGATGCACTTCTATTGTATCTGGTTCAAAAGCTTGCATTTAATCAAGTCATTTTGTTTTTTTTTAGTAAAACACCCTGCACCTGGTTGTTAATTAGTGATCTAGATTCATTGGTTCAGAGGGACACCAAGCTCACATAAACCAGAAAGCCACACATACCTTGCATTTTCCAACAGAGAGATATTTAAAAGTACAGTTATGTGAAGTGGTGGAAGGGAAAGACTCCATGCTTTAATAATGTTAACCTGAGACAGTTTAGATTCTTATCTGAAATATCTGGACATATGAACAACCACCACAGTTTTCACAATTATGTGAAAGTGCAGGTCTCGGATTTGGATTCCAGGCAGTAGCATCCAGAATAAACCAGAGCACTGCCAAGACCCCAAGTACATTAGTCTACATTTTTGCAAACTGTATCCCTGCACCAGGAATTCTCCCAAAGGGAACAGAATATACTTGCTACACTTCAATAAGGTCGGTAGACAGGTTCTCTCCTCCCAATCAGGCACTTGAGATACCTCTATTCCTTCACCCTCATCCTTCACCCTGCCATTTGTTAGAGATTATGATGTGCAGGAAGTTTGCTTACACGTGGTTGGGTATGAGCAATGTGGAGTTTATAAAACTCTTAGCTGATTCTGCTAAAAAGCTGCTTCATCTCATGGACTATGCATTAATTGGAGATATAAGCACTTTCTTCAAATCTCAGTTTCTATTTCTGGGCTATTTGACCTTGCACATTATAATTAGATTTGCAACTTTTGCAAGTATTACAGACATTCTTCCCACTGTGTGTAGCATGATGACAAAAAGACTATGTGACAGGACCAGAAATGTAGAAGGAAGCATACTTTACAAATAAGATAATAAATTTCATTTTGGATGCCTTGAAAAAAAACAAAACAAAACAAAACAAAACAAAACAAAACAAAACAAAACAGACTATGTGAACAGTGGTAAGCCCAGAACCCATAATTCCTGTCTCTAAAAGCAAGGAGCATTCATATATGTTTTCTGTTTATTTATAATGGATCTTTCTACATTTACATATAATAAACTTGATTTTCTTTCTTTTTTTTTTTAAGTAGAAAAAGGATTTATTGCTCACATAATCAGGGAAGAATAATGGGTTAGCTCTTGAAGGAGTGTCTACAAGAGCCAGGACCCCATCTCCAGCCCTCTTTCCCTCTGTTCTGTCTCTCCATCTTTTATCTCTCCCTCACTTTCTCACTACATTAATTACTTTTTTTTATTGGAGTTCAATTTGCCAACATATAGCATAACACCCAGTGCTCATCCCACCAAGGGCCCCCCTCAGTACCCATCACCCAGTCACCCCAACACCCTGCCCACTTCCTTTTCCACTACCCCTTGTTCATTTCCCAGAGTTAGGTGTCTATCATGTTTTGTCACTCTCACTGAATTTTCACTCATTTCCCTTTATTCCCTTTCACTAATTTTTATATTCCCCAAATGAATGATCTACACCCTAAAAACTACAGAACACTTCTGAAAGAAATTGAGGAAGACACAAAGAGATGGGAAAATATTCCATGCTCATGGATTGGAAGAATTAATATTGTGAAAATGTCAGTGTTACCCAGGGCAATTTACACGTTTAATGCAATCCCTATCAAAATACCATGGACTTTCTTTAGAGAGTTGGAATAAATCATCTTAAGATTTGTGTGGAATCAGAAAAGACCCCAAATAGCCAGGGGAATATTAAAAAAGAAAACCATAGCTGGGGCATCACAATGCCAGATTTCAGGTTGTACTACAAAGCTGTGGTCATCAAGACAGTGTGGTACTGGCACAAAAACAGACACATAGATCAATGGAACAGAATAGAGAATCCAGAAGTGGACCCTCAACTTGATGGTCAACTAATATTCAACAAAGGAGGAAAGACTATTCACTGGAAGAAAGACAGTCTCTTCAATAAATGGTGCTGGGAAAATTGGACATCCACATGCAGAAGAATGAAACTAGACCACTCTCTTGCACCATACACAAAGATAAACTCAAAATGGATGAAAGATCTAAATGTGAGACAAGATTCCATCAAAATCCTAGAGGAGAACACAGGCAACACCCTTTTTGAACTTGGCCACAGCAACTTCTTTCAAGATACATCCATGAAGGCAAGAGAAACAAAAGCAAAAATGAACTATTGGAACTTCATCAAGATAAGAAGCTTTTGCACAGCAAAGGATACTGTCAACAAAACTAAAAGACAACCTACAGAATGGGAGAAGATATTTGCAAATGACGTATCAGATAAAGGGCTAGTTTCCAAGATCTATAAAGAACGTATTAAACTCAACAGCAAAGAAACAATCTAATCATGAAATGGGCAAAAGACATGAACAGAAATCTCACAGAGGAAGACATAGACATGGCCAACATGCACATGAGAAAATGCTCTGCATCACTTGCCATCAGGGAAATACAAATCCAAACCACAATGAGATACCACCTCACACCAATGAGAATGGGGAAAATTAACAAGGCAGGAAACAACAAGTGTTGGAGAGGATGTGGAGAAAGGGGAACCCTCTTGTACTGTTGATGGGAATATGAACTGGTGCAGCCACTCTGGAAAACTGTGTGGAGGTTCCTCAAAGAGTTAAACTTGATTTTCTATCTTTATTATTGGTTCAATCTTTTAACTCTTGTCAAGAAACTTAAATCCATTTTAGAGCCAGGCTGGGTATAAATACTGAAAGCCCAAGTCTTTGCCGATTTCTCTGTTTAAATGGTGATTTTTTCCATCTGATTATTCTTTATATTGCTTTTGGGCTAAAACATGTCTTCATTCAGGTATTTTTGGTTCTAGAACCACTGGACTTTTATTACTTAACCCATGGACTTGACTACCCATTCATGCACTAATCTCTTCATTCATTCCATAGATGTTTAAAGACTGCCCACTATAAGCCAGACACTAATGTTTGCCCTAAAACAAGTGATATTTCAATCTGAGAATGCTCAAAGTATTCTTTGGAATTCTCTGAGGATAGTTAGTATTTCATTATATCCCGACTATTCAATTGCTAATGCTATTTCGTGTGTGTGTGTGTGTGTGTGTGTGTGTGTGTGTGTGTAATTGTTAGAGGGCTTACAAAAGGCACATTTAACTTCTCACAAATAATATTACTTAAACCACCTTTGAATAATCTTACATCATTTTCTGTATGATGAAAGAACTTTACAAAGCATACTCTCTTAGCTTTCAATTGCTTAACAAATTACCATGGATTTAGTAGCTTAAATTAACACCAGTTCATTAGCACACAGTTCTGTCGATCAGAAATCCAAGGGAGTTTGACTGGGATCTATGCTTAGTTATCACATACCTGAAATCAAGATACTGGTCTGGATGAGCTTTTATCTGGAAGTTCTGGGAAAGAAATGTCTGCCAAGCTCCTTTAGGTTGCTGGCAAAAATTGGTCCTGTGCTATTGTAGCACTGAGGTCCCTGTTTCCTTACTTGCTGTCAATCTCATTTTCCAAGACCTTCCATATTCCTTCTCAGATGACCACCTCCATTCTGTAGCCAGCAGGTAAACTTAATGCTTCCTATATTCAAACGTCTTTGATTTCTTCTTCTGAGAAAATCTGAGAAAACTCTACTTTTCGAGGGCTCATGTGGTTATTCTTGGCCCACAAAGATAATCTTTTTATTTAAGGCGAATGGATTAGTAACCTTATTTACACTTAAAAATACCATTTGCTATGTAGCATAAGCTGATGATGGGTGTGATAGCTTATCATTTTCACAGTCCTATCCTGGGGATCAGAAAATGAAAAATACATTTTTATAATTATGCTTCCAAACTGTTTATAATTTTTTTTACTATTTATTGTGTTATTGCTGCCATATATTTTATTTCTATAAGACATAACTCCCCAAATACATTGTTATTAGCTTTTACCTAAATAATAGATTATCAACTAAGAAAAATTATAAATAAAAAAGTCTTATATTTACCTACATACTTAGAATTTCTAGTGCTTTTTATTGATTTATTTTTGTATAGATATGATTTTTCATCTGGTGTTATTTTCCTTCTACCTAAAGAATCTCCCTTAACATTTCTTGATAGGCAGGTGTGCTGGGAACAATTTACTCTATGTTTGTTTGTCTAAAAAGTCTTTGTTTTACCCTAATTTTTGAAAAATGTTTTTGCTGGGTATAGACATCTATATTGACATTTATTTTCTTTCAGCACATTAAATGTGTCATTCCCTTGACTTTGTTGTGTACTGTTTCAGATGAGAGGTAAAAGATAACTTGTCTTCTTCCCTTTCTCTGTCATGTAATTTTTCCTCCTATTGGCTATTTTTAAGCTTCTTTCCTCATCACTGGTTTTTAGCAATGTGATTGTGGTAGACTTTAGTGTTGTTCTGTTTCTGTTTATTTTGCCTGTGTTTTATTGAGCTTCTTGGGTTTGTGCCTTTCTAGTTTTCATTAAATTTGGAAAAATTTCAAAGACTAATTCTTCAAATATTTTTTCACCATTTTCTCATGCCTGTTTCTGGGACTACAATTATATATATGTATGCTAGGCTCCTTGATGTTGTCCCAGATGTCAGTGAGACTCTCTTTTATTTTTTTAGTGGGACTCTATTTTACTTTCCAGTCTTCCCTCTCTCTCTCTCTCTCTCTCTCTCTCTGTATATGTCTGTGTTTCTGTATGGATAAGTTCTGGTGTTCTATCTCTTCTTTTGTAGTATCCAATCTGCGATTAAGATCTAGTAAATTTGTTTTTTCATTTAAAATATTGGAATTTCCAAATATAGAATTGTCATTTGGTTTTCATAAATTTTTATTTTCTGAGAGTTTCCATCCACATAGTTACTTAATTTTTAAATAAAGATTTTATTTATTTATTCATGAGAGACACACACAGAGAGAGGCAGAGACACAGGCAGAGGGAGAAGCAGGCTTCCTGCGAGGAGCCTGATGTGGGATTCAATCCCAGGACTCTGGGATCACATCCTGAGCAGAAGGCAGACACTCAACCACTGAGCCCCCTAGGCGTCCCTATCCACTTATTTATAATGTCTGTATTTTCCTTTAAATCCTTTAGTACATTTCTAATGCTGTAGTGTTTGTTAATTTCTGTATTTACATCATCTTTAGTTGTTTTTCTATATACATTTTCTTTTGATTATGTGTCACATCTCCCTGTTTCTTTGAATGCCTAGTAATTTTCTTTTCTTGGAAATTGTGAATACTTCATTGCTGAGAATGTACTTTTTTTCTATCTTTATCAGAGTATTGAATTTTTTTTTTTTTTGCAGCAATTTCCTGTCTGATAAATTTTATCTTGTTGAAGCTATTGGGTAGACCTAGAGTTGTCCTTAATCTAGAACCAAAACAATACCTACTTTTACTGTCTCTTTCTGGGGTCTCAACTGAATGTACGTGGAGTTCAGTGAAGCCACTTATTCTAGATCATTCAATGTCTCTAGACATTCAGTGTCTTTCGACATTATGTGATTGTGGAGTCCTTCATTCACCTCACAGTCCCTAGTGGCCATTCTCCACCATGCCTCATGTAGTCTTGCCTTGAATGTATGCAGGTTAGTATTGGTCCAGAGACATAAATGGACATTTCTGCAGATGTCTGGAGATACCTCTCTGTGCAGCATACTGTTCTCTAGTATCTTATCCTGAAAATTTTCTGTTGCCTCAGCAGCCCTTAATTCTTATCTCTATTTATCCTACCCAGCAAGAACACAGGGTTTTTTTTGTTTTTTGTTTTTTGTTTTTTGTTTTTTTTGTTCAGGCTATTTTTCTGTGCTGTAGTTTGGAACTCATGTCGTGTGCTCTTTCTCCCAAGGATCATGGACCTGAGATAGTTGTTGCTTAATTATTTTAAATGATTGGTTCATATATTTATAATTGTTTAAGGTAGCAGAGTAAAACCAATACCAATTGTTCTGTCATGACTGGAAATGGAATTAGTAGTTTAAAAGTTTTTAAGTTATCTATTTGATATGAACATGCTTTAGATTTTAATCTCATTTGATATAGTAATTACTCAATTTCCTGCATGCATATATTTCAAGAGATTTTATCTGGGATCTGTATTTTAGAATACTTTATCAACCCTGTGTTCAAGAGGCAGTGGCATTCTCAAGTAGGGGTATTTCAAGCCATCTTCATCTTCATTTATTTTGCTATGGTGAACTATATTTCAAAATCTTGCTCCCCACTTGTTTTCCCCTCGTGGGTTAATTTTGGAGTTTAGAGTTGGTTTCTTGACTATATCCTAAAAATGCTTCATTTTACTGCCCACCAACTTTATCCTTTGGGACCTTTCGTTCTCTTATAATTCTCCACAACTCTCCTTTAGTTAGTTTATTGCTAATGGCTAAAGTCTACCCTAGTTGGTGAATGGCTAAAGTGAAGCCAGTTATCTATGAACATGCTTCTACCAATTATAGGTTGTTCAGTGATTATGATAGCATTTTGGATTCCCTAATGTATTAATTAGCCAGGTCCTTTGAGTGCTTTTAGTAATTCTGATGGAGTTTTGTATCTCTTGATAAACTCATTCAATCATGGCCAACCACTTAAATATGTCTTTTGCTTCTAGAATGGTTTTTATTTCTTAGCCATTTAGGTGGATGTTTGACTATAGAGAGACTATTACTAGGCTGCAAACACAGCAAGGCCAAGAGGCTTTCCCTTATTTAACCAGACCTCTGG
Organism: Canis aureus; assembly: GCF_053574225.1. NCBI lineage: Eukaryota > Metazoa > Chordata > Mammalia > Carnivora > Canidae > Canis > Canis aureus. The sequence goes on from NC_135638.1 coordinate 6,757,903, forward strand.
GATGCCTTAAGTGTGACCAATACTTGTAATCATGAGGCATGACATTCACTGTTCTAGTTTCATTTTTTGTTAGTATAACAATATCCACTCCTATAGTGTAAATTCTGATTAACCAAGGCAATACAACTTTTGCTTTCTCTTGGGAAAAAATCTTCCCTTATTTTTGTAATTTGTGCAAAGTGAAGATCCTTACTTCCTTCTCTGTGATTTCTTTCCATCTGCTGATTCTCTGCTCATTACTAATTTATATATTCTCAGTGGGTGGCTGTCTCTCAGGAGATCAACATTACAAAAACCCCCTAGGCAATGAGTCAGCTGATGAGGGATCAAAAAGAATTATCATTTCCCCAACTACTTATCTTTGGAATTTTTAGCGTGATTATCTTCTCTTCTTCTTGTTCTCTTTTACTGTATCTGACAAGCAGTTGGGTATGAAACATGAAAGCATACTCTTTCTATCCTTTCTCTTAAAATATTTAAGACTAGTCAATAATACCTCAGTGGGGTGACCAGTCTCCCTTCCACTCTAGTGGACTTTGATTGCTCACTTTCCTATATTTTCTGTAATGATGGCCATTGATGTGTGCTTAAATAGCTTTAGGGTTTTCTTTTGCACTCACAAAATAAACATCTAGGAAGATAGGATGGCAAGTGTCTACTATGACACTACTGATGTCTATGTGTTTTCTTGTACAAAAAATGGTCATCTTGTTTCTGTTTAAAATAAAGATAAGTGCAATATACTAACAAAAATTAAAATTATAGGTAATTGCAGGCCACTGAAGCCAATTTCTTCATTCAGTGAATGGCAGGCTCATTTTGGCGATTATCCTAGTATCTAGTATTTATATGCCATAGTAGTATATGCATTTCCACTCTGAAATTTCACACTATGTGATCATCACATGAAAGTAATCTCAGATCAACATTTGTTACACATAGAAACATTTATTCCCAACAAGCATACGAACCATACTACTTGTCTGTAGTTCTGTTGTCTCAAATGCACTGATTAATATCTACCTTGGAAGACTTTCTCTGAGACTAATGTGATGACATTCTTATAGGAGATAGAGCAAGCCTCAATGTCAGTTCAGAAAGTAGGATCCTCCAACTTCTAGATTTAAGAAATACATTCATTTACTTCCCTAAACCAAATGTATTTTTCTCTTAAGCTTCTCTCTCATTCCTTGTCTTAGCAGGAGATTAAATCATGATCATTATTGGGACTCCATTCACTCTCTCTAGCTCAAATTAAGAATCCCTGGGTCTTAGGTAGATAGAAATAACGTGAGGTTGAGGGCTGGTGTCTAGTTCACCTTTGATGCCCTTTCTGTCCAAGACTTCTTGAAATCTTGAAAATGGGTAGCTTTTTTTTTTTTTTTTTTTGAAAATGGGTAGCATTTTGTGCCAAGCTTGGGCTCTAAGAACTTTTAAAAATCCTCCATCACCACGTTATTTTGTGATTGGCACTAGTTATCCATAGGTTATTTTGTTAGGGATACAATTACATTTTGGGCATCCTTGTCTTGGAGCTGGTCTTTGTACGTGTACTTAGGTCTAAGTAAATCATCAGGTGTAAGGCATCAGTGCCTTTATTTAGGGATCTGGCAAAACAGGAGCACAAAAATATGAACACAAATCAAAGCTTGGTGAACTGATTTTGGATTTTGCAATTAAGAAATGTAATCTCAGTAGACCTGTAAAGTTTGTATTCTATCATATTTTATTTTGGGTAGTATAGGTAGGTGGGTAGGGTGGGCCATTAAACTTTCGATCCCAGGTATGTTCTATATCTCACTGTCCAATATGGTAGCTATTAGCCAAACATGGCTATTTAAATTTAAATTAATTATAATTCAGTAAATTTTTAAAAAAAAATTAGTTCCTCATTTACACTAGTTACAAGGCAGTAGGGGCTACCATATTGGATATCATGGATATTGAACATATCCATTGTTACTGAATGTTTTATTGGATAGTACTGATGGTCAGTTATCTGAGATCATCAATTTACAATTGATGCATACTAAAATATATATATATATATTTAGCATCTACTGATATACTGTAACATATTTTAAAAGTAGCAAAACTGTGTTTAATCAGATTCGAGGTAGTGGAGTGAATCTTTGTTTCTTTGTGTTCACTTTTTGATGATTATTCACATGTCATTTTTGAGTAATTTGTATTAATACTTTCCATTAAAAGCTAAAAATATGGGTATTTTGGTGTTTGCTTATATTTGTAAAATGACTTCTATTTAAAATGTGACAGATACATTTAGGAAGAAAAGTTATTTATATGGAAATAAGGAAATAGATATAGTTAGCTTTTGATTGGTTTTATTTTAGTGGCCAAAATGGATTCTCCAAAGGGTTTGGGTTTTTTTTGTGTTTGTTTGTTTTTGTTTTGTTTTGTTTTGTTTTTAACTGAAAGAATAGGACATTGGCCAAAATTTTGTTTGCTATTTTGTGCATGGATTTCATTATAGACTCAAACCTTCAGAAACCTGTACAATAGAAGCTGTCTTCAAACCAAGGCCACTGAAATTTGAGGATGCCAGTACCATCTCTGTATATTTAAACATCAGAATTCCCATTTCTGGAATATCTTATACCTGCATTCTAAGTAGCACCATAGTAGTTTCAGAGGTCATTTAACATTAATTGTCTCAGCTATACATCTTGAAGTGCTGAGCGGCTTGGCCAAGAGGCATAGATGCTCAGTGGCAGAGCCAGAATATGAACTCGTGTATAGTGACCTCTGTCATCTAGGGCTGTCCTCTATTTGGTACTTGTGCTTGGTACAAATTCTGCACCATACCCGGTTCCATTGTAAGAGGATTCTCAGATAGCTTTTGATATCATAACTGTTAAAAATTATTTGGTTCCTCATATTCAAGTATTTTGGAATAAAGTGAAGAAGAAAAATAGAACCACTTAAAAAAATCCAGTAAGTAATGCATCAAATTTGAAAGTAAACTTTGTATAGATAAGTTCTAAGATAAAAATCTAAAAATTTCCTGGTCTTAAATATATATCTTTTGATACTCAAGATAAATTGTTAAAGAAAACAGGCAAAAGGCAGATACATAATAAGATTCCTTTATTAAAAAATGTGTATTGTATAAAACAGAGACTTGAGTATATATTTCAAAGTATTAATAATTCTGTCTCTGAATGCTGGATTATGGGTGATTAAAATTTCTTTTCATTATCTGCCTTTTCTTCACATTCTTTTATGAATATGAGTTTCTAGTATAATAACAAAAATATTTTAATATAAATTGCATTTTTATCTAGGATTGAATAAATATTACACTTTAGATAATAAAGTTTTCAAATAAATTAGAATATTTTAAGAATAGGGGAAATTTTAAGGAGATTAAATTTTTTTAATTTTAAAGAGATTAGATTTTAGAGATAATTAAATAATTATGAATAATATCTCCTACTGATTTAAAATACATATATGTAGATCATAATTTCTAAAAATACAGTTAATATTCTATAAGAAATATGAATGGAATTTACTTAATAAAAACTTATTCTTGGACCATTATTTAATTTCCTAGTATTGGGCATCCCTGGGGGCTCAGCGGTTTAGCACCACCTTCCGCCCAGGGCATGATCCTGAAGACCCGGGACCGAGTCCCACGTTGGGCTCTCTGCATGGAGCCTGCTTCTCCCTCTGCCTGTGTCTCTCTCTCTCTCTCTCTCTGTGTCTCTCATGAAAAAATAAATAAAATCTTAAAAAAAATAATTTTCTAGTATTAAAAACAACATCCAGAAGCTTTATCTTAAACATCTTCTTAAACATCTCAGTGTAATTATCTTTTGAACCCAAGTCATATCCAATAACTTCTGCCTTCCTCTCTTAGGATGCACTTATTTTCTATGTACAATGCACTTAATTTACCATATGCATTCATAGCCATCAATTATTTGTTTTGCATAATTTAGCTCTTAAACTGAACCGTTAGATAATTTGAACCTACAGTACTGTCTGGTTCATTCTACTTTGGTATCAAGTTTTCAGGGCCTAGGCCCTATGTGACATGTATTTTACGCCAACCAGGATTTTAATGTAACCCAATAGGCCCTGGACAAGCACTTGATGTACTGATTATCTGGCTCTCAGACTCTGAAGCATTGGATAGTTAGACGAGAGGAAAAGGTTTTCCTTGACTGGATCCTCTTTCCACTGGGTCTGAGCTCTGCCACAAAGTCAATTAGCAAATATCTTTTGGGATACTTGGCTCTTAAATAGGATTTAAAGGTACATTAAAAAAAAATTCCTGTTTTAGGGGAATTAGAATTCTAGGTAGAAAGGGAAAGGCCTTTCCTTCTTTCACTTCATCTCAAGACCAGAAAATAAAAAAAAAACTCCCTGGAACCATGGAAACCAGTAGATTCAATTTGTAATCATTTTTACAGAGGAGTCAGATGCATACTTCCTGTCTCTTTTATTGGTTTCTTTTTGCCTTTTTCTTTTCAATAACTGCTGTGATTGAGCCTTCCCTATCTTTGCCGGCACTTCCCAAATCGGCCTCTTTGGATGGTGTATAGATTCTCTGACAAGGGGGTTATTTATTGGCTACATAGATTTTCTGTCTCCTGCTCCTTGGGGTATGTAGTTGTGTTTTATTTTCCCTTTTTTCTTCCTTCGTTTGCTTGCTTATTTTATTCCTTGCTATTTTCTGATAAAGAAAAAAAAATCTATTTCAGCTTACTTTTTCCCCCAAGTGTTTTTGAGGAGCCTCCTTCCCCGCCCCCAGCATTATACTTCTGATATGTTTATTCTCTGTGATAAAGTACTTCCACTGCTTACACAGGAAAATACATGCACCTGAAGTAAACAATGATCTTTACTTTTTTTTTTTAAGATTTTATTTATTTATTCATGACAGAAACAGAGAGAGAGAGGCAGAGACACAGGCAGAGGAAGAAGCAGACTCCATGCAGGGAGCCTGATGTGGGACTCGATCCGGGATCTCTAGAATCACACCATGGGCTGAAGACGGTGCTAACACACTGGGCCACTGGGGCTGTCCTGGTCTTTACTTTTAAATCATGAAAATAATCAACCTGTTTTAGCATTCTACTAGAGTATATCCCATTCACCAAGGTTGGTAAGAAAAAGTTGTGCTTATATTTTTTGGATTTCCATTTTTAAATGTAATGTTTTGTTTTATGTTGCGCAATATTAGTAAGTTAAGGTTATGAAGGCCTCTTGCAACAGTGCCTTAAAAACAATCATTAAGAGACCTGTTATTTAAAGAGAATTAAAATTAATTCAGATGGAAAGGACATTTTTCTTTGGACTCTACCCCATACTTTCCATCTCTGTTAGGTATCTTTTATTATCTTCTCAGGGCACAATAGCTTTGGGTGGCTAGAGTTTCTATAATTGCTCTTCTCTGTTTTTTATTCTTTTTCTTGTAGTTTCCAAACTGATTGCTTTTTTAAAAAAAATCTTATTTATTTATTTGAGAGAGAGAGAGAGAACGAGTGTGGGGAGGGGCAGAGGAAAAAGAAGAGGGAGAAACAGACTCCCCACCGAGAAGGGAGCCCAACATGGGACTCAATCCTAGGACCCCGAGATCATGACTTGAGCCTAAGGCAGATGCTTAACTGACTGAGCCACCCAGGCACCCCCAAACTGAATGCTTTTTTACAATAGTTTCTGAACATGGAAATCCTGATTCACTTGATTATATAGTCAAATGCCTTGTTCATGGATAACTGACTTATCAGCAGTAGATGGTGGCTTAGTCCAGTTTTCTCACTCTCTTTGACAATTAAGAATGACTGTGTTCAAAGCTGTATCTATGGTGCTTAACCTAGTGCATTGTATACATAGGATTCTCTGTAAAATAAATAAATAACTATAAAGTTATCAAGTATATTAGAGACTTTAATGCAGTGGCTATAGGATCAACAGCTAATTTGGTTTTACTTGGTTTAAAAAGAAACACAAACCAAAAGATAGAAGATTTGAGAGTTCATCCTAGGTTTGCTGCTTAGTCTGATAATAATAATGTTAGTGATACAAATAGAAATCAGGATGATAATAATATAGTATTTCACAATTACTTCACACTTATAAAATGATTAATTCTGGACCAGGTGCCTTACATCAATTGTCCTATTTAATTCTCACAATATTCTAAGAGTTCAATACTATGGATGTCCCATTATAGTTGAGGAAGGGGAAGCTTAGAGAAATTAAGGAACTTGCTTAATGCCATATAGCTGGAGAGTAGTGGAACTCTGAACCTGCTTATTTACCTGGAGAAACTTACATCATGTAACTGAAAGCCCAAGGCTTAGGGCTTAATTTCAATCTATCTGCAGTTTCTAAGGATTTCCCTAACTTTGTGATTAGTTTTGTCCTCAGGCTGGTTTCCATCATGGTAGGAAGCAGCTTCATGGACTTTAAGTCCCCTTGGTCACTTGCAACTAGAAGAGAAAATCTCTTCTGGTAATTCTTTTAGAAAAGTAAAGAATTTTCCTTCCCAGAAATCCTCAGCAAATCTCTCTCTGTCCCCAGTTAAGTCATGTGTCCAGACCTGAATCAGTTACTATGACCATGGGAATAAACTTAATTGGGGCCAAGCTAGCAGTATAGTCAGCTGATCTTGAGCTACACAAATCCCAGCTAAATGCTGGGAAGTCAATCAGTAGTTATATATATTATATATAAATCTTGCTTTAATAGTCTTAGCTAATGAATATTTTCCTCTCAGTAGAATGATGCAACTTTATAAAATATTTTTATCTATTTATATATCTTTCAACACCAATATGTTTTCTTTTCTCCAAAATTTATTTAGAAAAAATTGACATGTAACATTGTGTAAGTATAAGGTTTATAGCCTGTTTATTTGATATACTTGTTTACCATGAAATGATTATCACAGTAGCATCCCCTCACATAATTCCTAATTCTTTTTTGTGGTGAGAACATTTAAGATCTACTACTCTCTTAGCAACTTTCAAGTACATAATAACTATAATCACTATGCTGAGCATTAGATAAAAATTTCATTTATTTGGGGTACCTGGCTAGCTCAGTTGGTAAAACATGCAACTCGTGATAATGGGTTTATAAGTTTGAGTCCCTATTGCATGTAGAGATTACTTAAAAATAAAATTTTAATTTTTAAAAATTTATTTAAAGGAGGATATTGTTGAATAGTGCCCCTCTAAAATTCATGTCTACGCAGAACCACAGAATGTGACTTTATTTGGAAATATAGTCCTGGCAGATGTGATTTTTTTAAGAGAAGGTCATACTGGATTATGATGGGCTCCAAAGCCAATAACTGGTGCCATATGCTGTGGTCTGAGTGTTTGTATTCCTGGGCCATGTCTGAATATGCTATGATATGAATGTATTTGTCCCTGAAAAATTGATATATTGAAATCCTAAAACCCAATGTGATGGGATTAGGAGGTGAGGCCTTTGGGAAGTGCTCAGGTTCTGAGAGAGCCCTCATTAATGGCATTAATGCTCTTATAAAAGAAGCTCTAGAAAGCCAGTTGACCATTTCTACCATGGGAGGATACAATGAGAAGTTTGATACCTGGAAGGAGTACTCTCCTGACCATGCTGGCACCCACATCTTGGACTTCCAGCTTCCAGAACGGTGAGAAATAACTGTCTGTTGTTGATTACAGCCTGACTGGATCACGACACCATGTGAACAGACAGGTGCACAGAGACACAGAGGGAAGAATGCCACGTGAAGATCAAAGCAGAGATTGGAGTTATGCTGCCACAAGCCAAGGAACAAGTGCCACCAAAAGCTGGAAGAAGCAAAGAATATTCCCTTAGAGCTTTCAGAGGGAGCCAACACCTTGTTGCTTTCAGTCTTTTAACCTTAAATCTGTGAAAGAATAAACTTCTGTTGTTTTAAGTCATCAAGTTTGTGGTGCTTTGTTATAACAGCTCTGGGAAACTAATGCAGACATCATGGACAGATGTATCAGATGGATAATGTAATGAAAGATGATATATGCACAGTCTAAAACTGATAAGGTCCTAATATCCAGAATGTCCAAATCCCTCAAATCAATAAGAAAAAAAAATAATAGAAAAGAAGATGGATACAAAACATGAACGGGCAATTTGCAGAAAAGGAAACTTAAAAAAATTAATACCTAAAGAGATGCCCCAAATCATTAATGGTCAGAAATGCAAATTGAAATATCACTTTTCACCTATTAGCCTGGCAGTAATTCGCAAAGACAGATGTGCCAACTCTTGGTCAATATATGAGGATACAAGAACCCTTATTCCTGCTGGAGGGAGCATGAACTGGGACAGCCATTCAGAGACCAAGACGGCAATAATAACCCAAATTAAGTATGTGCATGAATTTTGACCATCAGCTCTGCTCATGAATATATAACTGAGAGAAATTATTTCATAAGTTCATAAGGAGACATATGTAAATGGAAATGTTCCTGAAACATTGCTGTTATTATTATTAATATTTGGAAGCAAACTGACTGTCTAAATTAAAATGTGGTGGTTATACATCATGGGATTTCATGCAACAATTAGAAGTAATGACTTAGAAATACACATAGCAATGAATGGGTATAAAATTATGCTTGTGAAAAGGAAAAATCAGAACCAAAAATATCATGCACTAACACTTATTTGATTAAAAATATTTCCTCATTAATCAAAGCACATTTTATAAGAACACAAAGAAAAGAAAGATATACATTATGCACAAGAATGGTTATCTACTAGAATGGAGGATAAAAAGTAATAAAATAAATAAAAAGACCGGGCCTTACGTGGATCAATGATATTATATAATAAAATGAGAAGCAACATTAGCTCAACCCTCTTCACTTGAGGTCTAAAAACACAAAGTTTAATCAGTTCAATCAGTTAAGAAATGGTCACACCAAATTACTAAGCATTTTTCTGCAATATTTTATTTTTTCAAAAGACATAATTTAAAACTGAGCTCAGTATATACTAAAATGCAACATACAGGATTTCCTTATTCCAGTGCTCAAATAACTTTCCTGTTTCCCTTCCCCCCTTATTTTCTGTCTTCTTTACTTACTTTTCATACTCTGACACTTTTCCCCCTTAAATGTTAGCATTCTTCACAATTTTGTTCTTGGTTCTTATTTCTTACTGTACAAAGATTTCCTGAGTGTTGGATTCATGTCTATGGCTTCCACAACTCAATCTGTCTTTAATTCCCACCTTTCCCACAAATATTGATCCCCACCTGAATTTCCTATAGGTTCTCCAAGCTCAGTAAGTCTAATATTAAACCCATACCCTTTTCTTCTTTGCCCTATAAACTTGATCTTTTAAATGATATTATTCCCCCAGTATCTCAAGCTAATTTGGGAAACATCTTAGACTCCTCTCTCTTCCCCATTCCATATGTCAAATCCTATTTATTGTACTTCAGAAGTATCTCTAAACCCAGTTCCTCTTCATATCTCCACAGCAACAGAAAGACACCAAAGGGGTTTAAGTACCAACGTAATATAGGTAGAACTGTTTTAAAAATGATTACTCTGAATGCAGTGAGAGGAATTTATTGAAGAGTCGGAGATATGGAGACAAGTTTAAAGTTATTGATGAAGTCCAAGAAAGAGGTCATGAATGCTTGGATTAAGGTGATGGCAGTGGAGAAGTAGGGAATAGAAAAAGGGGGCAGGGGGAGGAAAGCATGTATCTGCCTCTAGAAGGGGCTTCTTTAAAAATGATCAACAAAATTTTAAAAAGATAATTTTTCATGAGACTAATTTTATAAAATGTTTATTTTTTTTAAGATATCCTTGCAGGTTTACTATCTCAGTTACATGTCTTCCTATAATTTTTTTCTCCTTTTAAAACATCTTTTTTTTTTTTTTTTTTTTTTTTGGTATTTTATGGCACCATCCTGAGATGCCTTCTATAGTGTTTTTATATTTTTATATATTAATTTTATATGAATTTTACATTTATGATTTTATAGTTTTTTCATTTAGTTATTTCTTCACTGTATTTAAAGGTTATTATGTGATTTAAGAGAGAGACAAATATTTCCTGCTTATTGCTGGTTGCTGTTTTGAATTTAACTTACCCCATCAACCTACAATTAATTTAAAAATGTTATCAGTTAAATGCTGTAATGGCCTGGGTAGCTTCCTTTTTCTAAAACAGTAATTTTCTGTGTCATCATAGGGATGAAATATGGTCTTTGTAATATCCCAGATGTGAAACGACATTTCCTTCCTAGAAACTTTCTGATTCTTACGAATTAACTCTTTATCACTGCAGTAATTTTCCTACAATATTCTAAGAAATTAATGAAAAATTTATTGAATTATTCTAAATTCTATAATTTTAGCATTCAGAATTTACAATTATTAGAAAACAGATTTTTTTCTATGTGGTCAATCTAGCTTGGATGTTTTTAAAATAGAATTTTTCTATCAAAATTTTCACAAATGTTAATAATTCAAATTTTTGTGACTCATAAGTACTATACTCCAATAGGAAATGTGTTTTCCTTCTTTGATGATTTAAAGTTCTATATTCCTCTGCAATGCTTTGTAATCTGGTTTTAATAGATGGCATTACCTGGTTGAGTACAAGGAAGGTATTACCTAGATACCAAGTGGCACTATTTTTAACTGCTTCTCCTGTGAGTCCAAAAAACATTTAAAAGTTTCTCTTAAACTTTATCTGACATGTGGATCAAAATAATTTTAGCTTGTAGTTAATATAGAATAGCAACAGATAGTTTGCAGCCTTAATTGTGTTAGTAAATTTCATTTATCCCAATAAATTTCCCAAGTTTCCCAAGTCCATCTTTTATTACTCAATTATGTGCATGTATGAGTGTGTAGATGGATGGATGGATGGATGGATGGATGGATGGATGGATGGAAAGACAGATAAATAGAGTTGACTCTCAAAAAACACAGATTTGAAATGCATGGGCCCACTTAAACATGGATTTTTAAAAATATAGTACAGTAGTCTGTGTGTATTTTCTCTTTCTTAAGATTTTCTTAATAACATTTTCTTTTCCCTAGCTTAATCTGTTGTAAGATTGCAGTATATATTACATCTAACATAACATTTTTGAGAGTCCAAAAAACACAGGTTTGAAATGCACGGGCCCACTTAAACATGGGTTTGTAAAAATATAGTACAGTAGTCTACGTGTATTTTCTCTTTCTTAAGATTTTCTTAATAACATTTTCTTTTCCCTAGCTTACTTTATTATAAGATTACAGTATATATTACATCTAACATACAAAATACGTGTTCATTGATTAAGTTATCCATAAGGCTTCTGGTCAACATAGTAGTTAAGTTTTGGGAGAGTCAAAAGTTGGGTGTGGATTTTTGACTCTGTGGAAGGTTGGCACTCCTAACCTCCATGCTTTTCAAGGATCAACTGTAGATAAATAGAGAATAAAATGAAATGTATAGCAAAAATCTGGTTGCCTTAATGAAATCTTTTATCCAAGAATGTTATTTATTTAACATCTATGTGTTAGGCATTACTCTACATGCCACTTATGATGGTGAACGTTACAGAGAGATATTCCACCTCTTAGACTTTGTGTATTAATGAAGAGAAGACACAGTTGAAAAATAATTGAAATATAATTTCAGATAATGACTAATGTCCAAAGGAAGTAAAAAGAAGATACGATAGTGATTGGCTATATAAGCAGAGAATGGTGGATACCACACTCAAAAAGAAAGTTGCTGTAAAGAGAGGCTTTAAACTAAAACTTGATTAATTAAAGAATCACCAGCCCTGCAAAACCCTAAGGAGAAACAACGTGGGCAGCGTATACAACAAAATTCCAAGGCCAGCTTGGCTAGATCCTATTTGAGAGGAGAAGTAAAGCAAGTAGTGTTGGGTAGACACAGAGCTAATTCAGAATATTTTGTCTTCTCGATAGGAATACAATTACAATAAATCACAAACCAGTTAATCAATGAGTGGTAATTTATTTCAAACTCACTATGCCTTGAACTGATCTATCGGGAGACACGTTTAGAATTGCCCTTTCACATTTTACAAAATGGAGTGTTAAGTAGTAAAATTCTTTAAAAAAAGACAATTATTTTCCAGTATTTCAAACCTACAGCAATGGGCAGAGAACCATGTCCACTAGATTTAAGAGATTTGACCTGCTCACATTTTGACATTATTTCTTCAGATGCCTTTTAAGAAATAAAATGTTACAGGAATACTTTAATCCCCTTTCTACAACCTTACTTGTGCAACTCTCTCCCCTTCAAAGAGGGAATTACCACTGTGAAATTGGTAAGTACCTTTTCTCTTCTCTTCATATTTTTATAAAGCTTTCTTTATGGTGAAATATAGACATAAAAAAGGGAAAAATAAAAAAAATATGGATCAATGTTTTATCACAAAACGTTACTTAACTATTGCCTAAGTAAAGAAAGAACAATGCCAAGACAGAAGCACCTATTTTTTTTCAGAAGCACCTATTATTCCCATGTGATCACTATTTCCTCGCTTCCCCCCAAAATGGATGCTATCCTAACTTTAATAACAATTGCTTCCAAGCAGTTCTTTTAATCTTCTCATGCATGCATTAGCTTTGCCTTAAAAATCTTATGTAAGTGAATTAATACAGTAAGTAGAGTTTGTGTCTGGCATCTTTAGCTCAAAAAAGTTATAGAACTTTTTTGAATCTTCCAATGAATTGGGAGATTCATCCATGTTTTATGTGTTGTTGTAGTTTGTTTGCGTTGCTGTAAATAGTTTTTTTGTGTGTGTGTATAGCGTAACGTATCCATCCTAACATTGATGGACATTTAAATTGTTTTCAGCTTTTTGACTATCAAAGACAATGCTATAAATATTCTCATGCATATTTCTTGGTGCTTATGTGTTGTCATTTTTGTTGGGTGTATACTTAGGAGCAGAATCGTAGAGTTATAGGATATGTGTATATTGACCCTTAGTAGAAGAAAATTCTGGACTGTTTTTAAAGTGTTTGTACAAATCTACACTCCCATCAATGGTGGAAGTTTTTCCAATGTTTCACATCTTCATCCACACTTTGTATTTCAATTTTTCAATTTTAGCCATTCTAGTGGGTATGTAGCATTATCTCTCTATGGTTTAATTTGTTGTTCCCTGTGACTAATAATGTTAAAGTATTATCATATGCTTACTGACCATTTGAATATCTTCTTTTATGAAGAGTCTGACTGAGTCTTGGCCAATTTTTAAATTGTTTTTTTTTCTTATTAATGTGTAGGATTCTTCATATATTCTAGATACAAACCTTTATAGGTTACACATGTATTGAAATAATTTTCTTAGTGGTTTGTCTTTTTACTTTTTTAGTAGTGTTCCCTAATGTAGTTCTAATTATTCATCCTTTCCTTTCTGGTTAAGGCTTTTATATCCTGTTTAGGAATAGTTTTCTCACCCAAAATTATGAAGATATTCTCCTATATTATCTTCTATAAATTTTGTTCTTTCTTTCATATATAAACCTACAACCCAACAGGAATTGATTTTTTAAAAAATTTCATAATCAGTGTGAGATAGATGTAAAGTTTCATTTACTTTGAGTACTGATAGTCCATTGTCTTAGCATCATACAGTGAAACACTCTTTCTTCCACTGCTTTGTAGTATCACTTTTATTATAAATCAAATGTCTGCTATAGGTGTGTCAATTTATATGCTGTTTATTCTATTCCATTGATCTGTTCTTATGCTCATATCACATTATCTTATTATAATTTTATAATAATGTTTGATATTTGGTAAGACAAATCTCTTCTTGTTCTTCTTTTCTAAGATCGTCGTGATAGTTCTCATTTTATACACACCCACCCACCCACACACACACACACACACACAGATTCTGATTGGAATTCCATAAAAGACACATTTGGGGATATTTGACATCTTTATGAGTTTTAAAATTCACATAGTATCTTCTTTGATTTATATAAACTTTCTTTAAAACTAAAGAATCCCTAAATATCCCATTATCATTTTATAGTTTTCTACATAGAAGTCTTCTGCAAATTTTGTTAGACCTATTTCTAGATAATTTTTTAAAGATTTTATTTATTTATTCATGAGACACACACACACACACAGAGGCAGAGACCCAGACAGAGGGAGAAGCAGACTCCTCACAGGGAGCCCGATGTGGGACTCGATCCCGGAACTGGGATCATGCCCTGAGCCAAAGGCAGACGCTCAACTGCTGAGCTACCAGGCGTCCCTATTTATAGATACTTGATAATTTTAATGTTGTTGGAAATGGTTCTTTATAAAAATTCATTTTCTAACTATTTGTTGCTGGTATAAGGAAATATAATTGATACTATTGACCTTGTATCTAGAAATCTTGGCACTGTTGCTTATTAATTTTAATAATTTTATATGCTCTTTTAGATTTTTTTTGTATATAATTGTATGATGGGCAAATAATATCAATGTATTTTCATTTCTAATCTTTTATTGGAGATGGACAGACCAGGCGTTTTTGTATATTCTTGACCTCAGAGAGAAAATTTGTAAGATTTCATCATTAAGTATATTTCTATGGATATGGTTTTACTAGAGAAATATTTTCATAGTTTTTTTCTTCACATATCTTTATTTCATTTTCATTATGAAGTATATTTGTACTGGATCTAGAGTTCTAGGTTGGAAGGCATTTTTAGTCATTTTCACTTGTAAGTATCATTCAACTGCCTTCTGGATTCTATTATTATTGAAAGTTTCATTATTATTCCTATGAGGATAATATATTCTTTTTCCCTTCTTCCTCAACTGTAGCTACTTTTAAGATTTTTTTGTTTAAAGATTTTATTTATTAATTCATGAGAGACACAGAGAGAGAGAGGCAGAGACACAGGCAAAGGGAGAAGCAGGCTCCATGCAGGGAGCCCGATGTGGGACTTGATCCAGGGTCTCCAGGATCACACCCTGGGTTGAAGGCAGGCGCTAAACCGCTGAGCCACCCAGGGATTCCTACTTTTAAGATTTTTTATTTCTATTTTCAACATTTACACTTTTATGTAATTAAGTGCAGGCTTCTTCTCATTCATTTTGCTTGGGAGTTATAGAACTTTTTTGATCTCTAGATTAATGTTTTTCTTCAGTTTTGAAATGTTTTATTTCAAATACTACTGATTTTCTTTTTTTTTTTTCCCCCTCTCTCTCCTTTATTTCTGGGACTTCTGTTACATGTAGTTTAGACTATATTACTGTTTTTTCTCTCTGTCCTCTACTTTCTTTTCTCTGTCTTCCTTTGTTTTGTCTCTCTCTGTCCAATAACACTAAGGGTTGTTCTTCTCTTTCTACTGCTTGTTTCTGCTGGTTTTCATCCATATAGTTTTGTTCCCTTGGTATTTGTTTGATTGGTTATGTTTGTTTCATCCATATGTTTTGTTCCCTTGGTTATGTTTGATTATATAATAAATACTGTGTTTGCAAGATTACCTGTAAATGCTATCTTCATCCAGAGAGGATTTATGTTTGTATCTACTGGGTGCTCCAGAGACACTAGCAATCCTAGTTCTACTTATAAAATCTCCAGGATTGAGATGATTCAGAGAGCTACAATTCCTAAAAGAACCTATCTATTCATAGTTTACTCTTGCTGTAAGGGTAGCCTTAGAGGACCAAGTCCAAAGCCACAGAGATCCACTGGGCCTCTCCCTGCTCCCCACCAGTTTCCTGGCCTACAATCTTCATTTCACTAGCACCGCAGATCTATTAAAAATAGTCCACTGCCTCTCTGCCACCCTGTAGCAACTTCATTAGCATCAATAATGCCCTTGAGAGTACAAAACCTAAAATACATGGCGTCTTTGACTTTCCTTGTCTCTTGATTCTTGGTCCAGTAATTCTTTGGTATTTTCTTCCTTATAACAATGTATATGTTAAAATTTTTTTTTTCTCTTCAATATTTCCGGTTTTCCCTAGGGGGGCGATTGATTGGAATTGGTTAAGGTTCTGTCTATGCACTGTTTATACTGTGTCCGTAAGTGCCCAGAAACTTGAATTTCTATGGCTATAGTCTAATCTAGAAATTTGAGCTGTATCATTAAAAAACTGGTTCTCTGCTATTTGTAGAGTTTGCAATCTGGTTTAATATTGAACTTATATATTTAAATCATATGAAATGTGACAAGGTATAAAATGTCATAGAAAAATAAAGGAACAAAAAGGAACTTGAAAAAAAGTATGACCGCTGCTTTCATAATTGTTATGTGAATTTCATAATAATCTTGGAATATAGGAGAGCATTCATACATATACACTGAGGCCCAGAGATTATTAATGCCTTGATAAATGTCACAGATTTAGGGTCTCATTATAAAGTGGCAGGGATTAGAACTCAAGTCTACTTCCATCCTTAACGTTTCTCAGCCTCCTTTGACTTTGAAGATAATTACCAAGTATGCTAAATATCTTTCATAAAAAATGCTCTTTCTTCCCTTGAGACTCTGATCATGTCACTGAAATATAGGAACTGGAAAAATTGTTCTAGTGTTAGTAATAAATATTGAACATGAGGCATAATCAGGTAGTAGATTAGGCCAATTTGGGGACAGGAGTTGAGAAAAGGAAGACATCACTTTAAATCCTGGGGCTTTGTCACTCATGAGCTATATGGCCTTGGAAATGTCACTTAAGTTCTCCAAACTTGTATTTCCTCATGTCTAGAGTAATACCACCTTCCTTAACAGGTGGATATATGAATTAGAGGAATTATGTTAGGTGATACATGAAAATTACTCATGTAATAATGAATTCGACTGGCCTTAATCCCTCGTTTCAGGGAGGTAGCCTCTAAATCCTTGGGATTTTTCTAGTGATTGGAGTATTTCTTATTCATGGTAGACCCTGATATTTTATGCTAACAAGA
Organism: Canis aureus; assembly: GCF_053574225.1. Taxonomy (NCBI): domain Eukaryota; kingdom Metazoa; phylum Chordata; class Mammalia; order Carnivora; family Canidae; genus Canis; species Canis aureus. Next base: position 6,774,839 of record NC_135638.1, read on the forward strand.
TCACCAGGGTTCTAGATATTTTAACCCAATATTATTACACAGTATGGGGCTGGTCATACCAGATAGACTAACCCAGTGATTAAAATGTTGATGCTGGGGCAGCCCAGGTGGCTCAGCGGTTTAGTGCCACCTTCAGCCCAGGGTATGATCCTGGAGACCCGGGATCAAGTCCCACGTCAGGCTCCCTGCATGGAACCTGCTTCTCCCTCTGCCTGTGTCTCTGCCTCTCTCTCTCTCTCTGTGTCCCTGATGAATATATAAATAAAATCTTAAAAAAAAATATTGATGCTTTGAGCCATGTGATGTTAGCCTGACCCCCAAGGAGGCCAGGAAGCTGGAGACTGAATTCAATCTCAGAGCCAGTGATTTAACCCATCATGCTAACATAATGAAACCCTAACAAAGACTGGATTCCGGACATGGGTGAGTTCTCTGTGCTTCCTATCGCACTGTATAGTGCCTTTGTGTATTATGATACAATAGTGTGCCTGGAGGATTATGTTTCCTGACTCAAAGGAGAGAAGACAATGGAGACTTTGCATTTAGGACCCTTCCTGATTTCTCCCTATGTGTCTCTCTCTTAGGCTCCTTTTAATTTACCGTTTATCCTTTCACTATAATAGAACTATAATTGTAAGCAGAATGCTTTCCATAGTTCTGTGAATTGTTCTAGCAGATTGTTGAACCTGAGGGGTTAGAAGAAACCCTGAATTTGTAGCCATCTGGTCAGACCTCTGAGAACCTCTGTAGCCATCTGGGGACTTCTGAACTTGTGCTGATGCAAAGGTAGCATTGTATAAGACTGTCCTCTCAACCTATAAAGTTGGGTCTAACTCCAGTAGTTGGTGTCAGAAGCTGTCCTAATTACCTAGCATAGAGTTCAGCAAATAGTAGGTGTCAATAGTTATCATTAGTAATCAGAAATGTGATTCTTATGTTCTTAATATAAAAAGGATGCTCCATCACTACCACATATATGGCATTTAAGTTTATCAATACCTAAAATTAATGAACAAATAATGAATTTGTTAAAAAGAAGTTCCTCACAGTCAAAATGTATAATCTCTCAGTATTTTTACATTTGTACTCTTAGGTGGTTTGGCTGACTACAGTTTGAAAACTAACGTTTCATTATGTGGTAGCATATTGATAACAAGAACAATTCTCCCTGGATTACCTTTTTATAATCTATATTTTAAGAGTCTCTATTTAAATTCACTCTAAGTCCTCACCATTTGCTGAGAGCCTTCTCTGTGTTGAGCATAGAGTTTAGACAGAGATTCAAAGTCAAGTAAGACAAAAATCTCTTCACTTCAAGGCTCATTATCTAGTGAGAGAGGCAGGTATATTAATTAACAACTCTAATAAGATAGACTGTAATAAGTGTCTTAGCACAGTGACAAACACAATGCTATGGGAGTATAGGCGAGGAAGATATTGATGTCAGATATTAAGCTCTATTAAACATAGATTCGATTCTTGATGCAAAACGAATGTTTCTGAAATTCTTCTGTAAATCGCTGTTGAGAGTTTCTTCTTTTTACAGTTGTGCACATGTTCAGTTATATCATGGATTCTCAATCTGTTGTTCTCAGGGAGTCTGTGATCCTAAAAAATGCGTTTTCCTCTGTTTCTTTGAAAAATCATAGTAGAAATATGCTTATTTATTGCAAATTATATTTTACAAGTATTATTATACTCCAAATATGTGTTAGGGGAAAGGAAATAAGAATCATGCAATGGATACTAGTTGTCATTCCATGATTTGAGTCTGAAAGACTTCCTTGTTGATGAAAATTAAACATATTTGATGTTGCCATTATAATTAGGGAATCTGTCTTTGTTTACAACAGACTGGTTTAACATAGAATGATATGTCATACTTGAGGGGAAAAGGTGACCAAAAGCTGCAGTGCTTCTGGTGTGGCCACATTCTTGGAAATGTTCTTACAAATGGCAACAGGAAGCAACAACGGTATAAAAATACCTTAAGTTGGCCATCCTGAAAATACACTCGACAGCACTGATCAATTTTGTGAAAATGCTAGCAATCCAGTTCATCCAACCATAAGGGTAAGAATGCGGTACATCAGGCCTATAATTTGACTTTATCCTACATCTCCAGCCTCATCTTTCAAAAGTATTCCTTGCTTTCTCTACTCTGTAGTCTTGTTTTTCTTTTTTTTTTCTTCCGGAAAGAAAGAAGTGATTTTAAGAGTGCTTATCTCTGCTTATGCTATAGCCTCTGTCTAGATCGCCCTTTGCATTTTAGTCTGCCTGATGTCCATGTTTTAAGACATAGTTGATGCTGAACTCTTTTATGAAATCTTTCTTGTCACATTTTAGAATGAACCCTGTAGTAGACAGCTTATAAAATGGCTCCCGATGGTACCCACCAATTCACGCTCTTCTGTAATCCCCAACCCTCAAGGCTGTACTAGTGACTCACTTCCAGTGAATAGAATATAGCAAAAGTATTGGGATATCATTTCTGAGATTAAGCAATATGAGACTTTGACTTCCCTCCACTACTTAGTTTTGATTCTACTCCTAGCAGTTTCTCCATTCCACCTGCCCTCGGAGAAAGCCCTGGTTCACATATGCTAGACTATTTCGGCTTCTACAGACTTTACTTGCACTAAACCATTATTAGAGTAGGAAAACTTTTTCAGTTTCTCTTGTTGGTCTCAAATTATCCTTTGTTGATTTCCACTTAGGTTTTCTTGTAACTATCATCCAAAGGTTTTTGACTTTGCTATCTAGTTGCTTTGGAGTTACAGCAGATCCAAAACCTATGATGCTTTCACTGCTACCAGGAATCCAGAATTCTTTACTGGTTTTATCTTTTGACATAAGTATCTATTTATTCTAGACAACCAAACTCTTCCTTATTCAGAGTCCATGTACTGCTGAAGGGGTTGCCTCCATCTCCATGCCCAGGGCCAGATATATATGTCAAGCCTGGCTAATTAAAAAAAAAAAATCAAATAGTAATTGGTTCAAGAACTTTTGTTTGAACTATCAAAAAGCACATACGTTCTATTTTGACAAAATTTTAATTGGTTGACAAACGTGTAAGACCCAGGAATGATGCCAACTCATAGTGGTGCAAAACCAAGAGACAAAGAGAGACCAAGTCTTAGCAATGTTATTGGGAACTCTTGATCGGACTGTGCCTGAAGAAATTGTACCCCTAGACTTTTTAGTTATCTGAGCCTATATATATCTTCAGTAAGTAAATTTAAGTGTGAAAAAGTGCTATATAAATAATAGTCAGGAAAAGTCTATGCAGGGGTAGAATTTAGTTGACTCATACATAATACTAAACCATGTTGTCATGTGACTTTATCTCATTTCTCGAAAGGGGATATTAAAGACCTGCACAACCCAGTTAGCTGTACTCCTGTGAAGCTCAGTGAGATAATACATAGTCAACACAGTGATTCAAACCTAGGGTGTCTATCCGAGCACACAAGACTAAATCTTATTCCGTTTAGCCCCCAAAGTACTGGTAAGAGATTTTCTCATCACCATTCTTCTACTTGTCCTTGGGCTCCTCTTTGGTTATATGGATGTTCTGGGGTATAGATTTGGAGATGTTCTAGGAGTCCTGTAAAGTCATTCTTTCTGGTAGTCAGTCATCAATAAATTCCTCTACACTTGTATAGTACCCTTTTTGTGGTCCTTAGCTGAATCCATTTCCTTATTTTTTCTTGGACCAAGGCATTTCTTTCACATCAGATTCCCAGGGCCCCATCTGATCATCAAAGTAACTTGTTCTGCGAATTCCCTCACAGGACTCTATTTTATCACATGAATCCTCCTTCCCACCCAAACTCTCTATTTTCATTTGCTTTCATAAAGACTTTGGTGGTCCATTAAACTCAGAGTTAGAATTAATATCAAACAAAAAACTAGTTTCATTTCTTTGAAGTCAAGGAAATCTCAAACTTCAAACACTCTTAGGAAGTGCGGAGAAATATATACATACTATCTTTCAAATGCACCGCAAAAAAGAAAGATGAGCAAAACAGTTATTTCTATGATAAATCAGGTTGCCTGCTCATATCCTGTCACATATGTGAAAGAGCTTGGGAAACTGAAAAGTGATCCAGAAATATAAAGGAATGTAAAAACTGAATCCCCCAAGACTTGGTGAATGTTACTCAAATATTCTTATTTAGTAATAGAAAATATCACTAAAGTTTCTTCATCCACATAAATCACAGGAATTATATTAGGTAAGTAATTAATCACACTTTGTGATTAATTAGACGAGCCCTTAATAATTATGTATAATTTTGCAGGTGAGCATCTTGGTTAACAAATATTAAATGTAGAACAATACTCATATATTACTCCCATTATACATATTAATTCTTTATCAACTTATTTAGAAACTAACTTATAAGATAAAGGCCCAAATAACATTAGACAGTTTCATTGCATTTTTTTTGAGTGAGAATATACTGCTATCTTTAAAAAGAAAAAGTTGAACTGAAAAGATATGGAAAACAAAATATCCGTTTTTGCCGCAGATGTTAAAAATGGAATAATCAAATATAAAATGAAATGAAATAAATATTCATGAGTCATGATTCATCTCCCTCACTTGATAGGAAACTGATATGTCTCTATGGTAACAGTAAAACTGCTATCCGGGAATGAGCACTTCTGTGTGTATGTGTTTTCATGAGCATATAATTTCAGAAGCATGTGATTAGAAATAAGAAAGAGACTAAAATGAACTGCCGCTTGGATCAATTGAGGTAAAGGAAAACAATGGAACAAAAGAAAATTCTAAGAAGAGAGATGAAGAAATAATTGGGCGGTGAACAAAAAAACAAGTATTAATACAAAAAGGAAAGAGGACTTCATCCAAGGACAGGAATTGGATAGAATTCTCCATTACCAAAAATGTTGCTTCTCTTTCAAGTCTGTGCGGTAGAAAGGGAAGGTACAGGAACAGTGGTTGAATTGTTCAAGGTCACAGAGCTAACAGCAGGTGTTCAACTCTTTCTCGTGATATTAGAGAAGAATTTCATTGTGTCAGGGTTGCTGATTTGGGTCAGGAGAGGAGAAGCAATGGGATGAAGCGGTTAGATTTGTATAGGTTAGTAGGGCCACGCATGTTCCAGGTAGTGGGGTAAAGGCAAGGAGGCATTTTTCATACTTTGAATCTCTGAGGTAGTGTTGGGAAAATAGGGGCGTGGCAGGCTTTGGAATCATTAGGCAATGTAGGAGCCCTTTCATATCTTGCAGTAGAGAGCCCAGGAGAGATGACGGCAGCAGGGACTCTATCAGCTGAGGGAGAATAATCACAGCCTTTATGGAAGAGCAGGATTGGGTTGCTCTTCTGCTAATTTTCTCAGCCAACATCTTCAGATTTGAGGAACGGCCCAGGTCCCTTCACTGAGAAAATCCTCTACTGCAGGAATAAGGAATTCAAGAAGATCCATCCAAATTTTCTGGGGACTCAAGTCCCTGCTGATCTTTTTGTTATCACTGATGGTCCTAAAAGAATCAGGCAGCAGGTCTTGTTGTAGAGATGCGGAGTCCAACCTTGATGACTTGTTTTTTTTCCCTCACATCACTAGCAAAGTGAAGAACTTTGCCCCAAGGTATATTGGTGTCTCAAAACCTGAATAGTTTTGCTTATTTCTTCCCTACATAAAAAAAACAAAAACAAAAACAAAAACAAAACAAAACAAAACAAAACAAAAAAACCCTACACACATTACAGAGAAAGATTTCCTGAATTATTTGATAGCTTTTTTACTAAATTTAAATTTTTATTGAGTTATTACGTCTATGTTACTTTAAGATGAAATAATGCTTAAAATTTTATAAAAAAAATTACTGTTCAGAAATTGTGTGTTTGCACTTAATCCTCCTTTTTCACTTCAGGACTATCATATTCTATTGTTCTCAGTCCCTTCAGTCTAGAGTCCCTAAGGATCAGTTTCTCAGAGACTAAACATCTGGTTTTCCTGAGCACTTAGAAAGAGCCTTTAACCTTGCTTTGTAAGACGAGGATGGGGAAATAGGAAGAAGGATGTCTGATTACTCTATATACAGATTTTTCGACTAATTTCCAGCTCCGAACTCACTATAGCTAGTCAATATGCCTAGCGTCTCAAGTTCCAAATCTTCAGTGATCCATGCTGAAAAAGCTCACTTTTAAGCATTGGCTCAGACTGTGAGTTCTTAGGTTTCAACTTCCTTTTACCTTCTAGTTTAGTTGCCACCCCACTATTTGCCTTCCGCATATTAACACTTATTGACATTTTTTCACTTACTCTCATCTCTGTTCATTTACTCTTTGTTTTTAGGATTTATACTTTTTTTTTTAAAAAAAAGCATTTACATTTTAATATTATTTCCATTGGGAGCAGAGATAAACACAATTGTCCATGTCTAACTAGAAAGAAGCCTTAACTGATGTTCTACATGCTATAACATGGAAAACTAGATGAGAAAAGCTGGGAGAAGTATTTAGGTAACTTATTTGCTAGATTTCTTGTCTCTGAGGCCCCTTGTGTTATGCGGCAGGCGGCATTCATCTCTCACTTTTCCATTACCAGTCATTTATTAGTCCTTAGACTCTGTGGCCAATCTTTTCCCTCACCTGGGGGGAAAACAGAAAGCTTGGATCAAATCTTTTTCATGCTCTCTAGAGCCAGGTACATCCAACTGCCTTCAAGTCCTCTCTGCCTGGAATTCCCAGAGACATTCAAAACTAAAATATTCCATGTTGGCTCACCTCCATCCAATGCAGCCCCCAACCTCTTCTCTTGCTTTATTTGCTACCTTAGCAAATGGTGTTACCATCCACCCACTTTTCCAAGACAGATACCTGGAACTTATCCACATCTCCTCTCTGTTTCACCCCCCTCCCTCCTTAGCATGCAAGTAATTCCTAACTCTTCCTATCCATTTACTCCCCCAGAGTTGCTCACCTCTCTCCTCTGTGCTCTTTGCTTCTACCTTTCCAGCCTCCATGTCATACTTAGGTTCCAGCAACAGCTTCTCCCAGCTAGGCTGTCTTTACACCTTTCCCATTCCAGTTGATTTTTCCACACTAAAGTCAGAGTGATCTTTCTAAAGCATAAATTTTATTTTTTTAATCTGCTTATTTGAAACTTTTATGTGGCTTTCCACTGTGCTCAAAATAAAGTACAAATTTCATGTCATGATCCAGTCCCCTGTTATCAAATGCCCAGCCTTACTTTTTTGGCATTTTTCCTCATCTAACTATACTCTAACCCTTCTTTTAGTTTCCTGAATGTGCCATGCTCTCTTTCGCTGCCGGGATTTTAACATGCATTTTTCTTCTCTTCCTGGAACATCATCTTTTCTTCCCCTTTCCAGCATAATCCAGAGAGCAGTTGTTAACGGTTATATAACTCTTATGTAATCTTCAAGACTACATTTAGAGGTCATTTTCTTCTCCAATGATTCCCTGATATCCCTTCATGCAAAAGTAGTTATTTTTCCCATGTATTTTCATTAACCTTCTGTTTATTCATTTTAGCACTTATCATCTTATGTTGAGTCTCTCCCAGCATACTGTAAATTTTTTCAAGTCAGGAACTGCATTTTATTTACTGTTGTATCCCTGATACCACAATTTTTAGCATTGTAATAGATCCACATAAATGTTTTTTAAATGGGTTAATGAGATAACATAAGAACTTGGTTCAGTGGCATCCTCTTTGTTACCTGTCTTGTTCTGATCACATATTCCAATCCTGCTATCTGTCTATTTTTCTTTCTCTTTTTCCCTCCCTCTAGTTCTAGTTCTAATTATTTGCCCTCAGATTCAAGCTTCATTCTTTGGTTCTGGGTTCTTATCAGACCTCAGGACTAGGATCTGTCTTCTTGCTGAGATTTCAATTATACATTCATTATTCAGCACTGTTTATTTAAATAGTGCTGAATTTATTAACTATCTACAGTGAGTTAGGTATGGTGCTTATTCGAAGATAAAGCAGAGAACAAGATTGGCTTAGTCTCCACATTCACAGAACCAAGATTCTAATTGGAGAGAAGTAGAGGTATATAACTTGCTCTTTAGTTTCACAGATCTACAGATGGAGAAAAAAAATAAAAGCTGTACTTAACTAATTACACCCAGGATTGTCATCATCACTTGTACCTGACTTGGATGAGGAGATGTTGACCTTTGATCTGATGTCATTAGGATGCCATAAGAGGATGCTATAGTAGGAGTCTTGGGAGGGGGATGAATGTATTTTGCATGTGGAAGTGATGTAAATCATTGGGGCCAAAGGGCAGACTATGGAGGACTTCAGGATGGCCCCCATTATTCCTACCTCCTGGTGTTCACATCCTTGTATAATCACCTCCACTCAAGTGTAAGTAGGACCTGTGATTTACTTCTAGGCAATCGAATTTGGAAAGGTGATAGGATGATATTCCCATGATCATGTTGTATAAAACTCCATCTTGCTGGCAGATTTATTCTAGATACTTCCTCCTTTGCTGGATTTGAAGAAGTGAGAGGCTATGTTAGGAAGCTCATATGGCAAGAAGCAGTCTCTAGGTGACAGCAAGAAGTTGAGACCTTCAGCCTTATGGTCACAAGGATATGAATTCTGCCAATAGACTAAGTGACCTCAGAAGTGAAGCTGAGTCAAGCCTCCAGATGTGACCCCAGTTCCAGCTGACATCCTTAATTGTAGCAGAGGATGGAGCTGAGCCTGCCTAGACTCCTAACCCACAGAAACTGTGAGATAACAAATGTATGTTGTTTTTAGCCAAATTTGTTCTGCAGCGTTAGAAAACTAACACAGGGAGACAGATAATAAGCAAGTAAGCAGATAAAAAGTTTGAATTATGTTGAAACATACAAAGGGAACAGATAAGGTACTATTATAGGAGGAAACTTTAGACAATGGTTACTTTAGAAGGAAGAATCAGGAAAGGTCTCTCCTGAGATGTTATGTTGGCAGAGACTCAAAGAATGAAGAGGAGCTAGACATCTTGGGGTGGAATAGAGGATAGAAAGATGTTTCAGCAGAGAAAATTTTTGGTGCAAATATGCTCTGAACTAGGAAACAACTTGACACATTGGAGGAATCAGAGTCCACTGTATAAGCAAGAAGGAGAGCGGTAGACCCTGTGTGTAGATTTTTGGGGGCCAAGTAGTAAAACATTTGAACTTCCTTTGTAATCCACTGGGAAGTCTTTGAAGGACTCTTAGCAGGAGAGTGACAAGATTTACCCTTTATCTACCCTGTGAAGAATGGATTAGAGTTGGGGCCTTTGAATAGGGCGACAATGGAAGCAGTATAGTCATCTACGAAGCTATTGCAGATGAGGGTTCATCATACATACCTCTCAGAGGTCGAGATGAGGACCAACTCTTCATCATGTGTGTAAGACCTTTCCTGGGGATCCCTGGGTGGCTCAGGGGTTGAGCGCCTGCCTTTGGCCCAGGGCGTGATCCTGGAGTCCCAGGATTGAGTCCCCACGTCAGGCCCCCTGCATGGAGCCTGCTTCTCCCTCTGCCTGTGTCTCTGCCTCTCTCTCAATCTCTCTGTGTCTCTCATGAATAAATAAATAAAAATCTTAAAAAAAAAAAAAAAAAAAAAAAAGACCTTTCCTGGTCTAGCTCCTGATTACCTCTCCACCTTTGACTCTTTTCCTCTAGTGAACTTCTGTCCCAGCACATACAAGAATTTCTGCAAGTTCTTGATGTCAGCACTCTCTGAAGTCTACAGGTTCTGACTGAACTGTTTTTATTTTCTATTGCATACAGTGCCCTTCATTTCATACCTTCCCTCTGGGCAGCTCCCCAGGCCCTTGGGTATCTGCTGGGCCTGTCTGTCTATCCTGATGCTTCTTAAGGCCTAAACTCACTGAAATAACAATAAAAGAAAAAAGATGAAAAGAAACAAGGAAAACTAAAAATCATCTTGTAAAACATTTTGATAAAATTAATATTCAAGCCTTTTTTTTTTTTTTTTTTGATTTGTCAATTTCTCTGTTATTTTGACCCCTTCTCCTTGTGGTGAATTCTGAATATCCCTATTTATCATGTTTAGTAAAAAGCGAGAGAAAGTGGAACAGCCTGTGTGCCAAAAAAAGAGGGGGAAAGCCCTGTAATTGATCACATTTACATTCCTAGAAAGAACACATTTGCAATTCCACCTGCCCTCTGGAACATGAGAAATGAAAAGAATAAACAACTCACTGATGTACATCTACAAGGGCTATTTTGTTTCTCATTTTGTTCAGCATATTTCAGGGCTTCTGAGGAATGGATATAAACTAACATGGGGTGAATAACCATATATAACAGTTTTTATTGAAATAGACAATAAAATGGCCATCTTTAAAGAGAAATAAAAGCAATCCATATTTCTATCCATATTTTTAATTCACTTGATTTTTTTTTTTTTTTGGAAATAATATAAGAAATTTCTTTACTTTTTTTTTTTTTTTTTTTTTTTTTTTTTTTTTTAGTATTGAGTTTCACAGATGGTGGCACCCAGTCACTGCGAGGCAGTTATTATGCTGTGGTGATCTGGAAATGTTTTCCTTTGTCAGAATGTTCCAGACTCTTAATCACAGTACTCACAGCCCTTCCCAATGGATCCAATCTAACTGTCCAACTCCTTGAGGCTCTATACTCATTTTTGCCTAATCCCTGGAATCTAGCAACACCAGACCACTTACTATTTATTCCCTCTAATATATCATCCCTTGTCATGTTTATGATTTACCTAATCTTATTTAAAATGCAGATGATGACTTAGTAGATCTAGAAAAAAGCCAGAGATTTGACATTGCTAACAAACTCTCCGGTGCTGCTGGTGCTACTGGTTTGTATGACATATTTTCCATAGCAGGCGTTAAGTAGCCTAACTATTTTTATTTCTGATCATGCCCTCCAGCCTCATGGGTTCCTTCTACATGGAGACTCTAGCCATGGGATAACACCGACTCATTCTTGTGTCTTTAGGCCATATCTCACCTCTTTAAATGAAAGATTTTTCCTTCCTACTCTAATGACATTACAGGCTTACAAAGCCCTTATCAGGCTTACAAAGGCAATGTCTCAATCCCTTTTCCTAGCACTTTCCTCATGCTTACTCCCACGCTGGTCTTTATCTACCTGCAACATGCCAAACATGAGTTAGTTCTGGAGGATTTTTTTTTAAATTGCTCTTCCCGTCACATGTCCTCATAGCTTGGTCCCTCATTTTATTTAGGCCTTTGATCCCTTCCTCAAAGAGGCCACTGCATGAGTTGACCCCTATGTACAGCTGCCTGGGTAAGATCAAAATGGAGGCTGAACTCCAGTCTCTGTTTGGTGTGTGAGGCTAGAGTAATGTGGTAGCAGAGGGCAGGAGAGGTAGACAGACAAATCAGAAAACTCTTGCAGTGAGCCAAATGTGAGAAAATGAGGACTGAGGTGATTGCCATGGAAACAGTGAGCCTTGCCGGTGCCCAGGAAGGGCTGCATACACCTGGAGAAGGTCTGCCTTTCTCTAGCGTGCCCCCAAATGCAATTTGTCCAGCTCTCAGAGTGGTCTTCCTTGACCACTCAATTTTAAATAGCAACCCACTGACTATTTCTGTCCCCTTTCTCTGTCAATTTTCTTCCCCAAATGATGACTCAGAGATTTTATTATATATCCTATTGATTTGTTTTTTTTGTTCGGCTTTGCAACTTTGATTGTCAGCTCAGTGAAGGAAGAGGCTTTTTCTCCTTTGTTTACTGGAATATACCAGTGCCTAGAACAGCATATGGTATAAAATAAGCGTTCGTATACATATTAATTGAATTAATCAGTGAGTGAATACTCCGAGCTTCCATAAAACATAGAATAGGGAAGTATGAGGCAGATACAGGCTCAAGTCTCAACTTGTCTACTTGCTAGCTTTGTGAAATTAGGCAAGTTACTCATCTTCTTTGGAAATGTTTCCTCATCTTCCAATGGGAATAATGGTAATGCATGAGTCATTGGAGAGTGACATGGATGATATAAGATAATAAATGTAAATTTCTTAATTTATTACCTGGTATCTCGCATTTATCACACCTTATCACAGCTGTTTACTTTTTGTTTTTCCCCTTGGCTGTGAGCTCCATGAGAGCTCTTGTTACAGTACTTCTTAGGAAAACCCATTTTCAATAACTCATTCATAAATATTGTTGATTAAGTGACTACTCTGTGCCAGGTACTTTGCTCTAATCGGGGAGACTCAACAAAGAATGCAGGCATGGACCACAGGTAGCTTCTGTGAAGTGAAGGAGAGAGAGATAAAAAAAACAAACATGAAAACTTCTATAGCTTGTAATATGTGAGAAATAAATAAACAGAGAACTGTCATAGTATGACCATAAAGGAAATCGTTGTTTTACATTTTCTTGGTTTGGGCTCAGGTCATGATCTCATGGGTTGTGAGATCAAGCCCTGAATTGGGCTCCGTACGGAGAGGGGAGTCTCCTTAAAGATTCTCTCCGCATCCACACATATGCTCTCACTCTCTCTCTCAAATAAATTATTTTTTTAAAAAAGAAAATAGATTATTTTAAAAACTCATGCTATAAACCATCTCTGGCATTGAGTCATTCAATGACCACTCTTTATATATGAGCTGACCAATTTTCATCCATCTTTCTTCTCCAGACTAATTCTGTTAAATATTATTGAAATGACCTAAAATATTAGAGGATTTTTTGATGAAATGTTCAAAATGGAAAGTGAATTATAGTGTTATTCCTTAAGAAGTGAGGAACTTCCACCAATGCAATAAATATGCAATTTAAAAAATGTTTTTCTTAAATATTATACCATTTGATACAACAAAAATAAATTTAGATTTACTTACTCCTTGGGAGCGATACAATGAGCAAAAATATCTTATAGCATTCATCAGTTCTATTTTTAGTAACATAACTTCTCCTTATTTGTCTTCAGTTTTGGAGTACATGTTATATACATATTAATCTATGCATTCATAGTTGAATGATGCCATTGACTATTAGCGTAATTCATTTATAAAAAAAGAAATGTTTAAAACACTGTACTACCCTTAATAGCAGTTGAAACAGTTGCTCATTTAGAGTGGCATATCAACTCTGTTTTGCTCTCAGCATTTAATGAGAGAAAGTCATTTGAATCACTTTCATCAGCCTGAAGCCTGAATTTCCAAATGTTGCATATAAGTGTTCATTGTATTTGTGTTTCATTCTGGTAGAGATGTTCTTCTAATGGATTTTGCCTGCAGCTGGTGGTATTCATTGAGCAATGGTGGAAATCAATTAAATTATCCTTTTTTCCCCTATAAAAATGATTTAATAAATGTACACATTTTTAAAAGGAAATATATTTTAATATTAACGTATAATTGAACTTGAATCTACACTCAATCTATTCTTAATAACTGGATAATTCTTCAGGAAGGGAGATGCAATGATTTCACCAGGTATGATAGATAAAATTTCATTTAGGCCAATTCATTTGCTGTAACGAAGAATTTTAATTGTTTGGCACATTCAAGATCTTCCATTGCTTAAGGCCGCAGTTAGAAATAAGGCCATGGAAATTTATTTTTTCTTTTTCCTCCCCAAAGAATGCTATATTGTCTTGGTACGTTATAGGTTTAGCAAGAAAGAATAAAAGGAACGGATACAAGAAACTGTAGTCTTGTAATGCTATAATTTTTTTATTTATAGGTTGCAAATACAACGGACTTTTCCACGATAAATGAAAATTATTGCTCTAGACAGTGCCTACCAAAAAGAAATCCAAAAGTTATGAATAGTTTAAACAGTCATTTTCTAAAATGTTCTGTTGAATCATATGAATATGAGCCTCATTAGAAAAAATGCTGAAGGATTTTTGCCTCATAACTTTTGATTCACATGAAATCACATTTGCCTCATTTGTCAAATCTATTTAAAATGCAGTAATTTTTTCATATTATTGATTTTGATAGGCTAACATTAGAGAATCAGGGTAATAGGATTAAATTCTTGTATGATTATAGCAATTCAGCGAAAGCATGTCATATAAGGCACTTCATGTATATTGTCCAAATCATACTTTAATGCATTTTGTAACATAAATAATTTGCCTCTTAGAGTCTCCTATTTCAGCCCATTCTGCATGTTTTTTTTTTTTATTAGACATCACTTTCATTGTTATTCCTCTTCTTCAGAACCATTCATTTATTAATTTGTTTAAGCAACAACCATCTATTAAGTGCCTGCTGTGTGCTGGGCATTGAGATGAATGCTGGGGATTCAAAACCACATGTAATACATTTCCTGTCTTTCCAGGGCTTCCATATTTAGTGAGGGACATAAATAGGTGAAAAATCATTGGATTTAATGGAAGAAGTGCTACATTTTTCTGACTAAGATCTATGGGAGGAGGATGCTTTACTTTCTCTAAAGAAGCTGTCTTAGGGTAGAAAATATTTCAGCTGAAATTTGAAGGATACATGAGACGTGTAATGAAGTCAAGCAGAATAAGCATTATACCAGTAGCAGGGGAATGTTAAAAAGCATCAAAAAGAAAAAGTTGTGTTTTACTGATTTCAGAATTCTTAGTTTTTATAGCCCTCTGCATACTGGCCCATTTTTTGATCCAACCCTAATTCCTGTTTCCCAATAGTCAACTTTTGCTCAATAAATATTCTTCATAGGTGCTCTGCATTTGCCACTTTTTATTTCAGGCTCCATGTACTTGATCAGGTAACTTGCCTTTATGATGCCTTCTAATCAAACTTCTCCCTAAGGACAAACTCAGGCCTCACTTTCCCATTAAAGCCTTTCATATACAATTGTACCTTTACTGAACTTCCTTATTAGGGATCACTTTTGCACTCAAGGCAAGTACCTCTTAAATTAACACATAAGTAGGGACGACTGGGTAGTTCAGCTGTTGAGCATCTGCCTTCGGTTTAGGGCGTAATCCCAGGTCTGGGAATCAAGTTCCACATCGGGCTCCCTGTGAGAATCCTGCTTCTTCCTCTGTCTGAGTCTCTGTGTCTCTCATGAATAAATAAATAAAATCTTTAAACAAAAATTTAATACATAACTAATATTTCTCATTCATTTTTTTCTGAGTAACTTGGGGAAGAGCATTGTTTTGATTTGTATCCTGGTGATGATTCTTTTTAATATACAGCCTTGGGTATGTATTAGCTTTCCTTGTAAAATGGAGATAATAAAACATATTTTGAAAGGTGTTTATGAGGATAAAAAGAAATAGGAACATTGAAAATGCTGTTGGCCATGCAGGGCTGGAATCACATAGAAACCCTGGGAAATATAGGTGGATAATCTTTATACAATATAAAGAAATGTATACAAATGTGGATCAAAATGAGAGAGATCAAAATGAGATAAAAAGACAGTACAGTGAAACAATAGGTATTCTTTTCTTGGATTGTGTTGAATATTTCAGTGACATAGAGAACACTGAGGAAATAGAGACAAGGAATTAATTAAGGGAATCTCTAGTAGGTTAGTAATTACAGGTAAAAGGCTTTGTGCAAAGTGAGATAGGATGTATGATCTAGGACGTTGGGTATTTTCTATGTGTCAGTATTTTCTGGTATAAGCACTCCAGTGTATACATCATCCAAACCCTACCATGATTTTATCTTATTATCACTTTCATTTCATATCTATGGTAACTGAGGCACAAAAAATTGGGTGGAAAAAAAATTAAAATTGAATAACTTGCTCAAGATTATGCACTTAGTACACAGTATACCAGGATTCAAACCATAGGCTAATCTCCTAATTCTGCAGAATAACTACAACTGCCCCTAGTGCATAGAATTCATTTGGAGGGAGGTAGTTAGTGAACATATAAGAATCTTGCAGAGTTGGCAAACATAAATTCTGGCTTATTAAAGTCCCAAATTATGAGCCTCTCGGTAAGCAAAATTATATTACCAAACCAAATAAGCTCTGTGAAGCAAAGGATAAACTATATTCAAAGTCCTAACACACTGAAAGTGTTAGAGATAATGGAGTGGGGTTCTATTAAGGATGATATTAAAGTCTCTGAGGAAGATATGTGGAAGGAAAGTGAGGTAAAAAGGAAGGAGGAAGGTGAGGTAAAATAATACATATTAACATCCTAACATATTAAGAATTTAGTCCAAAATTCCAACAAAGACTCTAAATGGGTGTGGCTTGAGCACATGGAAAGCTCCATTTCCCTATGTTTCATAGCCATCAATTCCTTGCTACCTAAGAGTCTGGAATGTCTGCCTTGGTTCTTCCCTCCATGTCCAGTCTGAGATTAGAAACCAGTCTCATCTGGGGTTCTAACCCCATCTCTGTAAACTATGACCTCCATAGCATTCTAGAGGCCACTCAATCCAGCTCCCTATTTATATGCTTGTATGTGGAGCAAAGGGGAGAAGGAGGGTGGTTTCATTAGAAGGAAGGGCTTTTTCTGTGTCTTAGACGTGACAGGGCAGGAGTAGTCACTCAATGAATTTCATCCCTTCCCTCATGTTCTTCTCCTTTGACTGGATTATAAACAATTTAAATGTACTATATGCTTTCATATGCTTCATAGTTTTTAGGCAACCTAACTTAGTGGTTAATAGCAGAAATTTTGGTATCAGGTGAACCACACTTGAGTCCTCTCTGCTACTCCCTGTGATTTAAGCAGTTATTTAATTGCTCCACAGCCTGTTTCACTTGTACAATAGGGATTGTAATAGTACTTTCCTCTTAGACTTTTTATGAGATTCAAACTAAAAATTATGTGAAAAAACACTGGTGTCTATACCTTGGTAACCCCTTAGTAGAAATTACCTATTACTATTATTATTATTAACCATCAAGATTATGCTCAAGAAATGTTTTTTGAGCTCAGTTGCTGATTTATTGTCTCCTATGTTAAACAGCTGTCATTGCAAATTTGCAGTCAATTTAGTCTGTAAAACAGCAAGAAGAGACATTAGGATTATTCAATAATAAAGTGAGAATAAATGCACATATCGTCTTGCATTCCAAGGCCAACTTCTTTTATTCATACTTTGCTCACAGACATGTCTTGGGGTTAAATATATATGATAATTTTACTCCAGTTCAAATATGAAATTACTTTGGAATTTAAATAAATTTGTTCTGTCTTCTGAATATCTTCAGACCAGAACGACACAGCAGGGTAGAGAGGTAAATTTAGAGGTTATCTCTACGTGACAGTAAAAGTGGTCACTGATAGCTAAGAAAATAATAATAAAGAAAGTGGAAATGCTCATAAAGTTAATATCATTGTGAGCCTCCTATGTGGTTTAAATGTTATATGAATTAATCAACTACCTCCTTGAAATCTCCACTCACATGTCTCAGAGGCATCTTGAGCTTAGCATCTCCTAACTAAACCCTTGTGGCCTTTTCCACTCCCAACTTGTCTCTCAAGGCTTTCTACTAGTAGTAAATCATGGCCTAAATGTTAAAGACAAAACTGGACTCCCTTTCTCCCTAATTCCACCTTGCCTCATTTTCCCCCATGTAGCCCATCAGCAATTATTGTTGATTTAACCTTTAAAATATACCTCAACCTGCTTACATCTCTCCTCTTCATTGCCAACACCAGAGTCCATCCTCACATGTCTGAACAACTGAAATATTCATCTAATTCCTCTCTTCAATGCTTCTATTCCTTTTCTAAATTTTATTCTCTCCACTACAAGGGGAGTGATTTCTTAAAAAATATAAATGTGGTCATGTGGCTCCCCTGCTTAATTAACTCTGCTGTAATTTCCTATTGCAGTTACAAGAAAATTCAAACTCTTTTACTGAGGCTGGCAAGGTCCACCTTGAACCTAACCCATACCTATGGTTCCAGACTTGTCTTGAATAGCCTTCCTCCCTGCTCACCATCCTTCAGACATCTCAGGTTTTTTTTCCAGGTTCCAGATCACCCAAGTTGCCCTGGGGGCTTTGCACTTGCTGTTCCCTCTGTGTCAGAGCATTCGTCTTTCATAGAGGACTTCACTTACACTTCTGTTTTGTTGTAAGTACTGTTTCCCCAGAGAAGCCTGGACTGGACATTAAATAAGTCCCCACACTCACTATCTCATTATTCCCACTTAACACCCTACTTATTTCTTTCGCAGAACTTAATATTTTGCATTGCATATACATATACATACTTCCTCCATCAATGCATGTGTTTCTTTGCTTATCCAATGCCTGCATCCCAATAATAATATAAGCTGTGTACAAGCAGGACCATGTTGCTTATTTGCCAATGTATACTCTACACCTGACATTGTGCTTGACATGTGGTAAGGGCTTTTTAAATATTCATCCAATAAATTAATCTTAGAAATATATATAGTAATAGCTGAACTTATCTGGAACGTCTATAGACAGGTTACCTTTGAAAACCACATAGTAAAACTTCAGCAGAGCTTTTTAAAAGAAAATTCTAAATATGTTTAGAAGTCACCTTTTCAAGGTGAGGAAAAGGCAAAATAATTCTAGAAAGAAAAAAACAGAATTTATTTTAAAATGTCACACATATTAATTAAAATTAGAAATAAAGTATAAATTGAAACATAGAGAAAAGGAAATAATGAGTAAATTAGAAATACTTGGTAAAACAGTTTAATGATGGAGGCACCTGATGGCACAATTGGTCAAGCATCCAACTCTTAATTTTGGCTCAGGTCATGTTCTCAGGGTCATGAGATTGAGCCCCATGTAGAGCCCCAAGTCGGGCTCTGCACTCAGCATGGAGTCTGCTTAAGACTCTGTCTCCCTCTCTGCCCCTCCCCCCCTCACATGTTCTCCCTCTCAAATATATGAATAAATATTTTTAAAAAACAGTTCAATGATAAATGTGTAAGTCTTAGTTCATTTTAATATATCTAGTATTAAATTCTAGTATTAAATATGTATTAAATTCTTGCTTGCCTACCATGCCAGGTGCTGTGCTAGCCATAAAAGAGATGCATATGGAGAAATAGCCAAGTCAGTCTGTCTCTAAAAAGACCCATAGCCTGCAGTAATGGTTCTCCAACATCGGTAGGCCTTAGAACAATCTGGGTAATGTATTTAAATATGGAGCCCTGGACCTCCTCTTAAGGATTCTGGTTCAATAGATCTAAAGTGGCATCTTAGGATCTATAATTTTAACAAGCTCCCTACATGATTCAGATAAAGGTGCTCTTTGGGTTTGAATTTGAACAGTGCTGATATAGCTGGAGAGACCCATAGCAAGGGAAAATATACCATCTTGTGCAATAAGTGCTATGATGGGGCCAGCACAAGGTATGAAAGCTTGAAGGAAGAACTCATCCATGTTTAGAGATTAGTGCTAAACCAAGTCCTGGAGGATAAAAAGAAGTAGGTCAGAGTGAGAGCCATGAGGTCATATGGAGATACATGTGAATCTCTCCCAACAGAGAAGAGTGCTTCAGACAAAAACATGTTGATCTTAGTTGCTGCAGTGGGTGAGATTGGTGGACTGCTCAGCAGGACATATGGTGCCTTGTTATGCTAGGCTAGGAGTTTGACTTCATCTACAGGGTGATAACAATGATATAACCACATATAGATTTATACACACACAAACATATATAATGCTATATTTATAGAATCCAGATGAATAGCAGAGAGTGGATTGGAGGTGTGTAAAATGAGGTTCAGAGAAACCAGTTATAAAGTTTTCATAGTTATGCAGGTGAGAGATGGCAATAATGTGAAATAAGATATTGTGACAATGCAGAAGCCAGGAAGTGAATGGATGTGAGGGATATTAAAAAGATAGAATTGACAGATTTAATGATTGCTTGCATATGAAGGAAGAGACAAAGAGCAGCAGGGCTTCTTGATTTATAGCTGGACTGGGTTAATACAATATAGACATTAATAATAACTAATGAACTAATCATCAATAAAGGTAAACAGTCATTTTAGCAATGCAAAGATGAGAAGCCAGAGCTCTAGGAAAAAGTTCAAAGATGCATCGCAACATCAGTGTTTCTCCGTTAGTATTAGTCTTTACATTTTTAAATGAAATTTAAAAGTAAATTTAAAATACTAAGTATTTGAAAACTGATCGATCTATAAATAGTATTTTATATCTAATTGAAGTTTCAGATTATATTTCAATATAACCCAATATCTACACTTATTTCATAAGTATCAAAACACGGCAAAACTAAAGAATCATATTAAGAAATGCCTATATTCCTGGTTTTCTCTTCTTTTAAAGGGTCAATGAGTCAAAGAGATTGATCTTTGTAAATTTCTACACCATTACTTTTATAGTGAGAAAGTGGTGAATACAGTAAGAATTCAACCATCCTGGCCCACCTGCCCTGGCTCCAGATCAAGCATTGTACACCTAGTTCTGGCCAACTAGTTGAGAGTACGAGTGCCCGTGTCACTTCTGGACCACAACACAGAAAAGCAAGTGTGTGATCTTTAGGTGACATCTATTTTTTTTTTTTTTTTTTTTTTTTGCAGGTGACATTTTGCTGCAATTGTTGAAAAGGCAGGACCAAGCGATAGACATAGTTGAATCATTGTGTCACTGCGTGGAGGCCATCAGACTTCGCGTGAGTGAGAAATAAATACCTATATTGTTCAGCCATTGAAATTTCAGGGTTAATTTCTTACCAGAGTCCACCCTAACCCATCCTGACTAATACAGTAGGAAATTCTTTACTCATGTAAGGAGGTAGAAACTTGGCATGTCACAACACTCCTGGAGGCAGGCCCTACACTAGGGAATGTGTAAATGGAGCATTGGGATGACTTAACCAGACCAAAGATACTGTGTTTAAATGCCACTCAGAAGATATCTAGATTGATCTAGTGTTAAAAGAGGTGAAAGAGGTGGGAAGAATTAGCTTTGGCATCAACTGACTTCTGGTGTTGCTGTTTCAACCCTCCCTTTTACAGTTAGGAGTATCTTGACTCAGTCATGTTTGTTTCCAAGCAGAACACTGTACTTCAGACACAGTTATAATCCCTACAGGAGGCTACAACTGGGTGTGTCTATGGTAAGGCTAGCAGCTCTCTGTAATTAAAAACTCTCCAGATTGTGTGAGAGTAAGCACGAGAAAGTTGTCTTTTTGCAGTTAGCAAAAGTCCTGGTTCTGTTAAGAATGATACTCTCTTCAGGAAGGAGTAAAATATGGCTCAGAAAATGGACTAGGGCTAGAGGTAGAAGGAGTTTCTGCAGCTCAGATAAACCAAAAACCGTATTGCAGAAATATTTCCTTTGTATGCAAAGAAGGAAGTTGGTTGAATTATTTTACGCAACTAGAATAAAAACTAAGCCACATCTACAGCAAACACCAGTGTGGTTAAACTGAAACATACATATTTAAATTCTCTTTGCATTCAGCTGGAATCCTGCATCCTTTGTGTTTTCTGTGATTGAATTATTGCAATAATACGACTTTTTTTAGGTCTCATGAAAAATTAATAGTTTAATTCCTTGTGAGTATTATCAATATTAATGTAATGACTAAGAGTAACGCATATCATACATTACTTGCCTATGGCCTGTTTTATAGTGTCGCTCCCAACTTTGTTATTTAGATGAGCAATTATATAATTTTTAAAATATGAAAACCACTTCAATAACCATTTTACACACAGACTGCATGACATAAAGTCTTAACAGGATATAAAATGGTTCATTAAGTGTTATCTAACACGTCTATAGGAAACTCTCTGTGCTAGATTCCCTTTCTTGTGAATCTTATGTTTAATTATAGTCCCAAATGATTAATTTCCATACTTAAGAGGAAGTGGGAAGAACTTTAAGGCCTGACTTTGGTGTAGGGATGTACTTCAAACATATAAAATAATTCACAAACCACAGAGGGGAAGTTATAATTGACAGAGGAATTTTATATTACAAGTGCCTATTTAATCTTAGGGTAACAGTTATGTATATATTCTCTTCTTAAGGTCCTAATGGGACCAGAGTAGCCATTCTCATCTACTTGGAGAGAAAGGCAAAAAAAAAAAAAAAAAAAAAAAAAAGTCAAGTGAAGTATAAAATGACCCAGAATATAATCAGGATTTCCTATGGTGAACAAAATCACCGATCTTGGGACAGATGTATAAGATGACAATCATTTAAAAATATCTGTCTGGCTCTCTGGAAAGGAAGAACTTAACAAAAAATAAATTGGAAGAAACAATTAAGGTACTGTTTGTCATTTTCTTTTATTAAGAACAACAACAACAACAAAAAAAAACCCAATGCAAACAGTAGGTAAAGTGATCCTTATTTCATGTAAATCAATAAAGTCAAACAGTGACCCACAGGTATATTTGAATTTAGGACCTTGGCAGATCTGGTTGGGTCTGTAAAGATAAAAAGATACAATGGTGGGAAGAAGAGAAAAGAATTTTTAGTACTCTCAATGAATAGTTTTCTGTGTCTGGAAATTGAAAACTGATTCAAGAACTCAGCTAACATACGTAAAATAAAAATAATATAGTTCAAAATCATGGTCTCCAAGGAAATACCATCTTTAAAAAACCACAGATTCTTGACTGTAAGGTTACTACCCTGCACTGGCTAGTTTTCTTTAAAAGCTAAGGCTCAGTATGTTTTGAAAAACCAAAGATATCCCTCAATCCCAACATGCTAACTTCCTAATCCTTACCCACATTTTTCAAGTGCAAATTTTGAAATCACTTGACAGAGACTTCATTTGCAAGGCTTCTGAATAATGTTAGAGAATAACGTTATTTTTCCCTGTAAATTCTTGAGAATCAAAGTTAATGATTATATCCAAATACAACTGGGATTGCCACATGGCGGCTGTTAGCATTTGTTTTCTCTATTTTCTCTTGGACCATTGCACTTATTTGGCATTCACTATTATAAAAAATATTTAATTGCAGTTAAGGGAAAACACACTTCGAGCCAGCCTATTTTTGAGGTAACGGTAGTTGGTTCTCTATGTTATGCATTTATTCTCCTTCTGTTGCCTCCATCGGAATGTAAGAACAAGTGTCACAGAGCTTCAGAGCAAAGGTAAACAAATCCTTGAATTGCCCACAGAGTTTGCCAAGTGTGGAGCAGCTGCTATCGGGGGACAGAATCACAGAATGTAGTTAAACAGAAATAGAATATTCAAAACAGGACATGAGCAGCAGGGCTGGCCTAGTAAAATAGGAAGGAATGGCAAATTCAACTTAAAAGCTCTCCCTCCCTAGGGCTTGCAGCTTGCCATCCTCTTCAAGGGTAGCCATTGCCCTTGAGATGCCTTCGGTTGAACTGCAGTCCTCAGTTGTAGTTTTCCAGTGAGAGCGCTCACAACATCATCTGTCGTCCCAGCACACCTGTCTTCATTGTGTTCTCAGAGTGGGCATTGGGGTCTTAGCTCCATGCCTCACGGTCTTCAAGGGACTCATTAAATTTTAACAAAAGTTGTGGGAGACCTGTAATCTCCGTTCAGACTCCAACAGACTCAAACAGAGGAGCAGGATCTGAAAGAGGCTCCCTCTCTGCTGTCCGTGGCTCTCGGCTTGCAATCGACTCATCAACCAGGACTGAACTTCAGAGGTTGTACTACTGTTTTCCAGCTTATTTTCGTCTCTTCGTACTTGGTCTGTAGCATTCACTTTAAGGTGCTGCACAGATGGCTTGTTCAGGATGATGACGTTCATACCACCGGCTCTGGGGGGTGCTGGCTGCAAAGGACCCACAGCTCCATCTCCCTCCAAGAACGACCCTCGGCCCTCCCCCGGGGACAGCCTCCATCTAATGACTGGTCCACTGTGGGAGGGCAAAGACCTCATTTCCTTATTTTTTTTTTTTAAATTTTTTTAATTTTTATTTACTTATGGTAGTCACACAGAGAGAGAGAGAGAGAGAGAGAGAAGCAGAGACACAGGCAGAGGGAGAAGCAGGCTCCATGCACTGGGAGCCCGACGTGGGATTCGATCCCGGGTCTCCAGGACCATGCCCTGGGCCAAAGGCAGGCGCTAAACTGCTGCGCCACCCAGGGATCCCCTCATTTCCTTATTTAAGGGCCACTCCGAAGAGTCATTCCCATTCCAGAGCATTCCGTTGGAATAGGCTGAAGGCTCTGTTGCATCTGCATTATGGTCTGACCTCTCTCTGCCCAATTTTGCTGCCCTCATTTCATTACTGGTGCTGTTCCCATACGATGGCTGCAAGCAAATCTCTACGTCAGGGTCTACGACCTAATATACTTTTCCATGTAAACAACACCGTGGAGGCAGAGACTGTGTTTCATTTTATTTATTTTTTTTTTTATTTTTGAGAACTAGAAACATTTCCAGATTCTTCTAGTGGTACTGTGGTTATGAATTGCAAATACTTGGTAAAGGCTTCTCAGGCCTAAGTAACAGAATATAACTGCCTGCTTCTACTTGCCCAAATCACTGAGTTGCTGAAAGGCAGGAGAGAAGAAAGGAGGGAAGGCCTTCCTTCCTCGATCATGCTTTTTCATTTCTCCCAACATATATCTGGCGTGGACATAGTGTTTTCATCTGAACTACATTCTCTAATTGTTCTTACATGCCTGAAGTTTTATGTATGTGTGTGTTGGCCTCTAGACCACTATTTTTATTCAGAATGTAGCTTGAATCTCTCTACACTCTCTCCAATCCCTTGGCTCGCATTCTTTGATTTGGACTGACGTATCAAACCAGGGAAGTTCAGTATCTGGATTATATAAGTACCACCTCATAATTCAGTGCCCTACAGACACCACTAATCAGTCATGTGGCTCCCAACCCTCTCACTCCCTTTTGCATTTGGCAGCAGCCTCTGGTGTACGCAAGTGCTCTGGCCCTTTGAGCAGAATCCAATTTTAGCCCAGCCTTGGTCGTTTCCTATTCCTCTATCTAGGAAAGCAGCTGTCCATTTTCATACCATCTTCACTGGAAGATGAAGGCAGTAACTACATTCCTCCTATCTTTAGGAGCTATTCCAAGTACTCTAGATTTTGCTCCTTCCCGTGACTTTCCGGCTCGAACTCCTGAGTGTCATCTTTTGAGTCTGAGTCTCCCTCCTACTCCGGCTGCTGCTGACAAGGGCAAGCTGGGGCCACCTGGAGAGACAGAGGAAGATTTCCATGAAGCTAACAGCGGGTAACTTTCAGCAGTTCTCACCTTGTGCTTTCCAAAGCCCTGAGAGGACTGTGTGTGTGTGTGTGTGTGTGTGTGTGTGTGTGTAGAGTTTCAAAACTTAGATGTTCTCAGTAGAATTTGTTAGGTCCTCTGCATCTTTCCAATTCTACTTTCCCTCCAGATCCCCGCCCCCCCCTCCACCCCCATCAGGTGGCATTGGAATGACCACAGGCATTATTAGAATTCATTAATGGAAAGTCGAAGAATTAGGGATACACTTAATTTGGGCTCCGTGCTATGCATTTGTGTGATTTAGAGCCACTTTCATGTATAGTGAAGTTATTGCTAGCTATGCTAATCCCAGAATAGCTTCCAGAAATACTTATTCATCAGTGGGCAAAGCTGTAAGTGGAGAATTTGGTTCTTATCAGTGCCTCACCACAATAGAAATGTGCACAGCACTGTAGCATTCGCAGTAAAAAGACCTACAGAAGTTCTCAGAAGTCCTGCGTTTGCAGGGCACACACAGGTAGCAGTACTGCAAACACAGCACACGTGTGTGTAGGCACGTGTTTTATGCATTCTGAGCATCAATTATAAAAAAAAAAACCCAACTTTCGATTACCCATGACAGAGGAAAAACTAAATGATCATTTCATTCTCTTTATGTGAAAATTTAAAATACAACTATCATGCGAAGGAGGAAAGAGCATGCAGCCAAAAAAATTGAGAAAAAAGTACTGTGAGATATATCAGCAGATCATTAATAAGAACATTATGCTGTTTTGATTTTTTGATGCTTGTTCTGTTTGTCAACATTTTAAAATTTGTAATTTTGTTGTGATTCCTTCTCTAATTCTAAATAAACTTGTCCTCTCTATATTTAATTTTATATTCAAAATATTGTATTATTTCCCCTAAAAAAATCCGCCACCTAGTTGTGAGGCCTTCAGGCCCCATCAAACCTGAGCCCACCCCTGGGGGGCTCGAAGCTTCTTTGCACAGTGTGGCTCCATGTGTTGCAGAAACAAGAGGGTTTCCTACTTAGAGCCAATTAAGCATGGCTTTATTTTTGTCAATTTGAAACATGAGCATGGAATTTTAGAGCAGGAAGAGGCCAAAGATATAATCTAGCATGATATTGTTTTTCAGGTGAGGAAACTGAGGCTGAGCGCAATCATGGCTTTATCGGCTTTATCAAGTTCCTAAGCCTTGTTTCAGCAGGTGATCTATGGAACAGGGGGTTACCACAGTGCCCCAGGACAGCGAGAGTGACACGGGAATTCTTGAGAAGGTGCTGGCAGAGAAAGTTCCACAAAGTGATTTCAACCCCTTCACAGTTGGCTTGAGACTGGAGAGCAGAGGTGGACATAGATGCCTGAGTAAAGAAGAAGGCCTCCGACCAGAGACAGTGCTCTTCCAAAAAAGGGACTAATGTTTTTTAAGAAATGGTAGAAGTTAAATTCTTAACCACTTCCAAGAAATTGTAGCCTTAAAGACTTTGATCTTTAGATTATGGACAGACTTTTTATTTTTTAAGATTTATATTTATTTATTTATTTATTTATTTATTTATTTATTTATTTAGGAGAGAGAGAGAGCACATGTGAGTGGAGGGAGAGAGAGAGAATCTTAAGCAGATTCCCCACTGAGGGTGGAGCCCAGTGCAGGACTCTATCTCATGACCTGAGATCATGACCTGAGCCAAAATCAAGAGTTAGATGTCAGGCAGCCCTGGGGTTGGGGGTGGGGGGGCTCAGTGGTTTAGCTTAGCCACCTGCCTTTGGTCCAGGGCATGATCCTGGGGTCCGGGGATTGAGTCCCGGGTCGCACTCCCTGCATGGAGCCTGCTTCTCCCTCTGCCTCTCTCTCTCTCTCAGTCTCTCATGAATAAATAAATAAAAATTAAAAAAAAAAAAAAGAGTTGGATGTCTAACCGACTGAGCTACCCAGGTGCCCCTATGGGCAGACTTTTATTTATTTTTATATTTTTATTTTTTTTAAGAATTTATTTATTTATTCATGAGAGACACAGAGAGAGAGGCAGAGACACAGGCAGAGGGAGAAGCAGGCTCCCTGCGGGGAGCCCAATGTGGGACTCGTTCCCAGGACCCTGGAACCATGACCTGAGCTGAAGGCAGAGGCTCAACCACCAAGCCACCCAGGTGTCCCCATGCCAGACTTTTAATCACTGGGTTTACTGTATGGTACAATTAGTTCTCAAATGTAAAACTGTAATCTCACTCTTGATAAACGTCATTATTTTACCACTTTCATATTTATTTTATTTGGCATTTCTTTCTCATTCTGTCTCTTTTTGTCTCTCTCTCTCTCTCTCTCTCTCTCTCCACACTCACACCTTTTGGAGTAGGTAGGGCAGTGTTTTTGTTTTTGTTTTTGTTTTTGTTTTAAAGATTTTATTTATTTATGAGACACAGAGTGAGAGAGAGAGGCGAAGACACAGGCAGAAAGAGAAGCAGGCTCCATGGGGGCGGGGGGAGCCTGACGTGGGGCTCGATCCCAGGACTCCAGGATCACACCCTGGGCTGAAGGTGGGCGCTAAACTGCTGAGCCACCCAGGGATCCCAGGTAGGGCAATGTTATTGGTAAAAAATTTGAGGTCCAAAGTAGCTAATAACAGGTTAGAACTAAGACTAGAAATGAGGCCTCCTAATCTTTCCAGGGTTTTCTCTTTATATCATAGGATCTCCAGGATTAACACAAGAAACCCCTTGTTTTATTTGCCTTCATTGACTTGACAAAAGCAGATCTAGTTTTATGTAAGAACAAGTAATTGCCACCTGGTGTGATTGAAGAGAGGTCAATCTTTCCCTAATGACAAGACTCTACCATCAATAACTCTTCCTTTATGTTCAACTTTCATATCTTTTGAATGTCCCAGAGGTATGCCTTTAGAGAAGAATTCCCAATGTATTTGTGTGAATGGATTTGTGTGCTTTATTTACTTCTTAGTTAAGTAAGGAAAGGAGAGTATCAGGACTTCTATTTCCTCTCATAATTATAATTTTTGATACTCATAAATTTTTTGTTATTACATTATAATTTACTAGTATTTTTCTTTTTTTAAGGTTTTACTTATTTATTTGACAGAGAGAGCACAAGCAGGGGAGCGGCAGGCAGAGGGGGAGCCATTGGGAAGCTCAGCAGGGAGCCCAATGGCAGGCTGCATCTCAGGACCCCAGGATCCTGACCTGAGTCAAAGGCAGACCCTCAGCTAACTGAGGTACCCAGGTGCCCCGGGATTTTTCTTTATCATTGAATATTCTATAATTGGAAGAATATTTTAATGGTCCTATTGATGATTTTCAGAATCACATCATTTGATCCATGCAGCAAATCACTGCTCATGTAACATTTCTGTCCATAAAAAGATTTTTTTTTGATTCTCATTCATGTCAAGAATTTTCTCGTTAATAGTTAGAGTCATCATAACAACTCTCATTTGTTTAGTTTTTATGTAATGAGATAACAAAGCACTAATCTTCCTTAATCTCATTTGGTCCTCCTGGCACCCCTGTGGAAAGAGCAGGGAAGTGATTACTATCAGCGTTTGGCAGTCAAAGAAACAGGCCCAGAGTAAGTTCATTGCCCATAGCAAGGAAGTAGCAAGACAATCAAAATTCTGACTGCAAGGCTGTTAGTTTTGCTTAAGGTCTTGTGCTTTACTTACTGAACTTTTTGCATTTCTGATGAAAACCATAGGCTCTATGCAGCGAAATTCGCACGGAATGGCAAAACATGAATTAATTCTATCATTAAATGAGAGCCAGAGTGACTCAAAGTAGAATATATGGGTCACGAATTTTGGTGAAAGTGCTCAGTTCCCCAGAGAGTGAACACTATCAATAAATGCCACGGAAAGTGGTAAAGCAACTCTGCAAAGTAGATCCCACCTGTGAAAAATGAAGTTAAATGAGGAGAGGGATCTTTCTCATCTATGATAGGTTTCAAATGATTCTACAGTACAGCTTCCTTCCTTTTATGTACCTCAATACCATTGAAAAGAACAGGAGCAAACTCATTCTGATCATAACTTAGCCATTTTTTAATTTTCTTTCCATAATGCACAATCTCTAGGAAAACCATCACCACTGATCATCTGACACTTAAATATTTTGTTATCTCCTGTTGTAATCCAGTGTGCTGACTTCAATAACTGATAGTAATAGGCCTTGTTATATGGTGGTTTAAAGCCTTAAATTTTTTTTGATTGATGATTTTACTTATTGCTACTATTTTGAAATACTTGTAGCAGTTTATTATATTTTTTATCTTATCATTGATCACTCTTGCTATAGAGAAGTTCTAAATCAAAAGCAGAAAGAAATACAGGCTCTGTTATCTGTATCATGCTTAGAAATGCCCAGTTCCCTTGTATTAATGTGTTATTCTCTAGGACTCAAATTTCATGCTACAAATATTTATTTGCCTTGTCCTGGATGCAAACAATTTTATATTTTATCTGTTTTAGAAATCTTGTCTTTTTTTTTTTTTTCAAGAATAGGGTCTCCAGGTATTTTTTTCTGTTATTTATAATTTATTTGCATATTTGTTTGACCCAATATGTATATACTGATAATAGTCTGACTTCCTCGATATATATATATATAGTGGTTGCAGAATTACTAACACATACCCCAGTGAGAAACAAATTTACCAACTAGAGTACTGTGTTTGTGTATAATTCTTTTATCTTTAGCTTTATAGTCAAATCACTGTTTTGCAAGCTTACTTAGGTCAGCTCTTTTCTTACTCACTCCCGCCTGTGTACCTATGTTATTCATACACTTACATTTCTTTGTCGCAGACTGCATTCTATTTTAGATTCCTCTTATATCTTGGCTGATTTTTAAAAATTAACATAGAGTAAAATTTCCTCTTTGTGAAATACCGTTTCATGGAGGTTGACAAATGTATGGAGTCATGTATCCACCATGACAGTTCCAATGGTTTTCCAAACTGGAAGTTACCCAAAGTCACTGGACCGTTTTTCATTGCTGCTAGCAATATTTAAGAATGCATCCTCCACTGGTTTGAGAATATGGAATCATGTCCCTCATAAATGAAGGTGGTATGAAAATTAAATGTGAAAAAAAAAATGTAGAAACTGTAAATTGTGAAGGGTTACACAAAGAAGTGATTTTTATTCCAGTTGGTCATTTTATCTGAATGTCCTCATGGATTGTGGCCATATGGGGAAATGTCAACTGGAGGAGAGCCTGGTTTAATCAGCGTCAACCAGGAAGATAAAGATAAGTGCTTTAAACATCTGGCATGCTGTGTGTGAGAACCTCCTGTATCAGAATTTCCTGGAGCATGGGAGACAGTTTAGAAATGGACAGTGACTAGACTCCCTATAAAAATAAAACTCTGACCCTCAATCTGTAGCAACCAGCCTAATAGGCCAACCTACTATGCAGAGTAACTAGCAAGGAAGTCAGACTATTATCAGTATCAAACAGCCCAGGAAGCCAAATAATAGCCCCTGTAACAATTGGCCCCAAGTGGCCAGGACTTAATAACTAACAGTGTCCTAATTTTTGCCTCTGCTTCTAATTTAGGATTAATGGGAGAAGGCCAAATATGGACCTCTAACAAGTCACAGAAGATGCCCCACTTCTTCTTAGCCTGCCTGCAGCTTTCCCATGTCAACAGTCTTCAATTGGGTATATCTGATATCTTAGTCTTCGGGGCTGCTATAAGAAAAATACCGTTGGGTGGTTTAAACAATAAATATTTGTTTCTCACAATTCTGGAATCTGGGCTGAAAGCTCAGACAATTTCAGTGTCTGGTGAGAGCCTGGCTCATAGGCAGCCTTCTTGCTGTGTTCTAACATGGCAGAAGGGGTGGGAAAGCTTTTGAGGTCTCTTTCATAAGCGCTCCATCCTCATGATCTAATTACCTCCCAAAGGCCCTACCTCCTAATACCATGACATTGGGAGTTGAGGTTTCAACATTTGAATGTGGGTGGGGTGGGGTGGTGGTGGTGGTGGTAGAGAGACACCCAAAGAGTCAGACCCCAACACCTGAAGTCTTCCCCCCCCAACACCCCCACCCCTCCTACCCCTCCACCGCTGCCCAGGATAACGGCTCTCTGCTTCTCTGCCTATCTCTGTCAAATGCAAGAGATAGGGCTCACTCCCTAGCGATAGCAAGCTCTGAATAAATAGCCTTTGCTTGCTCTCATTTAGTGTTCTTCGTTTATTTCCACAGGTGCTTTTTAAAAATTTATATTCCTAGGCCCTACTCCAGACCCATTGAATCAGAATTACTGAAGGAGAGGCCCAGATGTCTGCATTTTAAAGAAGCTCCCCAGGGTGATTCTTTTGCATATGAAATTTGAGAACTATTGCACCTAGTGCCACCCCACAGAACTTCCTCCTAAATTTTGCCTTGTTTAATATTTTTATAAATATTTGGATGAAGATATGGATGTGCTGATCAGATCTGTCATTGCCATAAAGGTAGGAAAGTTAGTGAATATGCTAGACATCAGAAGCAAAATGAATTTTGATCTAAAAAGCTGGAAACAGGACTGAAACTTAAGAAGATTATATCTTATAAGAGCTCATAGGACACTGTTAGAGTTTAATTTTATGTATATGTATGGGCATATATACTGGGCAGGGTTTGATTCATGGACCTATATATGAAAATGACCTATAGAAGTGAATTGGCAGGGTTTTTAAAATTTAGTATAATGAACAGATTTATAATTGCCAAATTTATTAAAAGAATTAATAAATTTCATTGGATCCTGTGCTCGTTCGATGATCTAGACTATTATGTCTGGCTTGGGCTCCATATTTTAAGGAAAAACAGTGTATAAGGAATGATGTTCAAAACAGCTCAAACAACTGAGCATATTTACTCACCACTTAAAAGAATGTTATCTGAGGCTCAAACTCCTATTATTTAGGCATAATTCAGACTTTTGCATTCATATCAACTGTCCATTTTTTTGTGATATTTCTGTAAAATGTTCTAAAGAGATTCTGCTTACATTCTATCCTCAGGAGAGTTTAAAATGAATTTTATACAATCATGTAATTCTACAGGTGGGATGTGAATGCATAAAAAAATTTAATGTGCATTTTTAATGTGAAAATATTCAGGCTTTTATCAGATTGACAGCAGGAGACTTGAGTTGTGCGTCTGTTATAGCTCTGACACTTTTCTTTCAACAGCCAAATGAGTATTACAATAGAGGTTTTCAATTTTCAAACTTGCCTACATTCTAGCTTACTTTCTAAGGATATGTATATATCCATATCCATATATATATATATATATCTCCATGGCCTGCTATTGGTTTTTAACTTATTTCATTCTCTCATTCATTCATGCATTTATTCATTTTTGCATTTCTGTTTCTGTTCAATAACTACAAAGCACTTCCAATCGTGTATGCTATACAATGAGTAGCAAGGTACAGGCACTTCATAAAAAAAGGATTCAATTGAATGAGGAAATAAATACATTCAACCACATGATTGGCACATGATGGGGAGGGAGGCTCTTCACATGTACGGTGTCCTTGATTTGTCTTTAATCCTATGTGTCCCATATAGTAGTCCAGCCACATATGGCTATTGAGCACTTGAAATGTATCTACTTCAGGCTGAGATGAGCTGTAAGCTCCAGATTTTGAGGACTACCAAAAAATATATATAAATTATCTCATTGATGTTTTATGTTGACTGCATATTGAAATTTTAATATTTTAATATATTGAGTTAAAGTAAAATATAAAATTCCTTTCTCTTGTTTCTCTTATTTTTTAAAAAAGATTTATTAATTTATTCATGAGAGACATAGGGAGAGAGAGAGAAAGAGAGAGGGGGGCAGAGACAGAGGCAGAGGGAGAAACAGGCTCCCTGCAGGGGGCCCGATGTGCGACTCAATCCCAGGACTTTGGGATCATGCCCTGAGCTGAAGACAGCCGCTCAATTGCTGAGCCACCCCGGCGTACCTCTCTTTACTTCTTAAAATCTGGATTCTAGAAAATTTAAAATTACGAATCTAGCTCTTAATATGTTATTTTTAATGTTTCTCCTTTTGAGGCAACATTAATGTTTATGAGCTCAGGCTTGGGTATTAAAAGTAGATTCATGTTTACATCCCAGCTCCCCAGTTGGCTAAGGCAGTGGTGAGACTTAACTGGAAGTATGATAACAATAACAATAGAGGTAAGAATCATTAACGCTTAAGGCAGCATTTGCTAACTGCCAGACCCAACTAAATGCTTTCCATATGTTAATTTGTTTAGTTCTTGCAAGATCCTTCAGGTAGTTACTATTATTATTTCCTTTTTACATATGAGGAAACTGAATCACAAAGAGGTTGTATAAAAATATGTTAAAGTGCTTGAAACAGAAGCCGCTAATTATTTTTATTGTAATCATTTTGTTATACTCCCATTCTTGGGCTGAGCAGGATGTTGAATAGCTGAGGTGACGGTACCTGCAAGGCGAAAGGTAAAGTCAGTTCACAGACTGATAAGGTATGTAGATTAGGAAAAGGTTGGGTTAGGAATTTTGCTTCAATCAATGTCATAATTAACAAATGCTACAACAGTGGTGTTCTAAGGGGGTGATTTTGCAGGGTGTATATGACAGTATGTGGAGATGCATTTGTTGTCAAAACTCAGGGGCCGCTGCTGGCACCAAATGGGTAAAGACCAGGGATGGTGCTAAACTCCTGTGACGCACAGGACAGCCCCCAATAAGAGAGCATGATCTGGCCTCAAATGTCAGTAGTGTTCAGGTTGAGAAATCCTATATAAGAGTAGGAAAAAAAAAGGATGGCAGAAGGGATAGAAAGATGGAAGGAAGGAAAGAAAGGGAAATGGGGAGGGAAGAATGAAGGAAGGAAAAAAGGAGGAAGGAAGGAAGGAAGGAAGGAAGGAAGGAAGGAAGGAAGGAAAGAAGAGGAGAAGAAAAAGTTGATACACAGTCATTTTTCCAGGTTTGATCAGGGCTTTCTTGGAATGATGACAACAGAGCGGTATTATGATTCACTCTAATACGGCTACAACAAAAGTTTACACATTTATTATTCCAGTATAACCCTTAGCAAAGTTAGAGGAGGGGCAGTGAGGCAGGATCCGTCTCAAATGACTTTTTCACTCCGTGGAGTGATAACCCTGGGGCCATTTATTCCTGGCCAATGACAAGCTAATAAAACAAACCATTTATCTGATCCTGTGGTCTTTTTTTTTTTTTTGGCTATATATTAAGCAGTGCAGTATCAACCAATCTCTGTTCCCTCAAAAACTGCTTTTCTGCCTATAATTTTGAAGATTTCTTCAGTGTAGAATTGGACTACCTTTCTTTGGTTTATTTATTTATTTATTTATTTTAGATTTTATTTATTTATTCATGAGACACAGAGAGAAAGAGAGGCAGAGACACAGGCAGAGGGAGAAGCAGGCTCCATGCAGGGAGCCCGACGGGGGCGATCCCGGGTCTCCAGGATCACACCCTGGGCTGAAGGCAGCGCTAAACCTCTGAGCCACCTGGGCTGCCCCCTTTCTTTGGTTTGTTTGTTTGCTTGTTTGTTTATTTATTTATTTATTATTTATTTATTTATTATTTTTCTTTCTTTGGTTTAGATGAGATTTGGGGAGTAAGCTGTGGACTGGAAAGAGTCATATAGGATTTTGCTTGTGAATCACTAATTTATCTCTATTTAGTGAGTTTTGCATAATGGCTTCAAGTGATGACTATTTCCTAGGGCTGGAGGGCCAGCTCCCTCTGAGAATGGATGCCTGAAAGCAAAAATGGTCCGGAAACAATTTCCCAAAGAACTTCCAAATAAGGCTGTTTTGGCTCTGAGGGAGTGCTTTGGAACTTTATAAAATGTGAAAATGTAAACGCGAGGGAGAATTCATTGTTTATAATGTTTAAAATTACATACTCTGTAATCTTTTTAGCAGTAAAACTCTTCCCATCAATGGTAATTTATGAGTGCTATTTCAAGAAGAGATCATTATATTGGTTTCTCTATATGTGCAACTCTAATTGAAAAATAAGAATCAATTGTATTAAAACACATGGATTTTCTATTGGCTTATTTTTCACGTGTCACTGACTTCATCTCTATAAATATGTAGCTCTACCCAAAACTGAAAATAATAAATAGAAATTTCCACCCTGTTTACTGGGATCCTTTCCTAACGTCATGCTTTGGTGTGGAACATATTTAAAGGCCAGTCATGAGGCAGAGAGGTGGAATGAAGTCCACCAGAGATGGCGAATTTTTCGTGGAAAAACTGCAATGACACCACAGAATCAACACAGTGAGTCAGTAAACACATTATGAGTCATTTATACTTTGGAATAATAAGCAGTCTTTACAAAAGAATGAGATTGCTCTGTATGCCTTGAGACAAGTAAAATTTTCAAGGCATTGTTAAATTGAAAACCTCAAGTTGCAGAGCAACTTGTAAAGATGATTTATTTATGAAAAAAGCCCTGAAGATACCTATGTCTAAGTACACACCTATGTATGCAAATATATACAATAGGATTAGAACAAAAGGCTGCACCCAAAGCACGGACTTGGGGTTGTGGGTACGAAGTGCAAGGAACTCCTGGATTTTTTTCTGAATATATCTGTTTTTATTTGAATTTTTTTATATAGGAATATAATTATGTATTATTGACATTAAATAGTGAAAAATGTTATTAAGAGCAATGAAAACATCTTCTTTATATTTCCTTGTTTTCATAATCTCCCATGTCTGGTTTTAGTTTAGGAAGGCAGACACACACACGTATACACACACACACGCACACGCATGATTACTTTGTATATCTAGAAATCACAGCTCTTCTGGAAATTTTCATTTTCTCCTTGGAAACTTTGAACGCAAAGTTGTTTGGGATGCATTCTTCAGTCAGACTTGTGAGGGAGGGGCTTCTGCTTGCCTAGGGAACATATTGAAAAGAAACACTTTTGTTCTTGCTCTTGTTTCTGGATGAGCATGAGGATGGGAAAGTGTGCTAGAACAGATTTGACAATCTGGGAAGTTGGCACCAGTGCAGTCAATTTTGAGGAAAAATGAGACTTAAAGTGTTGCAGAGTTATGTTTTTGCCCTGTCTTTTATTCAGTCCCGTGTGGCCTGACTCCACCACTACCCTCAAAGGAAGGGCCTCGGGACAAAGAACTTGGACTTGGGCTCTAGTGCTCCCCATACCCCAAAAGGCTTGTTTATTGACGCCTGAAGTGGTGATATTTTGGTCTTGAACCTGATGAACAAAAGACCATGGAGAGTGGTCTCTGTGGGAGACAGACAGATGGGGTTAGTGGGACAGCAATGGAAGAGAAGCTAAAACCTGTGCTCCTGCTCTAGTTATAGACCATGGGTATGTTCCCTAACCTCTCTGAGTCTCGATTTCCTCATCTTTAGGGTGGGGTTAATCACTCCTTTGCTTATTTCACAGGATGCTGGGGAAAGAAATGAGATCTGTGTGGACACATTTTATAAGGAGGAGCTCCTTCTGTATATCTCAATATCAGAATTTGGCAGATTGTTTTGTAATTATCCCTTTTGAGTTGTATCCCCCACTGAATTTTGAACTCTTTAAGGTTAGAGGCTGTATCTTTAAGGTTAGAGTTGTATCCCCCACTGAATTTTGAACTCTATAAGGTTAGAGGCTGTATCAGGCTAAGGATGTTTGCATCCTTAGCTTGACACAGAGTAGGCACTTAATAAATGTTTCCTGCAAGATTGCCAATTATTGAAATACAAAATAATGGAGCCTTAAAGTTAAGGAATATAAGACTCCAATGAAATGATTTTGGGGTAGGACCATGGACTTTTTTCCAGAATGGAGCACAGGAGAACTAATTTCCTTTTCTACAGCACTTCTTAAGAAAACACAGCATACTATGAGCTGATTGTGGTGAAAAAGGAATATAAAATTATCACCCTTAGTTTATTTGTATTTGTTTAGCTCATTTGGTTATAGCGCTTTCCAGTGTTTTTCACATTGTGGTCTGCATAGAAAATGACGATATTTGTGTGGCACACAGAGTACTTAGGTTCAATGTAGTGCCAAGGGATGTGGACTTTGCATGCCCTCCACTCCTCCCAGTCATCTTGAGAGCTAAGAAAGAACCAGAAACCATATTTTGCCACTTGTAACCATTGACAACAAAGCAGTTGAGAAACTCCAGGTTAGAGCATATATTGGGTTGCCCAGTGTCCACCGAGAGTCTCATAATTTGGAAATAAGGTCTTTGCAGATTCAATTAGTTAATACACAAGGAGTACTCTACATGATGGCAGAGGCTATCAGAAATTTGAATGATTTATCTACAAAACAGGGAATACCAAAAGTTGCTGGCAACCACCAGACGCTAAGAGAAAGGCATGAAACAGAGTCACCCTCACCCTCCTTCCTCCAGAAGGAACCAGTTTTGCTAATACCTTGATTTTTTGTATTTCTGGCCTCTAGAACTGTGAGAGAGGAAAAAAAATCTGTTCTTTTAAGTCACATAGTTAATAGTAATTTGTTGTGCCAGCCCTAAGAAACTAATATAGAGCATAATAGACAATACATCAAGATCATGGATATATATATATATATATATTTTTTTTGATCATGGATGTTTTTTGAAATAGACCAAGTTTGCCAATGTCTGCCTAGCCATGTACCAATAACAAAGAAGAATCCATGGTTCCCTCTCATTACAATAATCTATAAAATACATTTCATTTGACACACAATAGGATCTACTGTGTAAACCTGGTGGTGCTGTGAAAATGCCTTAGATAATTGTTTCTCAAAGTCTGGTTTTGGGGACGCCTGGGTGGCTCAGTGGTTGAGCATCTGCCTTTGCCTCAGGGCGCAACCCCGGGGTCCTGAATGGAGTCCTGCATCAGGCTCCTGGTGGGGAGCGTGCATCTGTCTCTGCCTCTCTCTGTGTCTCTCATGAATAAATAAAATCTTTAAAAAAAAAAAAAGTCTGGTCTTCAAAATAGCAACAGCAGTAGCATCTGGGTACAGATTTAGAAAGAAAAATTCTTGGCCCTTCCTAGACCTACTAAATCAGAAACTGAAGGTAGGGCCCAGCAGTCTGGTTTAAAAAGCTCTGCAGGGGATTCTAAAGCTTTGGCCACCTTGGAAAAGTGTCACACCTGTTGGAAGAGAGAGAGATTGAACTCAATTTTGCTGACCCTAAAGATGGGAGCATTTTTAAGTGCTGGGATGAATTAGTAGAAAAGTATTGCAGGTTATAAGGGGGGATTGGTCAACGTGACTAGACCATCTGTACGTGCAGTGGGGTACTTCGTGGAAATGAGGCTCCCACCCTCCCCCAGAGACTGGGATAGAAGGGCACTACCTTACTTGATGATTGTATTTCAAAGGAATGGTTCCCGGGTTCTCGAGAAACATGTTCCTGATATATGAAAATGGCAAGAGTCTGGGACAAAATTATTTACATCTCAGAATGGCAGAGTAAGAATTTACAATTGCAAAATTTCTAAAGTAAATAATCTCAGAGAAGGGAGGTCAAAATCCTAAAGTTAGTCAGGAACCTACCTAAGTTGAGGGGAAATTCAGGTGGTCTTGGCCAGGTGCCCTCTGAATTTTTTTCCCCACATGAACATTAAAAGAGACTTGTCAGGATGCAGACACCCTCTTGGAGATTCTATTAAGATTCTTGACATTATAAACTTAATTTTGGAAGTACTAATTTTTTTTCTTTCATCAAGAAAAACTGTCCACAGTCTTCCATTTTCTCAATTCTCCTTTCATATTAAAGTTCTTCAGTAAATTTTGATGGTATGTTTCATTTCTGTCCTATATAATTCTAATAGGCCTTCTTCCTAGATACTCAATATTTGGGGCATAGTATTTTTTTTTCATTATATTTTTCTCAAAGGTCATTCTGGTGTATTAGAAAATTACTTATTTTTGTTACTTTTACTGAATTATAACTTATAAATATTAGTAAGTGATAGATCTGAGATTTTAAGTATTCTCTAATTCCAAGAGTGTTTGTTTATGCTATACTCACACTCTTCTTTAGGCTTTATTTTTCCAGATGCATTTATTTGTTCTCTAAGTTTTTATGTCATTGTGTATGTTAGGTTCATCGTATGTAGATGACTCTGAAAAAGCAACACAAAGAAGTGTATGTATCTTGTCAATAAATACTGATAATTGATTAGAAGTGACAACTGAAAAGGATATAACTGTTTGACTCAAATAGCCTAGTGGCTTATTGGGCATATTGTTAAGTCTCTGATGGTTGATTAATACATCACCTGTCTCCAACCCCCACAATTACTGCCAAATTTTTAAAAAATTGTGGAAAGATGTAATTATATAACTAAAAATGCTCATGAAATTAATATATTATTTATAAATATTAAAGCCTTTATAATATAGGTTATAGGGGGACTGAACAGGAATATTCAGCTTGTCTTCAGGTTTCTTTAATATTTTTTGTAGGCTGCTTGCCATGATGACTAATATGCTACAACTATGCTGTTATGCATTAAATATCATGGAAATGTACATCTGCACTGGATTTTCCTTTCTCCTTTGTTGCTTTGTTTCTTAAAGTGCTGAGTCCCGCTAAAAGTTTTGGATTGAAATCAAATCTGGAAAGCTTTGGCAATGTTGCTGAAATGATATCCCAGTATATTATCCTTTAATGAAACAAGTATAGAGGGTTGATTGATTTATGGAGCAATTTTTTGCATCATTACCTGTCTTGATTGTATACAAATCGTTTTTTATTCTCACTGTTTTGAAAGAACCGTTTTAATTTTAATATGTTTATTTCGAAATCTGATATCTTAGTTGGCAACAGGATTAAATCCTACAAAAGTTTTTATACACAATTCTTCTGAAACCCAAGAAGATGTTTATTAATTTTCAGATACTTTAATTGTATTGCCTAAATATAACATTTAACTAAAATATGCTTTTTTGCCTTTCTGCTCTAAAGCTGGGTTTTCTATTGCTTAATCTAATTTTAACTTGTGTGGCCATAATCACTTTTTAAAAGCATATGTTAAAAGATTCTTCCAGACGCACAAAATATGCCCATCATAGTAGCGATGTTTTATATTGCATTTTAGAGTTTAATTTTTAAACTGGAGTGTGATTTCAAATGAGTGTTATTCCCAGAACATAATGTAAGAACTACCTTTTTATCTAGCCTGTTTTTTAACTCGCTGGCATGGTTGGAATTTTTAACACTGACCATGTGGCTTTGATGAGGCTTTAAAATATCATACTGCAATTTGGAAAAGATAGGCAGTTTTCTTCTTGGCATCTGCTGAGTAACCCTTGTCTCTGATGACTCATTGAGTAAATATTACAATTAATAGAAACCCTAAGCATTCAATATACATGTCTGGGTTTTGGTCCTATTTACCTTCATATATTAGGTGAGCCTAGAAAAGAGCAAACTGAAATCTGTGTTAATACAGCTCTCAGGAACTGTTTTGGTTGATTTCCCAAAGCCAATCAAAATCAGTTCAATGAAAGAGCAAAGTCAAACGAATAATTTGTCATCAAGAACACCTTACAAGAGCAATCCTGATACTGAACTTTTCCCTTTATATCTGATAGGACTTTAGACCTGGCCTTGGTATATAACCTTATATTGGTGCTGAAGACGATTAGAATTTCTTTCGACGCTGAATGCATCTAAGAAGGCTGTACCAGACACTCTACCGATATTACTTATTTGTGACCTGATTTAACCCTCAAAATAGCCCTGTAAGGCATGTATTATTACCATTTTATTGATAAGTAAACAAATGCAACGAAGTTGACAGACTTGCCTAATATCACATGTGTGGGAAATGACAGACCATTAGAACCTAAGTATGACTCCAAAGCTGTGCGCTCTTTTCCTAAGTCATATCAGAACTTTGACTACTTGTTTCTACCCTGTAACTAAACACAGTAGGTGACTTTCTTACTTTTTCTAAATACAAAATAAAATTAAAGTCTGTGAATGATTTATAAGAAAAATATGTTGAAATCTATGTCTGTCAAGAAAGATATTGCTTGGCATCATTCAGAAACCTTGTCAGAATGTTCTCAATTCTAAAGTCTGAGTCACTGCTAAGAATAAAAACATGAGTTTCCGGTTTAATCTCTATGGGTATCACAATATAGCCTCCTGATCAAATTAATGAATAATGGCAAAATAGGCACTTTATTTCATACTGTGTAGCATAAGACACATTCCTAAAGGGTCAGCAGTGCCATTTGTTACAGACAGTAGCTTCCAAAGATTCTCAAGCAATTCACATTTCAACCATTATTTCTTGAAAACATGCAATTTCTTGTGTATGTTAAGTGAATGAATGTCCTTAAAAATTTTTTTCTCCCTGAACTATTCCATCAAATTTTACCTTAAAAACTGGCAACTTTCCTTTCAACCAGAATACACTCAGAGAACTTTTGAGAATAGTTAACTCAGACTGCAGAAGCAGATAAGACAATTTGTGCAACTCTCCCTGGGGAAGAGAATTTTACTGCTTACTAAGAATCTGGATTGCGTCATTGGTAAGCTAAATGGACATCAATATATTTTTCTGAATCCTTGCACGTTTTTGTAAAGGAACAGACATCACAAGGGTTGTAGGCTGATTATTTTGCGTCATTTCAAGGTCATTGTGTCTTTGTACAGCCTAGGTATGTAGCACATCAGTGACTTATATACTCGCTAGTCATTGAACTCTATTTACCAAACCTGTGAATAATTTTGTAGCCAACAGTGTGTCAGGTATTTTATTTCTTCATTGGTTACGTTTGTGAGTTATCTCTAACATTTAGCATTTTATTTAGTTTCTTTGTTTTTTATAATGATTTATCAAAGATCAGCTCTGAGTGATATGGTTGTTTCTGATTGTTAGTTGAGTTTTAGATTCATATTTGGTTGTGGGGCCGTTGAGGGTATGCTTGTGTGTGCAGAGGGCTGTGGATAGGGTGGATTAGGTCATGTGCTGTGCTTTAGTTGATATTTCACTTATTCTTTTTTGATATATATAATATATATATTATATATATATTACCATTTATTATAGCATATCTCAGAACATACTCTAATTTCTCCAAGTATAGGAATAAAACCTGACCAAATGAACACTGTTTTGCTAAGAATGGAAGAAGTTTATTAGGAGAGATGGATTGACTAATTTGAGTTTCTGTTTCTTTGAAAGCAACTATTTAATTGAATAGTTACCTTCTCTCCTTAGCAAACACTTCCTGGTTATCTCTACCTTTTAACAAGGTTCTAGCAATTTTATGGCAGTCACTGAAATACAAGGCACTAGTTTACTGGAGATTTTATGTGATAATGGTACCTCTTGAAAATGAGGTTTCCTCTTACAAAAAAATTGTTTTGATCTTTACCAATCTAGCAAATATATTGAGAATAAAATGTTGTATGAAAGAGTTATAACACTCTATTGCTTTTTTGACATCTTTGTTTGTTGATAAATGCTAAAAGAGAAAAAAAATCTTGTCTTTTATCCAAAAGAGAAAAGATATTATAGTATCATCAGTCTCCAATATAAGATTACAAGTGAGGCATTACCTTTATTTTGAAACTTTAATAAAAAACATTTTCTGGAGAGATGTTAAAGATAGAATTTGCTTTGAATATCTGTGTAATATAGTTTATGAAAGTAAAAGAAATCCAACTATTTGTGTGCATGGGCATTTCTATTCAGAAATACACTATATAATCACTACACTAAAAGTGCAATAGATGTCAAGGTAAGTACAACAGAAGTAGGAACTCAGTGGGTCCTACATCTAGGTCACTGCGGTTCTAGAAATCAGCTCTTTGGCTGTTTTTCTCCACTCCATTAAAACATTCATAACTTTTCTTTTCAATATTGTTTATTGTTGATTTCTGCTAACACACTGGGGAAGGAGGTAAAGGACTGCCTAATATGACAAAATCATCTCCTTCATTCAATATGTCTTCCACATATGAAGTCAAAGACAAAAAAAGAACATCTTTTCTTTAGACTGAGAGTACTGGAGATTCTTTTCAAACATGGTTTCAACAATAAACAAGTGCTGTCTCAGTCCTTTAAAGACGACAAAATTGGTATCATCAAGAAGTGTGCTGACATTTTTCTTCTTACTAAAAGCCAAGAAAACACTAACCACTCTATCACTATCCAAATTCTTACTGACTACTATTTAAAATAAGCAATGGACAAAAAATTGCCACTCTCAGGGGTGTGTGCTGGAGAAGATCCAAGAACAGCCACTGACTGTTCATGATTACACTTGTTACAAAATTGGCTATTTCATACCTAGGGACACCTTTGATTTCAACATTATCTTTCATTGAACAATATCCCTGAGAGAGTGCTGGCAATAATTAAAGCAGGTCTTCAATTGTACCCATGTTTCAGTGTATGTGAGAATTAAAGTTCTTGCTGCACCTATGGATTTGCTATAGGGAAAAAAAAAAAAAGAATGAGATGAACTCTAGGGGTCTTTTGAGACTGAAGGAAAGGAAGGCAAAGATGCTATGTAAACATTTCAGAGTAAAAAGACAATTTAGATTAGCAGTTAAATGCATAGCTTTGAAATTAAGCAAGCCGAATCCCAGGACTACTATATTTTAATATATGAACTTCTACAAGTTAATTACTCTCTGATAGTCTCAGTTTGTGCACCTATAAAATGACCTTATAATAATGACCTATTTCATAGGAATGTGGTAAGTGTAAATGAGATTGTTTATATGAAGCACTTGTACAGAGGACTCTCAATGCTATCATCATCATCACTGAGACATCTAGGAGTTTATTTTGAATGCTAGATTCAAGAAGGGTAAAGGCCATTTTGGTAACCTCAGTTCATAGACTATCAGAAACATATTCTACTTTAGGGTCTTGATTTTAGTAAATATACCTGGCAGATGTATATCGATTCTTGACTGACTATCCCAATGTACTCTCTACTGGTCTGTTGTTTTTAATAAGGAACTTTAGAAAGAGACAAAAGGGATACATTATTCAGACGAAATGAGGATATATACAAAA
Source organism: Canis aureus (assembly GCF_053574225.1). Taxonomy (NCBI): domain Eukaryota; kingdom Metazoa; phylum Chordata; class Mammalia; order Carnivora; family Canidae; genus Canis; species Canis aureus. The sequence continues at coordinate 6,819,012 of NC_135638.1, forward strand.
CATTTATATCGCTTATGAGTTATATTTTATGTGTTAATCAACTGAATGTACATATTGGTCTGGTATGTATTTCGTTTTTTATGAAATGATGATTGAAACCTGAAGGTGACTCTTCTGGTGATTTTTTAGAGACTTTTGGGCTAAATAGGAAGATTTGGGAATGTGCAGAAGTTTTGGCTTCTCTCAAATAATGCCACTTGATTAGTTACCTTTTTGCTTATACCCAGAATATTAGATGGAAATATAGCACAGGTGAGATAGGGGTACAAGAATTTCTAATTCCTTCCCATTTGAAGCTCTGTATGTTTCATGTTTCATAGCTTTAGGCCTTGAGATTTACAAATCATGCTCAAAAGTTTTACTTCTTATGAGGCAGTAATGAAATAAGGATAGAATAATGTTCACAGCTTAAAACAAAGCATTGATATTATTTCTCTAGCAAAAACTCTCAACTTTTGTATCTTCAACTTGTTTGCTGTTGAATGGTTGCCTAAGTACTTTTTTTTTTTTTTTTTAAATTAGGACAAACTACTGTAGTGCTCATAGTGGTTTTGACAATTAGTCATTTGCCTTATATTCTTTTTAATTTAATAAAATAAATTTTAATTACAGACTCATATTTGATTTAATCATCTCTCCTCTCTAGAAATACTCTGTGAGGGATCCCTGGGTGGCGCAGCGGTTTGGCGCCTGCCTTTGGCCCAGGGCGCGATCCTGGAGACCCGGGATCGAGTCCCACGTCGGGCTCCCGGTGCATGGGGCCTGCTTCTCCCTCTGCCTGTGTCTCTGCCTCTCTCTCTCTCACTGTGTGCCTATCATGAATAAAAAAAAAAAAAAATTTAGAAATACTCTGTGAAATAACCTCTTTTTTATTATAGAAGTATAAAAATTTAAGGGATAAAAGTTCAAAAATAGATCTCATGTCAATATGGCAGACAGAGCTAAAAAAACTCCCTTTTCCACTTCAGCCATAGATTAGGTTGATCATTAGACTACAATAATATAGAAGTAGTGTCGAATGGAAGATCAGAGTTAAAGTATTCTATGGTCCTTGAATTATTCAGGAAGAGAATAGAGATATTGATTAACTTGAAATCTTGTTAAGTATCCATGTTAAAAATTTAAAATTAGCTATTTAAAGAACAGAAATAGAGTGTATAATTTCAAAATAAGGGTAGTTTGTAGGAATTAAAAAAAAAAAAACACACAGTAAACTCAATCCAGCAGGTTGTAGAAAAGAAGAAAATAGAAGCAAAAAATGATAAGTAAAACAAAAAATTACTGATGGTAAAAGTAAAATTATTCAGAAATTAGATTACATAAGAAAGAATTTAATCATATAATGCATAGGAGATACATATAAGGGAAAATAATTCAGAAATATTAAGAATATAGAAGTTTAAGAAAAGATTTGCTAGGCAAATAATAAGCAAAAGAAAGCTGGTGTGTGAACTAATATCAGACAAAATACAATTTGATGCAAAACCATTAACAGGATATTGTCAGTACATGATAAAGAAAATATTTCACCACGAGTATAAAACAACGATAATAATAATACCTTATTATTTTGAGTATAAATCATGTTCAAAGACAATGTAGTCTCAAATATGAAAAACACATATTTACATCATTGCAAGGAAAAAGTTTGACTATTTCATAATTGTACTAGAGGATTTTTATATTCTCTCACTAGACAAAATTAGTATAGGAATGGGAGGAATGTAAGAGATATATATGAACCCTATTAATTGAAGACCTACTCTTCAATAGTACATATGAACCATTTACAATTATTTTTCACATACTAGATCTCAAAGGACATCTTTAGGAATTCAGAAGAAAATAGAAATGTTGAATATCATAAAATGAATTTGAAAAGATAAAGTGAATGTGAAAGGAAATTCAAATTAACTCATTTTCTCATTATGTAGACATAAGTATTATTAGTATCTGACATGTAGATATCAGTATTTTTATGTCATTTGTGGCAGAGGCAGCTAAATGTTCCCAGAGTCAAATCTCCTCTTCCTTGTTTCTCTTTAGAAATAGACCATCACTCTCCTCTCAGATTTGAAGAGGGCACATAGCTACCCAACTTGCGACTAGATTTTCCAGCCCCTCTTGCAGCTCTCTTCCAGCGTAAGCTATGTGGGTTAGTGATGAGCTAGCTTCAGCCATGCAGATCCAACCTAGTTAGGGATCTGTGAAGCCCTGAACACAGCCTGCCATGGTGTAGAAGTGTGTGTGTGTGTGTGTGTGTGTGTGTGTGTATGCGTGTACACAGGCAAGCACATGTGCATTTCTCTGAGGTTCTCTGAGGGTTCGTGACTTTCATTAAATCTGTGAACCCCTGCTTTCAAAAGAAAAATTAAAATCTGTGCCATAGAGGATCATGAATTGTCAAAACAGAAGAAATACCTGAGTTCCTGGAGGACTTCATGGGGATCAAGTAACTGCTTGTCCTGGTTCATATGGATGTGACATGAGTGAAAAATAAGCCTCTATCTTGTTTATGTCATTCATTGTGTTTTGGGGTTTCCTTGTTATGGCAGTTTGGTCTGTACCTAATAACTAGAAAATTATTTTATTTTATTTTATTTTATTTTATTTTATTTTATTTTATTTATTTTATTTTATTTTATATTTCTTAATTTAACTTAAAATATGATCATGAACTATATTTTAGAATCTGATTTTAAAATTAGTATAACTTCAACAGTTTTCTATGGCATTACACTTTTATATCACTTTACACACTATTCTGTATATCTGTATATAGATAGGCTATAATTTAAAAGTTCCACGTTTGTCAGAAACATAGGCTATTCCTAATTTTTCTCTGCACTAAAAAGAGTTTATTGCTGAGTTTATAAACATTGCTGAGTTGCTAAATAATTGTTCACATTTGTGGTTGTTTAAAATAGATATGTAGAAACAAATGGCATTTTGATGTATTTAAGGCCTGTTGTTACCTCCTTCATTACATATTAATATTACTGAAGAATCTGTCATATAACTAGTTTCATTCAATGCTGTCAACTAGTTTTGTTCTAATGTATGTCCAGCTGCTCACATCACTTGAGCAATTAATCTGAATTTAGTTGAAAAATAGTATACAATCCTAACTAAACAGCACAATAATTTCACTCCCACGTCTAAGAATAAAGTCACAACATTTTGTTTAAGAAATGAATTAATGTCATTTTCTTGATTTAACATATTTTCTAATATCCTGATTACCTTATTATTTTAGTATTTTGTATTTAAAGTTAAGATTCTCTTTTATCATGGAATTTCTTTGAAATATAATTAAGATAAAAAGAAATATAATTAAGATAAGAAAGAAATATAATTAAGATATTTCTTTGCTAACACAGAATATTTAGGCAAAAATCATAAACGTTATAATTTTATTCCCTTTTATGATTAATTGTTAAATATCAGGAGAATTTGTTAAAAACATATTTAGTTTAGAAAAACATATCTTCCTTAACTGCACATTCAGGAAGAAAAATCACAAGAAAAAATGTTCCCAAACAGCTTGAAATTTCTTTCACATTTTATCAAAATATGTAATTATTTTTTCAGCTTTTCTTTTTTAATTAAGCTGGTTGTGCTTCTTTTGAGATGAAACTCTAACAAGAAATGATTACTGCATTTCAATAATTCTTAAGACCACAGTTTCTTATCTTAAATAAAGTATTATATCTGGGGAATCTGTACTTTTATAAATTTAAATGTGGGTATGGGAAAAAGGAATTAAGAGATAATTGATTCAAAGTACACAGTGAGAGAATGAATTACTCCTTTTTGTTTTTTACATTCTTCAACAGTAATATAGATACTAGTGACCTTCATAGCGATCACAATAAAAATAGATACAAAATGATATATTTAGGAATCATATAGATTTATTTTTTGCAGTATTTTTGTTTTGTTTTGTTGGTAGACATGGATAATGGGAATTATACTGTTGTTTAATAATAATGAAGACATTTGGAATTGAATCTTAAATTTAAAAGTCTGGTTAATAATCCATTCATCAATTCAATCATTTATTTCTGGAATAATTGACAACTGGGCAAAGCATTGTCCAAAAAACAACTGCAGTTTAGGGTAGAAATGATGAGCGTAACTCATAAAAGGAAGAGAATAGGTTCCACTGAGGCACATAGGGAAGTGATGTTGGTAATATGTTTTGAGAGGTAGCATTTGACTACCTTAGAAATTGGGAGTGCAAACAGAATGTACAAAAAATATTTCTGAAAGGAAGAGCAGGAACCACATGGGATCGCTGAGTTGCTCAGGTGAAGTGTCTTAGTTCAGGCTGCGATCACAGAATACCAGAGACTGGGTGTTTTATAAACAACAGAAATTTATTTCTCAGTTTTGGAAGCTAGAAATCGGAGATTGATGTGCTAGCACAGCCAGGTCCTGGTGAGAGCCCTCTCCTGGTTGTAGACTGCTGACTTCTGGTTGTATCCTCACATGGTGGACGGTGGAGAGAGGAGGCAAGCTCTCTCAGACTTACACGGATATTATCCCAAAGCATGACAGCTCTGCCCTCATCTAATCCTATTTTTCTCCCAAAAGACCCACCTCCTAGTACCACTGCATTGGGAGTAGGGCTTCAATTTGGGGGGCGACATAAACATTCAACCAGTAACGTAAGAGGAATGTTGCAGTTGTGAGAAGAGTAGTGAAAAAACAATTTGGAATAATAATAATAAAAAAAAAGATATTGGGCCAGATTACAGAGGGCTTGAATTTCAGGTTAAGAATTCTGGCTAAGAGGGCAGCTTGGGTGGCTCAGGGGTTTAGCACAGCCTTTGGCCCAGGGTGCGACCTTGGAGACCTGGGATTGAGTCCCCTGCTGGGCTCCCTGCATGGAGCCTGCTTCTCCCTCTGCCTGTGTCTCTGCCTCTCTCTCTCTGTCTCTCATGAAATAAATAAATAAAATCTTTAAAAAGAAAAAAAAAATCCTGGCTAAGAAATTCTATGAATTCTTTCAGAAATTCTATCCTGGCATATTTTTGCTGAAAAGTGAAACAAAACAAGACAAAATGCAAGAAAGAACATTTTACTATTTTATTCTTATGCTTAGCCTATTGTTAGGCTTCTAAATTTTGACATGGCTGTGGGACAAAGATTCATCTTAAACACAATATCCATGTTATGGAAAATGAAGCTTTCAAATAACAGGATTCCAATTTTAAAATAAACTTGATTGAAGGAAAGATGGCAAAATAAGTGGAAGGAAGAAACTGAAATGAAGACGTTTATGGGAGATTTCGACAATTATAAATATCAAATATTCTGTATCATTTAGGTTAGGATTTGTGCATGATACTGATAGAGATATTTACATTTTTTCCCTTATGCATATATTCCCCACTACAAGGTCATTCTGAAGTATAATTGGAAATTAGATAATCACTCAGCAGCAAATGGCAGAAAGAGTATGGAGTTTGGTGCACTAACTTGGAGTTATTGGCTATTGCTCTGGCACAAAGTTGTATAATTTGGGGAAGTCACGGAAACTTTCAGCGCTTCAGTTATATTACCCCTAGACTTATCTTTACACCCTTACAATAGGGCAAAGACTCCCTGTTCTACCTCCCTCCTGCATCATTGGCACTCTCCAGTGCAATAATGCAAGTGAAAATGAATTTAATCTCATTATCCTCATTTCCCAGGAATTTCTACTCTCCCTAATTACATATCCTGGGTTCTAGTTCTTGATCTTATTGTCATATAGTTGACACAAACTTTCTTGAGAATATTTCTATTTAAATATTGAAGACTAAGAAGTCTTAAAGTTCTGGGAAAGAAAATTGTGACGGTAAAATTTCAGGCACCTTCACAGGATAAGTCACTTCACTTTCTGGGCTTTAAGCTCTTCACCTATATGATTAAAGAGTTTGCAAATTGATTGCATAGAAGTATCACCTGATGAGCTTTCAAAGCTATAAATTCCTGGGCCCCATCCCAGATCTATCAAATCAGAATCATAGAAAATAATCATGGAAGAGAGGAGCGTTTAAAGTGAGTAATGAAAAAGCTGCAATTCTAATCATAATCAGAGGCATAGATTTTGTCGATAAGACACTAGAATTACACTGTGCCAATTTTTAAAAGCTTTCTAGATTATCTGGATTTGCTATTCTAAATTCTTTTCTCTGAGTCTCACTTAAGGCTGCAATGCCTTTCTTTAAATGGAAACTACACCGTGGTCTGGTACACATCGTGCACCGTACATGACATCTTAAGTAAGAAGAATAGTGATGATATTCATAGCAATGCTAATGAAAAAAAAAAAAAAAGTAAACACATTTGATTAGTTTAATGTGGCTAACTTTGGGATAATATGGTGTGATATGACATCAAATAAGTTGCATTATAACCCCTTGACTGATGAAACAGAATGACTGAACGTATCAGACTTGACTTTAAAAGGCCCATTACACTGTCCCTAAAGTGTAATTCTGAGATTTGGGTGGCTTCTACTAGTAATTTGGGATTTTTAGCCTACTTATGCCTTAATTGTAGTGTTTAATGACAAGTGATATTGTGATGTGGTAAGAAATTTATATTTGGTCTTCATTTCTAGTTCTTGACATTGAGCTCCTAAAACCTTCAGAATTTCCTTATTGGTGGGATGAGAGGGGCATCCTTTATTATTCATAATAAGCCCCTTTTAACCATACCTGAGTCCAAGTTAATAAGGTGATTCTTGGTGGGTCACTAGATACCTTTAGGATGGAGGCTGTTTGCGAAAGCAGCCAACCACATGAGTAGTGTTAAGCTTTAATCTCCACCCACCTGACCTCCATGGAGAGCGGAGAGGCTGAAGATGGAGTTAATCACCAATGGCCGATAATGTACTCGGACATCCCTACACAATGGAAACTCCATAGAAAACCTAAACTACAGGATTTGGGGATTATCTGGATTGGTGCACATATGGAGTTGCTGAAAGGGTGGTGCCTTAGGAAGGGCATAAAAGCTCCAGGCTCATGGCCCTGTCCATATCTTCCATTTGGCCATTCATGAGTTGTATCCTTTGTAATAAACTAGTAATAGTAAGTAAACCATTTTCTTGAGTTCTGTGAGCCTCTCTAGCAAGTTATGGGACCTGAAAAGGAGATTATGGTGGTTACTGGTTTATAGCCAGTTGGTCAGAAGTACAAAAAGTCCAGGATTTATGATTAGCATCTGAAGTGGGGGACCATCTGGTGGGACCAAGCTCTTAACCTGTGGGGTCTGCTTTGACTATAGGTGGTGTTAGAATTGAATTAAATTGTGGGACAACCAGTTGGCATCTGCAGAATTGGAAAATTGGTTGATGTGGGAGGAAACTTCTACACATTTGGTGTCAGAAATGCTGTGAGTAGAAATAGATCTTGAGAGATATAAATAAAAAGACTGGAGACAATGGAAAATACAGGGCCAATATCATCATTTGGTGCTACAGAACACAAATTTAGCCTTTAGAGAATTCAGGTTATTAAGAAACAGTGACCTTTAAAGGATTATGCAGACATAGCCAAAATGTGTAGACATTAGTCCTGATACTAGGTATTATTAACTAGCAAGTATGGCTAATTTTTCCTTTTACCTTCGGGTTTACTTTAACTTTCAAAAAAGGAAAAGTAAGAGACATTTTAAAAGGTAATAAAGTTTAACTCTAATGGGGGCACTGGTTAGAATAACAGCATTAAAACAGCAGAGTTTATTTTTTTTACTGATTTTATTCATTTCAGATTAAAAAATGAGTTGATTGGATAGAAGTGTTTTACTGGATATTTGTAGGTTAAAAATGGTGGTAAGCTTATGCCTGAAATGAATATTTCAAAGCTTGGGAAATATTTTAATTTTAAAATTTCAGATGGGTTCCATAATTACCTCAGGCACTTCTTTGTCTGGGTATAGCATTCACAGTGCTATTCCCAGAACATACTGATGATAAAGTAAAATCACTCCACTCATTAAAGGAAAAAAAGTGCAGATGGCCATTATTAATGATGAGGATAGGGGACAATAATCATGAAAGCTCTGAAGCTTAAAAATAAGTATTCAAATGGTTGTACTATTAATCATACCAGAGATATAGATTATATCCACATAAACCAAACTTCAGATAAAGAATAGGAATAAAACAAAATCCATTGTCAATTTGGTATTTTGACTACATCATACCATCTGGGTAATTGACTGATTTTTGTCATTTTCCCTGATAATTCCAAATAACCGAGTTCAATTTAAGAACACTACAATCACTTTATAACTTATGTGTAAAAAAATATGAATATCTACTAATTTCATTTCTCACAAAGATCAGGTTTAACTGGAATCCTTCAGATGAAATTAACATAAAAATATAAAAATTTTTAATAGATAATTTTAGGTTGATTTTTTTTTTTGAAAAAAATAAGAAGTAAAGCAGATGACTCATATTTCTTGGCCACAGCACATTTACAAATAATATCTAGTAAACTTATTAAAACAAAACCTAGGGATGCCTGGGTGGCTCAGCAGTTCAGTGCCTGCCTTCAGCCCAGGGCAGGATCCCGGAGTTCGGGATTGAGTCCCACGTCAGGCTCCCTGCATGGAGCCTGCTTCTCCCTCTGACTGTGTCTCTACCTCTCTGTCTCTCTGTTTCTCATGAATAAATAAAATAAGCCTTTAAAAAAACAAAAAAACCCCCAAAACCTAACAAAGAACACTAACAAAAACAATCCACATTATTTTCCCAGCTAGGTAAATGTATTTGCCGTTATTATTGTTTTAAAAATCATATTTGCAATCTCATATGTACAATGCTTCTGTCAGCATTGTCTGGACTAGGTAACTCAAATTCCCACTGCTTTAATGCATATTTGCACAGTCAGTTGGTATTCTCACAGAACCATGAAGTTGCATATTAGGCCCTAAAAATATCCAGATGCGAAGCAATAAAAATGGTGAAACATTAGGGGAACAGAGGAAGCTTTTATTTTATAAATGTAATTAGAACAAGCTGACTTTACCCCCAAAGGCACAAAACAGACTTTGTAATAATATAAAAATAAATAAAATTAAAAAATGGCAAATAAAGGGGGAAATTTATTCCTTTTATCATTGCCCTTTCTTTGAAAGTAAAATATTGTACATCAGCTCATCAATGGAAACATAGGTTTAGGTAGTGTCTGCTATGTAATATTGTAAATGGAGACTTTGCCCACCCCCCATTTGAAAGTGTGGTAGAGTTTCAAACCAAGCCAATAAAAAAAAAAATTCAGGACATGATCTGACATTTCCATTTAGGATGCATATTCTTTAAAATAAAGGCAAGACGCCAGCAGGAAAAGCAATCATTAATATCATTATTGGTCTAAATTCTCTCCTTCCTGGATGGGAACACACAAATGGGAATCACTCTCAATAAAAAGGTTTATAAAAAATTCCTAACTTTCAGTTAACCTCTTGAATAGGATTTCGTTCATTCTGCCCTGACGTTAGCAGTCCCTGAGGTGCCACCTTACTGAATGGCTCTGCGGTGTTGCCACATTACAGTAGTTCTCCAAGTACAGTCCCTACACCAGGAGCATCAACATCCCTGGGAATTATTAGAAATGCAGATTCTTCGCTCTGCCCCAGACCTACTGCATCAGGAAATCTGGAGTTGGGGCCCTGCAATGGGAGGCTCAGAAAACCATCCAGGTGATTTTGATGATGCTCGAGTTTGAGGACAGCTGTTCTCAGTCATGTTACAGAAGATGACAGGTGAAGGTCCAGAATGATTACAGAGCTAATTAATTCTTTTTCTTTGAGAAAAAGCTCAAAGTTAAGTGCTTTCCTTTTTGTAGAGAAGGAAATCCCAGCTCAGGCAGTTACGCATTAGCCAGTATGGAGCTAGGACTTGAAGTCAGGCCTTCTTACCCCAGGTACAGACAGTGTTTTATTCCCTGCTATAATATACCTCGACCCCTCTTTGTGTTATAAACCCTATTGGTGGTTCAGGGTGAGTCAGTGTGAGATTGTTTCTATTCTTGCATGATGGTGAAATCGTGAAAACATTTTATAATTTAAGCAGAAAATTCCCTGCTGACTACATGTGACTACTATAATGATAATAGATATTTTGAATGAGTAAACGTTTTTAATCATATCGCTGACAAAGATATGTTGCTTGAACATATCTTCAAGTCAGGCTCCTGAAACTTCTCCCAGGCCCATCTGTGCATTTCTTTGTAAAATCCTGTTTTAGCAAAAACCCTAAGCCAGTCTAGCAAGAACCCTCGCCCCTTCTATTGATGTCTGATATTTGATCGCTCTCAATATCTGATCAGGTTCCTCACCCTAGCTGATGTCTGATCAACCTGTCCTCGGCAATCCTGACCCTGTTAGGTCAATTCATCCAGAATCTTCCTTACGTCTAATGTTTCCTCTGGTAAAGTTTTCATCCATCGACTCCTAACCTTGCTCCTTGGCCATAAACTCTCGCTTGCCCATGCTATATTCAGAACTGAACTTAGCTCTATTTTGAGATTTCTTTTCCCCTACTGTATTAATCTTGAATAAAACATGTTTTTACCACAAACACTACTGTCCAGCTCTGTTTTTTCTCTTTGGCAGTTCTGGTGCTGTGATTCAGGTCACATCTATCACTAGACTCCTGGATCAATCACTCCTGATTGATTGATCAGGGATCCATTGCCGAGTCCAACTCTTAAACCATTGCTCTGGACAAATGTCTGTTGAAACTGGTAAGGACAGATTTTGTTTCCTAATATTCTGAGAATACTCTAGAAGCTGAGTTAGAGTCCCAGATGAAGAGATGCTGAGTTAGCTTTCTAGGTTTCTCTGTTTATAAAAGGCTGGGTTAGAGTTCCAGGCCAGCAGCTGTTCATAAGCTTTGCCATAGGGTGGTAGGCAAACAGAGGCTTGTTTAGAGTCCTAGGCATCTCTGTTTTATTATTATTATTATTATTTTTTGGGGGGAGGCATCTCTGTTTATAAGAGGCCCTGTTCTACAGCGAACAACAGAAGCTGTGTTAAAAAGTCCCACAGTTTCTGTGTTTGTAACTATAAAGTTACCATTAGTTAAGGACATGGGAGCTTCTCAGCTGTCCAAGCATCTCCTTTTTGACCCTGTTGACTATATGCATGACCAACTTTGTCTGCTTCCTTTCTTCTTGGCATGGTTTTACTAAAGATAATTTAGAACTCCAGTGACCTCTTTCAGAAACAAGGTCACCACCAACTGACTCCTCTAAAGCCTTTCCCTTCTCATCACCCCTGTTCCTCCTTCCTCCTTTTACTGATGCTTGTGACCTTCCCTTCAGTTCCTCTGAATCCTCTACAATGTCCTTCAAAACCCTCTCCTCTGTCCTCCTGTGCACCCTGCAGGAACTTTTCCCTTCCTATTCCAGCTCCTTTGTCATTTGAGCTTTAAGTCCTTGCCCCAACACTGGGAGCTCTTAAAGGACTCAGGGAAGAAGTTAACTTTCTTTTTTTTTTTTAATAATAAATTTATTTTTTATTGGTGTTCAATTTATCAACATACAGAACACCCAGAGCTCATCCCATCAAGTGCCCCCCTCAGTGCCCGTCCATCACCCATTCACCCCCATCCCCCGCCCTCCTCCCCTTCCATTATCCCTAGTTCGTTTCCCAGAGTTAGGAGTCTTTATGTTCTGTCTCCCTTTCTGATATTTCCCACACATTTCTTCTCCCTTCCCTTATATTCCCTTTCACTATTATTTATATTCCCCAAATGAATGAGAACATATAATGTTTGTCCTTCTCCGATTGACTTACTTCACTCAGCTTTCTGAGGCTGAAAGGAAACAAGGTTGATTGGAAATAGACTGAATGTTTTAACCACTCAGATGGCTTTGGAGGCATTCGACAGCCACTGGATGTCTCCTCGGCCTAAAAGGTAGTCTACGGCTTGTGTAAGATTACCATCAGGGCAAAAGAAAGCATAAAAGTTGTTAAAATTTTGGTAAAAGACTTATCCCTTAAATAGGTAAACTCATAACCTTTTTGTCAGACACAATTTAGATGAAAAGATAAGGTGGGGGGATCCCTGGGTGGCGCAGTGGTTTGGTGCCTGCCTTTGGCCCAGGGCGCGATCCTGGAGACCCGGGATCAAATCCCACATCAGGCTCCCAGTGCATGGAGGCTGCTTCTCCCTCTGCTTGTGTCTCTGCCTCTCTCTCTCTCTCTGTGTGACTATCATAAATAAATTTAAAAAAAAATTAAAAAGAAAAAAGAAAAGATAAAGTGGAGATAAATTGCTGGGTTTTATATTACTATGTTTTACTGACTCATGACTAAAATATTAGAATAAAAACGATCAGATCTGTTTGTATTTGTTTATATGTTAATATATGTATGTGGGTATGCATCTATGCAATATTTTTCTAGCTCCAGATGAAATTTAAAGATTACTTTATAAAATCCTTTAGAGGGGTTCTGTTCACTTTGGATTAGAGATAAGTAACCAGTTATTTCAATGAAATATTTCCAGAACTCCTGGAAATACAGAAATCAACCCAAATGCTTTTCAAGTTCACAGGTGATGTGAGTAAATCTCTGAAAGTAAGATTAGTTTAATATTGTTGATTTAATAAAAATGGAGATGTCTTCTGAGTTATCAACATTAAGTATAACATGAACAGACATTTATTCTAGGTGGGTTTACTAGTTGAATAAGATAATATTATCTCTACTAGATGTTTAAGATAATAACATTGTAAATCCAACCTAAGACCAAACTGAAATGAACAATAAAAAATTAATGAAATAGAAAAAAAAAAGGAACAAAAAGGAAAAGCCATACGTTTAAGTTTCTAGGTTCTTTGCTCCTCTAATATTTTGATACTTAATTGATCAAAAAAATAAATTATAATGACTATTTTTGTTGAATGTCTCATAAATTTTCATGAGCAATAAAGCATAATTTTAAGGACAACTGAATTAAATTGATGTAAATGGGATAAAAGCTTATACATGAACCTTTTAATTAAGTTATAATCGACATATATCATGTATTTCAGGTGTATAGCATAATGATTGATATTTGTATATATTGTGAAATGATCACCTTGGTGTCAAGTTAACATCCATCATCATATATAGTTATACAAATATTTTGTGTGTGTGATGAGAACTTTTAAGATTTACTCTCTTAACAACTTTCCAATATTTAATTTAATATTAAGACTTTAGTCACCCTGCTATACATTACATCCTCATGACTTATTTATTTTATTACTGGAAGTTTGTACCTTTTGACACCCTCTACCCATTTCACCCATCTCATCCCCCACATTTGGGAACCACCAGTATGTCAATTTGTTCTCTGTATATATGAGCTTTTTTTTTTTTTTTTTTTTTTTGAGATTTTACATTTATAGGAGATCATGCAGTATTTGTTTTTCTCTGACTTATTTTACTTAGTATAATGGCCTTAAGACCCATCCATGTTGTTGCAAATGGCAAGATTTCTTTCTGTTTACGGCTGACTAGTATTCCATTGTAAATATATACTATATTTTCTTTATCCATTCAGCAATTGATGAACACACAGATTTTTATCATATCTCAGCTATGTAAATAAGGCTGCAGTGGAACACTGGGGTGTATGTATATTTTTTGAAGCTTGTGGTTTTGTTTTCTTTAAATAAATACCCAGAAATGGAATTGCTGGATCATATGGTAGTTACATTTTTAAGTTTTTGAGGAACGTCCATTCTGTTTGCTATCATGGCTGTACCAATTTACATTCCCACCAACAGTGCCCATGGATTCCCTTCTCTCTACATCCTTACCAGCCCTTGTTACCTCTCTTTATAGTTTTTTTTGCTTTGTATTTACCTTGAGGCTTACTTATAACAACTTATATTTATAAATCTGTTTTAAGTTCATAACAGGGAGTTTGAATGCATTCTAAGATGCTACATTTTTACTCTTCCCTCACCACTGTATTTTACTTTTGGTTCCATATTTTACATCTTTTTATCTTGTGTGTCCCTTACCTAATTATTGTAGTTATATATACATATATAATATATATATATATAATATATATATATTTTTTTAACTACCTTCTCTTTTAACCTCTATATTGCCTTTTAAGTGATATATCTGCTACCTTTACTATATATTTACCATTGGCAATGAGATATATATTTTCATATGTTTTCTTCCTCCTAAGAAGCACCCTTTCTTTTCAGCCTGAAGAATTTCTTTTAACATTTCTTAAAAGGCAACTTTAAAAATGGTGAACTTTTTAAGCTTCTGTTTGTTTGGAAATGTCTTTATCTCTCCTTCAATTATGAGGGATAATTTTGCCAGATAGAGTATTCTTGGTTGGAAGGGTGTTTGTTTCAGGACTTTGAATATATTATGCCACTCTTTTCTGGCCTGCACAGTTTCTGCTGAGAAATAAGCTGACAATTTTATGGGGGTTCTCTTTTATGTTACAAGTTGTTTTTACTCTTGCTGCTTTTAAGCATCTCTTCTTGTCTTTAAATTTTGACATTGTGTCTTGGTGTGAGTCCTTTTAATTTATCTTGTTTGGAACCCTGGACTTCCTGAATATGGATACCTTTTTTATTCTCCAGGTTAGAGAATTTTTATCTTTCATCACTTCAAATAATTTTTCTGTCTCTTTCTCTCTCTTTTCCTTCTAGGACACCTATAATATAAATGTTTGTCTGCTTGATATTATACTGTAAGTCCCTTAAGCTATTCTTTCTTTCTTTCTTTCTTTCTTTCTTTCTTTCTTTCTTTCTTTCTTTCTTTCTTTCTTTCTTTCTTTCTTTCTTTTCTGCTCTGATTTAGTTCAGGTGTTTTTTCAGAAGAATTGGTTCCATATGTGGCTATAGATGTGTTATGTCCATGGGAGGACAAAGTTCATGACATTCCTATGTTGCCATCTTGAACCAGAAACCCTCCAAATACTTTAAAAAAAGAACTCATATGATTTTTGTAGCAACTGTGGAACAATAAAGTAAGCCTCATTTAAAATGGAGTTAGAAAATCCTAAAGGGGGAGCTTTCTTGCATGTACCACCATACTACTGGCAGCCTGCATAACCAGCCAAAAGAGGGAAGATAAGAATTATTTTGATATGAGAGGACATTTTTCACTTAGGAATCTTATCTCCTACTTGAAAGAAAAAGGAAGAAGATCCCTTTTTGTCCCAGTAACAATGCACTAACCACCACTTGCAGCCAATGAAGAAACTGCCACAAGCTCAAACTCTTTGTTTTCTCTAATGAACTTTCCTTCAAAACAACCTATCCAATTTCTTCCTAAAATCTAACAAAAGCTGAACTTCCCATTTTCTCTTCTGACTTGCCAATGGTTCTTTGTAGTTTGCATGTCCTGAATTGCGATTCCTCTACTATTCCTGGATAAATTCATTTTGCTTGTAAACTAACTGGCTATTTTATATTTAAAGCTGACAGAACTTTCTGTCATTCAAGTCTGCTATTAAGAATGCAGACTTTAGAGTGTTGCTGTCCATTAAAAATACAATGTAAGCCACTTATGTGATTTTAAAATTCTAGTAGTCATATTTAAAAAGATCAAAAAGAAACAAGTGATAAGGTTAATAATTTATTTTATTTAACCCAATCTATCTGAAAGAATTTAGAGCATGACATCCTAAACTATGCTGCTTTGGTATATTAATTATTGTGAGCTAAAGGCACTTGAAAAAGAACAAATTAAGGTAAAAGTTTGTTCTGAATTTCTCTCATCTGCCTAAAGACAGATCCTCCAAAAGGAATTCAGTTGGCGTAAGTCTCCTCAACTGGGGAGGATTGAATCTTATCACAGGAAAGAAAACTAGATTTGGATATCACACCCAAACAAACTTTACAACTTTCTACTTCCCACTTATTCCTCTAAGGGCTCATTCACCTTTCCTAAAAATCGTTTACTTTATCCTAAGTTGCCTATGTCCTCTCCCTTTTTTCCTGTTAGGAGAATATAGAAGCTCTCAAATCTCATCACATTTTGAGATATTCCATTTTTTTCCTGTTGTCCCTTTGCATGTAATATTAAGTCAATAAATTTGTATACTTTTTCTCCTATTAATCTGCCAGCTGTCAGTTTATTTCAAAGAATCAGCCACCAAAGCTAGGGAGGTAGCGGGAAGGTATTTCTTCTCCTACATATCCGAACTATTATCTTTTAAAACTTTTTTTTTGATACTAAGTCTTACAATCCAGTGTGTATTTTAGATCTGCAGGACATAAAGTTCAGACTAGCTATATTTCTAGCCTCAATAGTCTAATGTGGCTTTGGGCCTCCACAATGGACAGCAGAGACCTACAGCCTTCTGCTTAGAACTCAAAGCTAGCACATGCTAGTTATGTGATGTAGAGCCTTTGTTAATGTTAAGGTTCCTCTTCTATAAAATCAGAATAATAAAACTCTTACTTCATCAGGCTGACATGAGAATTAAAGAAATTCTGTAGGTAAAGTATTCATCACATTCCCTGGCAAATAGTACGCTCTCAATTAATGCTAGTTTGTTTGTTCTTGTATTAAGGAAAGGCTAACTATGTAAGCCAATGTGTGGTGAGGAGGTTAAACAGACTCTTACCAACTGAGGAAACCAACTATTGATTACAAGTTGATCCTCTAATCAAAGAACATGTGATTCCCCACTTCACTTTTAAGATGATACTTCTAATTGTAAGGAAATTTAGAATAAGCAAAAGAGATCACTAATGTCTCCCATGAAAAATATGCATTGTTTAGATTAGAGCATACTTTCCAAGTTATCTGGGTCTAGCCTTTCATTTCCTTTGAGCTATTTTACAACACTGCAAATAGTAGATAACTGATAGCCATGCAAAATAATTCTTGTTCTTAGACATGCAAATAAATTCTGTCTGGTGGAGGTTCAATTGACTTTCCTCCTCTCTCCTCCCACGGGAAAAAGGTAGTTTTTGCATCCATTTGTAAATTCATTTCGACTCCATATAAATTTGTATTTGCTTGACTTTTCCTTTGAATCAGCTGTAGTAGCTTCCTAATCCTATCATTAATAATTAGTTAAATTAAATAATATGTATTCATTTTATGTCTTTATGAGAATCATGATTTTACTCATTACAAAAAATTATCCTTTAACATACTTATCTAGTACTATATTATCGAATTTGTAAGAGCCACTATGAACTCAATAAAAATTCAGTGAACTTTAAAGAATTAAGAATCATCTCTTTTCTACTTGATTTTGGTTGTGAGTAGACACAGAATCTCTCTGTGAAAGGTTCGGTGATACAAATAGTATACTAATGTTTACTTTTAAAAAGGAGAACACAGACTCTCAGAACAGGGGGAGAGAGAGGTAAATAATTATGAAGGAAAATGGTGTTCCAACAGAAGTATGTACAAGTTGCCAGAAGTGATTGGTTGGCAGAAGTGAGGGGCAGAGGTGTTCAAGAGATGTGTCTCTTGAGGCAAAAATCTTTGAGCTAATGTTGAAAGCTGAAAAGGAAATCTTAGGCTTGAAAAATGGGAGAGAGGTCATTTTGGGCACATGCTGTGATGTATGTGAAGCTTGCGTTTCTTCTCTATCCCTGAGTTTATACCTAGATTGCTTAATTAAGAAAATGCCTCTGTAAGACTCTTTTGCTTTTATGGTCTAAACGCATAAATGTGACAAGTGCATGCAACCTTTTATAGCAATTCAAAACTATTAGGGCTATTTCCTCTGACTTGCATCAAGCTAAATAAACACACTCTGTTCAAGTGGAAACTTGTTATGCTGCCTTTCTCTGCCTTTCAAAGCAATCAAAGCAGGGTTCTTGAAGCCTGAGTATCTCACCTGTGCCGCCTAATGGCTCATTTATTTTGTTTATCCTGCTTTTGGGAAAATCAGAGTTAGCTTGACATTTGCATTGCTAATAAATCGCTTTCAAATTGCATAGGTACTTCACTTGGTTTAGATTGATAACTTGCATTTGAACAGGGCCATCTGGTCACTGCCATTAGGTTTACATATCTTTAGAGAGTCGTGTTTTCCCATAAGATATATATGTATATATTTCTATATATATATCTATATATATCTATATCACATATATCTCAGATCTTTGAATCCATCAATGTGTTTTCTTCATTCCAAGTCCTTTCAGTACCAGGTATTTTATTTTATTTGCATTTCTCATAGTTAGATTAATCATTCTGCCTGCATTCTTGATTCTAATGTTTTCTTTTTTAGAGAGAGTAACAGAGAGAGGATGCATGAGTGGGAGTGGGGAGGAGAGATAGGGAGAGGGAGAGGAAGAGAATCTTAAGCAGGTTCCACCCCCCAGTGTGAGCCCCATGTGGGGCTAGATCTCCCAACCCTGAAATCGTCACTTGAGCCAAAAATCAAGATTTGGACACTTAATCAACTGAGTCACTCAGGTGCCCTGGATTCTTGATTCTACTATCTAATACACTTGTACGTATGATCATCCAACCGATTACCCAAGCAGGAAATCCAAGGTACTATTTTAATCTGCTTTCTGTTTTTTTCCTTACTCAGCCCATAACCAAATTCAGTTGATTCCAACATTGATCCATCTCCTGAATTAGTCTTTTTCTCTTCAATCTGAAGGCCTGTGACTAGTTTATTTTTTTATCATCACTACATAAATCTTAATTTATTTTAGCTATTTTCTGTATCTTTAGTCTCTCCCAAACCATCCTTCAAACCTATGCTTCCCAATTATTTTTATTTCCTGGCTCATATAGGAAATAATAAATTTGTAAAGCATGCTGGGATAAACAGGGGGAGCTGTTCATTTGGCAATGACTGGCCCAGAAAGTTCCATCCATTCTGAGGGCTGACTGGAATACATATTTCAAAACATTTACAAGCCATAATGTCAAAACAGTGTGCTGCTGTGTACTGATTAGGAAGCCCTACTATGTATTATATTATAAATAATATGTATTCATTTTAACTAATACCATGTTAATAAGTTAATTGTTTCTGCTATAAACACTTAAAAATCCTACATTGAATCTCTATTGCTAGCAAGGCAAAGTTTAAATTTGTCATTTTAGATTCAAGTCATCTCACAACCAACTCAGATATAATATTTTTCAACATTATTTTCCATTTCTCCTCTACAAGAATGCTTTATACAGTAATCTTCATGTATTCTTTGTTCCTCATAAAACCTTCAGCATTTCTTTGCTTTGAATGCCCTCACTACTTCTGACTACATATCAGAATATCTAGTCCTGAGCATCAGAAAAAGATTTTAGTCAACAATATCTACATCATCTAACATCGGAAAAAATATATAATTCCAAACTCAGATATAAGACTGTCAAGTAATAAGACATATTTAGATAAAAAAAGTAAACTGGTTGAAAATAGAAAAAAAGTGGAAGAGAAAAATAAAACTATTAGATACATGAAAATTTAAGTAGAAAATTCGAATGAAACGCTGATAAACATAATAAAAAATTATATCTTGAATACTTACAATTGACAGTGACTGTTCTTAGTGACACATATGAGTTGATCTTCATAATAATCTTATGAGGTAAAATTATTATTTTAAAGATTTATTTATTTGAGAGAGAGAACATGAGAGAACATTAACATATATGAGTTAATCTTCATAATAATTTTATGAGGTAAATTATTATTTTATTTATTTTAAAACTTTAATTTATTTTAATTAATTAATTAATTTTAAAAAATATTTTATTTATTTATTCATGAGAAACACACAGGGAGAGAAACAGACAAACAGGCAGAGGGAGAAGCAGGCTCCATGCAGGGAGTCTGACGTGGGACTGAATCCCAGGTCTCCAGGATCAGGCCTTGGGCTGAAGGCGGTGCTAAACCACTGAGCCATCTGGGCTGCCCTATTATTATCATTTTAAAGATTTATTTATTTGAGAGAGATAGAGAACATGAGGGAGGGGCAGAGGGAGAAAAAGGGAGAGAATCCTTAAGCAGATTTCCCACTGAGCACAGAGCCCAACATGGGGCTTGATCCCAGGGCCTGAGATCATGACCTTAGCTGAAATCAAGAGTTGGATGATGAACAAGTTGAGCCACCCAGATGCCCCATGAGGTGAAATTATTATTGTCATCTTACAGATAAGAAAAATAAAACTCAGAGATTAAGTAGCCTGGTAGAAAACCAAACTATGGGCCATAGAAACTGACTATTTAAAATTATTTAAAAATACATGGGAGAGGGGCACCTGGGTGGTTGAGCATCTGACTCTTGGTTTATGCTCAGGTCATGAGATCTTGGGATCATGGGATTGAGCCCACAACTGGCTCTCCACTCAATGCAGAGCCTGCCTGGGACTCTCCCTCCATCTCCCTCTGCCCATTGTCCCCCCAGTATCTCTCTCATTCATTTAAACATTCATTTAAAAACATTCATTTAAAAAACATTCATTTAAAAAAAGTACAGGGAAGAGAACAAAAGGATAAAAGCAATGAGTCTTAAGATATCACGATTCTTACAAGTTAATAGGTTGATTTGCCCATCATATTTTTGTGGGCATTGGCAAAAAGCACAAGATTCCTGGTTCAGAGACAAATGACTGAACTACCTACAGCCTAGGAAGTACAAGCTTTATATTTGTGTTACCTTAACCAACAAATCCCTGGGGTAGTTCAGCTGGATGCTGGAAATGCTTTGGGTTGCATCACATTTCAGGAATGTTCTATTTAACCAGTCCTAATATTTTAAGATGGAAAGTAATCAAATCTGCCTGACCTTTGCTCCAGAAGGAAACATTATCTTTATTGGAATAGATAGCAAGGAAATCTGTCTTCTCTGCAGGGAGACTATCTTTATCTTCCAAGTTTTCTGCTACATAAATATACTTGAAAATAATCTGAAACAAAAAGAAAGTTAATACCTCTGCTTATAGTACATGCAGAAATATGAGAGATCCATGGAGAATTGCCTCCCAACAGTAAGAAAATGATTACTGTGAACTATAAAGGCCATATAATATAGTCAGTAGTATTTCAGAAGGAGAGTGGAAGATATAGGCTTTGAGTTACGGAATGAAGAAGTCACTGGAATAAAAAACACAGCACAGAAAATACAGTTAACGATATTATAATAGGGTTGTATGGTGACACAGGGTAGCCTATACCTGTGGTGAGCACAGCATACTGTATAAAGAAGTTGAATCACTATGTTATACACCTGAAACTAATATAACATTGTAGGTCAACTCTACTCAAATGGAAAAATAGTATTCCATAAGAAGAGAAATTACAAATGAAACAGAGATAATATTAAAAGATGTGAAAGAAAAAAAATCTTCCTTAAAAACTGCACACTCATGGGGTGCCTGAGTGGCTCAGTCAGTTAAGTGTCTGCTTTCAGCTCAGGTCATGAACTCAGGGTCCTAGGATTGAGCCCAGTGTTGGGCTCCCTGCTCAGTAGGGAGTCTGATTCTCCTTCTACTCCTCCCCTTGCTCATTCTCTCTCTCTCTCTCTCTCTCTCTCTCTCTCTCAATAAATAAATAAATAAATAAATAAATAAATAAATAAATAAATAAATCTTTAAAAAAATCACATACTCAAAGAGAGACCCAATATTGTAGCAATCAGAAAAAATTCATAATACTCACCACCAAGTTAAATTCTGATTATTTGTTTTTATTTTCTCTAAGTAGTAAAAGCAGTCTGCCTTCAGGGAGAAAAATCAGCCTAGTATCCACATACATCACAGAAACATCACAGACCCAGAAAATAATAGAGCATGTCCACAAAAATCTGAATAAAAAAGACATTACCTAAGGGTTTATATCCTATAATTAAAATATATGTATATAAAATGGCAACAGATATGTATATTGATATATAAGGCCCTATGAATTATTAGAAAAAGAAAAAAAAACTTTAAAGTTATTTGATTAATTAAATTCATCTCATCAAATAATAGACCAAAATAGAGAATGGGCAATGTAACAAAATGTTTCTTAATGTGATGTAATATAAAACAAACACCACATAAAATATTCTTATCAAAAATGTTTAATCTGAATCAAATCAACCCTGTAGAAATAAATTATTGGAGTGTTGATGAGAAGAGAGCAACTTAAATGACATTCAGAAAAAATAATTGGATAAGTCCAGAACCTGGAATATTCTAACTAAAAGTGTCCCAAATTTTTAAAAGGTCAATATCACTAATACAAATTGTGTTTCTGCTTTGGAATAAAAGAGGCCTAAGAGACACAGTAAACCAGTAAACAATATATGACCCTGTACTGTATCCTAGAATAATAGCAACAACAAAACTATCAAATGTATTTTGGAGCAATAAAAGATATTTGAATATGGACTAACTATTAAATATTAGGAATAATAGCATCATAGCTGTGTTAGACATTCTTTATTCTTAGGAGATACACTAAAGTATTTAGAGTCAAATATCACTGTGTCTAAAATAAATAACTAGCAAAAGAAGTATAAACAAATAAAAAGCTCTGTGGCAACAAAATATTTGTGAATCTAAGTAAAGTGTATAGGCTATTTATTGGTATATTATTTAATTTGTCTACAATTTTTAAAATTTTCTAAATAAAGAATTTGGGGGGAAACATAAACAGCTAAAAAGAGCAGATGTAGTAATATAAAAGAATGAGTGATAGATACTGAATTAAGTCAGAAGTAAGCAACTGTGGATGTGACATACTTAAAATATACTATAAAATGTATATACTTTGAAATTGTAAAATATGTGTTACAAAAAATCAGGAGAAAAATGAAAAATGAACAGAAATACAAATGTGTGAATTCCAATATTTTTCATGGTATTTACTTTTAAATACTAATATATCAACAAATAGATGCTAAAATATTAAAAGTTATAGAAATTGCCACTATAGAATATAGTCTGTAAATTAACTAATAGAAAGAAAATTCTCCTCCACAGTTTCCAGGAAAATAGAGACCAGTGAGTAAAAGCCAGAGAATGAAGAACCACTTAAAGACAGGAAAAACAACATAAAATTAGGTGACAAAATATTGATCAAACATATCTATTATGTCAATCAATAAAAAAGGGGATGCTCATCAATTGTCAGGAAAATTGGATTAAAAGGAATCCAGTTGCATGCTTATTCAGAGGTATATCTTAACAAAGAGCCTCCAAAATCTTTAGCAGTGATTATTAAGCATCAGAATCTAGGTTAATTGTGAGGTGATGCAATGGTGAAAAAAAAGATATTGTCCCAAGGATCTGTAGTTTAATTGAAATTAGGGCTCAACAGAGAAAAGCAGGTTAGAGCATGGTAAAGTGAAAAAAGTCAGGCAAGGTAAAGGTTGAATGAAAAGGAAATCCAAAAATACACCAGAGAAACACAAAGACAAACATCAGACAAGGTTGACTTCAAGACAAAATATATTCAGCAAGGCAAAGAGGGGTCACCAGAGAGCTCTGCCATGAATCTTAATGTCCCAGAGCATAGCATAGCATTCATAAAACAAAAGCTTCAGGAAATTTGAAATAAATACAACATTATGACAAATGAAGTAGTCAAAAATACTTATGAATATAGAATATAAATAGAGTGGTAAATAAAGTAGCTATAGTAAACATACCAAAATTTACACCCTAAATTCAGAGAGTAAAGCTTCTTGGAAGCCACCTTTGCAAAATTTAACCAACGATTAAGACTCAAGATAATGTCAGTAAATCCCAGTAGTAAAAATGATATAGACCATGATTGAATAGAAGTAGCAATAAATTAGACATCAGAAATAGGAGCCTAAAACCTCAGATACATAAAAGAAGGAAAGGAAACACACATATGACAAACCTTTCAAACAACTTCTGTCTGAGCAGATATTCAAAATAGAAATTCGGAAATATCTAGAAAATGAGGATAATGAAAATACTGAATATCAGTGTATGGTGTATGACTCAATCTGTGCTCAGGGAGAAATACAAAGCCTTTAGGATGCATATTACTAAAAGATCATATGATTGTTTGCAATCATTCAAGAGAGTTGACTAAAATTCATTTTACACACCATAGGAAAATTAAGAAACAAGGTCAGGTACAAAAATGTACACAAAAATTAAGAATAATTTTCCTACTTGCAAACAAAAACCTGCTAGGAAATATAATGGAAGAAAACACTCCACTTAAATAGTGTTAAAAACCATAAAATAAGCAAGAAAATGTTTAAAAAGAAGTGAATGGACCTCTATAAAAAATATTTGTAATTCTAATGCATTGAGACATGGAATGTATGGAAAAACACTTCTTATTTGTTTGGATAAGAAGATTCCACACTGTGTAGATGTCAATTTCAATTCTTTTTTTCCCTCTAATGTATGAATTTGATATTATCCTACATGATGAAAAGGGTGAAGAGAGAGTCTCACATTTTACTTTAGGTGTTTCTATTTTGCCTTGAATATTTACAGAATGAAGGAATTACTACTATAATTCCAAATGAAGAATAAAAGCAAAACAAACCAATGGAATCGTGAAGGACTTTTTAGGTGTGAACAAATGTCATTGCTAATAGCTAACACTTGTGTAGTGTTTACCATTTCCAAATCCTGTTCTAAGTGCCTTAAATGGATGAATTTATTTAATGCGGGGCATTACCAATTTTTATATGGTAAATTACAAATTGTGAGAATGGCTATTATGTCAAATTTTAATACCAAGTGTAGCCTTATCATTTTCATGAGTAAGAAGTATTAGAACCCTACATCCAAAATATGCTCATAGACTTTCACTATGTTAAAATGGCACCATTTCAGGTTGACTTATTTGTGTCTTAATGGCTTTTGTTTGTTTTAGCCTCTTGTATGAAATTTAAATAGGAAGCATTAATAGCTAGTATCCATGGGCAGTTAAGGACAGTCAACATCTAGAAGAGGATAAGAACCAGGTTATGAAAAGATGCCACTGGTGGTCATGAAGATAGATGTGAACTATCTGGATAACTGATAGTAGGGATAGGAAGTTAATGAAAAAAATGCTACCATTTCAATCTTGTTATAATTTACTATTCCCACAGTTAATTTGAAAAAAAAATAATTATTTAATTTGAAATCAGTGTCTCAAAATTCATTGAATAATTCGTTTGAGAATATTGTTTTGTTTTTTGTTTTCCTTCTCCGAAACTATCTGGATGAGTGGAAGGAGCTAGGGACTGGTTGGTGATACTGAGAACTTGTTTCTAATCGTGGATCTATCTCTGAAGGACCCTTGGGCAAATTATTTTCTACACACTTCTTAAACATGTGGGAGATTTACTATGCAGATATGTAGAACCATGAGAATTTACTTACAGAGTAATTTCGCAATATTGAGTAAATGAACCTAAAATTTCATGCTTCCCTGCATGAATCTCAGTCACAATAGTAGTTTTAGACCTCAGTAGATCATTTAATGTTAAAAAAAACAAGGATGATCATTTGATTCTATCTATCATGGGCCATTTTCTATACTTTTTCTACTTTTATATTTCCATTCGAAAGAAGATTTAAGTATCTACTTAGATTATCTAGGGTAAACCTTTTTTGTCATTTTTGTTATATTATTGTGTCAGATTCCAACCTAAGGTAATTAGAAATGGTTCCCCTTATCATCTTCTTTTTGTCAAAAAATTTGTTAGGACCCTTAGAAATGAATAAATGGCGTCCTTTATGGGAATGTTGGAAATTCATGAACTAGTTTCTGCAATACCAGTTGAATTCTATGGGCAAGAGACCACTCTAGAGCTAAAATAATAATTATAGATGAATTGGAATTGGAGCATTTTATGTCCCCCCCCTTTTTTTTCTAGTTTTGTTAATACTACCACAATAAGATAACTGCATGTGCTCTTTCAAATCCAGTGGTATCTCTTTGATCCTTTATGGATCTAGCATTTTGGATAATGGACTTAGCTTATTTTTGTTCCCTAAGGAACCAAATACTACACGTAACAAGTTGATAATTGTGATGTATCTACTTTACCTACATTAAATATATGAATTTTGAATGGAGGCTCTAGATCTGTATTAAACTATCTTAAACTACATATTAGTGGAAAGACAACACACAAATGACAAATATTAAATGACACTAATATTAACAGACCTAGTTTTTTGCTAACTATATATTATTAAATAGGTTAAATATGTTTCTAAACTTAAAACAAGAAAACTAAACACTTACATATTTTGAGCATTACTTATACTGGGTGTTTTCATATGTAATTTTTTATAATAAATTCAATATCAGAAAAATTGATGAAATTCAATTTGTCTTTTGATCAATAAGTTCCTGTGTTTCAAAATGTTTTGTGTATCTCAAATACATAAAGTTTCTAGATTCTCTGTTAAGTTTTCCTTAAATGACTCAGGTAAAAAGGAAAACTGCTGAAAACTACCAATCCACTTTCCTTTGTACTTTTCAGCTTGCAGAGTAGTCTTTGCAAGATTTGGTAAATTTTTCCACTTGTTTAAGAAGTTTGGTCCCTCAGTAACCAAACCAATTCTCTCTGATTATTGAAGGATGTGAGCCTTTCTTGGATGATGAGTGCCATGGGGCTAACTAGGTGAAAATATCATAACTTTTAGCTATCCTAATTGCTTCTTCTGGCATTGAGTACAAACTAGCTTTCCCAAACTAGTGGCAGCCCCTGTGACAATTGCCATTTTGTCTTTCCCTCATATCACTGGCATTCTCCTGTTCTCTGTCTGATGACATAGGCAAAGACCCAAGAGTATTTGCAGTAGGATAAAATGGCGGCAGGTACCAGCTCTTATTCACTTGCCTACTGAAACTATGATTTGCCTTTCACTCATTCAATATACAATTATTATTATTATTATTTTTTTTTTATTGGTGTTCAATTTACTAACATACAGAATAACACCCAGTGCCCGTCACTCATTCAATATACAATTATATATGATTTATTGAGTACTTCATATATGCACTACATCACACAAGATATTGCAGAGAAGGAAATATAAAAATGGATGTGATGACCCAATAATACATACAATAGAATAAAAAGACTATTTTGTTTTCTAAAAATTGGTATAATATGGTAAGTCCTCGGTAGAGGTGTGCAAATGGAATTACGTCACAATAAGAATATACTGAATGATTAATTCTTATAGGGGTAGTGAGGGATGCCTTCATGATGGAATTGGGTGTTGGAAGACAAGGATTTCAGTTTTATTCCAGACTTAGGGAGTGCTATGAATAAAGACACATGGTTCTGAGTATATCATTGAAATTATAAGTAGTTGGGCATGATGTCCCTGTGGGTGGGGACCTATAGTTGATAGGAATGTTAAAAAGTAGTTTATAGTCAGATGATAAAGTGCCTTTAAAGCTATGTGAAGAAATTTGATACCAAAAGGGACATAGTGATCCTGAGGAAATGATACGGATGTCAGTGTTCCAAATAGATGCCTACTGAGCCTAGTGAAATTATGTGTATAACCGGGCAAATTATGTATCAACAGATTTTTTTCTAATTGGAAAAAAGCAGAATATGGAAGTTATCAGGTGAACAGACACTGTGGATATCCGTGCCATATTATATGTATGCTGACTTTAGGGGCCCTTGTCTCTGTTCCTATCAGCCTGAGAGCTTTTGGTACTATAGAAACATATGCAGTCTATGCACAGGGCAGCATGTAAGTGAGGGACTTAATGTCCTTAGGGGCAAATCTTAGTAAGAGACAAGACTGGGTAGATAAGTACCCCAGCTTCTCCATCTATTGAGAAAAAGTTCTAAATGATTTACCAGATGTGTGGGTTTTTTTTTTTTTTTTTTTTTTTTTTGCTTTCCCTCTTGTTATCAGAGGTATTTAAAATGTTCTTTCATTGGCACACAGAGCAAAACTCTGGTATAGTCTGGTAAATGAGCCTTGAACTTAAGTTCTAATTCTGGTTTGTTTAACTTTGGAGAAGCTCTGTCAACTGCAAAACTTTTGTGTTTTAGGGTTAGGGTACAGGGATAGTGTTGGACAAAGGTTCTCAAATGGGAAGGACTCTGCCCTTCGGGGGCAATACCTGAAAACAGCTTTGGTTGCCACAGTTTGTGGGATGAGTATCTAGTGGCTAGAGGCCAGGCATGCTGCTGAGCATCATACAGTATATAAGACAACCTCTCACAAAATATTATAAGGCTCAAAAGTCCAATTGTATATTGTGGTTCAACCCATTAATGCAGTTAATTGGTTTTTCTCCCTTCTCTGTCTCATTTCCACACTCCTTCACTTGTGCTTCCTTAGACCATTTCTACATAAACTATCTGCAACTGAACCCTTTGTCCCAGTATTTTTGGGGAATTTAACCCAAATTAAGATAGTTTGTTTTTACTAGTTGTTGCTAGCTTCTCCCAGAAACACAATGATATTCCAGCGGGATGGTAAAAAGAAATCCTTCGCTGGTGAGTGAGGCTGGTTGCCATAGCACAATTACTTAAATTCTCACTTCTTGGTGGATTAGGATAATGTACAAGTAAGTGAAAGTGGGTGTACTGGCTCAAGCAATATATAGTATATACAGCAAAATGTGGGAGCAATGGTCATTTTATACACTATGGAATTGGATAGCTTTTATTAAATGTTCTAGATAATCTGAGGAAAAAAGTGGCATGCTCAGAGGGTTACTTACCTAACTACTAATTTAATGTAGGCTTTGATATCCAGATCTCCATCCAGATCCACAGGTAGCATATCAAGAAATTATTTAAAAGCTGAAATTAGCCACTCTATTGAAAAAAAATTCCAATTTGTGTCCTAATTTTCCTGTCTTTGATGCCTTGGTAAAATGCATGGGTACCAGAGGAGAGGGAACATCCCCTGTAATGCTTCAGAGATGGGTCTTATTAGTGACGATTATAGGGGTCCAAGGACCTGGAGCATACTAAAACAATTCCCTACAGAAAATGACAAATTCTTTCACATTGTACTTATTACCCCTTAAAATATTAGGTAAACTTGTTTGTTTGGTTCTTTGGATTTTTGAGGAATACTTTGTTGACCCATTTCTCCAGAGACTTTTTTTTTTTTTCTCCAGAGACTTTGAATGCTGACCGTTTTGAGAGGATCCCAGAGGTTGAGAGGGTCCTGCAGTCAGTTATGAAGCAAGGCCATGTCTTATGCAGGAAAGAAACAGCTAGCTCCTTGAAAAGCAGCCTCTGCCATGCTTTTGGGAACCAGTAGCAACTGAGAACTAGACCACTGGGCATTAAGTTACTCGGAAAATGAGTTGCCCATTACGACTTGGGTCCTGACAGATCCTCTATGGTCACAGGTCAAGTGGGCACAGCAGCGATCCATCATGTTCCATCATGTTTTATCATTTGGAGTTGGGCCTGACAAGGTCCAGGGCACGTGATTCAGATACATGAACCGGTGCCAGATGCATGAACATGTGCCTTAGTCCTTCATGTCACTTAGCTGTCAATGCCTCTCTTTCAGCCAACAGCTACTGCTGAGCACGCCCTAACAGCAGGAAGAAGCCTGGACATAGTCCTTCCACGGACCTGCTCCATATTGTCATGAGCTGAAAAAGTAGACTACTGTCACAACGAGCCTCCTTTATAGCTTTAATGTAGTAAAGGGAAATCTTCCTGGTGGGGAAGAGCTGTGAAAGGAAACATTGATCAACTGTGTATGGAGAGAGAAGTTGTCTGATGTAAAGATCTACGTGTGGTCTTGGTCAGAGGTGAAGGGCTTGGTTGTTGGTCGGGGCCTGAGAGAAACGAGGTTGGAGACCAACCATGTGAAGACAGGGTATGTGGGTGCATCTTTAGGAATTGGCTCTCTGTGTTGAGATGCCCCCCGAAGGCTGTCCTGCCGAGGAGGTACTCAACAATCAGGATGACAAAATGATTGCTCCGTCCTTGCCCATCCCATCTCTTGCACTCTGGGTCCATGAAAACGCAGAGTGATAATCATATATGCTCACTATATAAATCGAGCAACCCGGGCTTTCTGGTGTGGCCTTTCATTGCTGCCACATAAAATTTAAATCTAGAGTCTTGTTCGTGTGCTGTAGTATATGCAGAACTCATTTGCCTTTGAAGTCTAACATCTGACTTGCTTTGCAGACTTAGCAAAATGTTCTTGGGAACTTAATAACTAAAAATCTTGAATGGTAGGGGGATCCCTGGGTGGCTCAGTGGTTTCGTGCCTGCCTTCATCCCAGGGCGTGATCCTGGAGACCCTGGATCATGTTCCACATCAGGCTCCCTGCATGGAGCCTGCTTCTCCCTCTGCCTGTGTCTCTGCCTCTCTCTCCTC
This sequence comes from Canis aureus, assembly GCF_053574225.1. Lineage (NCBI taxonomy): Eukaryota > Metazoa > Chordata > Mammalia > Carnivora > Canidae > Canis > Canis aureus. Next base: position 6,849,303 of record NC_135638.1, read on the forward strand.
TGTGTCTCTTATGAATAAATAAGTAAAATCATTAAAAAAAATCTTGACTGCTAGAATTCCTTTCTCTATTCTTTTTTTTTTTTTTTTCCACAGCTGAGGTTCATATTGAAACCTGTACTCTTATGTTTAAGACCCTGTTAACGTGAGCCCTGCCCATTTAGAACTGCTACTCACCTTTGGACAAATTTGACCTAATAAAATTACATTCCTGTCTTACCCATAATCACAAAGTCAAAGGCTGAAGGTGCTCTCCCAGCTGTACCTGATAAAAGCAACGTGCACTGAAGTATAAACCAGCTCTGAAAGGCAATACAGTGCGTTACAAACAACTACGTTTGAGAACTTTTATGGCCTTGCCCGATAGGGCTGTAGCCTAAGCCGTGCATCTTGGCCAAAAACAGTCCAGTCTCCGCAGATGTTACTTTATTCCGGACATACCAGTGCTTATATATGATTAATAGATTTCCTGACCCAAATAATCAGATACTCAAGTTTAAGAGGACCAATTAATAATACCTTTTTGTTTGTTTGTTTTTCCTTCCTATTAATTTGAAGATGATTAAAAGATGGGCAGGGGAAATAAAAATATCAGCTTTATTCCTGAGTCAGTTAAAGAACCTGACTTAATTCCTTGACTTCTAGTACTTTACACTAACTTTGACAGACCTCAAGGAGAGAGAGGAGCCATGACCTGCAAGAGTAAGACTTAAGCAAGGGGATAGCCCAGAAGTGGCTGAGACCTGTTCGTTTTCTTTTCTGGAACTTGCCATTCTGCTTCTACAAGGGACAACTGAGTGAAAGGCAAGGATCGGCCAACAGAGTTATTCTGCGGAAGCTCCTCTACACTGTAATATGAGGACGAGGGCTCCAACCTAACAACTGATCACGATTTTGAACCACAGCACTTTATCAAGGGGGTACTTTACCTGTGCATCTGCTAGAAGAGGAATTTTTTGCGTTGCCAGCCATTCAATGCAAGTCTAAAGGTGTTCGATAAGACTTGAGATGACAAGCCTTTATTTTACCTTCTAACCATACTAGTGACTTTATTTTGACATGTGAAATTAATGTAAAAAACTTTAACATAGGGATTAAATGATCTGGCCACCTACCCCACAAATCACTCAATCCTTCCCCTCCCCAAGTCTAATTTTCCTTCTATCTGACAGGATGCTAGTCAGATTTTGAGACTTCAATAGCGTATAGAAGGAAGCTGTAAATAAAGGATTAAATACAAATGTTAGATAGTAAGTGGTAGCTATTTGACAGCCAATGCTTGTTTGATCTAAATATATAATTTAGCTAAATAGAGAAATTAAGCTCCAAAAAAAAAAAAAGAAAGAAATTAAGGTCCAGTACTATTAGTATTTATGATTTTTACGACAAAATATACTTGAAACGTGTTCTAGTAATTTTCCTCTTAAATATTAAAAAAGTGAAAATGACTAGATATCTCATTAGAGAGCAGCATCATTAATACTTTGGCAACAGTACTTCATTTGGGTTATATATAAATCATAATATACAAACTCCTTTGCATCTTGCTTTCCCTACTCAACACATTGTAAAATCTTTCCAAGTCAATTGGTATAGATCTAACACATTTTTTTAAAAGCTAGTAGGATATTATGTGGGCATATGAACTGAAGTTTATTCAATTATTTTCCCCTTGATCAATATCCACATTTGATTGTTTAAAATAATGCTACTGCAAACGTTCTTGGTGTTTGTGTGTGTATGTGTGTGCATGTGTGGGTGCATATGTGCTTTCCCTATGGGGTAAATTCCTAGTCCTGGAGTAACTGTAACAAAGGATAAGTATATTTTAAATTTTATTAGAGAACATCAGATTATTTTTCAAAAATTGTAGCGGCTTCCTACCAAAAGCATACTATTCTATTTTCACTGTTGTTGTACCACCAGTAAGGTTGAGAATCTTCTCATATGTTTAATAGCTGTTTGATTTACCTCATATATAAATTTCTAATTCATAATGCCCTCTTTTTCTGTTGGTTCTGTCTTCTCATTGATTGTGAAAACTTTTTTTTTAATATTTTACAGGTATTAATTTTATTGAAAATGCTTTTGCAATCTATTTCTGTTTTGGCTGTATGTGTGGTATATTTGGTTTCTGAAAGTTTTTATCTTTTATTTTTATATTGTGAAACATCTCAGTCTTTCATGATAGCATCTGGATATATTTTCTTGTATTTCTGCTAAAAATATTTGCTGTTTAATTATTTTACATTTACTTGCTTTCTGGTACCTACTCCAATCAGATTTTTTTTTTAAGATTTTATTTATTCAGGAGAGACACAGAGAGAGAGAGAGAGAGAGAGAGGCAGAGACACAGGCAGAGGAAGAAGCAGGCCCCATGCAGGGAGCCCGATGTGGGACTCGATCCCGGGTCTCCAGGACCATTCCCTGGGCCCAGGGCAGACGCCAAACCGCCGAGCCATCCAGGGATCCCCTCCTATCAGATTTTTATCTTCATCCACAACCAGAAGCATTCAACCGAGTTGATCACTCCCTCATTTTTGAAACAATTTCATTTACCTGGCTTCTAGGCTATCACCTTGCTCCTATAGCCCCTCCCTCCATCCAATTGAGTTCCCACTTTCCACTCTTACCTCTGAAACTTGTCCTTTAAGGAGCATCCAGGATTATTTCCATAGACCATAAATCACATATAACACAGTTCAAAACCTTCCAGTGATATCCCCTTTCATTTGGCATAAAATCCAGGCTTTTGCTTTGGCTTAGGAGGTCTTGGATGATCTGGGCCCTGCCCACCTCTCAACCTCTTCCCCAGATCTTGCTTCCACTTCACTCCAGCCACCAGTTTATCTTTGGATATGCAAACATGCTAGGCTTACTGCTCCTCAGATCTTTTACTTGCTTTCTTTTCTGGTGGAAATGTTTTCTGCACTTATTCATGAGGCTCTCAAGTTCACTTCATTTAGGCCTTGGCTCAGATGGTGTCTCCTTCAAGAGGCTTCTCCTGGTTATTTCATTGCAGCAACTCTGCACCACATGTTATATCTTCTATTTCCTTGTTCCTAAAATGATTGTCTCCCATGCTGGATCTGAGTTCCATGAGACGGAGACCTAGTCAGTCTTTTTCAGCACTATATTCCTTTTTTTCTAGAAAAGTCACAGTAGGTCTTCAATAAATCTCAAATGAAGATTTGGATAAATGAATTTAATCTTCAATATATGTGAAATTTTTGAGCATGTATATTGACTTTATCCCTTAAAATCATTCTATAAACACTAAGATCTATTTATGAACTTTCTGTTACGGTAGGTGAATTGATCCAATGTCACTCACTCAGTGGTTTATTTCTGTGCCACTGTTTTGACTGTATCTCGATTGTGGGAGGATTTGCCACATTTGTGAAGATCATAATGAATTTCCATAACTAGAACATTATTGGTATTCATTTGTTTGGTCTTTTTTTTTTAATTTATTTTTTATTGGTGTTCAATTTACTAACATACAGAATAACACCCAGTGCCCGTCACCCATTCACTCCCACCCCCCGCCCTCCTCCCCTTCTACCACCCCTAGTTCGTTTCCCAGAGTTAGCAGTCTTTACGTTCTGTCTCCCTTTCTGATATTTCCCACTCATTTCTTCTCCCTTCCCTTATATTCCCTTTCACTATTATTTATATTCCCCAAATGAATGAGACCATATAATGTTTGTCCTTCTCCGACTGACTTACTTACTTCACTCAGCTGTTTGGTCTTTTTTATACCTTAAAGATTTTTTTTTTTTTTTACCTTAAAGATTTTTGTTTTGTTTTTAAAGGTCTGTGCTTTTATTTATTATTTTTCAACATTTCTCAATCCCTGTGCAACATATAATTCTTCTCTGTAACCTTTCTGTGAGGTTGTATAGAATGCCTCTAGTTTCTGCACAGAGACCTTGGCCATATCTGTGAGTCACCCATGAAATAGGATCTCTTAGTTCTTTGTACTGGGCCTCTTTTATTATTATTTGCTGATTAATTGCCATGTGTTTGACCTACCACTAAGACTTCCCCAGGAAGATAGGTCTTCCTCATGTCCGTTTATTCGTCACACTTGATTTCTCCTGACCTTTTGTAAATTATTCTGTCTGCCTACGAGCTCTTCCTTCCTTAGTTTCCTTCTTAATATCCTTTAGATGTCTGTGTAACCATCACTTCCTTGGAGAAGCTTTCCTTGTCTTCTCTGATACAGCTAGCTCCTATTATTAAACATGCTCTCAGCTCATATACCTCTCTTAGCATTTCTCAGAGTTGCAGTTTTAGATTTTCTGAGATTATTTGATGATGTCACCACCTGACTTTAAGTTTACTAAAGGTAGGGACTGTGTCTGATTTTTACTCAATATTTTATCTGCAGCACCTAGCATAATGACCTGACTGATCATAAACATTCAATAGATATTCATTGATTACGAGACTGGGCACTAAGTATTAGATAAACCACATTAAAATGTATTATGCAACCTAGCCTGGGAAAATGTCTATTTTGTAGATTGATATCTTTCACCTTTCTGGCATTCTTAAAGCTATTCTATCCTTTTGATAAGTCTATGAATAAAGATTCAGGTGAATGAGAATTACATAGAATTTTGGAAAACAGGCAGCCACAAAACCATTCAACATAATGTAAACTCTTATCTGATGCCTCTAATAAGAAACCAGTGCTGCTCAAAAACAAGTGCTGAGTAGCTTTCAAGAGTGGCAAATTCAGCAATACTCTTTGGTGCTCCAGGAAATTATTAGTAATAAGCATTCTTTGGCCTGGCTTGACCCACAAAGCATTAAGTTCATCGTTCATTTTTATTGTTTCCTAGTTGGAAAGCTGTAATACTTTAATGAATAATTTGATCATATGGTATCTAGAGATCAGCTTATTTAAAATTCTACTAATTACTTGTCATTCATTTAGAGACTATTGACAATCATGTGCTAATTTTAAAGAAATGACAATGTTCTCTAGCTCCCCATGGTATTAATCTTTAACATATTGTTTACCAATACAATTCTTGATTCAATTAATCATCTTTAGCTAGCAAAATCTCCGAGTGGCAGCGAGATCTGCCAGTCTTTTCAAATCTGTTTGTGTTTGTTCATCTGCATTTCCCCCCCCCCCAGCCCCCCAAGAAGAGAGCTGTTGCTGATATTGCATAATGCGTTTCTGGAATAGCTGTCTCCTGGAAATTGGCTCTGAAGAGATGCTTAGGCTTATTTTTCTAAACTCTATATTTTAATAATGTCATGTTGTAAAGGAGCTTTTAGCATTATGGAGCATTTTAGGAAGTATCTTTAAAATGGTTGGTATTGATGCCTGTCGAATGTCTATCGGCACTGCCATAGCAAGCATCTATCTTATGCAGGAGCATTGAAGTTATCAGAGGTTTTGTGTGGATTTCTCTTTCAAAATTTGTAACAGTTTTATTGCCAATTAACTACCAATGTCTGGTCATTAGTAAGAATATGAACTCTGAGCTTCCTATATATTTATCTTCCCAAAGAAAAGAGAGCACTTAAAACACCATGTATTTTGAATATAAATAGCTATAAAAGTTTACGTGAGAGATCAAGACTAAAAAGGAATGAGTCATTTCCACCAGAATTCAATTTAAAACTCTATCTCTATAACAACAGAAAAAAAGATTAAAAAAATTTTAACTACAAGAACAGAAAAGGCAATATTTAACATATATTGTGGGCTGACCACATGCCAGGAATTCTGATAGACATTTTATTAAAATATATGCATAATAATCTTGATTACTATGCACACAATTGGTTGGTAGGTAAAAATAAAAGTTGAGTTTTAGTTAAAAAAGTTCTTCCTTCAAAAAATATCTTAAAGAATATTGTGATCTTTCATACTTCAATAATACAAAGTGTTATAGTCTACCTCTTTTCACAACCTTATCCCAAGGATCTAGTCATATTCTGAAAAATGCTACATCTCATGTATTTTGAATACTTGTAGCTAATTTAGTCAGGAGAATACGATTTCATATTTGTTAGTTAATAGTCAGGAATGGCAGAACATTAATTTTAATTTAGAACCAGAATGTACTAATTAATAATGTGTGTATACTCAAGCACATGACATTAGAATATTAACATGATCTTTGAGCACATTGGAATACACATGCCACATAAGAACCATGGATGCTTAGGAGCTTTAGAAATATAGTTTGTTATGGGTTAAATTGTGTCACCCAAAAAGATATGTTGAAGTCCTAAGCCCCAATACCTGTGAATGTGGACTTATTTGGAAATAGGGTCTAAGTAGTCTAGTCAAAATGAGGTCATATGTGTTTGGGGTGGGCCCTAATCCAACATGACTGGTGTTCTTCTAAGAAGAGAAGAGTCACAAGGGGAAAACGCCCACGTGATAAGAGAAGTAAAGGTTGAGGTGCAGCAGCTTCAAGCCAAGGAATGCCAAAGATTGCTGGGAAGCCACCAGGATGTGCAAGGAGCAAGGAAGGAGATTCATTCTCCTATACAGACTGCAAGGGGAGCATGGGCTTGTCTACATCGTGATTTCAGACTTCTAATCTCCAGATTTGTGAGACAAACTGCTGTTGTATGAAGCCATTGTGGTACTGGGTTAAAAGGTAGAGATGTTGGCGCCTGTCAATCATTTGGCATATAAGACCTGGGACAATTTGATTTTATGGTATTATTCTCCTACCTCAAAGAACTGCATGGCTTATATTAGTATATTTATAGTGAAGTAATATTAATTCTGTTTTTAAAAATTTGTTCACACCGCTTGAGATATTTTTGGGCATCCTTTCTGTAATCCAGACCATGAGCTATTCAGTTCCGAATTCACCAAGATGTCACATTTTTTCCATGTGTTGCGTTTTCAATTCCAGAAAATTCTCACCATTCTTTTAATATTGGTTATCTTCTTACGCTCACTCTGTGGTTACAATAGTGTCGCACAACAAACATTGACAAAACTCGTGTGGCATTCAGCAATAAACATTTATTTAAATGATGGGTTGTGGGACTTATCTGGGTTGTGATTGATTGATTTGGTCAGGCTACGCCTACTTTTGTGATCAGCTGTAGATGATCTAGGTATCTTGTTTATCTTAGCTAAGGTTTACTGCCATGGCTGGGGATTAGCACTCTGCCACCTAATCTAGGATGACTTCAGTTGGCATGACTGGTAACCTGGCTCTGTGGCATATCCTTCATCTTTCAGTAGGCCAGTCATGCGTGTTCTCTTGGCATTCATAGAATTCAGGAGATAAGCATAGAGTGTAAGCAAGTCTTTGCTCATGTCAAGTCTGCTAACAACCCATTGGCTAAATTGAACCATATGGCTTACCTCAGAATTGAAAGGTAGGAAGATATTTTCAACCTCTTTTGGGGAGGAACAGCAAAATCATATGTAAAGAATCTGGTACAGGGAATGGCAAAGAATTAGGGATATTAATGAAATCAATTTTACCATTCTTCCATTCTCTGTATTTTTTTTTTTTTTTGGAATTCCTTTTGGATGAATATTTTACAACATTTTGATAATCCTTTCCTGTTTCTTAAATTGTTGTGTTTCTGTTTTGCATTCTTTGCTGAATTGCATACTCTTTACCTCACTAATTTTCTCTTCAGATATGACTAATCTGCTGTTTAGTCAATCCACAGAATTTCATTTACAAAGATCATTTAAAAAATTTCTGTAAGTTATATTTGGTCCCTTTTATAAATTTTCCTTTTTAAAGCATAAAGAACTCTCTTGGTAGAGTTTTTAATCCTCCTTATCTCTTTCAGTACTATAAACATATTTATTTCATAGCTTTTGGGAGGCTGATCTTTTGTTTTGATATTTTTTACTCTAAATTTGTATTTTTCTACCCTAAATTGATATTTTTACCTTGAATCGCTTTATAATCAGGTGACATATATAGAAATGAGATGAGAAAGAATGAGAGAGAGAGAGAGAGAGAGAGATAATCTTTAACAGGGTTAAGTTACTGTTTTATTTATTTTTTAATTTACCTTTTTAACTTAATTTTACTTTATTTTTGAGATTCCACACATGAGATCATATAGTATTTGTCTTTCATATCTGACATATTTCACTTAGCCTGGTGCTTCAGTATTCATTCATGTTGTTACAAATGGCAGGTTTATCTTCTTTTTTTTGTGACTGAATAACATTCCATTATATACATGTGATAAATATTTCACATTTTCTTTATCCATTAATCAACTCACTGATGGACACTTAGATTTTATGTTTTTATAGTTTTGGTATTGTAAAAAAAACCCGTAAGGAGCATGGGGGTGCATACATCTCTTTCAGATAGTGATTTTATTTCTTTCAAGTATATACCCCAAAGTAGTATTGCTGGGTCATATGGTAGATCTATTTTTAATGTTCTGAGGAATCTGCATAGTGTTTTCCATAGTGGCTGCACCAATTTACATTCCCAGTAACAGTGTACAAGTGTCCCCTTTTCTCCACATCCTTATTAGCACTTGTTATCTTTTAGCTTTTTTTTTATAATACCCATTCCACCAAGTGTGAAGAAATAATTTTTTGTGGTTTTGATTTGCATTTTCCTAATGATTAGTGATGTTGAACACCCTTTCATGTATCTGTTGGCCATGTGTATGTCTTTGGAAAAATATCGCTTCAGTTCCTCTGCCTATTTTTCTTTCTTCCTTTTTTTTTTCTAAGATTTATTTATTTATTTATTCATGAGGGACATAGAGGGAGAAAGGCAGAGGCAGAAGCAGGCTCTTCACAGGGGGCTGGATGTGGGACTTGATCCCAGATCCCAGGATCATGCCCTAAGCAGAAGGCAGATGCTCAACTACCTGAGCCACCCAGGCATCCTGTCCTCTGCCTATTTTTCAGTTGGATTGTTTTCTGGCTATTGAATTGTATGAGTTCTATATATATTAACTTATTATCAGATTCATGATTTGCAAATATTTCTCTATATATTAACCCTTATATTCATTAAGGATATTGATCTGTAGTTTTCTTTTATTATGGTGCCCTTCTCTGGCTTTGGTATCAGGGTAATCCTTGCCTTATCAAATGAGTTTCATAATATTCCCTCCTCTTCAAATTTTGAAAACTTTTCAAAAGGAGTGTTTGGTGGAATTCACCAGTAAAACCTTCTGGTTGTGGGCTTTTCTTTGTTGGGAGATTTTTGATTACAAGTCAATCTTCTTAGTTCTTATTGATCTGTTCAGAATTTCTATTGCTTCATGGTTTAATCTTTGTAGTTTGTATGTTTCTAAGAATTTATTTCTTTATGGTGTCCAACTTGTTGGCGTATAATTATTCATAGTAGCTTCATGATCCTTTTACTTTTTTGATATTATTTGTAATACCTCTTCTTTTGTTTACAACTTTATTTTGATCCTCTCTTTTTTTTTGCAGTTAGTATACCTAAAGGTTTGTCAATTTTATCTGTTTCTAAAAAACCAACTCTTAGTTTTGTTAATATTTCCTATTTTACTATTTTTTTAATTTTGCTTCAATCTTTATTATTTTATGATCTTTATATATTCTAGGCATAGTCTTCTGTCTAATATATATTTATGAATCTTTTCTCTCTCCAGTTTGTCTTTTCATTTTGATAAGATATTTTCAAAGCTGAGAATTTACTTATTTTGTTGTAGTTCAAATTAGCAATTTTTTTTCTTAAGATTTGTGTTTTTTGTGTCCTGAGAAATCTTTGCCTATTCCAAGGTCATTAAGATTTTCTTCTATATTTTCTTCCAGGAGTTTGATAGTTTTATATGTCTAGGTTTATGAATCATTTTGAGTAAATTTTTGTATATGGTGGGTTGTAGAGGTCAAGGTTAAAAATTTGTTTTTCCTCATAAGGATATCGAGTTGTCCTAGTATCATTTGTTTAAAATAATTTCTGGTTGAATTTACTCAACACTCTTTATAAAAAATCAATTTAACATGCATATGTGTGGGTCTTTTTCTGAACTCTGTTCTGTCTCATTGATCTCCATACCCGTCATTATGCCAATACAATGTGACTTAATTACTACAATAAGTCTTGAATTAGGTAGCATACATCCTTTCACTTTCTCTTCTTTTTTTCTCAAAATTGTTTTGATTAAGTTTATTGCAATTTCATGAGATTTAGAATTAGCTTGTCAATTTTTTGATATTGAGATTACTTCAAATATATAGATTCATTTGTAGATAATGGACATCTTAACAATATTGAGTCTTTTAGTTGATGAGTATGTCTCTATATATTTAGGTCTTGTAAAATTTCTCTTATGACTATTTTGTAGACTCTATATTTTTAAAATTTATTCCTTAAGGATTTAATGGTTTTGATACTATTATAAATTGTGTCTTAAAATTATACTTGTTGTTTATTGCTAATATATTGAAGTACAATTAATTTCTTTCATTCTGTGACCTTGCTATGTTCAATGATTAGTTCTAGTAACTTTTTGATAGATTCCTTAGGCATTTTATGAGTATGATAATGTTGACTGAGAAATATAAATTTTTACTTTTTCCTCTTTCAAACTAACCGCTCTCTCTCCCTCTTATTATCTCTCTTTTCTCCACCACCCCCACCCTTCCTTATGTCTTTCTTGAACTGGCTAGGACCTTCAGTACAAAGTAGAATAGAAGGAAGTAAACAATGTTGTCTTGTTACTGATCTTAGGAAATAGCTTTCCATCATAACCATTAAGTATTATGCTAGCTACATTTTCCATATAGGCTTTTCTGTTAGTTGAAATATTTCCTTCTATTCATAGTTTCCTGAGACTTTCTACTATGGATGACTATTGACTCTTATAAAATGTTTTATGCACACAATGTAATGACCATCTAGTTTTTTCACTTTATTTTTTAATATTCTAAATTATTTCCCTTGATTGTAATATGTTAAAAAAAAACTTGCATTTCTTGGATAAACCCTGATTGCTCATGATGCTTTATCTTTTTTATATATTGCTGGATTTGATATGCATAAACAGGGATACCTTGTTTTATTGCATTTTATTTTGCTTTGCAGATACTGCATTATTATAAATTGAAGGTTTGTGACAACTCTGCATTCAGTAAGTCTACCACTGTCATTTTCCCAACAGATTTGCTCATTTTGTGTCTGTGTGTCACATTTTGGTAATTCTTGCAATATTTCAAAATTTTTCATATTATTATTTTTGTTATGGTGATTTGTGATCGGGGATCTTAGATATTATATTGTTAATTGCTTTGGGGAGCCATGAACTGTACTCATACAGGACAGAGAACTTAATTCATAAATGTTGTGGGTTTTCTGAGTGCTCCACTGACCAGCCATTCCTTCATCTCTCTCCCTCTCCTTCAGCCTCCCCGAGACCCAACAATATTGAAATTAGGCCAATTAATAATCCTACAATGCCCTCTTAGTGTTCAAGTGAAAGGCAGAGTGACACATCTCTCAATTTAAGTCAAAAGCTAGAAAAAAGTAAACTTAGTGAGGAAGGCATGTTGAAAGCCATGGTAGGCCAAAAACTAGGTCTCTTATGATAAATAGCAAAAGTTGTGACTACAAAGGAAAAGTATTTTTTTTAAAGATTTATTTTCTTATTTTTAGAGAGAGAAAGCATAAATGGGTGTAGGGGCAGAGGGAGAGGGTGAGAGAGAATTCTCAAGCGGACTCCTCACTAAACATGGAGCCTAATATGGGTCATAATCCCAGAAACCTGAGATCATGATCTTAGCCAGAAATCAAGAGTTGGACACTCAACTGAGCCATCAAGATACTCACAAAAGAAAAGTTCTTGAAGGAAATTAAAAGTGCTACTCCAGTGAACAAATGAATGGTAAGAGGGCAAAATAGCCTTATTGCTTGTATGGACAAAGTATTAGTAGTCTGGATAAAAGATCAAACTAGCTACATTACTTTGGCAAAGCCTAATCTAGAACAAGACTAACTCTCTTCGATTCTCTGAACGCTGTGAAAGGTAAGGAAGCTTCAGAAGAAAAGTTTGAGGCTAGCAGAGGTTGGTTCATGAAGTTTAAGGAAAGTACAAGGAGAAACACCAAATGCTGATGCAGAAGCTGTAGCAAGTGATTGAGAACATCTACTTAACATAATAAATGAATGTGATTGCACTAAACAATAGATTCTTACTATAGATGAGGCAGCCTTACATTGGAAGATGCCATCGAGGATTTTCATAACTCAAGAGAAGTCAATGTCTGGATTCAAAGGACAGGCTGATTCTCTTGTTAGGAGCTAATGCAGCCTGTGACCTTAGATTAAAGCCAGTGCTCATTTACCATTCACAAAATCCTAGGGCCTTTAACAGTGATGTTAAATCAACTTCACCTATGCTCTAAAAATAGGACAACAAATCCTGGATGACAGCACATCTAGTTATGATATGATTTACTGAATATTTTGGTCCCACTATTGAGACCTACTGCTCAGAGATAAAAAAGTATTTCCAAACATTAGTGCTCATTGACAATATATGTGGTCAGCCAAGAGCTCTGATGGAGATGTACAATGAGATAAATGTTTTTTTCATGCCTGTTTACACAGCATTCATTCTCTAGCCTATGGTTCAAGTAGTAATTTCAGTCTTCAAGTCTTATTATTCTAGAAATAAACATTTCATAAGATAAATAAATAACAAATAAACATTTGCCATAGATAGTGATTCCTCTGATGGATTTAATAAAAATAAATCGAAAGCCTTCTGGAAAGGATTCACCATTCTACATGCCATTAAGAACATTTGTGATTTGTGGGAGGAGTTCCAAATATGAACATGGCATTTGGGAAAAGTTGATTCTACTGCTCATGGATGATTTTGAGGGATTCAAGGCTTCAGTGGAGGAAATAACTGCAGATGTGGTAGAAATAGCAGAGGCACTAGAATTAGAAGTGGAGCTTGAAGATGTGACTGAATTGCTGCAACAGCATAATAAAACTTGAACAGATGAGAAGTTGCTTCTTATGAATGAGCAAAGAAAGTGGTTTCTTAAGATGGAAACTACTCCTGGTGAGGATACTGTAAAGATTGCTTAAATGACAACAAAGTATTTAGACTATTACATAACCTTAGTTGATAAAGCAGTGGTAGGTAGGGTTTGAGAGGACCGACTTTAATTTTGAAAGAAGTTCTACTGTGGGTAAAATGTTATCAAATAGCATCAGATGCTGCAGAGAAATCAGTCATGAAAGGAAGAGTCAATCTATGTAGCAAACTTTACACTCTTATTTTAAAAATTGCCAAAAAATAAAATAAAATAAAATAAAATAAAATAAAATAAAATAAAATAAAATAAAATAAAATAAAATAAAAAATAAATTGTCACACCCATTACAGCCTTCAGCAACTACCACCCTGGTAAGTCAGCAGCCATCAACATGGAGGCAAGGCTGTCCATCAGCAAAAAAGATTATAACTTGCTGAAAGTAAGAAAATGATCACATTTTTAGCAAAAAAGTATTTTTTAATTAAGGTATATGCACTGTTTTTTTAGACATAATGCTATTGAATGCCTAACAGACTATAGTATACTGTAAATATAACTTTTATATCCACTGGGAAACCAAAAAAGTTCATTTGATTTGCTTTATCACAATATTTGCTCTATTATTTTGGTTTGGAATGAAGCCTGCAGAATCTCTGAGGTATGCCGCATGTTGTTAAGAATTTTTTGCATCTGTATTCATGAGGGAAATTGGTCTATAGTTTCCTTTCCTTGTGAAGGCCTTGTTTGATTAAAAAAAAGAACAATAACAGGGTAATGTTGGTTTGTAAAGTTAGTGTTTACAAATGTTGGTTTTACAAACCAAGTTTGTAAACTTAGGGCTCTCCTCTATTTCGGGAAGAGTTTTCTCTTTGTTGAGGCTTCTTTTTTTTTTTTTTTTTCCACTCTAAATATTTAATAGAATTCACTAAGTTGTTTGTGTGTTTGTGGCAACATTTTAAGATAAGTATTCAATTTCATTAATAGATTCAAAAATATTCATATTTTCTACTTCCTATGTTGTCAGTATTCTGATCAGTTGTTTCTTGGGAAAAGGATTTTTTCCATCTTTCCATTGTGTTGAGTTTATTGGCATAAAATTCTTCACTGTATTGTCTTAATATTATTCTAATGCCTGTCAAATCTGTAGTGACAGCTCCTTTTTCATTTCTGGGACTGATAATTTATTACTCCTTTTTTTTGAATCAGTTTAATCAGGGATTTACCAATTATATTAATCCTTTAAAGTGACAAAGTTTTCTTTATCAGTTATCTTTTTCTCCTTGCTTTTTTACTTCATCGATAGCTGCTCTTGTGTTTACCTTTTTTTTTTTTTATTACCTCAGGTTCACTTTATTTTTTCTAGTTCCTTAGGGTAGAAGCTTATATCATTGACTTTACACCTTAACTCTTTTTAAAAGATATTAAACCTAATCATGCCTCTAAACATTCATTTATTTATATATCACAAATTTTGACATGCTGTTTTCTCTATCACTCAGTTTAAAATATTTTCTAATTTCCTTTGTTTTTTTAATTGATGAGTTATTTATAGGTTTGTGATATGATTTGTAAATAATTTATCTTATTTCTCATTTCTAAGTCAATTCTATTTTCAGAGAATTCTTTCATTTGATCTTAATCCTTTCAAATGTATTGATACTTGTTTTTATGACTCAACAGGAGGTATGCTATGGTCTAAATACTGTGTCTCTTTAAAATTTATATATTTAAATCTTAATCTGATACCATCCCCCTTTGTTGTTTATATTTTGCCATTTGTGTAAGGTAATCCTCTACTGCTTTAATTTTGTTTTTGTTCTGTTTTGTTTCATTTGTTAGCTTTTACAAAGTCTGAGTTGCTAAAAAATAAACCTCTGGATGATGGAGACTATTGTAAAAACCATCCTAGTTTGAAGATAATTTCCTGCATCTAGTAGTTGGTTATTAGCATATAATTCTGCATTTGTTGACTATATACAAGATTTATACGAATCAACAAATTTTGTAAAGCCTCTGTCTAGATAGCAGGCCAATAAACTATGAGTTCAGCATTTTGTGATAAACATTATTCATTGGTGATCATTTTTTATTACAAAGGAGGAATATTGAGGGGAAAAATCAAATTTGGAAATAGACAAAAAGATAAATGCGTATCTTTTCAATGTTCTACTGAAGCATTATCTAATAGGTCCACCTAAGAATTTTCTAATTCTTCAGAATAATGTAGGTTTGCTTGATTTACTATTTACTGTTGATTAGAGTGTTTTACACTTCTATATATTTAGATGTTAACTTACAGAAAACATAATGATGCAAATGGTCCAATAAATAATAATGCAAATGAATTTTGTCCAGTAGAAATGCAAATGAATTTTCTTTTTATGTAAAAGAGTTTACAAGGTAAGGTTTACAGTAATGCCCTAGAAGACATTAACCAGCTTTGTATATAATTTAGCAATTTTATCCTAGCCTTCTTTTCTTTTAGTAGCTATAAATACAGATGTCTCTTCCTTGAACCAGGTTTGCCACCTTGCTGATTCTTTAATGGATATGTTAAATCTTTATCATACCTAAAAACCAAATAACAACAACAGCAAAAACTAAACACTGCCTGTCACCATAACTGGTTCTGATCACCTGAACATGTAAATGGCTATAAACATTGAATTCTCCATTTGCAGAAACTTTCACTCGTATTGAAAACTTTTTCCTGACCCACATACAATGGAATTTTTTTTTTTAACCAACAGTGCACAGATTTATGGACTTAGTCCATCTTATCCTGGGTGCAGGCTCTGGTTCTTTAATTGAACACTGAGTCCGTGAATCCCTCACCTATTTCTAGCATATACACCCACCATGATATTTTCTCCTTAAATAACCAACTTAAAGAATTTCTTTACTCCTGTGTTCACCCTGTTCCCTGTCTAGCAAGTAAATAAGAGCTCAGAATTTCTTTTCTTGATCACAATGGTCTTCATTACCTGTGGTTTATCACATTATGGGAAATGGTTTCAAGATACATGCATTTATACGTGCTGTTTAATTTTCAGGCTATGTGGTATAATAGCAATAAAACAGACTTATCAGCAATATAGACCTATGCTCGAATCCTAGAATTCCTCAGGCAAGTTATTTGCCTCTTTAATTTTCCATTTTCTGTAAAATTAGATGAAATATACCAACACATATGACTGTTTCAAGGATTATATGAAATAATCCATAACAAATATCTGATAATCAATAAATTGTGGTTCTCTTCTCCCCTAAAGTATGGGAGCTTGTAGTTTGAGAGCTTCCCTGAACCCTCAATTGAAGAGATATTTGTTTTCTCATCACACTGGTAAGATTATATTTTGAAAGACCACTACCAGTGACTTCTTTGAACAGATTTGAATGTGCCTGCAGCAAACTTACCTCAGTCTAAAAATAAAATGTTTTATATTTTAGAGAGGGTATCCTGAAAGTACCGGTAGCCTTTACTCAGGTAAGGAGATTACTACGGACAACTTGAAAGGAGGGTGAATGTCTATTGTTAGGCTGAAAGGGATTAATTTGGAAAACTGAGTTGAATTAATCTAGAGAAACATTAAATTTGGGGATAATTATCTATGAACAAGGGCATCCCCCCAAATAGCTTTTCCCCTTTCCTCTCATGAATCTGCATCAGGACAGCTAGGGAAAGTGAGAATAGGGTGAGTTATACAATAAGAGCTCCTCAAGGAGAGGAATTAGGTCTGTACTAAGGCTCTTGGTATAATTTTTAATGATGAATAAATTATTGTTGAATGATGAAAATCGAGTAGTTTCTTATTCTAAATTTGTGACTCTAAGCATAAGCAGACAAAAGAGCCTTGACATGTTTAACCAGTCAATTCAAATGTGTGATTAGACTGATTGTTTTCCCATATCTGAGAATTTGTATCATCGATATCTTTGGTATAGTGTCAACACTGTTATAAGTAAGATGAACAACACATCCTGGTCTAAGTAAAGAAGTTCCCTTAGAAAGAATTTCTCAACATGTCGTATGGTCTTCAAGAAAAAAATATTCAAAGTCAGTGATGATTCAACATCTTTTTTTTCCCTCCAACCAGTTCTGGGCAAGAGTTCAAAGGAAGTATCTGCTACAATGTTAGACTCTTTCCAACAGATTGGAAAAAAAAAAAAAACTTTCCAATAAAAATCATACATTTGATCGCTGCCATATCAGTGGATAAGCTATATCAGCTTTTAATCTAAGTGTTCTTATTTGAACAAAAATTATTTCTTATTTTAATTATTGAACAAAAATTATTTCTTATTTGAAAAAAGTGTTCTTATTTGAACAAAAAAAGAGTTTTGCCTTCCATTTGGATATTAGTGGGAATAATATATCTATATTTCTCAATGGATGAATATTTATTTTGATAATATGATCTTCTCCTGAATGGGATGTCTAGTCTTGAGATATAAATTATTTCAGGAGTTTCTAAATAAATGTGATAAGGGGCTTTTCCAAAAGACAGTCTTTATCATTCTTTCAAAAAAGAATTATAGATTCAGGATTCTTGTCATTGGAATACATTTTAAAATATTAAAATCACTTTAGTTTGGAATTTTGTTTCAATATAACCAAAATCTGATGATGCAGCAGCAGTGTTATAAAGTTATCCATTTAATATTGTTTTATGTACACAGCTAAACCAATCTTCTGACTTTTTTCATAGTCCGTCTTGTATTTACCTTATCTAAAGAACTGTCTCTTGGTAGAGTTGAAAATTAGAGTACATTCTTAACCCTGAAAGAAATGTTGTTCCATATTTGATCCTGGATTATTTCAGATGGTATTGGTTTCATATAATTATACTTTTAAAATTAATATAGTGCATTACTTATGCTTCAAAATACAAATGGCTTTTTATACTTTTTATGAGAGTCAATATAAGTTCACAAACTAGAAAAATTTGTAAAGCCATGTGTTCCCTCTTTTGCTGTTTTTAAACAATACTGTATATTTGTAAATCAAGTAAGAAGAGTGGGTGCACAAGGAGAAGAAAAATTAAATTTTTTTTTATTACCATAGCTGATCTTTTTGTATTTCCTCATGACATGGGCTAGAGTTGTTATACTGTGTTTACAAAACTTGGATTTTCATCTGAGATTAAGAATTTTGTGGGTCATTGTGAAATTTGATCTTGGCAGACATGTTGCCCTCTTCAATGTTACTTACAAAGTTTAGAATCCAGTTGTTTTTCTAAGTATGATGTGAGATTAATCTCTAGCAAAGTGATAAACAAAACAAAACAATGCATTGTCATGGGGAAAGTATAGTTTACAAACTGAAAGAGGCTCATTTATTCAATGTAAATCCTAATTACAATATTTTATGCTAATGTTTTTTGTAAGACATCAATTTTGACCAGCAGGTGGAGTCAAAATGGATGGTACTCAGTTTAAAATTCTAAAAGGTAACATTCATATGACTTCTAAACATCAAGAGTACCAAATCATCATGCCAATGGATTGAATTCAGATGTGGTTGCATCTGGAAATCATTATGGCCTCTTTTAGTTATTCGATGATGGAGGATATTAGACTATGATAATTTTGATATATATGAAAAATATGGTATATTTAAAATTTATTTTCCTATACTCTTTTTTTTAACCTCTTCCAGTACTCTCTCTCCTTCCTTCTGAATTACAAGAAAAATACATGCTTGTAGAAAACATTCTATTTGTTTTAGAAGGATATTTAGTAAAATGTGAAAGTCTGTTTTCTCCTTCTTCCCCATTCTAATGGCAAGTGGTCTTTAAAAATTGACATAATTCCATGTATTTCATAGGTCTGAAAAATACTTCCCTTAATTCGTTCTTTGCCTTTTGACTTTGTTATGATATAAAATGTTTACTTGTTTGTAATAAAACATATCAGTCTTTTCCTTTATAGCTTTTGGGTTTATATCATACTTAGGGAGAGCCTTCCATATGTCCATCTTATAAAATAATGTGATCATGTTTTCTCTCTTCTTAATGGTTTTATTTTTTGAATTTATATCTTTAATCCAGCTAGAATTTTATTTGATTGTTTTCTTCTTCTTCCCCTTCTTCTTCATCTTCTTCTGGAAGTCCTGAGGAAAGGACTTGGCTTATTATTTCTCTTAAATAATTGACAGGGCAGTTGTCCTATTTCTTTTATTTTAATTTCTAAATATAACAACATTCTCTCTTTTGAGTTCAAGAAAAAGGAGAATGCAACTTTATATGGTCACTGTCAAGTCTTCTATTTTTTTTTTTTTGATCTTGCAAAAAAGTTTGCAGTATCTCAGTGGTATTGATAAACATAGCTCCAGGGAAAATTGTCATAAAAGAAGGAACTTATTGCATATTCGGTCTGTTTTTCATGTGAAGTAGAATTCTTTTCTGACTTATTTAAAAGCGCAATAGGATGGTTGAGGAAAGCTTTCGATGGAGAATTTGTTGACAACTGAATTTTTATAAAGCCATAAAATCATAGAATCTCAGTTGTAGGAAGATCTTTTTGTCCAGTTGGAAGACAAAGTAAAGCAGACAGATTCAGAATTCAATAATTTTTTAAAGACTTTACTTATTTATTCATGAGAGACAGAGAGAGAGAGAGGCAGAGACACAGGAAGAGGGAGAAGCAGGCTCCATGCAGGGAGCCCGACGTGGGATTCAATCCAAATCTCTAGAATCAGGCCCTGGGCTGCAGGTGGCACTAAACTGCTGAGCCACCCGGGCTGCCCATTTCAATAATTTCAAGCCAACCATAACCTTGAAGCTACACAGGGAATAGGTGTTTCATTAACATTTTAGCTCCACCCTGAATTCTAGATTCTTGCATGTAGACCAGGTGATAAGGGGAAAGCAATCTTCTGTGTTAGCTGTATTATATGGATCTTTGGAGAAATCAATCACCCCTCTATGCCTGTGAACTCAAGGAAACAACTGATTGGCATGATAACCCAAACTATTTCAGGAAATTGAGTGTCCTTTTTTTGGTCCTATTCTAACCCTACCCCCATCCCACCCCTTCACTTGTAAACTTCTGATGCTAATGATATAGGCTAAAATGATTATCTCAGGGACCCAGAACCAGATAATTTGTAGCTCTGATGAATATAGTCACAGAGAAGTAAGTAGGTCAGCAATAAATCACTGCCCATTACAACTAATGGATTCAGTCAAAATTAAGGATTAATTAGAAACTTTAAGTGGTGCATTGCTGTCAGAGATATGGAATAGTCTAACGGTTTAAAAGCATATGCTCTGATGTCTAGCTTCCCAAGTTCCAATGTTGTCTCTATTGCTTGACAACTGTATGTTATTTATTCTTAATTGGCAACCCAATTATTATCCCTTATTGCATCTTTGATTATTTCCAAAGGAGAGGTTTCTGAAAACACTCTCCTCTGAAGGTATGGAATTATGAGCATCTTGATACAAACTACTGAAGTATTTCCCAGAAAGTTTGTGCCAATTTATACTCCTACCATCTGTATTGCTGCTGACTCTAGGATAACATTTTCTAATTTTGCCGTTTTGTTAGGTAAAAATATCATCTATTCCTATTGCAGTATGTATATCTTTGTTTAATAATAAGTCTGATTATTTTCACAATTGTTAAGAATGCATTTGTATGTCTTTTTAACTAAAGATATACTTTACTAGTATTTTTAATGTGTTATCAGTTTGTAAGGGTTAACTATCAAGATCAAGTTATCATTTATATTTATGCAGCTACTTGTATTTAGTGTGATAACATATAGATTGCAATTTGTCTCTAATACAACTGTGCCATTTGAGTTAACATACTGCAAAATTTGAGGCCAGGGACTAATTTGAAACCTACTTGTGTCTACTACTATTACCTTTACCCCCTTTATTTAGGTTTCTATCTCTAAGGATCTGTTTGTTGGATTCATACACCTGGTTATAATTATCTCCTCAGAAATCCTGCCTAGGCCTAACTTTGCATATATTTCTTTAAACTCAGATACTTCTTGATACACTTGCTCCTCAAATTCTCCCTGGTTGGCACACTAATAGATAAGGGTTAAAGGACAGATTATTCTTAAGTCAGATCACAATATACTAACACACTTCCTTCCCTAGATAGGTAAATTTAGCATATTAAGGAGTGGTTTTAGCATAGGGAATTTTCATCAGAGTACACAAGTTGGAAAAGACTTTTTAGGTAGACAGGTGTGCTGACACAGATAATACTAAACTACTGGGTAGATGTTAGCAATCTACATAGCTGGAGTATAAGTCTTGGGTTACTTTTAATTTACAATTTCCAAGATCTGATGAGATTTCCATATCTATTAGAAAATGCATAAATCTTTAAATATTGGGATATTAACAATCTTAGATCTCAAATAGCATGCATGACCTGGTTGTGACAGAGTTAAGAAGAATAGTTAACACCCTAAAACAGCTAGAAAGTTCCCAGGGAGGGCAATTTAAATGACCAAGGAGATTCTTAAACTCTACTAAATGATGGAATAGAAATATAGACTGAAAAGTCAAATGCTGATGAATGAAAAAGAAGATCAAAATTCATCTAATCACAAAAAGTGAAAAGGATTAGCAGGAGATTAGTTCAAACTCCCAGTATTAGAATTATGGGACATCTATTAAACTTATAAATCATAATTCTAAAGACCTATCAGCGAACATATGTAACATAGTATGGTTAATAAAATTAGAGAATTTAGATAAATTTGGAGATGAAAGACCCATGAGGGGTTAGGAACTGACAGTGGGTAGGACATGTCTTACTTCAGGTTTTGTTTTTTTTTACTGATGATTTCATGAGGGCTATTTTCTTTCATTTCCTACTGCTCTTTTCCTTCTCCTCTCTTTTCAACAGAATGATGCTAGATGCTCTTGTATGAGGTTTGCTTAGGTCCAGTGTGATATTCCTTATAATCTATGTTAAATCAATGGTCATCAATAAAGATGTATTAACCATAACATAATCACATACAGTTGTGAAATTTGATAGCTTATGATAATTGTGGTTGATTCTAAAAGAGCAATGATTTTGTAGAATTTGAAGGCATTCAGGTGGTTTTCTTAGAGTAGGAAAAAGCTATCATGCTGTATGTGTAATTTTCTGCAATTTTACCACTTAAACTAGATGTATCTGAAAATGGCTCCTATATTCAATAGGCTATGAAATAAATTACCTTTTCTGGATAGTAATAGAGAATAATGTAAAGGTCACTGTCATGTTTTAGATTTTTAACAACATTCATTGTGCTATAAATAACTTTCAATAGCATTTTTATTTCATGAGATCTAAGTTACATAAATTGGATTTTAAGATATAAGGTACGTGGTAGATGAATTATATTGAAAACATGTGTACATACCATATAGCTACAGGTCTCTTTAATTGAAGTCCTTTTGGGAGGTTTCTTTTAAAGCTAAAGTTAGTATATTTTAACATCTCTCCTTATTGAAATCTGAGTTTGAGTTCACTGTTTATAGAAAACAAATTATGTGGAAATGGTCATAGAAATTTATTAGTCTTATCTGTCTTGGGTGGTTCCTAAAAACTGCAGAAAGTCCTCTTAGTAATTACTCCTTCCAATTATTCTTGTCATAATTCTCCTTTTTTTTTTTTTGTAAAACACAGAGTTTTTTTTTTTTTTTTTCTCATGGCAGGTATGGAGAGTGTCATTGTTGACAAGGTGTCAGAGCAACACCAATATCTTGCTGATCAGCCAGATGGGTTTTGACAGCTTTACTGAGAAAGGACACAGTGTGATCAAGATACTAATATTAAGAGTGAATACAAAAAATAAGAAGTGACAAAAGCTCATTTAATACATATAATATAGCCTCCTGGACGAGGTTCCATCTTCAAATTCTACTTCCAAGAAGTCCCTTTTTTTAATAGCTTATTCAAAACGTATTTTATTAGTTGACCTTCTCACCACCATTACAGAGTGATTACCTTTGGTGAACATAACCTGGTGCTATGGCAGATTCAAGGTGAGGGGGAAGTTGTTCCTGGCTTTAAGGGACTTACGATCCAGTAAGTGAGATAGACAAGTACACAAAAACTTATGATACAAACAGGCATAAAAGAAGCAAAAATTCTAGTTACACTCATAGGAAAGAATGATGAATGGTCTTAGTAAAACTAGGGAAGAATTCATGAAGGGAGTGGCCCCCAACTATCAGCAGAAACAGTGGCTGGGTAGAGGGTATTCACGAGAGATGTGAGAGCATGAGTGAAGTCAACTAAAAAATGGTGAGTGGACAATGATTTGCTGAATCAGAGTTGTATGCATTTACTCATTCATGCAACAAAAACGTAATGAATGCCTAGTTCTAATGCTGTATTTCAGGTGTACGATGCTAAACAGAATAGATTAAGTCTGTGCCTTTATGGAGCAAATTACAATCTGGTGAGGAGACAGATAGTAAACAAGTCATTGACATATTGTTTCAACTTGTAATAGGTTCTATGAAGGTATAAACAAAGGATGGAAGTGGAAAATAAAAGAAGGGAAGTCTACTTCACATAACCCGAAATCTCTGAGGGGGAGATATTTAACTTCAAACCTGAAAGCTGAAAATTAGCCTGAGAAGGAAAGAAGCTGAGAGGAGAAAATGTGTTTCAAACAGGGAAAGTGGCAGGTGCAGAACCCCAGAAGGGATGTGGAGCTTATGACTGAGAGACTGAAAGAAAGTCCGTGGGACTGGAGGGTAGTGAGAGAGAAACGTGGAATGAATATGAGATTGGAAAGGCACATGCCAGTCCAAATCAATCTATGAGCTTGTCAGCGACAGAAAGACATTTGGTTGCTATCTGAAATGTGATGGGAAGTCATGAAAGAATTAAACAAAAAATGTAATGCGATTTTATGGATTCCTCTGGATGCCACGTGGAAACTAAACATACAGAAATTAAAAAAAAAAAAACGAAAAACTACAATTGGGGAAACTAGGAAGAAACAATAGTGGTAAGAAATAATACTGGTTTATAGAATCAAGACGTATTTACCAGGATTTGCTGAAGGCAATTAAGACATAAGGCTGTTAAGGCAGGTTAGGGACTGAGCATGAGAAAGTCTTGTGATTCAGATCTGTATCACATACTTCCAGAAGCTTTCTCTGACCTTTGCAGGCTGGCGTGTGTCCCCTCTACAGTGCTCTTATAATATCCAGCATTATACATTTCATATTATAATGTAGTTACCTGTTTATGTGTTTGTTTTTCCAACAGATAGATAGTACCTCGAAGACAGACCATATTCATCATTATCACCTTATTCACAGACCCATTTGTTGAACAAATGAGTTTAGATGGAATTTGGCAATTTTGTTTGGTCTTCTGAGAAGATATTAGGATAAAGGACTAGGGGAGTAAACAGATTCAAGCAATAACAGTTTACAGGGAACTATTCAAAGAGCAAGCTGATAAATTAATCTGTATATTAATCTGTAAATAGTATCAAATTACTCAGTCTTCTAATTTTTCAACCATTTAACATGCCAAACAAAACAACTAATTTTTAGATGTATTTCGGAGTGTTAGAATCAAATGATATTTTATTAAAATCTGTTTATCCTTGAATCTAAAATTATTGTATGATTTAACTGAAGCCCTATTAAGTTTGGAGTCTTACTCAAATCAATTTTCATGCTATGGGTAATTTGAAGTAGGATGACATTATAGAGGCAGAAGACTTGGTTTGTATTCATCCTTCATCATTATAGTGGGTGAGTTAGTCTCTATGGGTTTCTTTTATCATTTCTAAAATCCTCAGAGGTTGTCTGGTGTGGCTCTCCTAGTCACGTAGTTACATTTTTAGGGGAAATAGGGGAGGAATCTGACTTCAAATATTTTATAGTCTACCTGGGCATATGCTTCAGACACTCCAATAAGTTTGATTTGCTTAAGCATAGTTTCCTGAATGGGAAAATTTTAAAGCTTTGTAAGAAGAACTCTCATTGTCCCAGCAGGAGTGATGCATGTGGAGTGAAGTGAATCTGAGGCAGATTTAGGAAAAAAATAAATAAAGAGATTCAGTCTCAGTATTTATAGAGTTCTAGATGAGAAACGTGATTCAGTTGTCTACTGTGAAAAAAAAAATATTTTACAAAACCAGCATAGATACCTGCACTAGAAATGCCCACTGCAACCCACTACCCACATCCCCTTCTAATGAAGACAACCCATTTCTGTTTCTAGGGGGATACATTTTATACCACATAGTTCTTTGTCTCTGTGTTTTCTCTCCATGGAGAGAAGCAGGGAGGCCTCGAGAGAGCAACCTTGTGTAGTTGGTCCCTAGAGCTGCTTTAGATTTAGTTCCTCGGTGTTGTCTAGTTCCAGGCCTAGTCTACATGTATTCCTAAAATAAACTCTCATCTTCTTGAAGCAGATTAAATTAGTCTCCATTCCTTGCCACCGAAGGAACAAACCTAAAAATAGTGTTGATCAGTTATGTATGAGAAAATGAAAACCCATTGTAAAAAAAGAATGAGGAAGAAAGAAATCTATTTCCAGTTAGGTTCAAGGATGGCTCTAATTTATTTTTCTGTTATGAGTGGGCCATCTCTAGGGACAGAAGCTTTCTCACAGCTCCCATTGCCACTTCCAAGTATTGCATGTGTTCTGGATCTTACCCTAGATCTCGATGTTGAAGCTGGTGGTACATCCGAACTATAGCAAGGAAGCCTTCTACAATATTGATTTCAGAGCCTAGCCCCTAGAGATTCTGTAGGAAGTCTGGGGTACACATGGGCACTTGAAAATTTTTTTTAAGAAGTTCCATAGGTGGTTCAGACACCTAGCTAGGTTTTAAAACCATGCCTCATGACCTCAAGCAGTTTTGACTCAGAGACGCAGTCATATATCTTGACATGTTATGTCTCTCTGCTAAAATGTCCTTCTGTTCTCAACTCTTGAATTAAAAACAAAGAAAGATTTATTTTTCTTTCTTTATCTACTCTGTTGGCAATAACACAATAGTATTTGAGTCTTCAAAACTGGTCTCACCTAGTTTTGCTTCCTCTGGAAGGAAGAAATAAGTAACTTATCATTTTGGAAAACTTAAATTGAAATTCTGGGGCCAGCATGGCATTAGATAGTCCCATGTGAACTTTTCCCTTTAGGAAAGATAGAATACCAGAATTTCTGTCTCTACTTTCTTTCCTTTTAACTCACCTCCTCTGAAGGAAGTACAGAAATTATAACTATACGGATATTTGGTGCTTGAAGCTCTTATCTTAAAAGAATTTGCCTTTTTATCCCACCATTTTGAACATATTGAAATAGACCTGAGCGCAGAACATTGCTAAATCACAGGACTAAATACTCTGGAATTATTACAGATCCCCTGGTCTCCAGCCTTAGTTGGATTCTAATGATTTCTTTTGTCATTATTTATTATTATTTTGTCTTCTAATTATTTCTTCATTCTTGTCAACAACTATAACTGATGACAGTTTCATCTGGACCAATATCCTGGCCTACCCAAAACTGGGGGGTTCTAAGACTTTGATTTTCAGCATAATGCTAGACAATTTCCAGACAAACTGGGATGAGTTTGTTACCCTAACCTTATCAGACATTATCTTTGCATTTTCTTTACATCCAATGAAGGGTCTACTTTCTTACTTCACAGAGAAAATAGAGGCTATGAGGTAGAAAATTTCTCAACTTCTTGTTCGATCCACTAAAAAGCTTTTGGCCAGGAACCTGGTTCCATTAGTCATCTCCTTCTGTTATGTCTTCTACCTTTTCATACCTAGCAAATCTCTCTCTAGCATAGGGTGATGGAAAAGTTGCCAAGTCCAAGGAGGCTCACAAAGAAGTGTCCCTACTTGATTCTGACCTTGATAGAGCATATCTACCATGCCCATACTTCTCTAACATATAACAGAACATGACCAAACCCAAGGGAGGCTCTATAATGTTCTCCTCTTTCTTAGAATTCTTCCTAACATGGGCTAAACTCCCCCTTCTACTCCAGTAGGTTGTCTGCTTTCAGTTAGAGAAGCCTCATTGAAATTCATTTCTTGAGTGAAGTTGCTCTCTCTTGACTGGCAAGCACAGAGATCCAGCTTTTTTTTTTTTTTTTTTTTTTGGTATCTGGCCACCCTTTATTCTTTAACAATATCAACATGTTCAAGTATTTCCCATCTTAAACACAAAACTCATTCTTCCCACACTTTTGATGCCCTTGACCACCTCTTACCCTATCTTTCTCTTTCTTTCCTATTCAGTTTAAAGAAGAACTGTGCTTTTGCTCTTCTCACTTTATGAATTCAGACACCTAGCTAGGTTTTAAAACCATGCCTCATGACCTCAAGCAGTTTTGACTGCATTGGAGTTTTGACTCCAATGAATTGGCTCTTGCATGAACACTAATGATTATGTTGCTAACTCTTATGAGAAATGTTTCATTCTATCTGTGATTTAAAAACAGTGGTATTTTTGAAAATATACTTAAGTAACTTATAAAGAATAATATAAAATAGCCTGTAATTCTTTCATACAGAACTAAAAAGTTATTTTCTGTGGCTTTTGCCATTATTTACAACTTGACAAATTGTTTACAACTCTACTTTTTAAAGCTATTCTGGTTAGATTCATGATCCTGAGGAAGTTCCTTCTCAGTCTTTGCTAAACCTTCATCTTGTACCCCCAATACATTCAAATATTAATGTTTCAAGCATTTTATATCCTCATTTCACTATTTTATTTACTCTATAGATTCTTCCTGAGTTCATTTTTTTTTCTAGCTCTGTAGCTGTATCTACAACCTATATTCTGAGGCCTCTCAGGTCTGTTTCTAGGTACCTACTTCCATATAAATTCTCTGTAAGCCCCACAATCCCAACACTGATTTTTTTTTTCTATCTCCCACCTAGGCCACCCTGGATTGATTTCATCACCCCCCAGTTTCTCCATCCAAACAGTTTTTATTGATGACACCACATCAACCCAGTTACTTGGTTATTACCTTTGATTTTTCTTGATTATCCCCATATCCAGCCAGTTACTCTTACCTATTAAATCTCCTTCACATTTATTAAATTCATCTCTTTCTCTCTATCTGTGCTACTACTTTCTGGGAATGGATTTTTAACCTTTTAAAGCTGTATTTGTGCAATAGTCTTCTAAATGGAGTCTTTGCCTCTAGGCTTGGCCTCCTTCAATCAGTTCTCCACACTGCTGCCAAAGTGATCTTTCTAAAACATAAATCTTAACATTGTGGTTTAGATTGTGGGTTCTTGAATGAGACAGATCTGGATTTATAACCAGTTCCAATACTTACTAACTATAACTTTGGGCAAGTTATTTAACCTCTCTAAGCCTCAATTTCCTCACTGGTAAATTGGGATTATAATATCTCTATCAGATCATTGTCTTGAGAATTAAATAAATAATTTATTTAGTACAGTGATTGCAAAAAATAGTGCTCAATATTTGGTTGCTGCTATTATTATGGCTATTCTTGGTTTTGTTGATATGTATTATAACTCTTTCTGGCTGAACTTCTTCAATGTTTCTTTACTGAATTTAAGAAAAAGTCTTAACCCTTTGGGTGATATAATGGGCCTTTTATGATGGTGTCTTGATTGGACTTTCCAATCTCATATCTTTCTGTTTCCCTTTCTCACTCTATCTTCCAGTCATAGTGAATTATTTACAGTTTTTCCAATAATATTTTTTCTTTTTCTCCTTTTGTACATTCTTTAAGATTTTTTGACTTTGCCTATTTCCCTAGTCATCTTCCCCATTAGGCTGTGAGTGTCTTGTAGGCACCAAAAGTGTCTCTTTTTTATCTTGTGCTACCAATTTGAGCCAATATCTGGAAATTAGCAGAGAGCAAATAGAAAAACAAACACTCAAATATTAAATGTTATGAAGGTTTTGGATATTCATAATGATAATTATCGAGCATGGAGATGATATAATGTATAAAATAATTAATAATAATTAAAAAATAAAGATATAATGAAATCCCTAATGTTGACTTATATATGAAGTTATATGGTTATTATATATAACTAAGTTATAGATAAATACTGTATAATTTATGTAAGAAGTTTAGACATTGGAAACTTTATGTTGTTTGGCAAATTTCAAGTAAAGGATAATACTTGAACTGTATTTTGAGTACATGATTCAATTAGGTGAAAGT
The DNA here is from genome assembly GCF_053574225.1 of Canis aureus. NCBI lineage: Eukaryota > Metazoa > Chordata > Mammalia > Carnivora > Canidae > Canis > Canis aureus. The sequence goes on from NC_135638.1 coordinate 6,878,489, forward strand.
AATAAAAGATTTTTAAGAAAAGGAGTACTATGGGAGCAGTCAGAAGCTAGTGTATATGGAATGTTCCCTGTGTGCTAAGTGCCAAGTCGACTCTGACATTGTGTTTGTTAGTTTGTTTTTCACTTACTTCTGTCACTGACTCTAATAGGTGGATAGCTAAGGACACTAATTGTCAAAAATTTTAAGAAAATATTGAAGTCCACACAGCTGTCACAGGGTGAAGACAGTGTTCAAACCCAGTTTTGCCAACTCTGAAGGATTACTTTCTCCCCAATGGGCTGATGTCCCACAGGTGGAATGAATATGTGAAACTGGAATAATGAATAAGCCTGGATTTAGATTATGACAAGCCTTTAGTAAGGCAGAGGAAGTGTTTGAACATTCTCTATTAAGTAACTGAAACATTCTTTCAGCTATTTGGTGAATTAGAGAGGCTGTCTCAAAATCAAGGGTTTCTGGCAAAAGTATTCAGCCAACTTGCTATTAATATTCTTGAAACCATGAAAGCCAATGCTGATAGATCATATGCAGTTTTTTTTTTTTTTTTTTTTTACTAGTTCTGGATATTGCCTCAGGGAGTATTCATTAGAAGCTTTTGATTGATCCATAACCATTCCTCCTTCCTAGCATCAGTCCCATTTCCTCATTGGGAATTACCTTGCCATCATTTTGAGCAAGGTGGGTGAAACCAAAAACTATAAAACAAGGTAAACCATCTTTCTATTATGAAGCTTCCTGAAGGCTGTGGCAGGATACTTTTACTAGATCTTACTGTCTTAATAGTATCAAGAAGTGAGCATGTGATCTAAACCTAGTTAGATAAAAACATACTTTCCAAGGAGTTAGGATCTTGAGCACAGCTATTCAGGATTTAAAAAACAAAAGCAGCAGAAATGCCCCCAAAACAAAAAGCAAAACTAAAACCTCCCGGAAAAGAAACCCTCATGAGGCAGTAGAGAGTTACCTGCTGCTTTTCTGGATTCTTTTTTATTCTAAACCATCCTTTCTAGCTTTCCCATTAGAATAGTGAGTTTCCCAATAATATTATTCCAATAAAGTTTTTTTTTTCTTTTGTACAAGTTAGCCAGAGTCAATATCTGTGGCTTGCAACCAAAAAAATCAGAATCCATACCATTTTTATTTAGTCAGAGTTGGCACATAATTTAAAAACCAACAGGCCCATGATTTAATACCAATGGCACATGATTTAAGTTTAATAGGATTTAAATATGGAAAATATGCTGTGGTATTTTTATACTGTGTCAACTTGGCTAAGCTGAAACTATATTTCCCAGAATTCCTTTTCCCATATGGTTCTAAGTTAAAGTTGGCAAAAAGAGAAGTTTTTGTGATATTTGGAAGGTGGAAGTGAAACAGGAGTCATTATGAGCTAGAAGTCTTCATGGTCACTAATGGTAACAGAGTGTTGCAAATGTTACCTCAGTCCCTTGTACCTATTCACAACATCATTGCAAATACCATTCCTGAACAATAGAGATTCCAAACTCACAAGTGCAAAGTCAAGAGCCTTCCATCCTCTATTCTACTATCTATATTCCACTATCTATCTATCATCTATCTATCATCTATCTATCTATCTATCTATCTATCTATCTATCTATCTATCCTTGTGGTCTCATTTTAGCAACTGGATATACCCAATTTTCTGGATTTCTTGAAGAACTCCAATTTGTCCTCTCCAGTGCTTCTGAAGGTCTCTTCTCTAATCTTCCAAATTCTTTTTGGTCTTTTTATTTCTTAACTTAGACAATTGCATAGGATCTTATTCCTAGAATAAATCTCTATTCCATTATAGTCATATATGTTCTACTTTCTTGATTGAACACCAATTGCTATAGTTATTGGCATCAGAATTGGTTCCAGGAGAACAAAACTTTAAAGACTGGTAATTTATAATTGATTCTCTGGTCTTATTAGATTTAAAGACATTGATGTTTTTGCTGCCAGTAGCAAAGGGGACAACTGCAGTCCATGGCATGTAGTGGCAAAATGGCTTCTTAAATTATCATCTGTGGTTTCACTTATAATCAAATGACCATAGAAGGCAAGGCTTTGGGTCACCAAGTAGTTGCTGCTATAGAACACTTTAATAAAAATAAATATAATGGTTGGTTGGTTGCTTCTGGGTGCATTAGAAACTGTGGAGAATAAAAATGAGCTCAGGGTTTTAAATTCCCAAATCAAGGTAGGGTAATGGATTAGAGAGCTTCTATGACCTCTGAGAAAAACCCATATTTTCTACAAATTTTCTTAAGACCAAACCAAAAGTCTAACCTGCAGAGTAGTTGAATTACGATTAAATCTAATTGTTCAGAGTTTCTTTTTTCTTTTCTTTTCTTTTCTTTTCTTTTCTTTTCTTTTCTTTGCTTTGCTTTGCTTTTCTTTTCTTTCTTTTCTTTTCTTTTCTTTTCTTTTCTTTTCTTTTCTTTTCTTTTCTTTTCTTTTCTTTTCTATTTATTTGGCAGAGATAGAGAAGAAGAGCACAAGCAGGGGGAGTAGTAGGCAGAGGGAGAAGCAGGCTTCTGGCTGAGCAGGGAGTTGAACTTGGAACTCCAACCCAGGACCCTGGGATCATGACTCAAGCCAAAGGCAGATGTGAAACCACCTGAGCTACCCAGGTGCCCTCTTCTCTCTCTCTTTCTTTTAAGATTTATTCATTTACTTTAGAGAGAGAGAGTGCAAGTGGGGGGAGCAACAGAGGGAGAGAGACAAGTAGACTGTGTGCTGAGTGCTGAAGACAAAGCTGAGCTTGATCTTACAACCCCGAGATCACAATCTGAGCTAAAATTAAGAGTCAGAAGCTCAATGGATTGAGCCACCCAGGGCACCCACGGTCTCTTATATAGAATTAAGGATTGATTGGGAAGTAGTGGGGCCATGAAAATTGGATGGACACATGGGCTGATTTTGATGATGCAGAAGAACTTGAATCTCTACATTTTATTGGGCTTCATCTGCCAGAAGAAGCACCTTTCTCCCCAAGTCTGAAAAAAATTAGTCACTCCTTGCCTGAAGAACTTAACTGTCCTAGCCTGAGGAACTTGATTTGTCCCCCTTAGACATACCTCAACCCCTCTGTTTCCTTCTTTCTAGATCCATGACAAGACTCAGATTCTGGGATGCTTCTGGGGATCAGAGGGAAATTATGACCTACAAAGGAACTACTATACACACAAATATTTACATAATTTACACTCATATTAATAGAAATCTGGCAATATGTATGAAAATGAAAAAGATGTTGGATCAGGGTGGGAGAATGTAACACTGGGTCCATCTGAAGGTATTAACATTTGTTCACTAAGCAAAGATTCTCATGTAGTTTGCTTTGAGCGGCTGGCAAGGGGTTCTAAATTTGGGCTTGGTTGGTTGACTAAAATGAAGTTGAGTCATCAGAGTTCCTTTGATAAACTACAGAGGACACACTGAAAGGCTTATGGATATTTGATTGAGAGGTTAGATTTATCTTGTAAAACTTGTTCACCTACCTATATATGTCTGGAGTACATTTCTTTTATAAAGGCTTTGAGAAACACATTGATGAAAGGAGAACTATTATCTTTAAAAATCTCTGTAGTAGCTGTTCGCTGCGGGTCAAGGATGACAGTAAGAAGTGCTGCCATCAAAACAGGAATCTCTGAATTCAGTAAGGATCACGGGGTCTCAAGGTTGCAGTGGCCAAGTGGAAGAACTTAACTAACTGCGCAATGTAGGTAGAATTACTATGAGTAGCACATTTGAAGCAGTAATAAGCATGATTCCAAGCACAGGAACTATTGTCTTTACTGAGTTGATCAGGGCATCCCAAAGGCAGCAATATAAAGGGCCATTTACTGAAGTTTTACTTGATTTGTAAGAAATGGAAAAGCTCTGTGTCTGTTGAATAAAAGCTTGACTTGAATCATCACAATGGAGAAAAAATTACTTTTCCCATTCCAGTTCATACTTCCAGTGTATTTTGTGTCCAGCTCTAAATTTATGAAGGAGACTGAGTGAAGCTACAAGGAGGTCAATGCCATTAAAAGCTTAAATGTTACTTGTAGTTCCCTTAGAAGCAAGAGTCGCAGCTTGCCACACGGAGCCGCAGGAGAAACATGAGGTTTTGATATGGAAGCAGAAGCTCATGGTAAGTTTAGGCCAGAGCCTTTATTGGGGTTTCTGTGGGAAAGACAAGGCAGGGCAGGGCAAACAGTTGAGGACTGGCTAGTTGGAATGATTTCAATGGACTCGAAACTATAAGAGTGATCTGTAGGTGCCTGGTTTCTGGCTCTGGGATGATTAAGGCTGAGGAATATTGCCTCCTGAGATGTATAGGTCAGATAGAGCAGGTATGTCTCTAGCTGGTTGGTTTGTATATCAAAGCTTGCTCCTGGAGTGCCTGGGTAGCACAGTCAGTTAAGCATCCAATTCTTGGTTTTGGCTCAGGCCATCCTCTCAGGGTCATGCTTGAGATTCTCTCTCCCTCTCCCTCTGCCCTTCCTCACTCCCTCTCTCTCAAGTAAATAAATCTTTAAGGAAAAAAAACAAAACAAAGCCTTGCTCCTGGTGAACCCTTTGCTACTTGTAAGACTTGGTTACCCCTGGGAGGGGCAATAACTCCCCAGCCAGAGGAGTTTTTGTATATTTTTTATCATAATATGCAAAAAATTAAATATATAAATGTATAATTAATACACAGAGCACTTTGGATAAGGGGTGCTAGGTTCTTTTAGGAAAGGACGCTACACTGCCAAAAACTCATCCAGTATATCTTTCTCTAGCTTTCTTCAAAAGGATCTCTGGCTATTTTTAAGGGTGACAGTACATTAAAAAAGGGAAAGTTATCAAACAATTCAGGCATTATTTGAAACTGGCTCTGAACTGTTGCTACTTATTCTTAGAGACACAAAATGTCACTGTTACCCCTCAATCAGATGGGAGAGTTTTGAAAGTCAGAATATTAATGATGTTTAGATTGGTTTTGTCTCATAAGGAGTTGTCCCCAAATCCATTGTGTGGTTGTTTTCCAGTTATAGAATCCTTAACTGGGATAGACATACTAAAAAATTGCCAGAATACTTATATTTGTTTCTTGACTTAAGGGCCTTTTACAGTGAAGAGCCAAGGAGAAAGCTCCTAGAATTATCTTTATCTACAAACATAGTAAACTAATAGCAATACTTCATTCTCAGAAGGATTTCAAGATTCGTGCCACTATCAGAAGTTTAAGATTGTGGAAATGATAATTTCTAAAAAATTCCCAAATCAACTCTCCTATTTGGCCTGGGCAGAAGAAGACAGATGTTGGAGAATTACTTAATCAGTGGCTAAATAAATTTAAAGTATGGTTTCTTCACTGGAGAAGATCAAAACATCCTCTATTTTACAGTTATTGACTTGGTGAATGCTTGTGCCTTTCTACCAGTTACTAAAGATCCCCCCCAAAACAGTGAATTTTCATTTGGCGTATCAAGCAATATGCTCTCTCCATCCTACTTCCAGAGCTATAGCAATTCTTCAGCTGTCTGCCATAGCCAGTGCGGAGGACCCTGAGTGTCTGCATTTCATCAAGCATCCCATTCCTCCACTACATCAACGATACATATGTTTGTACCTGATGAAGAGAAAGTAGTAACTACTATGGATGCTTTGGTAGGATACATGTGTATCAGAGGGTAATTGTATTTCCACAAAATTTTAAAGGCCTGTACCTCAGGAAAACGATGTGGGTATATTAAGACATGTTTTTCAAAGGTAAAGGACATGTTGTTATATCTAGGGCACCCTGTCCTATGGAAAAAGAAGCTCAATGTCTCTATTTAATGGTCTCCTTTATTATTTTATTTTATTTTATTTTATTTTATTTTATTTTTTTTAGATTTTATTTTTTCATTTATGAGAGACACACATGGAGAGAGAGAGAGGCAGAGACAAAGCAGAGGGAGAAGCAGGCTCCCTGCAGGGAGCCTGATGCGGTACTCAATCCCGGGTCCCCAGGATCATGCCCTGGGCTGAAGGTGGTGCTAAACGGCTGAGCGCCCCCTGGCTACCCTAATGGTCTCTTTAGATTGTATAGATAACAACTATCTAATTTACTGAGTAACTTGAAAGGCTGCAATTTTTAGTGAAGTCCTGAGGGAGATTCAGTCTTGGACCATGTGACCTAGCAGAACTAATGGTCTTTAAAAATGTCTGTGACAGACAGAAAAGTTTTATGGAATTTTTTTCAGAACTCTATAGGTAATCACAGGGCAAACATTTGGGATTTTGGAGTATGCCGTGTCATCCTTTTCAGATAACAATTTCCTTTTTGAGCAACTTCTGGCTTCTTATTGGGTCCTTGAAGAGCCTGAACTACTGTCGTGGGTTACCAAGTTACCATGTAACCTGATCTGCCCACCAGAAGTAAGGTGTCGTCTGACCTATTAAGCCATAAACTTGAGTGTACACAGCTTCATCCCACTGTTAAGTGGAAGTGGTTTATATGAGATCAGGCTAGAGCAAGTTCTAAAGGCATAAGTGAATTGCATCTACAAGTGACACAGATTCTCATGGTATAATCTCCTACATTAAAAAAAATTATTTCATCCTACACTTATGGCTCAATGGCCGTTTGCTGCTGACCAATACACTGAGGAAGAGCATTTCTGGGACTGGATTACATATAGTTCTATATGACATGCTGACACTACCTGAAATAACTAACGTCTTGGTTTAGAGGGAGCATGATTGGAAAATTAGTGATGAGGTGGTCTACGTAAGTGGTATATGGTTGAGTGTCTCCACGTGGGCACAGAGTATGGCGATGCTTGTGTCCCATGTGAATTCTCAGTCAACAGCACTCTTAACAAAGGAGAATCTTAATAACCAGGTGGTTGAGATCACTTGTTCTGTGAATGCCAATCAGCCTCTTTCACCTGTTACCTTGTTCTTGCCCAATAGATTCATGAATAAAATAGTAATGGGTTCAGCAAACTGGATTTTTACTAATTAAAACCAATCTGGCTAGAGCCATTGCTGAGTGCCACTCTTTAGTGGCACGTATCTTGAAATCCCCAGTAGCAGGGCCAGCATTTAGCTCCAAAGTGGCATTATTCCTCAGGAGGATCAGTCAGTTACCTAGGGAAAATTGATTACATTGGATCACCCATCCATTGTAGGAAGGCAGTATTTTTTTTTCCTTTTTATCAAGAGATTTTCAATATACATTTGTTTCCCCTGCTCAAAATGCTTCTACAAAATCTACCACCCATGAACTTTCAGATGCCTTTATTCACTGTCATGGCAACTTACACAGCATTGCTTCTGACATGGGAACTAATTTTACAAGAAGTAAAATATCAGATTGGCTCATGCTTGTATAATTTACTGATATTATCCTGTCCTCCATCACTGAGACACAGATGACCTGATATAGTCATAAAAAAAAAAGCCATTCAAAAAAATGCCTTTTTTGAATACTCCGTTATAGCACCAGCTGGGTGGCAGCACTTTGTAGATTAGAATTATGTTCTGTAAGCTACAGTACATGCTCTGAATCTGTGATTGATTCATTGATACAATATAGTGTTGTATCTTCCAAAGTTAGGAATCCCAGGTCCATGAATGATATACTGGAAATGGGAATAGCTTTTCTCAGTGTTATATTTCGCCATCCACCACCTGATATTTTTTTGCTTCTGCCCCTGAAACTTTGGTTTCTCTTGCTTAGGGCTCTTCTCTGCTCCATATCCAGTACTTCCTCCTTAATGCCAGTTATATTTGACTTTTTTATGTGACAGGCTGCTTTTTTTTTTGGTTACTAAAGTTTTATATGCATCCACTTGGGCATGATGTTTAAGAGATATGAAAACCAAAGAAAGAATGACACTATATCTTGAGCATTTCTACTTCACTTTCTACACCCCACTTTGCTCAATGACCAAGAAACCTAGGTTTAAAATTTGGTAATATCCATGACAAGGCATAGAACATCGAATGATCTCCATCACTGTTCATAACTTAAGCCAATGAGCTCTCCTTTTATCCTCCCACAAAACCACAGATACTGCACTACTTTGGGTTTGAGATACTAAGTGATCCCATTTGGTTTGAACTTGTGTCCTTCCTTCCCAGGTTGAGAGATAGGGGGGAAAAAAACCCAAAACAACCAACTTTCTTTTCCTTTTCTTGATTTTTCAAGACAGCTGGACTAGTGCCCAGTCATATTGGCAAATCACACCCCTAATTTATGCAGAAGATGATAAAGCCTCATCCTTGCTGATTTTTAGTGCATAGAAGCATATGGAATCAGAAAGTGCCAGACCCAGCTTTGCACTCCAGGAATGTGTGGGAAGGCTTACCAGCACTTATGGGGTGAAGAAAAAGGAGACATGAGTGAAACTCATAAAACAGTCTAAGTTTTCTTTCATTACTCTCACTTTTGGGTATTTTAGGATATATTTCTGAAAGGAATATATATATGAAAAAATAAGAATAATGTATTGCTTAAAATGTACTAGGCATCTTGCTATTTAAAAGGATTTCTTTATTATTCAGGATTGTTTTGTAAGTCTTTCTTTAAAAAATCCAATGTATATTATCCCCAATGTTTTTTTTTTATTGCCATTTTCTTTCCATATCCACAAGAATCTCATGAGATTAGAGTGTAGTTCAGTACAGTTTTATTCAATAAGAATTTTTCATTTTTTAGTTTTCAAAATGAAAACTAAAAAATGAGAACTATAACCAAGGTGAGATTTTGTTTTCCACTCTAAATATAATACTAATTTCTTTAATGCTCTAACTGGTGAAATACACAACACAGAGGAAGTCTTTGATTTCCCTGCACACATCTTCACATTATAGTCTCTTGTATTTGTTATAAACATTAAACTGTGCACATTCTTTCAGCACCTATTAATACTCATTCTCAGAACATCAACTCTCTCCATATTTGAAGTCAATGAGAGCTCTAGTTAATGGGGCAAATCTATTCCCTGGAGGTTACACCTAGTCTTGTCCTAGAAGTAAATTTAAATATGTTGCTATAGTTCTAAGTATTAAGCAAGTTTTTATTAAAACAAATGTTCCTATCCACTCAAGCAGACAATAGCACTGAGACCGAGTAAGGAAACGAAGAAAGCTCTAATCAATCAAGACAGAGATTTCCAGATTAAAATGATTCTTTTAGACCACCTAGTTGTACACATTTTCATGTAAAGTGATGTATACACACCACACACACACACAAACATGGTTTATACTTGCAAAAATCATAGTGAAATTGTGTGGTATTGAAATCTATAACCATTCATCATTGTTTATTCATTATAGTTAAAACATCTATTATTTGTTTTTTTAGCATACATTTTCCTCTTTTCCGCTAACCACTTTCTGATTTTCCTCCAGGAAATGCTCCCACTACTTTTTCAACCCTTTGCTTTATGTGGAGCTCTACCTCTAGTTCAAGAATGAAGCAAGTGACTCAGATCTCAGCCAACTAGCTTACTGCCTTCCTATGGTTGCAGTGATTGGCCAGGGTTGGTCACATGATCCTGAATGTCAAGAAGATGCAATGATGCTTTTGCTCGGTGCTGGGATAAAGAGTTCATTTTTCTTCTTGCATATGTACCTTAGGAGATTAGTAACTACTGCTGCTGCAGTCATTTGGAATCATATGGAAAATGGTCAACTTCAAGGTAGCATCTTCAAAGAAATACAGATGAGGAAAATGACTTTTGATTCCATCATGAGAGTCACTTGAGACTTGAATGAAAATAAGCCTGAATATCTATCCCTGGACTCCTTAATTATTTAATACAATAAATCCTTCCCCCACTGCTTTTATGGCTTAAGTTGTTATTAACAGCAGAAATAATTCTAACTGGTACATTCATCAAAATTAATGGCACTACTCTGGGCTCTAGGGATATAGGTGGGTATAAAACACTTTCTGATTTCAAGGAACTCACAGTCCTTGAGGGAACACATATACACAGACATAGTATTCCAACATCTAGAGATATCCATGTAGCAATGAGGAAATACAGGTTGGGAAGAGAGCACGCCAGGGAAGGCTTCCTAGAGAAGTGATATATAAAGTCATTCTTCAAGGAAATATGCATTTAATTAATTACTTTTTATTTTTTATTAAGATTTTTTTTGAGAGAGAGAGAGAGTGTGAGAGCATGGAGGGGAGTGCTGAGGGAAAGGGAAAGAGAAAATCTTAAGCAGACTCCCTGTTGAGTGCAGAGCCCCACTTGGGGGCTCTATCTCACAACCCTGAGATCATGACCAGAGCTGAAGAATTGGAAGCTTAACTGACAGAGCCACCCAGGTACTCCAGAAAATACACATCTAAATAAAGTTAGTCTGATTTCTACCTAAATTTTATTTTCTCCCCAAACAGACTCTGACATAAGGATTTGGGGTACAGCAACTTATTGGGAAGATAATTTCAAGCACAAGGGAAGGAGTGATGGAAATGAGGTAGGGATGGGAGGGAAAAAGCCAATAAAGCATGCATTAATGGGTTAATTAGTGTGGGTCCCAGAGACTCAGCTCTATTGGTGATGCTTTGAGCATCCATCTGGTCAAGGGGGTGAGGGCATTTATCTATGACACATGTCCCCTTCCCGCTTGAGTATTGCCTCTCGGGACTTTATCTCATCTGCACTTCTTGGTTTCACCTGTGTGTGGTGAGACACATTCCTGTGGTACTAGAGAGAGCCCTCAAAGAGGAGTGGGCTGCCAGTATGCTGTGAATCAGTAGCAGGTAAACTGAGGTGAGCCTAAGAGATATGGGGTATGGTGTCAATCTGCATGTGCTACCATTCTCATTTTTCTTTTTCTTTTCTTTTATTTTTGATTCTCGTTATTGTCTTTTATTTCCTTAAGTATGTTTTATATTTTATGTATTTTTTAATAATAAATTTATTTTTGATTGATGTTCAATTTGCCAACATACAGAATAACACCCAGTACTCATCCCGTCAAGTGCCCCCCTCAGTGCCAGTCTCATTTTTCTGTGTGAAGTCTTCCCCTCCCTATAATTTCCATGAATTTTCAGAGGTTTGTATTCTGCTTTTCATTGGTTCTAAGTTCCTAACTCCAGTGAACTATTTCATTGTAGCTATTTTCTTCCTCCTGTTTTGTGCCAACCCTATGTGGAACTCAGCCATTTATCTTCAAGTTCCTCTGAAAACTTATAGAAAGCATTTTTGCAGGATGTGTTTGGATGGGTATGTGTGTGTAGCACAATCTTCAGAAGATGAGGTCAACGGGAGAGTTTCCATCTCTGCAAAAAAGATATCTTAAAATTTAGTATTTCACAGTCTTAGCTTTGAAAAAGTCATAGGTTACTATGCTGGGCTGGGTTCCTTAGGAGTACAACCTGAGACTAGTTTTCTTGGGCAATGATTTATTAGGGAATGGCTCCAAGTGTAATCTATAAGGTAATGAAGAAAGCAGGATAGGACAAGGGGAAAAGTTAGACAAAAACATGGATTCCATTGATCCCATAGTGAGCTCTAGAATGAAAATGGCCTTACGTTATTGTCCTTGCTACATGCACATGGGACCAGGGTTTTTGAACCTCTGTGTTAGTCAGCGGCAGGCTATTTCTGGAAGGAGGGTATAACTTCTCAGGCATCTCTGTATCGATGCTACTATGATTAATAGGCAATTTTCAGAAGAAGGGTGTTGCTGTGAGCTGTTAGCAGCTAATGCTTACAGAAGCTGGGGAGGAGTGCACCTGCATTTGCTTGTCAGAGGGGATATGGGTGGGACACCAGAAATTTCCATTATGGCCATTCTGCTCTGGCAGTTCTTACTGCATAGTCTCTTCTGTTGGTACTGGCCTCCTGCAATAATGCTCATCTCCATTTCTCACTCAAGACTCCCTTGCTTCTCCAAGTGCTGGCCACTCCTATTGCTTCTAAATATAAATCAACATTTGATAGTATACAAAACAGTTGACTCTCAATATCCTTCTAATTAAAGACTTTCTTTGCTTACCCCAAACCTCAGAAATGTGCAGAAGTTTTAGTCTTCATGTCCCTTATTCATTTCTGGATGTGAAGTTCCAGTTTATCACTGAAATGAAATGCCTGCATTAACCAAAGAGCTTATAGTCAGTTTGATTTCTAAACAGCAGTGATTTTATCTACAAAAGATGAATAGCAGCTAGATAAGCAGACAAGGTGCTTTTGGTGGATAAAGCATCATGCATAAATGTGCATAGAAGTGACCATAGTAAACTTAGGAAGCATGCAAATAGTTCAGTTTGGTCAAGGGACAGAGCAATCACGTGAAATGAGTTGCAGAGGTAAGTAGGTAGGGGTCATAGCTTTAATTTATTGAATACGTGACACCACACCATTTAGACTTTGCCCTGAAAAGACGATGGAAATTGGCACTGAAGAAAGACCATTCTCTTCACTTCCCTGTAGAATGCAGGCTCGGGAAGGGCAACACTAGGACAGGAACATCAGTTATTAGCTTTTCTACAAAAACATGAAAAATAATGGCTTTTGTAAAGGAAGATTATGACAATAAATGATGAAGAGAATGGTAAGTGGAGAGAACATTTAAACAGTAAAAAGGACAGGGTCAGATGATGGATAGAATACAAATGAGAGAAGTACTCAGGAAAGATTATCAGCTTCTGGGCGTGTATACCATCATTTTGCTAATTCCCTCTCTCTTTCCCTACTGTTATTTCTACTCTCTCAGTAAACAAAAATACTATTATGCTTTACATATTGTTTTGTAGCCTATCATATCATGATCATCTTTCATTATAATAAACATGGTGTGAAAATATCAATTTACATAATTGCTCAGTGTTTCATTGTACAAATGTAGAATAAAACATTTAATATTATTGACATTAGGTTCTTTATTGTCTTTAAATGTTACAAACCATGTTGTTACAATTATCTCTAAAAACAAATATTTATTCATGTTCTTATGATTCTTTGAGGATATTTCTAGAAAAAGAATTGCTGCATCTTTTTAAGGCTTCTGATAAATATTGTCAAATTGTTCTTCAGAGGGTTTATGTCTTAAGATATTCATACAATCACCTACTTTTTTATTTGAAGTGTTTTGGAAATTCCACTCTGTGAAAGAAGCTTTTTCATAATAAGATAAGCTCTAGTGGCATAAGTTTAAATGTCTTTATGGCTACTTCTACTTTTGCCTAATTTCTACATACACACTTGAAACGGTAGAGATTTTTATAGTTCTAGTGAGAAATAACGTCCTTTGCAATCCTGTATGTCACTATTGGTTTTCCTTTTGGGAAAATGGAAAATAATCTCAAAAGTCAACTTCAAAATTTATTTGTATAGTATTTATTAACTAATTGATAATCAGTAAATTTGTTTATCCACTATTCAACAGCTCAACAAATATTTATTGAAAACTCATACTTATTCTACATAATGTGGATAAAACTACCCCCTTATTCAAGTACTTTAGATTCAGTCAGTAATCATGATGATAAAGAAGATAATAACAGCCCCTGACCTTATGTGGTGCTTCCTGTGGATCAACACTGTTCCTTAAGCAATCCTATGAAGCAATTACTATTATTATCCTCATGAAGCAGACAAAAAAAAAAGATATTTCAATGAAACATAGTATATATTAAACTGCTATAAGTCACAGGGTGTATTGGGGGCTCCCAATAATGTCGCAAGGGTGGGTCTTGGCACAACCTTCCTAAGCAAGTCAATATCTAAATTGAGACATCAAAGTTGTAGAAAAGTTAGTGTATGTGCTCTGTAAGCGTTTATTTTTTTTAAAAAAAGACATTCCAGGAATTTCTGCTTTGAGGAGTGGTTACCTTGAGGAAATGTTGCTTGTCCACTTAGAGGAAATGTAGCATAGGGTATGATTCTTAAGATTTCTTTCTGAGAGTATGTTCATTATTTCCACTCCCATTTTACATTCAATCCCCTGACTTCTGCTTTCTGGCCCTATTATCCTGCTAAAAGAGCATCAATAAAGGTCATCAATGGCTTTATAATTGGAAAAATTCAATGTGAATGCTAATTTTTTTGATCCCTTTGACTCAGTTTACCTGCCCCCATCCTCCACTTTTGAGAATTACTACGGAGTTTTTGTTTGTGATTCCACATGTAAATGAGATAATGCAGTAGTTGTCATTCTCTGACTTATTTCAGACTTACGCTCTACCCATGTTGTCACAAATAGCATCATTTCCTTCATTTTTGTGACTGAATAATATGCCATTGTGTGTATTTGTATATTTATTATTATTTTTATACTTTCATTCATCAGTGAATACTTAATTACTTCCATATCTTGGCAATTGTTCATAATGCTTCAATAAACATGAGGATGCACATATCTTTTTGAGGTAGTGTTTCACTTGTGTATTCATGGGTAAGGATACACAAGTAGAATTGCTATCAATGTTAATTTTTTAATTCTTGTATTATTTAGCACCTTTCAGAAATTTAAAACCATTCCCTATTTATTCCCATTTAAAAGTCTCTACAAAGTGCATCTGGGTGGTACAGTTGGTTAAGCATCTGACTCTTGGTTTCATCTCAGGTCCTGATTTCAAGGTTGCGAGATTAAGCCCCACATCCAGCTCTGTGCTTAGAGTGTTGTCTACTTGAGATTCTCTCTCCCCCTCCTTCTGCCCCTCCTTCCCATGCTCTCTCCCTCATTCTCTCTCTAAAATAAATAATCTTTAAGTAAAAATTAAATAAAAGTTTCTGCTACTCATCTAATCATCTAAACCAGAAATCTACAAACCATGCTGTAAAACTTGCTTTCCCTAATCTATCTCACCTATAAACTCTTGTCCTGTTCCCTTTCTTTTTTTAAAAGTTTTTATTTTAATTCCAGTTACTTAATTATTTCCTCTCATTTGTGTGTCTATCTTTAGCAGTGGGCTCTATTCGGTATAATTTCTAAGCCAATCTTAATTGGCTATCACAATCTCCAGGCTTTCTCACCAATAGGAGTTAGAATCAAGACTCATAGCCAAGAACTCATAGCCTCACATAATTGAGGTATTTCCACTGTTTTGAAAAGCTTCATTTTAGTTGCATCTGAAACTTGGTGAATTAGGGATGAACTATATATTCAATTTTCATTAACTCCTCCTGTGCTGATATATCTGGTTAATTCTACTGGCTTATAGGAAATCTTGGATTAGGATCTTTTCTCCAGCATATCAACACTGCTTAACTTTGGGAGAAACATTCAATCTCTGGGGTTAGTTTCTTAAATATAAATTTGGGCTAATAAAAGTACCTACCTTATAAGATTATTTTGAGGATTAAATGAACTAATGCATACAAAACACCTAATTTAGTGTCAGGCTTGATGTAATTCTACAAAATTTGCTAGTATTAATAGTAGTAGCGCTTTTATTATAATTACTGCTACCTTATTTTTTGGGAACCTTGTTCTGAACCTTAGTTATCATGACTTGGATCCTCCTAGGACTATCGTCTCTGCATAGTCTCTATTCACTATCCAGTAAGAGCCAAATTTCTGGAGCTATGGCTGTAGTCTGATTGACTCTGGAGTTGTCGCTTTGGCTTAGATTTATTACTGCATTGTCATATCTGCAGACCAAACACCCAGATTTACTGAAACAGTCCTGAACCTATACTCTCTTGGGATATTTTGGCCTCTGTTCAGTTTCTACAGCTTTGTTAGTACT
The DNA here is from genome assembly GCF_053574225.1 of Canis aureus. Classification (NCBI taxonomy): domain Eukaryota; kingdom Metazoa; phylum Chordata; class Mammalia; order Carnivora; family Canidae; genus Canis; species Canis aureus. Next base: position 6,894,180 of record NC_135638.1, read on the forward strand.
CACCTAGAGCTCATGATCTGAGCCCACAGTTCTTGCTTTGGTAAACTAATTCTCTCTGGTCTCCACTTGAACTTTCTATCTCAAGGGATGAATTGCTACCTGACTTTTGATATCTCAAGTATTAACATGTCTCCCCTAACATATAAGATAATTTTGGAGAACAGAGGAGAAATATTTTTCTATGTGGGGGAAATAGAAAGTTCATAGAAAGGTAGCATTTAATATGGCTCTTAAAAAACTGGATGGAATCTGAATTTGAGAGGATAGAAATATAGAGAATTTTCCAGGGGTGGGTAGCAGCATGAGTAAAATGTTGGTGGCACAAAGATGAGGTGCAGGTGATGGCCCTGGTTCCTGAATTTCTAGTTTAACTGACTTATATTGTGTGGACTATTCCTGCTAGAATCCATACTATTGGATCTGTATATGTCTCCTGTCTATTCTTCATCTGATTCTAAACTAAATTGAGCTCAAAGGTAAGATGAAAACCTGTCCGATTTCTCTTAGCTCTTGTGGCTACATATCTATCTAATCAAAGAGGTATTAACACTTGGAAATGTGCCCTTTGTTCTTATGGTCTTTCTTGCAATTTTTCCTATTTTCTCATTATTTTGCTCACATCACTGTCAGCATCTCTCTTGTTTAAAGGGCTATCAAATGGTGTAGGTGTAGTGAAGAGAATATCAAACTGGAATTGAAAAGATAGGGATCTCATTCTGATTCAGATTGGGCAAATTCTTATATCTCAGGTCAGGGGTTGACAAACTACAACCTGTGACCAAATCTGCCTGCCTCTTATTTTTATTCCACCTTTGAGTTTGGAATAGTTCATACATCTTAAGTCGGTTGAAAAAAGATCAAAAGAAGAATAATATTGCAAGACACATAAAAACATATGAAATTCCGGTTTCAGGGTCCATCAATAAAGTTTTATTGGACAACAGCATAATCATTTGTTTATATATTATCTATGACAGTTTTTATGGCACAATGGAAAAATTGAATAGTTATTACAGAGACAATACAGCCCACAAAACCTAAAATATTTACTATCTGGCTCTAAATTTACAGAACAAGTTTGCTGACCTTTGCCTTAGATCTTCACTTTTTTCTTACAAGATATATTATATCTGGACAGGCATTTCATGAATGCTATCTTCCTTCTCCTTTCTCTTATAAAAAGGAATTGACATTTAAAGATATAAAATCTGTTTTCGACACTACTGATCATGTAAGCCAGAGTGTAGCCAAGCTGTAAAAATGTTCAATTTTTCAAAGTCTCCTCAATGTCTACTGTCAGGTATGTAGGCATAGAAACTTGCTCTAATTCAAGAAGTAATAGTACGAATGGAATGAGGATCCTGATACATTGGCTGCAGAGGGGTCCTATTGAGGTGTGGGATGGTGGTTGAGGATGGAAATGGTGTCATCAACAACTTAATTGTTCCTCAATATCTGAAAAGGAATTCTCAGAAGTTTATATTTTGGAGCAGTAATAGTTGTCCTGACAGCCTCAATCAATTTTAACCTTTGATTAAGCACTAGGATAGTAATCTTTGGCTGACCGAGTAAGTGACCCTGGGTTTATTTTCTAATATAAACAAAATTGAATTAGATTTTTTTTTTTTAAAACAGGGCATTAGAAACAAAGTAAAATAACCAGAAGTAAAAACTATGGCAAAAAGTAGGTCACAATGTGTATGTCCTCACTCAGGAAGTAGGTTTATATATATTGGCCTTCTTATTGGACTGAGGCCCCTTCTAAAAACCTTCAGAATTCAGTTCTGACTCTGCAGTGCCTTATTTGGTACTTGGTGAATAAATAAAAGAAAATGGAAAAGGAGAAGAAAAATTGTATAGTGGTAAAGCAAAACACTTTTTTCAAAAGCAGAAAAAGATCAAATATATGATTTAACATATGAGCAGTAACGTTGACATGTTTCTAGATTTAAAAAATGAGAATTTACTTCTCTTTTGACATGGTTGATTACATTGAGAATGTTGGTTTAAACCCAGGTTAAATGTCTTTTCTTCTACCTTCTATTCTTTTTTGAGGTGTAGTTTCCTCTTCTTGAGTCTAATCCTCTAAATTCAGATATTCTCTCTTGCCTGTGTATGTTAAGAGATGACTGTCATATTTAATAAATATCTAATTACCCTAAACTAAGAGCTTTCTGGAAAAACAAATGTTGCTATGACAATAGTTATGGTTTGGGCTGTTGTACATTAAAAAAAAAAAAGATTTATCTGCAAATATTCTATGCAAGGACAAAATGACAATGTTATTCTAGAAATGATTTTTTTGAGCTACTATATATGAAATATTTCCAGTCTCGTTGTCGTTAATCCTCATTGCAGTTAATCCTCACAGCAGTCCTAAAAGGTGACACACAGATTAGGACACAGACAGAAAGAAAATAAGAACTTTCCCACAGAAGAAAAAAAAAAAAAAAAGGAAATATCTAATTCTACAGCCCAGGTGCCCAGGTGAGAGACATGTTAATGGTGAAATTCTTAACCTGATTTCTTTGTGAGGTGATAGGTCTTGAGAATATTTAAAGACTAAGACCTCTGCCATTAGGAAGAAAACATCTCTGAATATGTTCTATTTTCTCTGATAATCTCACTCTGCAGTAATGATTAGTCAGATCAGAGGAAATGTCTGCCATTGTGACTGGTGTTCCACATAGAGACACATTTGCTTCTGTCCTGAAACTGAAGGAAGGTCTCTAGAGTAATCAGATCTGCCTTGACAATCCGTGAAGAAAGGCTTCAGGACTGGCTGACTGTGATTTCCTAGCCAGGGGTCCTGGGGAACGATTGTTATCAGTATGTTAAAGGAAACTAGTGGACATGAAACCAAAGAAAATATTTCAAAAAAGGGAAGAAACTCATGAGACATCAACCAAACAAATCAACTTTTTTTTGGTTGCATTATACCACTATTATAAGCATTACTCACAATATGCTAAATTTGCTATTTTCCCTTTGAAGATTAGTGAAGCCTCTAATATATTTTAAAATAAGCCAGGCTGGGTGTTTGAAAGTAACTAGGCCAGTTAATTTTTTTTTTCCTGTACCTTCCCACAGAGATAATATAAGGGTAACAATGCAACATTTCTGCTAAAGACAAAATCTTATTGACTTCAGTGGGCTTTTGGATCCATGGAGCCATCAAGAAAAATAGCACTGATTTAAGTTTCCCTTTTTACTCTCACAAGAATACCAACAGCCTGTGGAAAAACACAAAGAAGTATTAATTGGTATGCTGCTATGTAATAGGTTGTTTCTAGGCCAAGAAAAAGGCAATTTTATGTAATTACAATAATATATTTTACTATCAATAAAATTATGATGTGACTTACTAATTTTCTAGTAAGAGCAACTTACCTGGTGGAACTTTTTTCTGCAAAGTGTTATCAGATATGGAAATGGTACAGTTAGTAAAACCAAACAGCAAACGTAAATAAAGTATTTCATTTTAAAAGACAAATTTTATATTAACACAGATAGATGTAATATCCTCATTTTTTCTTTAAAAGATTATAATCATTATATAAGCTGAATATCTCTCCTCCCTAAGTGTATATGTCTCTTACTTTCTCTGTGTATGTGTGTCTGGGGTGCACAGTCTATCTGATTTCCTGTTAGAAAAAGTGTACGTTACATACTTTATTACAAAAAAAAAAAAAAAAGCAACATTTATCATTTAGGAGAGTGGGGGAAGGTAAGGAGAGACTACGTTTTAACAAAGAGATATTTTAGTTGGAAAGATAGTAATGACCTATCGTTATGAGACAACTGCTTAGGGAGATTTGTGTTCAGCTCTTTCAATCGATATCAACACATCTCAGTGTACTTCTGGAAGAGAGCTGTTTGGGTGTCATCTTTCTGTTATGGAAAGCTGGTGGGGGAATGGGCAAGTTCTTGGCCATGCTCCCAACATCACTGAAATAACTGGTGGTTGAGTTGAGAAATAAACTCCCATATATTTGAATTCTAGGTTTTAAGTAAACCATTGGGTTAAAGAAGTAACAAATTAAAGGCAGAAAATAGAAGAAGTCACCATTTTGAAATTTGATACATGTACAAAAATTCTATTCAACTGCTAAAAGTACATGACACCCTCCTACTTTCACCAGTGTCTCAAATTCTTTTTTATCATTTTATGAAGGCTACTGGGTTTCCATAAAATCATACTTAAGAAAACTCATATTTCTTCTGGAAGCAAATATATGCAGACATCCATCCCAAAGAGTCATATGAAACATAAATATACACTTTATTTTTTTCTTTTTTTAAAATGTACACTTAAAAGGGTGAATTTTATAGTATGTGGATTATGCCTCAATTAAAAAAATAGGAGATAGAACAAAAATATGAGATATTTAAAACATATGCTGTTGTATCCCTTCAAAATTCATACATTGAAGTCCTAACCCATATTAGCTCGTATGTGACTGTATGTGGAGACAGGGATTCATTAAAGTAAAATGAAGTCATATTGGTGGGCCCTACTCCGATATGACTGTTGTTATAAGAAGAGATTAGAAAAAAAGAGATTATGACACAGACAAGTGCAGAAGACTGAGACAGTGGAAGAAGATGGCCACCTGCAAGCCAAGGAGAAAGGTGTCAGAGGAAACCAACCTTGCCTATATCTCAGTCTCAGACTTTTAGCCTCCAGAGCTGTGAGGAAATGAATTTTCATTAAGTCCCAGTCTGTGTTACTTTGTCATGGTAGCCCTGGAAAATGAACACACTTGCTATCTTAATTTCAGTAATTTAAGGTAAATTTTTTTAGATTTGTTTATATAAAGTAGCATAAAAATGCTAGACAGCCAAAGGTGTCAGAAGTCACTGCCCTCCTCTTTTTCAGGTTGGTTTTATTTATCCATATCTGTTCAAATAGTGCCAGTAAAATGGTAGCCACTCGTTTAACTTTTAATATCTTTATTGTATTATTCTTAATATACTTGAAATAATTCTTTTAGTGATTTCCTTTTCTTTGTAATTAGATGTAGTGGTTAGATTTTTTTGTAAGCTTGAATGATCTACTTAAACAGTGCCTTGTTGCTTACTCATTCTTGTCTTTTAAATTGCTCTGATGAACAATAAACCAAAGAAATTGCGAGTATAATATCAACACTTGAAAATAGCATATGACTCTTTACCCTCCTCCTCCCCTGTACACAAACTCCATTTTTTGGAAACATTGTCAGGGTCCACCAAGCTTGAATGGCTTTCGACAGCCTTACTTGGGCTTGCTTAATGAACAGTGAGAAAGGAACTGAGGTCCTCTGACAGCCTGTAACCTTTACCTAAGGAGATTTTTCTAGAATTTGTTATGTACTGGTTTCTTTAAAGCAAACCCAACTGAAAGGGTTATATTCAGGTTCTCTTCTTTGAGAAGACAATGCACAGGCCTGATCTTCATGACTTTCTCTTTACTTATTTTCTATATAAGTTTAGAAAAATCAAGAAATATGCTAACCAGCTGTTCTCAGAATTTTCTGAAATTTTTTTTTTTCTCAGTGTGTGATTTTGAGACATGTTGGCAGGAGAAGAAGGTGTGAATATTCAAATGAATTTTCCTAGAAAGGATATAAAAATCTACTTTAAAAAAAATTTAAATTTCTTTAATACAACTTCTTCCCTGCTGGAAAGTACAAACGCATTAGGTGGGAATCAATCCCCATTGTAAGAGCTATTTCTAGGGGACCTACAAATATTCATACATTTTTTTCTTTTATTTATGTAGCTATTATTTTTCTTCCATCTCATAAATGTAAGCATTGCCTAGGCACTGGGAATGTAGTGAGAGAGAAATATGGATAGCAACTAGGTTTATGGGCAGCTTACAGTTTAGTAGGGAAGAAAGATATCAAGCAAATAATGACACAAATAATCACATACATTATGACATAAATGATTATTGGTTTGACATGACCCTAAGGGAGAAAAATGGTACTGAGAGAGTGCCAAATAACAGAATTTGTCCTTTACTGTGTGACTAGTAAAGCTAACAAGGTTTTCCCAAAATCAGCAAGGAAGGAAGAGCCTAAATCATATAGTGCTAGGTTAAAGATTTTGGCCTCTGTCATAAGAAGAATGTGAAAACCTAAAAGGGCTTCAAACAAAGGGTCACCAACAGAATTGCATTTTTTTAATTACTAGAACAGCACTGTGGGAAACGGATTGATTCAGAGAAAGGAAATGCAGAGAGGCAGGTAAGCTGGCTTTCACCAGTAGTCAGTGCTACGGGGGATGGCGACCTCACTGAGTAGGGACAGTGGGGAAGGTACAAAGAACAGATTCTGAGATCCTTAAGTAGAGCTGATAGGACTTAGCATGATGTGAGGGGTGAGAAATAGAGATAAATCAAGGATGCATCTACAATTTCTGGTTTGAATAACTGGATTGGTGGGGGTGCCATTTACTAAAATAAGGTATATATTGGTTGTACTTTGTAGACATTGAAACATTATATATGTACCTTGAAGGTTATAGGCTCCACCAGTCCAAGGGTATAAATAGAAATAATGTAAATACTAATATTCAAATATCTCTAATTTAAAGTCTACTTGCCCAGTTAGAAATCCCAATCGCTTGCAGTAATCTCCAGAAATTCTGAGGGGTGTATGTGTGTGTGTGCGCATATGTATCTATATCCATGAAACCATCTAGGTCACTGGTCCTTGTTGTCTTTCGTTATTCCAGGATGCCATTCTGATGATTCCGCCCCCAAAGGTTGAAGTCTTGTCTGTCATACCTTGATGGGTAAAGTATAATTAAAATATTCTTGTAAAATTGATATTTTGACTAAATATATCTTAATAACATTAGAACTAGCGTCACTAGATTTTAAAAAATTCATTTAAATTTGAATTTTAGATAAACAACAAATGCTTTTTTGTCCTAACAATGTCCTAAACATTGTGTGAAACATACTAAAAATTATTTGTTGTTTATTGGAAATTTGAATTTAACTGGGCATCCTGTGATTTTATTAGCTAAATCAAGTAACCTGCTTAGAATGCATACTTAGAATTCCAACTGTTGTTTCTAATGGTTACATTTATTAAAAAGAAGATGTTCTTCTCATCCTGAAAATTCCTCAGTTGTTTAGGTTTTCCAAGTGACAGAAAATCCTTATTAAATACAGATATATTTGCTGATGAAAAATACTGGGCAGTTCTCTAAGTCAAATAGTAGGGTGGTAAAGAGGCCTTTGCTTGTAGCAGAGTTCTAAATTTAAAAAGAGGAATCTAGAGGATCTGTAGATACTTTGAAACATTTTTCTATGATCATGTAGAGCAAAAATAACTCTAGATGATTCATGGTCTAGATTCCGAATTGTCCTGAAGACTAAGGGCATTAGTTCTTTCTTTGAAAATAGTATTTGTTAAGCTGAAAATAGTATTTGGACTATTTAAATCTATGAATTTACTTCTAAAAACAGCATTGGTTACATATTTGTATATATGATTTTCACTTCTTGTTAAACTAATTTTTGCATATTTCCTATGTAAAAACACAATAGATATATAGGAGATGAAAAAAAAATCTTAGTATGTGAGGTTTCCTGATGTAAAAATCTACATATGATGGTAAATTGCTGGAAATGAGCCATACTGCCCAGGTGTATACCTGAGTCTACAGTTTGTGAAGTATGTGAACTTAATTACTTGTACTTGCTATGCTTCATATTTCTTCTCCTACCCCAAAAGATTGGTGTTAGGATTTAAACTATATGTATATGTATATACATATATGTGTATGTGTGTGTGTGTGTGTGTACCTCAAACTAACAAATGCTGAACACAAATTAGCTTAATTTTACTTGATATTTATTTTGTAAGAAAATGTGGCTTATATAACTTCTCCCTTTTTATTTATAGATTATGACTACATATAGTACACATCTATAATCCAAATGATTATGATAGTTAACTCTATAGGTCAAAGCCACGCATCTTTGTCAAAGATGAAAGGAAGCAGATTACGATAGGTTAAAAGATAGTTGAGAGTTTATATATTCTATAGCTTTTATTCTCCCTGTGAGGTGGGAAGCAATTAAGCCCTAAACTGGTAAGAATGATGGGAAACATGATGAGTGAGGGCAATCATGCAAATGCCACCATCACGGAGTAAAGAATGTGCCTAGGGATACTTGATGAATTATGGAATGGCATTGAGAGGCTCCCACAGGTTGGAGACCATTAATTTGTAGTACAAACAGTAGCCAAAGTATTACAGTTTTGTCCAACGCTGCTCAGTGATTCTGTAGAAAATATGAGTTGTTGAGGGAAGCTGGAGTGAAAAACCAGAATAGGCAATAAGTTTATAGCATGGGATATAGGGCAGTTAAAGTGATGAGTAGGCAAGAAATGAATCTAACTCTGGGAAGATTGGAGTTATCGTGGAATTGAATAGTGGCTGTAGAGTGATAAAAGGGCATCAGAAACTGGAAACAAAGAGGCTGTCGTCAGAAACTGTGATATTGGCATATAGAAGTTCAGAAGTGGCATGATTCTATGTGAAGGTGTGATCTAGGAGCAGCTATAAAAGTGAGTTCCAGGATAGCAGTAGAAACAGAATCAAAAAAAATAAAAATAAAAACTCCAAAAAACTTGAGGGATTATGAGATTAGGCTTTCCCTATCCTAGAGATAAAATCAAAGTTAGGGAGCTATACAGTTTCATCCACTTTCGACACTGCTGCAGCATCCCTTCTGGCTTGTGACAAACCATTCCTTTCTGGTTCTCATCTTACCTCTTTGACTTTTCTATCATATCTCTTTTGGCACCTTCTCTATTTTGGCTCAGCCCTTAAAGATTCCCCAAGGCCAAATTCTTGGCCTTTTCTTCACTACAGATCTTAATAAATCCTCAGAAGATAAAAAGTGGTGAAAGAGTGCTAACTGATGAAGTAGAGACAGAGAAGTCACAGGCTTGAATGCCTGCAAGGAAGGGAGAGTGAATAAAAAATCATCAAAATCCAATGTCAAGCAAAAAAATCACCTTCCAAAGAGTGATTATTAAATGTTAGACTTCTTATTAGTCAAAACCTGCTTGTTGGGGAGTAGAGGAGAAGAAGGTTTTCAGAGTTGCGAGTGAAAATGATTTTGAGATTAGAATTCTAGTCTTAGTCAAATTTTCAATCAATTTAAATGAAGTCATTTTTCTATATGCTGTAATTGGGAAAGTTAATTAACTATGCATTTGTTATGACAAAGTTATTTGGGGGTGTATTACAGTAAAATGACATTGAAAAAAAGAACGAAGGTGGATAATACACAAAGTAGGGGAAATGAAAAAAACAAAAAACAAAAAAACGAAAAAGCAAAAAAACAAAATAGGGGAAATGATTCAGTCATCAAATGAAAAAAAATCACAATATAGCAGCTGTATAGTAGTCTCTTTTTAAAAATTTTGGTACAAATTAGAATGGTTCAGTGGGCTCCAAGAATTATGTCTTCAAAAATGATAAGCATTTTGAGATCTAGACAGAACAAGGAGGAAGCCACAGACACCAGGGATATTATGAAGAGACAGTATGTCTATTCTCTCGAGAAGAAAAAAAAGGAGAAGCCTCAAAACTGTATAAGAAAATGAATATTTCAAATATGAGGTAGATTAACATGAGAAATCATTTGGGTTTGAAGGATAGACCTTTTGATCTTGATGCCAGGAACATTTTCCTTTGAATAGCACAGTAAGAAAACTATGTATTATCATGATGTACTTGGTAATGGATAATATCTGCATGTTCATAACAATGCAAATTCTTCTACTGACTTGCCATTTTAATCAATGTACAGACAATGTATGGGAGAGATTCTAATTAAAGAACAGAATGTGAATTCTATTAGCCTTGACAATGTGAAAAACTGAAGTTACACTGGCAGTGTACCGGGAGAGGGAGAAGGAGGGTACAGTCTGAGTAACTGTTGGAAAGATAAAGTAAGTATGCCAACAAGAGACAGCCCTCTCTTCCAGGCCCTCATACCAATATAGGAGAAAGAGGGAATGTGTTTGTCAGTGAGTAAACCTTAGAAATTACCATGTGCGTAAGGGTAGTACGGCAATGTCTGCAAAGTCTGGACAGACTTTCACTCAGAATGATACAGAAAAGTCAAAGAGAGAATAATGAAACCTTCTCTTATCTCCTTGAGAGGTGAGAGCAATTGCCTTGTGACTGTCTCCTGAACAGTCGGATACTTCTCACTTAATCTTGGACATGTATATTCCCAGGTTCAAGGATCATGTAGCCCACAGCCTTGCACCATAGGACTAAAAGATCTGACTTCTTATCAGGCTTGTTAGGTTTTCAAGGTGACACCCTAAAGAGGAGAGGTTTGGGACACTGTCCTCTTCTTTCTTTTTATTAAACAAAGGAGGCTTGATCTTCTTGCCCTTGTGATTTGAAAACTTGACGATGTTACCTTATGAAACATCATCTTACAAAGTGAGCAGTCCAAGGATACAGTCCATGGTTAATGGAACAAAAAATTAAAATTTAAGTATAATATATGGTATGAAGGCATAGGTACTAAAAATAACAATCTAACTAGAAAAATTGAGGGAGAGTAGTGAGAATCATGTGAAATAAATCCTCATCTATCATGACTGAAAATCAATGGAAATGATCTAAGGGTGATAAGTTAAGAAATAGCTATGTAAGCATATTACTTAGCAGTATGAAAGTAACCTACAGAGCAACTTAATACAGAAATATTAAATGACGATGGCTTTGAGGAGCATGATTAAGGTGGAGGAAGATGGAGCTGTTAATTGTTACCACTTCTATTGATTTAGAATGTTTAATGACATGGATATTAAAATTTGGCCATTTAAAAAAATACTTGAAAATTTAGAAATGAATGCTCCTGGTACAAATAAAAATGAAAATGTAATGTGCTTTGCCACTTTCATTTCCAATTAATTAAAATTTTCTAGAACTTTTAAGAGGAGTCTTAATCAAGTTCTATGGATTTTGTCCTATACATTGATCACAAAGTTGGCATAAAAATAAAACCATATTTCCTTGAAAGATAGAAGTGAACCTCTATTTTCTTTTAAAAGAACTTTGACATGAAGGAAGATACAGGAAGAATTATAATGATTTCATGGTGCTAATTAAAATATCTCTAATAAAGACCTCAAGTTGAGCAGCATAGCTTAAGGATTGGCCCTTAAAATGAAATATAGGGTATTTCCATGTTGCTATAAAGTTTTGAGATTATATATATATATATATATATATATACACACATATATATTATAAAGAGGATGAGTAAAGGAAAATTTTAGTTGACATATTTTCTAGTCAATGAAAAATGAAAGGTTATTACGTGTGCTTGAAGCAAGTGCAAGTCATTCTGTCAACAATGACTATATATAATCTCTAGCTCTCTCCTATGTTCTGTCTCTTTCCCTTTATTTCTCTTTTCACCCATTCACTTTAGGTGCACGCACCTTTATCTGGTAGTTACTATAAAAAATATCCTCATACAACTGATGTCAAGCAACATTTTAAAAGTCAGGAATAATGCATTTTGTTATTTCTTCCTCTTTTAAATGTAAAGTTTCAAGCAGTTAATGTCAGATACACAGTTTTGCAAATGTATCACATAGAAAAGTTGTCTGGCTCATTCCTCTAAGAAACCAAGGAGGAAAGAGCTAATAATTTCCTGGAAATTGTAGGGATATTTTTTTCTACCCAGCCAAAAATATATCATACCTCTATGTTCCTCATATTTCCTTTCATTGTTGATTGGCTATATTTTTCAGAGGAGATAACTATGAATAAGATTCAATTAATGCAGCAGACATGAGAACTTACTAAGAGAAGACAGCACTTGCTTAATCACTGTGGGGAACCTAAGTGTGTACATTTGATTTCTGCTCTCGAGTAGTTTGTACTTCTCTGGTTGTAAGGCATACAAGTGAGTGTGAGGAAGTGCAGAATGGTATATATTTTAGAATAAAAGGAATATGTAGTGCCATGGATGCAAGAAGTGAATTAGGGCTGAGATAAGGAACTTCAGGAGGCTTCGTGGAAGCTGGGGTGGTATTTGACAGAGCCTTTATAGGCACAGATGGAAGTTGGTGAGGGAGATTTTCCAGGCAGAAGAATAGAGTGTGAATAAAGGTGTAGAGACAGGAAAACACATGAGTTTGGAGAAGTTAATTAAAATATCTCTAGTAAAGACCACAAGTCCAGTTTGTCTAAAGCTTTAGGTCTAGTTTGTCAGGTAAGACTATCTCTCCTTTAGGAAACATGAGGTAATGAGAGCTAAGACAGGATCCGTAGGTGGAAGTGAACTTGGGGAGAGTCAGAAAGTCATAACCTTGGACTGAATTAACCAGGCAGCTTCACGGTCTTGGACAGGAAAGTGCCAGGTAGGAGAGAGAAAGGGCAGCCGTGAAGATCAGTGGAAGAGTCAGCAGACTAAATTGAATATTTGATAGCTCTCCTAATTTTGCTTGTTGCTCTCTGTTCTCCTAAATGCATGTCAGGAAAACAGATTCCAAAGGAATCGTGTCCTGCCCACACCCATGCAGATTTACTCTCTGCCCCTGTTGCATGGCGTTCAAAGAAACCAATAAAAAACACAACCAGTTTCACTCTCTGCACATGGCCTGTGCACTGGTTTCCTTTGGCTGTTCCTGTTCTCTTCTAAGCATCCTGACGGGGACCAACCCAGCTAGCACATGACTTTCTTCCCTGGCTGCTTATTTAGTTGTTGCAGCAAATCCAGTTTGTCCTTAGCTTATCATTGCCCTATCATATTCCTTGGTCAGGCCCTCCAAGAATTCCCAAGTAAAATTCTACCCAATTCCGTAGTCGATGGAAGCAAATAAGAGTTAAGAATTAATCATTGTTTTATATAACTAGAAAGTCATGCAGTCAAATTCAATTTCAGAAAAATACTTTAAAAAGGGGGATTGAGAAATCCCCCCCCCCCCCATTCACACACTAATCTTTAGGGACAATTGGCACAATGATCCATTATTTACTGTTTCTGTGTGGTGATGATGTTTCTCTGCAAAGAAGATGACAAAGAGAATAAAAAAATTGCATTTTATTAGAACTGCTCCCAGATGAAGTAGTGACTAGCTGATATTTGATTAAGGATTGACAGTATTCTATTATCAAGCATTATGACTGGCCCTTATAATCATACTCGATAAAAACTGGAGAAATAAGGTTTTAGAGCAGCAGTGCTTTCTGAGAAAAATCATTTACTTTAAACTGATTATTTTGGTATAAATTTTCAAAGCGGTGGCTCTAATAGGATTATTGAGCAGAGAATTGAATGCTTTTTCATTATTAAAGAAGTGCCATTAAAAGTTGTGGTTTTTCAGGTGGCTTTTTATTTCCTTTGCATCTGAGTTGATGCTTTCTGTGAAAATGCTTTGTGGCTCAGCATTTCCTTTGTAGATTATTAATAAGCTCTGAAAAGTTTGGCATAAAAATAAAGGCATATTTCTTTGAAACATAGAGTTGAATCTCTATTTTCTTTTGAAAGAATTTGACATGAGGGAAGACATAGGAAGAATGATAATGACTTCATAGTGCTAATTAAAATATCTCTAGTAAAGACCACAAGTCAAGCACCATAGTTTAAAAAACACTTCTGCTGCATATTATCTTTGCTTCTCAATTTTAAAGGTGATCTTAAGTTTACTTGGACATATTTAATGTGAAATTTTGAAACACTCAGTTACCTATCTAATTTTTCCTTAACCAAATATTGATAGAAGCAGATCCTTCATGCTAACAAAATTTATGAAATAAATTTTTTTAAAGATTTTATTTATTTATTCATGAGAGACACACAGAAAGAAAGAGAGAAGCAGAGACACAGGCAGAGGGAGAAGCAGGCTCCATGCAAGGAGCCCAACGTGGGACTCAATTCCGGGACTCCAGGATCATGCCCTGGGTCAAAGGCAGGCGCTAAACCGCTGAGCCACCCAGGGATCCCCCTATAAAAGATATTTTTACATTAGTGTGAAAATTAAGGATATTTGCTAATTTACCTTATTATTGATTAATAAACATTTTTTGACCATGTCCAATTTCATTTTTAGTTAACAGGGCAAGTATCATTTTTCTATGGGACAGACAAGGAGGCCAAAGTAGATGATTATATCAGCATCATATCAAGAATAAATGATTGAGCCTAGAAGCCAAATCTTCAGATTCTTGGTTCAATACCCTGTGAAGAATGTTGCCTCTTGCTACTAAATCCAATTCCCAATGTAATTTGGCATAGTAGTAGCGACATTGTTTGGGAGGCAAAGAAGAGTGACATTATTATAGCAAGTTCCAGAAGTGGCATGTTCAGATCACATGAACTATCATACAAGGCTGCAATGTATTGATGATAAAAGCAAAGCGTATTGGTGAATGTGGAGGTAGGCCAAATTATCTGAGTTCTGATGTTTAGTCGGAGCCCAAATATGTGTGTGTATGTGTATGTACATATGTGTGCATATATATGTTTGAATCAGTTTAATAATATAGCATAGATTTTGCCATTCATTCATTTAGTTATTTATCTTGATATGTCTTGCCCTAGGTAGACAATGAGCTCTTTGGTGGGGACAGGGGCCATTGATTCTTTATCGTTTACTCCTGGTGTTTATTGCTCTGCCTCCCTCAGTAGTCCTTTAGTAAAAAAATCATTAGTTGCATTAATAAACCTTTATTCAGAGCGAAGGGAGCTGTTTGGTTTTCTTTTCTCATCTAAAACACTCATGTACATGCTTTCAATATCTATATGTAATAGTGCGGCCTCTGAAATTGCATGCCCTAGTGTTTCCTAACAGGAAATGTGAAATTGGACAAAGGGCCATTTCCTTCCACAGTCTAAATCCAAGCCAAATCTTGCTATTTTCTCCAATGCATGCTAAGTAGCCTAAGGATCCATTTTTACAATAGATTAAATATTTGACATTTTTCACTGGTTCATATTCATATTCTGAAAGAGTTCCAGTGCCGCCCAGACATGCACGTAAAAGTGTTTCAGTCCCATATGTTCATTCTTCACGGGATATGTATTCCATTACTCGCAATAAAAAAAGTAGAAAATGTGTAAATCCCTTATATAAAGCTCTTAGCCAGAAACAATTCTATCTCCATGGAATTTCATAAATCTTATCTGATTTATAAGATAGAACTATACAACACTCCAGTGATCTTTCCAAAGCAATTCCTTATCTTTTCCCTGAGATTTCTTTCTCAGTTCTTTTAATATTTCCAAAAGGCTCAATGTTCCCAATCACTAGGCCTTTAGAGAAATTACAGGTGAATTTAAAAATATAATAAATATTCTATTATTTAAGGTGTGTAAAGGTGCTATCACCACCACAGAGGAAAGATAAAAGCATTGTATAGCTTAATTTTTCTCCCTCAAACTTGGGCAAGCTTTAAGTGCCCTATTTGGCTGCTGGAAGAAGAGATTCTTTGAGTCTAGTGCAGGAGATATCTGTCATAGAGATCATAAAGGGAGAGACAGAGAAGATAAACTTCGATTTTGGCTGAGTGCTAGTCCTAACAAATATTCTTATAAATGGCGAAATCAGAAAGACTGGACTGGATGGAACATAAACTTGCAAAGTGCTCAATAGACATCCAATAAGTAAAATAAGAAAGAAGGGGAGAAAGGCAAGAAAGAAAACAGAGGAACGACAAGAAAAAAGAAGGAAGGAAAGAAAGAAAAATCAACTAATGAAAAATCTGAATGTTTCATCTCAGTGGGTGGGCTTTGGTTTTGATGTCTCTTCTTTGCTACCTCCTCAAACGTTATCTTAATTTAATTATAATTGATTTTATGAGAGCACTTTAAATATCCTTTAAAAAAAACCTCAGTAACTTTAGATGTTGTAATTTCCACCAGAGATATGTTTGTCTCTTTAAAGAGTGTTTACTGGTGCTAACTGCAACATCAGCTTTTAAGAGAAGGGGGGAGTGTATTTCAAGTAACCTCTGTAGAACACTATTAAATTCTAGAGCTTTCCTTTATGAGGACAAGTTCTCTATTTTTTTAAAAAAGAGTGATAAATAATTATTTTATAATTATAGAATAAATGATGATAGCCATGATCTTTACATCTAGGTAGAAACATTATATGGTTTTGGTTGTTGATTGAAATTGAAAGCTAAAAGCAGAGGCTGGATAGAAGGAAAGAGGCAACTTTTTCCTCATATCATTCAATTTCTCTGTTGGCTGAGAGAAGGAAAGATTAGATTCAGGGTTCTGATAAAATGTAAATTGAACAAAATGTCCACTGCAATCACCTTAACAGGGAATTAAGCTGTACCCTTTCTGCTGAGAATCACTGAACAATTTGAAGATCGAGGAAGACCACAGAAAAGGGACTTCTGATGCCAAACTTTATTATATAAAGTCTTTGAGCTGAGAATAAGCTCCAGAAGGGATATGATTGCAAAAATTATTACAGCATTGTACAAGTTGTGCAAGATTATACAAGTATGAAATCAAGCCCAGGAATTTAAAAAATGGTTGCTTATAAACTTTTTTTTAAATTTTAGAATTAAATAGAACATCCTTTCAAGTATATAATTATGTATATGTTATAAATGTATACATAAATCTATATAGCACACTTGGCTCTTACTAGCCACAGTAGTTCTGTTTTTGTCACTGTTGAACACCGAGGTAGTGAATATTGAACCATTTCTTCTAGGGGAAGTACTCAGAGCCTCTGATCACATTTTTATTAAATGATCAGTATATAATCTTGTTTTATTGAACTCATGGCCAACAACACTATAACTCATGCCTCGATGAAGCTTATCTCATGTACACATTTTCTTCCTAAGGCACATCAGTCACAGCTTAGAAACAGAGCTAGCACGGAAGTGCTATTTTGGGGGGTTCCATTGTAAATGCTGAAATCACCAATGAAAAGCACAAAAATGTGAAAAAACTTGGCACCAGATACATCCCCCCAAAGGACACTCTTTTATAGTATGAGAGTTGAAATCAGAAGGCAAAGTGTTGCCTTGTTTCATCTCAGCTGGGAACATACATGTCAGGCGACTCAAATTTTTCACAACCCTACATATGCATGTGCCCACAAATGACTATGAAGGAGCCCAAGCACTGATGTTGAGGTGACACATGAATTTTAGCTAGCAGGCAAATTCGCAAATATGGAATCCATGAATAATGAGGAACAATTGTGTGTGTGTGTGTGTGTGTGTGTGTGTGTGTGTGTATGCATCTGCTTAAAGAATTGTTTGATCTTCCATGGTAACTGTTCTGTGAAAACAAAATCTTGCTAACAAAGCTGATTTTATACTCATATTTTTCTATGGATTTTGAAAAATAGTGTCAAACGCCCACTACCACAGTGCCACCAACCCAAAGTTCCCCTAGGGTATTCCTGCGTAGACAACCTCTCTCTTCCTACCACAACCCCTAGCAATTACTGATCTTTTCTCTGTACTGATAGTCTTGCCTTTCTAGAAAGTCTTCTGAAATTGAGACACCTGGGTGGCTCAGTAGGGTAACACCTGCCTTCAGCTCAGAACATGATCCCCGGGTCCTGGGATTGAGCCCTGAGTTGGGCTCCTTGCTCAGCGGGGAATCTGCTTCTTCTTCTGGCCCCTCTCTCCCCACTCTATGCTTTCTGCCTCTCTCTCTCTGAAATAAATAAATAAAATCTTAAAAAAAAAACCCTCTCCCACAATTGTTAAAAACAAACCAAAACAAGAAGTTCTTCTAAAATGGAATCATATCTTAAGTAACCTCTGGGTCTGGCTTCTTTTACTTAGCATTTTCAGCCATATTGTGTGTGCTTCACTTTTCCTTGCTATTACTGAGTGTTCCATCTTATGGATGTACTACAGTTTGTTCATTCATGTATTTGCTGGAGAATATATAACTTATTTCAAGTTTTGGGAAATTATGAATGAAGCTACTTTAAACAGTCATATATAGGTTTTTGTATGAACTAAAATTAATTTACCTTGGGTGAATACCTAAGAGTAGAATTGCTGTTCTTTTTTTTTTTTTTTATAGCACTTTAGTTATTTTTAATTAAAGAAAAACAGACTTTTCCAAGGGTGACAAAATGAACTGAAGGTCAGATGGAAGGAAGCAGGGTGTGTGGGCTGCTCAAGCTCTTGCTCCAAAATCTGGAGGTGAGGAAAGAAGGTCCTCCCAAGAATTCAAGAGTGACTGGCCAGCAGAGGGATGACTTTGATGACTTTGGGCACTGGATCAGTCTAAGTAGGCTCTAAGGCGATTTCCACCTGCCAGTTGGTTGAATGATTAATATTATCACTCCTAGGGGCTATTACATTAAGGAATGATGCAGGAAGCCAAGAGAGTGGCTTATTCAGTTGGATTCTGAATCACAATCAGGAAACAGTCTTTATCTGGTGCAACCAGAATTTCATTTTTCTTGGAGCGAATTTGAAGGAAGGTGAGGTCATTCCAGGGGTCAATTTCATGCATGGTGCTCCGGCCTTCAAGGTGAAGTTGTGCATGAGGTTGGCAAACTGTGTAGTGATGGGATTGTCCATGGCTCTTGATGGGAATGTCTTCTGTGTTCACCACGATGATGCCCGGTGCTCCCTTCTGGCTCTGAAGTCCTTTCAGTGTCTTCTTCACCTCTGCCATTTCCAACCGATCCAGTGGCTCCAGGACGCCAGCATTCAGTCTAGAATTGCTGTTCTATTTGCATCCCCATCAGCAGTGTATGAGAGTTCCAGTTGCTACATATCTTCACTAGTGCTTGTTAGTTTCATTTTATTTTCTTTACGTTTCAGCCATTTTAATGAGCCCTTAATGATATCTCACTGTGATTTTACTTTGTATTTTCTGAATAGTGATGTTGAACATCTTTTCAAAGACTTATTTGCTATTCCTATATCTTTTTTTAGGGAAGTGTCTATTCAAATCTTTTGCCTATTTTTAAAACAGTATTGTTTGTCATCATAGTGTTGGGTTTGAAAGTACTTTAAATATTCTGGACACTAGTCTTTTGTCAGACATGTGGCTTCTCTTTGCATTCTTTTCAGAGAACAAAAGTTTCTAATTTCAGTAAAATTTAATTATCAGTTTTTCTTTTCTACATTGTGCATTTTTTTGCCATATCTAACAATTGTTTTGCCTAATTTAAGGTCACAAAGATTTTCTCTAGTGCTCTCTTCAAGAAGTTTTATAGTTCTACATTTTACATTTAGGTATGATTTATTTTTAGCCAGTTTTGTTTAAGGGGTGAGCTATGGGTCAAGTTTTATTGTTCTCTTTTGTGATGGATGAAAGTGCAGTTGTGCCAACACTACTTGTTAAAAAGGATATCCCTTTCCTACCTAATTGCCTTTATGTCTTTGCCACAATTGTTATTTGTATACATCTGTGGGTCTAATTCCAGACTCTGTGTTTTGTACCTTTGATCTGATTGTCTATCACGACACAGATACCATTCTGTCTTCTTTACTATGGCCTTGTAATGCATCATAAAATCATCAAGAGCATTCAATCTGTCCTCAAAGAAGGAGCAATACTTCTTGAAAGAGGAGAATCAAAGAATTTGACAACATATTTTAAACTACCACAGGGATTTTTTTCCAAAGTATTTTATTTAATGCTGCAAATTTCCCCAAGCACTGCTTTAAATTCACAAATTTTGACATGTTATTTTTTATTTCCACTCATTTAAGAATATTTTTAATTCCTTTGAATCTTCCTCTTTGATCCATGAATTATTTCCATGTATGTAGTGTAATTGATAAATATTTGAGCATTTTCTGGTTATCTTTCTATTGCTGATTTTCAATTTAATCCTGTGTGACCTGAGACTACTTTGTATAATTTCTGTCCTTTTAAGTATCTAAAGGTTTGTTTAGTGCCTAAGAATATGTTTTCTGTTTGTGAATGTTCTGTGTGTTCTCAAGAAGAATATCTATTCTTGGATAGTGATTAATAGGATTAATAGGATTTTATGTATCTTTGCTTATTTTCCTTCCATTTGTTCTATCTGTGATTGAGAGAGAAGTATTGAAGTCTTTGGGTCCATCTATTTCTCTTTTCAGTTTCATTAGATTTTTGTTTCCTGAATTTGGAAGCTTTGTTGCTGGGTGCATATACATGTGTAATTTTTGTTTCATCTTGATGAATGGACCTTTTGTAATCATATATTGGCTCTCTTTCTCAGTAATTTTCTTTGATCTGAAATCTACCACTTCTGACATTAGTATACCTATTCTAGATTTCTTTTGATTTGTGTTTGTTTAATCACTAAATTTGTTGCCATCCTTTACCTATATGTCATTAATTTAAATCGGTTTTCTTGGCAGTACAGTATTCTTGGATCTTGATTTCTTTTTACTCACTTTGACAGTCTCAATTTTAATTGTTCTGATCACAATTCCTGTGAATGGGGAATCATTCAATCTGCTGAAGACTTGAATAGAACAAAAAGGTAGAAGAAAGGCAAATTTGCACTCTCTGCTTAAGCTGAGACATCTATTTTCCTTTTTCCTCAGACATCAGTGCTCCTGGTTCTGGGAACTTTAGACTCAGACTGTGGTTTATGCCATCAGCTTTCTAATCCTGGGGCTTTGGAATCTTCTTACTCAGGCCTTTAGACTTGGACTGAATTATACCAATGACTTTTGTCCAGATTGCAGGTAGCAGATTTCTATAATAAATTTTTCCCTCTCTCTCTCTCTTTATATATATATATATATATATATATATATATATATATATATATATATTCTGTGTATAAATATATACATATATATACACACACACATATTCTTTACACAGACAATACTGAATACATGTTAACAGTTGTCTATATTATTGCAGTTGTGTCTATATTATTCGATTTTAAAGGTCCCAAGATTTGTCTTTTTTTAAGTATCTCAAATTAATGCTTATTTTAACTTAAAGCATTTAATATTTGCATGCTTACTTCAATTTTGATCTTTTATGTACTCTTTTGCTTCAGTCTCTTATAGAGAACATGAAAAACACTTTTGCCATCACTCTTTCTAAAACATGGGAAATTGATTTCCTCATTATTTTTTGATAGTCAATTCCAAAGAATCATGGTTGTAAGCTCTGCTACTGTTAGATAATAGCCTACATGGTAGATAGAATAGTGGCTCTTGGAAGATGGCCACATCCCAATCTTCAGAATGGGAATATGTTTTCTAAAGTGGTAAAGGGAACTTTAGTGATGTGATTAAGGATCTTGAGATGGGAATATACTCTGAATTCCCTGAGTAGGCCCAGTGTAGTTAAGAGTGATCTTAAAAAGGAGACTGGAGAGCAGCCCAAGTAGCTCAGCGGTTTAGTGCTGCCTTCAGCCTGGGGTATGCTCCTGGAGACCTGGGATCGAGTCCCACATCGGGCTCCCTGCATGGAGCCTGCTTCTCCTTCTGCCTGTGTCTCTGCCTCTCTTTCTCTCTCTGTGTCTCTCATGATTAAATAAATAAAATCTTTAAAAAAAAAAAAAAAGACTGGAGGGTCACTGGTGAGGAAATCACTGTAACTTAAATTTTATATAATATATATACATATACATATTATGCTTATATACATATAGTATATGTATACATATGCAAAAATATGCATATATATGGTTTTTAGTTATTTATTTTCTGAGATCTCAAATTTGCCAATCTCAGGTATGCTAATAAGATATTTTCAAAAATATAACTTCCAACAATTGGGAGGAATTGCCTTGCCTTTTGTTATCAGGGTTTCTCTCTTATTCTCTATTTATTTAATTAATTATTCATACATTTTGTTTATTTCTTCATTCACTTTAAATAACTTGACAAGTACCATTCTGAACACAGCAAAGCCCTGACTGCAAAGTAGATTATAACTCAGTGGGAGAAATCAGGCGTTAACTAATAACCTTAACAACAAGGTAGAATTGAATCAGTACCACATAAAAGCATACACAATGGACCTAGGGAATGTGAGAGGGATGATTAATTGTGCTTGGAAATATAGAAAGTGAAGAGACTTGAATTGGATCCTCAAAACATAAAGCATTTCAAAAATCGAGAATGAAGAACAAAGAGTTATGGAAATTTTGGTATTCCTGATCCAGCAGTACTTCCTTTCTTTTCTGTCATTTTACTGAATATCTGCTCAAGAATTTGATGTTTTTAAAGTCAAAATAAAATAATATATGATCTAAAGCCACCTTTTGTTTTTTCATGTCTTATTATGGCTTAGTGAGACACTTCTGGTACAATGGAAAAATAATTAAGCAATAACAATATGTTTTAATACACGATTGGCATACAAACTTGTGCTTAGTACTGGTCCCTGTTTAGTCTGTCTGACTTTCTTTTTTTTTGAACAGATGAGAAGAAATCCAGGTTTGTTCTATTCAACTGCCATTCCACAAACATTTTTGGAGGGATAATACATGCCAGAGAGTGTTCCTCTATAGCCGAAGGTGAGATTATACACCAGAAGCGATAGAGGTCTGCTTCTCTCTTCAGATCTGTTGGAGTCAAATACTTTGGAAACAACAAAGGGAGGAGAAATTTCTGGAGAGAAATTGTTGCTGCTGTTTAAATACCAAATACAGGTTACACCGTCATGTGTGCTGAATTTACTCTTTGGTAAAGTGCTGTTTTGTCATGTTAGGTATTAAGGCCTTGCCATAATAAATTACCACAGAGTAAGTGGCTTAAACAACAACTTATTTTCAAACAGTCCTCAAGGCTGGAAAGCCCAAGATCAAGGTTGTGAAAAGGTTCCTCTTTTATTGACGGCTCCTTTGCAGGCTTAGGGGTAGCCATTTTTGCAGGCTTATGGACAACCATTAATCTATCCTCTGTGTGTGTGGGGGGGGGTGGGGAGAGGGAAAGAGAGAGAAGAAGAGATGGAGAGAGAGAGAGAGAGAGCGCTTTTCTTATAATGCCATCAGTCCTGTCAGATTAGAGTCCTGTCATTATGACCTTGCTTAACATTAATCATCTCCTAAGGATTCACATTTGGGGGATCAGAGCTTCAACACAGGAGCTTGGGGAGATATAAATCAATTCATAGAGGTCACCCAAAGACCAAATGGAATTAAATAAATTCTGTTAAATGTAGTGAGTACCTGCTAAATGCCAAACACCATTTCTTGTGTTGGGGATAATTGTGGAACATCCTTAATTATATTGGTTAATATTTTATTGGAGAAAGGCTGAAGATTAAAAGACGGCAACTAAATAAAAGCATGTTTGTGGCTTAAAGCCAATTCTATGAAATAAACAAGTGGGGTGATAACGACAGAGTAACCAAGAAGGGAGAAGCATACTCCTTTAGATAAGTTAACGCTTTTAGCCTCTCCAAAGAGGTGATATTTGAACTCAGATGAAAGGAATGAAATAGAGTCAGCTATGTGAAGATAAGAGTAAATAATTTTCTAGGCAGAAGAAGCAGCAAGTGCCTAAAACTTGAGAGGAAAAAGTGTTTCAAGTTCTAGGAAATGATGGGAAACCAGGCTGACTGAGGTGGAATGAACATTTGGGGAACAGGTTTAAGATGAGCTTGTGCAAATAGGCCAGGGTCAAATTCTTTAAGGTCTAAGGAGCAGCAGTAGGGAATTAGAAATTTATTCAGAATTTAATGAGAATCATAGCAGGGTTTTAAAAAGAGGATTAACATAATCTTACACCTGTTTAAAAAAAGATTATTCTGGTTTGCTGTGTGGAGAATAGATTGTGGGAGGAAATAGAGACGCCAATAACTCATATAATGCTTTTTTGTAGATTAGAAAAAGGTATCTATTAAGACACGTATTCACTGTATTTTCAGTGAATATAATTCACTGTATTCTCTACCTGTCAGAGAATTTGCATTATTGTATTATTCAGATTTTGTTGGAATACGACAGCTCATCCAACTTAAGTGTTCTAATTAATAAACAAATATACCATATATATTAGAGGAATGGTGCCCCTTCGTGTACATGAACAATTCTTGGAACCATTGAGGGAAGGAAGGAAACCACGTGAGGGTCCTGCATTGATCCAACCGAGGGAGAGTGTTGAACCTCTATGTCTTAGTGCCTAATGGCAATGAGAAAAGCAGCAAGATTCAAAACATATTTGTAAGGCTAATGATGAATAGAATTAGGAGATGGAAAATCAAAGAATCTAAGATTATATATATTCGAGTCACTAATGTATAAAAGAAAAGGTTTTTTGTTTTATTTTTGTTGTTGCTCCTGGTGTTGGGGGCAGAAGGGGAAGGAATCAAGCCCTTTTTTGGTTCCATGATTATTAAAGTATAATGTTTGTGAGAGAGGAAGGTAATCATGTTATTGAATATTGATTGAGATAATATAAAGTCACAGTCATGAAGGACCTCCCATGCCAGCCAATATGAGGTGATGTCTAACAAATCATTCATTATGAACTAAAGGAATTTTGCAGAAAAGAGAAATGGAATATAATCGTTGCGCTCACGTATTTAACATTCTGAATTGTGATTTTTCTTAAGCAGATAAAATCATGTAAATTTGGTTGAAGAGGGATCCCTGGGTGGCGCAGTGGTTTGGCGCCTGCCTTTGGCCCAGGGCGCGATCCTGGAGACCCGGGATCGAATCCCATGTCGGGCTCCCGGTGCATGGAGCCTGCTTCTCCCTCTGCCTATGTCTCTGCCTCTCTCTCTCTCTCTCTCTCTCTCTCTCTCTCTGTGTGACTATCATAAATAAATAAAAATTTTAAAAAAAATTGGTTGAAGAACAAATGGGAGATGCAGCTGCTTTGGGGCTGGTAGGCGGATGCCCATCAGGTTGTTCAGAACTACGTGTCACTGCCATCCAGAAAGCTCAGTTCTGTCTGTTGACCTAATGAAAACTTCATAGTGACTGCTATTATTTTCTTTTCCAGATAAAGAAATTAAGGACATTGTATGCTCTGATGTTATTCCTTCATCTAGAAGATCCTTGCTAACTTAGATTTACTACCTAAGGTAATATGGTGCCACCTGAGAAATTGGTGGTAGAACCTGTACTTCCAAATACATTGACAAGGAGTCGGCATGGAAAAGGGGTTGATTGGAAAATTCTGGTACATTCTAGTAAAGGACATTCTAGTAAATAATACACTAGTCCATGGTCATTCCATCAGAGTTGAATTTCATAAGCAAAAATCACTGATGAAAACTCCAGATCTTTGCAAAGATGCTTCTGGATATCCTGAGGCCTGGTTTTGCTCAGTATACAAGGAAATTTAATGCGCCATTGGGAAATGTTTTCTATGGAGAGGAAGAGTTCAGGTCATCAAATAACCAGATTATGGAACACACATGTTTAGAGGCTGTCACAACAGATTTTATATATACTAGGAGGGAAGTCACTCTTACTGGAATTTTTCAGTAGGCATCACTGCAAATTTATAAGATATTATACTGCTGTTTGCAAATTAAAGGAAAAGTAAAGGTTTATTTGGGGGATAATAATGTATTGAACTAAATATAAGATAAAATTCTCATCAGCATTAAATCACCTATAAAATTCTCTGGAAGTATGTAAAAGCCTTAGTGGAAATCAGAATAAGTAGACATTAAAAAAAAAAAAAAAAAAGTTCTCTCTTTTCTTTTGCTGCAGACTACAAAGATAGTTCTAAAAATATCAACAAAAACAAGTTTTTATATGCATTCATATCAAAATAAGGATTATAATTTGGAATACACACACACACACACACACTCTGTCTTTAAGGGTATGTTATACCTCAATAAAAAAAAAAATCTACCCTTGTGTTAAGTCACTTCTCCAAGTCAAAGACCACAAGAAAATACATAAATTAAATTAGGACAGGCTAATCATTATGATTTTATTAGCAACTCAACCTTGATCTCACTTTCAAAAAGAAAGGAAAAAGAGAATGAAGCTTTAACAATTGACATTTAGTTGTTTATTTCTTAATAAGTAACTTGAATTTTTTCCAGTATTTTTTACAGGATGAGTTTCCAAAATTCAGTCCCAATTACTGCTTAAGGCCCGGTGTCCAACTCAGCCACACAGTGAGGTCATACTACAAATTTTCGCCAGAGTCTGGAAAGGCAGCTTTATCATTACATAGAAACAAAATCTCGGGATCCCTGGGTGGCGCAGCGGTTTGGCGCCTGCCTTTGGCCCAGGGCACGATCCTGGAGACCCAGGATCAAATCCCACGTCGGGCTCCCGGTGCATGGAGCCTGCTTCTCCCTCTGCCTGTGTCTCTGCCTCTCTCTCTCTCTCTCTGTGACTATCATAAATAAATAAAAAAAAAAAAAATCTCAACCCCAATACCAAATGATAATACTTTAGTTGAAACCGTGCTTAATAAATGTGGGTCTAAAAGACAATATAAAAGAAAACCAAAAGACAATATAAAAGAAAACCAAAAGAAAATGGCTTTTACCATTATTCTTACCTGTATTTGGTCTTTGTTTTGTCTTTCTGGGAAAGAGAAGCATATAAAGATGAAAAAATTTAATGAGGTGAAAATTTTAAGGACAGTAATACGTTTGAATTCAAACTTTCCTAAGACAGATTACATGGCCACACATAAATAATGCACAAACTGTCATGCATCTGTAGCACTTCTAAGTTTTTTTTAAAAAAGATTTTATTTATTTATTTATTTATTTATTTATGAAAGAGAAAGAGAGGGAGAGTGCCTGCGTGCAAGCACACAGAAATGTGAGCAGAGGAACAGGAGCAGAGGGCGATTGAGAAGGAGTGGAAAGAATCTTGAGACTCCACACTTGTGTATTGAGCTGGACTTGGGGCTCTACCTCAGGACCCTGAGATTTTGACTCAAGGGAAACCCAGTTGGGTGCTTAACCAACTGAGCCATTCAGGCACCTGGCTTCTTATTATTTTATATACTGGATGGATGTGAGACTTCTTCCCTTACCCCTGTTTTTTTTTTTTTTTTTTTTTTTTTTTTTTAAAGCCAGAAGAATGTTAGAGAGGACCACTATTTTTCTAATATAATCCCATGTTAAGGATTCTGAATAAAGAATAAGATGAAGGTCAGACATTTGCTGTATGAATTTAATTCAGGGAAGAATGATTCGGTCATTGTAGATGTAGAGCCTATGCATTTGGAAAATCACTTAACTTTTTTAAGCCTCAATTATGCATCTAATTAACTTGTTTTCCTCTTAATTATATCAACTATGTTCATTATGTGTCAGGACTTGCTTTATTCCACCCATGGTTCACTTGAGACGACAAAAATGTGCAAGAGTGTGTGTATATGTATATGTTTGTATGTAGTGTGGAGTATAGAGTAAGTATGATTACTCAATAATCAAATAAATGACAATATATAAGTGAATATATTTATGTTCAAATATATTGTACTATAATGCATTGTGTGTGTGTGTATATATTATGTAATCAGGTAATCTACATCAATTTGTAGGATGTAATCATCGATGGGTCATATCAAGTCACTGTGATATTTCTTTTTTTTATTTTAAGATTTATTTATTCATGAGAGACACAGAGAGAGAGGCAGAGACATAGGCCAAGGGAGAAGCAGGCTTCCTGTGAGGACCCCAATGTGGGACTTGATCCCAGGACCCCGGGATCACGACCTGAGCCAAAGGCAGACACACTCAACCACTGATCCAGCCAGGCATCCCTCACTGTGACATTTCTAAATTATAAAGTGTTTACTGTGCCTTAAGTTTCTCTTAAGAGAAACTGAGCTGTGCATGAACACTGATCACTCAGAATTTTAGGGTGAAGATATGGTGCTTGAGCTAGAATGACATTTCTAGGCCACTTGACCAAACTCTGAATTCTGTTAAGAGTAGGTGAAAATGCTGGATCTACTCAGAGAAAAGAGAGATCCAAACCAAGAAAATGGATGTTGGCCAAGGGAGAAAAATGGCCCACAGCACACTAGCTTCTGGGTTACTTGGGCAGCGACAGCTGTTAAATAAATGTCATGCCTCTATTTTTCACAAATGAATGAGTCACAAATTGTTTGAAATAAAATTATGCATAAGGCTTTGGCTTTAAAATTGTAAATAGTTTGTTCAGTGGTTGAGTTAATTACACATGGTGTCTATATTAGAAGAGATATGTGAATCTTACAAATAGAGTTTTTAAAAATCGGAGAAGGAAATGTACCTTTCTTCTCTTAAGTCTATTTCAGGGATAAAAGTAACACAGAGGAGGAAAGCGTTTTGCTTTATAACATGCTCTGTTCTTTCAGATAGTCAGACAATAAGACCTAGAGCTGAGTACGCAGGGAAGTAGTGGCAGTATTATTAGATTATCTCCAAGAACACTGGTTTTCTACTTCTTTTAATTAAACCATCTTATCAGTTCCTTTATGCATATTCCAAAGAATAAGAAATAAAAAAGCAGAAACCCCAGCAGTTTATCAGAGTGCTAGTGGATCTGTATTTCTCCTCCAGTTACCACAGATTGCTTTTATATCTGTAATAGCATTTCTGTAGCTTAAAATATAAGTTAATAACACTGCCTTATGATAGATGGGGGAAAATGTTTGCTTAAGTTTTTCATCCCCTTCTGCTTCCTACTTAATTTTTTCAAACTTCAAATAATTTACATCAACCTGGTTATTAAGATTTGATTCTGGAAGTCCTTGAATTTCCTATAGGTTTCCATAGTACTATCTGTGACATAATTAAAAATAGATTATTTAAGTGTTTTTTTTTAAATTATGTAATGTACAAACACAATAGCTTAAAGAAAATTATAACATTGTAGATAAAGCTGACCAGTTTCCATCTACCCGCTTCTCTTTTCTTTTGAATTAACCATATCATAACTTTTGTAGTATATTATTTTATTCCTTCTTTAAAAAGATTTGTTTATTTATTTGAGAGAGAGAGAGAGCAAGAGAACAGAGGGGAGGGGCAGTGACAGAGAGAATCTTAAGCAGACTCTATGCGGAGACTGAGAAGGGGCTCAATATCATGACCTTGAGATCACAACCCTGAGATCATGACCTGAGCAGAAGCTAAGAGTTGGTCAACTAACCAAAGGTGGCACTCAGGCACTACTATTTTGTTCCTTTAAAAATAAACTAAATAATAGTTTATAAATAATACTAAAATAATTATTAATAATAAATATTTATTAATAAATAATAAAATAATTCCTTTAAAAATGCACATATATGTACGCATCGGGAATTTATAATATTATTTCATGTTATTTATACATTTACATAAATTGGATTCTGTTTTTGCACTATTGAACAGCTCTTGTTTTTACTAAAAAATTGTTTTTGGATTTATCTATGTTAACTGGCTCATTTCTTGTACTCATTTATTTATTTATATATATATATATATATATGCCACCTTTTATGTACCCAGTCCTCGTCTGATAGATGCTTAGAGAGTTCACAATATTTTACTACTACAAACTGTGGCAGTGAATATCCGTGTACATATTTCTTTATTTTATGTGCTAGTGATCTCTTTAGGAGTAGATACAGTAGGAACTGTTAGGTCACTTTTTTTTTTTTTTTTAATAGTAGTTACTTGAACTTTTTTTATGTGTTACCTAATTGGTTGATCAATTTCCATGCTTAGAGGGAGTATCTGTCAACGTCTGACATAACAAAGTGACTTTTATTCAGTCCCATGGGAAAAGACATTATCTCTTTATTTTTGAGAATTTTATTTGCTTAGTTATCAGAGAGATTCAGTATCTTTTTATTATTAGAATCCAATTTAAATTTTTAAAGTTGTGGGTTCGTATACTCTTTGTACTTTTTTTGTTGAGTGATTTTTTTTTCCTTATTTATATGTAGGGTTGGAACAATTATTTGTGGGTCATCTATAAAGCAAGTATTTTCTCCCAGTCTGATTTGTTTTAAGACATGAAATTGAATTACTGTTAAAAGTTTTTAGTTACATTTGTATCCCTTTTTCCCTGTTATTATGCTTTTCAGTTCTTTTTAAAGAAAGCTGCCTTTCTCTCATTGCTGCCAGGGCTTAAGAGATCAGTTGCTGGGACAAGAAATTTGAATCCTGATTCAGTCCCTTATTATCTGTGACCTTTCAGGAAGTTTATTAACCTCTCTGATGCATAATTACCTTTTGTGTAAATTGAATAATAATAAAATAATAATTGGATTTCCCTCCTTAATAGGGTTATTGATAGAATTAATGTTTGTATGGCATTCGAGTGTCTAAGGTATAGCAGGCACCATATAAGAGTCAGAAAGGTCTGCTATTTTCTAATCGTTAAAAAATTTTATCTCCCATATCTTAGGCCATTAATTCATCTGGAATATATTTTTGGATATGTTGTATTATAGTCACATAAGTTTATTTTTTCCACATGGATGATCAATTTTCCTAATAACATATTTTAACTACCTTATTCTTTAACCACTGCATAGTGAATCTTATTCTGTTATTCATTACCATGTACACATAGATCAATTTTGAGTTCTCTGTTCTTTTCCAGAAATCTATTCGTCTGATGCTATGACAAGATTATACTGTTAAAACTTTATAAAATATTTTGATATTTGGCAGACCACTGACTTTCCAATCTTGTCTTCTCATGAGTGAATATGGTAAATTTCTATAAAACTTAAAAAAATGCAGGCATAAATCTTCATCTTGACTCACTGAATTATGGATGTGTAGGGTAAAAGTGCTGGGAATAAACATGTTAGACACTTAGTCCAACTCCCTTTTTTGACAGATGAGGAAATTGGTGCTGAGAGAAGCATAAAGGTCATTTTTCAGGATCAATAAGGTAGTTAATGATTTTGGACGTAAACGTACTTCATCTGATTTACTTCAACTTATTTTAGTCATGTATTTGGCCAAGATCCTTGTTTCTTATCTAATATCCCATTATCCAGTAGCGAGTGAGAGGGTCTGTGCATAGCAGATGAATAAGATCTATCCTTACCGTTGAGAAGCTTAGAGTAGAAGAGGAAATGGGAGAAGTCAGTAGACACTTCAATGCTACATGATAACTAATAACAGTGACTACGACAGGGAATCTTGCAGGGGGCAACAAGAAATCATTTGTGGAGTATTGGGGAAAGAGAAGTTAGTTAATGTAGATATTAAACAGTAGATAAGCTTTCTTCAAGGAGAAGGTTGGTGGGAAGGTGTCAGAGTACACCAGGAGTAACATCACAGCTGCATGGACAGACATGCTCTGCTCAGGGTAGAGCAAAGTTTGTCCAAAGATTTAAGTGATGTGTTGAGGACAGAGATAGGCTGGGGCCAGATGGAGATGCACAGTATGCTTTTTCAAAGCATTTGAATCTTTTTCCATAGTTATTGAAAAGATATTAGATACAAAAGGAAGTGGCATAGATTTGCAGTTTAGGAAAATAGATGTGGGATGGAAAGAAAAGATCATAGGTGGAGAGGTAAGTAAGAAGCAATTAGATCCTTATCTAAGGCATTTATAATAGAGATGGGGGAGCATGTTTTTTGATCTGAGCAGAATATACCACTTATAGACCTCGTGAGTGAATAGAGTGTCTGTGTGGAGAAGTGGTATTTGGCTTGAGTGAACTGTTATTTAATAAATTAGTAATTATCGGAAGGATAAATTAGGAGGGGGAAAATGGGAAGAGAATAATGAGATGCAATGAATACAGATGAAAAATGAAGTACCTTTGAGACTTTCCAGGTTGTGGATCAAGTGGGCAACTGGCAAAATGGATCTGAAGGATTCACCTGGGGCACTGTTAACCCAGAGCTGGATTTGAAATCCTGGGTAATGGCACTGCCTCAAAGAAAGTGTTTAGAGCAGTATGAAAAGTGACCTGCAAATGGAATCCCAGGAAAATCCTGAGCATCAAAGGGTCAGACAGAGGAAGAGAAGACCATTAAGATAGGCCAATCAGAGTAGTAGATGGAGTCACAGGAGAGAGTGCCATTGCTTGAGCCAGAGAAGCAGCGACCATTGTATTTTCAGCTCCCCGTTCTCAAAGGGCTCACACTTTATGCAGTGAATGTGTCTACAGTGGCAAATTCATGGACTCAGACAACCTGCACAGCAAGTTCCCTCTAGAGTTCGGTGTTTTGAATTTTGGGACATTTTAATTCTAGGCTTGTTCATAAGATGGCCATAATTTATCTTCTCAATTCCTTTCTCTCGTAGCAGTAGAATGTTTCATTTCCTTTAATAATCATGCTTCATACTTTCATTCTTAGCCCACGTTACCAAGCAGCACATATTTTTTTCCTATTCAATTTTCATATTTGATGTAGTCACATAAGGGTGCTATAAATAATAAATATGTATATATCTATATAATATGTCTACATCCCGCGTATGACATTACTATTGTCATTATGTTACCAGTAATTTATGCCTTCCTACAGAT
The DNA here is from genome assembly GCF_053574225.1 of Canis aureus. Taxonomy (NCBI): domain Eukaryota; kingdom Metazoa; phylum Chordata; class Mammalia; order Carnivora; family Canidae; genus Canis; species Canis aureus. The sequence continues at coordinate 6,926,550 of NC_135638.1, forward strand.
GGACGGGTTCTTGCACAGCACAGCTGAGCAACTTTCTATTGGTGGCAGGGGGTGGATGGTAGAGTCTTGTGGGTTTTTAATCCAACAGACCGTGCTGTCTCTATTGCTCTTTTCTTGGTCATTGGGTATGTAGCACCATCACTCCAAGTAACCTCAGTCTTTAAATATGCAATTAGAAGCACACTAAAAGACACAAAAACCTTCATTACCCAAAAGTGCTTAAATCATTTCCCTAATAGCTCCTCTGCAGTGCAGTGAGAAGCCAGTGCTGGGCAATGACTAAACATCTTAAAGTTTCTGAAAATACCCATTAAAAAAATTCAGACAATTTTATTTCTCTCTAATGACTCTGTGTTTCAGCACATTCAAAATCACATTACCCTATTTCTTCAGGCAAACCTCACAAGCAAAGCCCCCACAGGCGGACCCGCTGGGAAACAAGGCTCAGCTTGGGGAGGTAAACAGCGCTCTCCCATGGCCTGCTGGGCTGTTACTTGAGACATTCAGTAAAGGAGACACTTCGGGGCTACCAGGTGGGATGGCTTTTTAGACAATTGTAATTCTCTGTGATTTTGTTCAACAACAGCCTGTTGTTATTTCCTCTCTGGTGGCAGGAGCTGATTAAGTCAGCCCACACCAGTACGAATTGCTGACCTGCTAAATCTCCTCCAGAACATTTCTTTGCTTTGCCATTTGTTTTGATATTCATGGCATTGTTGGAACTGTGGTTATAATGGTCCCACTTGGGCTAGTTACCTCTACTTAGTCATTTCAGAATGGTCTCATTTTCCCATCTTGTAAAACTCCCTGAAATTAAAACACCCTGGGTGCTTAATATAAGAAGTCACAGAGCAGCTCTGGTTAAATCTAGGCCCAGTGGAGGGAATGTCAGCGAGAGGGGCTTCTGCCAGGCCATCTGTAGTGGACATCTGCTCTATTTGCCTGCCCAGAATCCATTCTCCCTTTTCTCGGCTATCAGCAGCTAGGTGATTTTTCTATCTGGTGAACACATCCCTGCCCCTATTTTGATGTGGGTGATTTGTGTGAGGTGAAGTTCTGGGCTTCAGGGCGTCCATGTGACCAAGCGGGGGGCAGTACACAAGGGGACTGGTTCAAGGATGATACACCAGTTGGTGAAATCTAAATGTGTGCTGGCTGTATGAAAAACACAAGAAGAATCTCTAATTTGTAGGGTTATGGAAATGGCACAACCACTGGATGGAAGTTGCAGATTCTGGGAGAAAGTAATAGAAATGAAAGCATTCAAAAATCTCTTTTGTTCAGCAAGACAATGCACAGGATTAAATTTAGACTTTGTTAAGTGAAAGATGCATATTAAATTTGTGGGGGAAAACCTTTAAAAGAATAGAAATAGAGTGAATAACTTATAAAATAGTACAAAGGAAAATGAGAAGAAAGTGGAAAAAAAATGTAAATTCCGAATGAAGGCAATAAGAAAAGACAGTGGGAGAAATAGTACAAAATGGAATGGTTGATAGAATTCACATGTATTACAATCACAATAAATGTAAGTGGATTCAACTCTCGAGAGGTTATATATCTCTAAAGTTATAAATGTTATATATTGCTAACAATTCTAATTCATCAGAATGATGAGAAAATTGAGAATTTAGTGTGCCTCGTAAAAATATTTCATTAATATTTACTATCTCCTTTCCTTTTTTTTTGGCCTTTATTAGTATAATGTCATCCACTTTCAAAGTTCTCAAGTTGGATTCTTCACAATATAAGTTTTATCTTTTTCATATTCTAATCTAAGCACTATAATTTTCCAAGTTCCAATTAAGCAGAAAATCACAAGTTTTGACACGGAGCATTTTCATAATCATTTATTTCGAGGTATTTTTGTATTTCTCAGCATGATTTTACTCATGAAGAGGTGAAAATCTTCTCAAAGGAGAGCTCAGGATAAGGTGAGTGAGAGGGAAAGGGGAATTAGCAGTAGCCTAGAGTACCAACATCTGACAAGCTAGAGGAAAAAGACCAGGAAAGTTCCTGAAAAGGCTGACAAGGCAGTGAGTAAAAGCGAAAGAGTGTTACATTATAGAGATCCGGGTCAGTGTCTGGCAGCAGAGCTAACTGGAGGGCAAGTTGGAGGCCAAGCACTCAGATTGCCAAGCAGGAGGAGAAACGGATGAGGGTTGCAAGGCAGCCCACCACACCCTGCCCTGGCTTCTTATCACACCACTATGGACTCCTTTGCAGAATGGTACTCGTATATAATGGTTTCAAACAACACATGCATCATTGACTCTGTGCAGGATGTCACTCAATCAGTTTGGGCTTGCTTTATTTTATTTTATATATATATATTTGGTATCCTGTACATTGCAGTGGGTGTGAAGATAGTATTTTAATATTTGTACAAAATTTAATTTAATTTTAATTGTTCTATGTATATAACTGAATTTCTAAATAATAATTAAAAAAAGGTTCTTATGAAAAAAAAAATGAGGCAGCTCCTTATTCCGGAGGTTCGTTCACTTATTGGTTTCTGTTTCCATTTCCATGTGTTCTGTTCTGTTCTTTTCCAGTGCCCTCTATTTCCTGTGTTATGCAAGTGCATATCTTCAGGGCTTTCCTATTACCCACAAATCTTCCATGATCCCAACACTCCTTGAAATACTATCTTCATCACTCTCTCCATCACCTTCAAGTTCTTTATAAATGCCAACTACACTTAGGAAACAAGACTCAAATGCCTTGGGGTCAAATATGTATGTTTAGGTATATATAAATAGATAAAATAAATAAGTAAATAAATATAAAAAACACTAATGGAGATTAAAGAAAGAGGAAACTTGCCCCTTCTGCAGATATTCAAATTTTATTTATTTTATTTTATTTTATTTTATTTTATTTTATTTTATTTTATTTTATTATTTTTTAAGATTTTGTTTATTAATCATGAGAGACACACAGAGAGAGAGGCAGAGACACAGGCAGAGGGAAAAGCAGGCTCCATGCAGGGAGCCCGATGTGGGACTCAATCCCAAGACTCCAGGATCATGGCCTGGGCTGAAGGCAGGCACTCAACCGCTGAGCCACCCAGGCATCCCTCAAATTACATTTTGTAGAATATATAGAGAGTTGGAAAAAAAAGAGGTTTTTGGTGAAATTCTACAGAGGTTCATGGTTTGAATTCTCTGGTTTCCAGCTTTGCTTGGTTGCTTCTAAACCCAATCCAAAAAAAAAAAAAAAAACCCAATCCATTTTTAATCCAATTTTTTCTCACTCATATGTTAGTTGATATAGCTAGCTCTTTAAGAATAATAGCATTTTTAAATTTTTCTGTTTTTCCATCCTGCTTTATATTTCAACAGGCTTCTCTTACAAAGAAAGGAAAGAAAAAGATAGGTAGGAATATTTTTCTTGTCTTTAGCCCTAGGACTCCACAAATTACGCTATTAAATATCCATCCTTGGTGTCTCTCCCCACTCCACTGCAGTTAGTAGATTGAGTTTAGAAGACAATTGCTTTTATTTCAAAAAGTGCTTGGCGTGGGTGTTTTGTCTCATTCAAATGCATCTACTAGCTAATTTGTTTATGTGACCAATTGCAAGACTCACCTGGTCTTTAGGCTTTGTTCGTAAGGTCATTAAGGTCAGTTTTTCCAAGGGTACTTCTAACTTGGGCATTCTGTGATGGTGATGCAGAAGCTATGTGAGAGCAGTCAGCTGGACTTCACATGCATGTGGAACAAGGTGTGTGTGTGTGTGTGTGTGTGGAACACTGCATAGATGTTATTGGACACTTGTTCTGGAGGAATGTCTTGCTGGCTTTAGTGAATTGATCAACTCACTGTTTAGATTGCAACACTTTCCTTAGAGGTCATTACACCAAAATGCCTAGCCTAAGCGGTGTACTTTCCATTAAAAGAAAAGAAAGACTTTATAGGTGCCAACAAAATGAACTTTAATACTTTGAAATGCAATGCCTATCTTAGGTAGAAGCACAAGAAAGATTTAAAATATATTACCGACAGATCACACAGACCTTTCCTAAAATTAATCACATATTCATTTCAGAATAGGAAAATTATTGCTTTTTAGGATTGGGTTTGTTTGGTAACTAAAAATGTCAGAGATACTCATAAAGAAGGGAGATCTCAATAGGTAGTCAGATAGCTTAGGTGGTGGACAATGTATGAGAATTAACATTTGCATGACAACGTGGGAAGGACACCAACTTCATTTATGATAATCAAACCCATGTTTAATAATCACCAAGGTTTGCCAAAGTTAGAAACTTTTCCTTAAATTCTGTGAATAGCTTTTTTCCTCAAATACTAAACTTCAGATAATGAGCCAGATTTGGGAGAGTGAAGAAATCCCTAGTACACGGTCAGTACTCAGTAGTAGGCACTCATTAAGTTAAATCAAATGATGGAACTTTAATTCAGTCATAGGTTCAAGGCCTGGCTATTATTGGCTTCAAAATCCTAGAGAGGTCACCAAGCTATCCTGAGTCTAATTTCTCACTGAAAATGTATATGACTTTCAATGTTTTGAAGGGGATAGAGAATCATACGTATAAAAATGATTTGAAAACTATATATTGCTGTATAAATTACTAATATCAATATATGTCCTCCTAGCCAGATGTATTTTGAATTCAAATATACTTAAATTTTAGAAAAGTAATGTAGTCTATTATGTAATACCAACAGCAGAGACTTTGGCATTGAATAATCAAACACATTTATAAAATATTTCAGCAGGGATATTTGTGAATATTCATACGAGGTAAGACAAATAAATATGATACATAACTTTATTTCAGTGTAAGCCAGCTTAAATGAATTCAGGCTGCATACGTGTTCAGATTGCCTCAAAATAGATTATAATTTTTTTTCAGTTTTCTGAGACTTTGGATATCAGAATTGCAGATAAGAGGAGATTGGGGACTTCAATTAATATTAGAATGAAGAGAGGGGACTCTAGGTGAGCAGCTTCCATTGACCACTGGATCATTCATAAAATATTATCTCTAAACTTTAAATAAAGACAGGATTGGAGATTTCTAGCTTTTGCATATATATATGGCTATCTCTGTCATACTAGAAAGTCATCTCTATGACTTCTTTTCCCCCTTATATAAAGTTTATTTTTTCAAAGTTTAAAAAAAAATTGATACAGATTGTATGAGTACTCAAATCATTTCCCCAAATATAATTTTTTAATAAGTAGAAAATGGTGTACACTTTTGGCTTGCTTGGGACTAATATCTGCTTTATGTGATTGGTTACTAGAATATAGTCATGTTTCTCCTTGAGTTCCTTGGAAATTGGGCTGTTCTCATAGTTGAACAAGGCCCTGCCTTGCTAGAGTTATGTAGCTCTAGTATAGAACATAATTTCCAAATGTTTTCATAATTAATTTGACATGCTTTTGTAAGGATGAGTAGCATGAAAACTTTTCAGTAGATGTTCCGTAGACAAATATATTATTTTCTGCTTAATCCATATAGTATTCAATTCAGGAACAGAGAAGAAATAGAAATATTCCAGGACTAAGTGAAGAAAATGCAAATTAATATGACCAGCAAAGGTAAGGAGTAAAGTGAAAATTATATAAAACCTAGTCAACACCTTGTATATATTTTAAGAATTACAGAGTAAGGCAAAGGGGATAAGCAAAAATTCGTTAGGTAATGGCATGGGAAGATCACAGATGGGTGAAGGTAATTAGATAATATAATTATTTCTCCTTAGATATAACAAATAAGGGGACAAACGGGTATGCCCTCTGGTAAATATTGATCTACATAGTTGATATAGAGAAACTATGGAAATCACATCATATTCGAAAACCATACATTAAAACCTCTAGACATTTATGAATTTTATTATTTATTTATTTATTTATTTATTTATTTATTTATTTATTTTGAGTTTTATTTTTGAATACTGATGAAAGAATACCTGAGTCTAGAAAAGAGACAATTGAAAGAAATTAGCGTGTACCACATAATAATAAAATCGCCTAATTTTATCAGAATATAATTGTTTCCTGCTCTGGTCCTTGTGCTCTCCAAACAGTAGAAATTGGGGCCAAAAGAGAATTTCCAGGCAAGGCTTTTATTGAGGCTGATGCTCCAGCACAAAGGAGACAACATAAAAGACAGGCTGCTTCATGCTGGCTCTCAGAACAAAGGCCAGAAAGTGTTTTTAAAGAGGGTCAGTAAGGTGGGAAAGGAGTGGCATCCAAGCATGTAGGACAGGTAGAGAGAGAGGAAGTTGGGTGCACAGGCACAGTGGAAAGAATTTGCAATGTGTGTCTCATTTGCATGTTAAATTTCCACTGCTGGGCAGAATTTTTCGTATTCTAATGAGGGAAAGCGTCAGCAAAATGTCAGGCCTATGGTCCACCTTGGCCCAGACTGGTTGGTGTGGTCTTCGCCAATCTTTGTAGTTGAGTCCCTCCTTGGGTGAGCGTTCTGCTTCTGCATTCCTGCCAGATAAACTACTCAAGAGGCATTGGGTTTCGGCTCTCCAGGAATGCTGGGTTTTACAGTTGCAATTGAGGGGACCTCAATCCAGCCTCTACTTTTTCTCATATCAACAATGATATTTATTTAGTAAGAGAGAAGGAAGCTGCAAGCCAACACGTCGAGTTTTCTTTGATCTCAGGAGATAGCAAGCCCGGGATTCTGAACAGCCAGCGTTACGCATTCCCATCAAATGGATTTTAGATACTTATGGTCTAGACTGAGTGGCCACTAACTACGATGTGATTTCAGAAAAGTCACCTTTTATCTCTAGACCTTTCTTTCTTCCTTTGTAAAATGGGGGGATTCAGCTGTATTATCTCTGAGGTACTGGTTTAGCTTTGAAATATTGGCTTAAAATGCAATTTGAAAACTCTCTGATGCCCCTTAGTAGTAATGGGTATCAGGAAGAGGAGGCTTCCCACCCCCACCCCCCCACCCCCGCAACATGGATGGGGCATAAAATGAAAGGATGCAGGAATGGTAAAGATTTAGTTTCTGGATGGGGCCGAAGAAACGATCAGAAGCATGTGTAATGAGGCAAAATGCCAAACTTTTTTTTTTTTTAAACACTTCTTCTTTTTTTTTTTTTTTAATTTTTATTTATTTATTTATTTATTTATGATAGTCACAGAGAGAGAGAGGCAGAGACACAGGCAGAGGGAGAAGCAGGCTCCATGCACTGGGAGCCCGATGTGGGATTTGATCCTGGGTCTCCAGGATCGCGCCCTGGGCCAAAGGCAGGCACTAAACCTCTGCGCCACCCAGGGATCCCCAAACTTTGGTTTTTAAGGACTTTTTTTTTTTTTTTTACATGGAATATGCTCATTGCTTATGCTCATTCCTAACCCAGCTCACTCAAGTCTTAGTTCCCAAGGTCTTATCCCAGTCCTGCTTCCTTAATTAAGCTTTTCATTACTTTGTACTAGTTTTTTTTTTTTGTGGCTGCCTTATATTTTCATTGCTATATTATGTTTTGTGATAGTTTGTATATCTTCTCTCAAACTAGACTTAACATTTTTGAGTATAGCACTGTTGATGTCAGGGTGGCTTCACAAGAAAACAAGGAGTATTCTGAACTCTTCTCTCAGGCATCAAGAATCTGTAAATGTAAATGTAAATGTATCCCCTCCATCTGAATTTCCTTATTTATCTAAAACGGAGCCACTCACTGAAACCTTCACCTTGTTTTATTTATTTATTTATTTATTTATTTATTTATTATTTATTTATTTATTCATTTATAAAAGATTTTATTTTATTTATTTATTCATGAGAGACAGAGAGGCAGAGACACAGGCAGAGGGAGAGGCAGGCTCCAGCAGGGGAGCCCGATGTGGGACTCAATCCTGGGACTCCAGGATCACGACCTGAGCTGAAGGCGGCGCTAAACTGCTGAGCCACCAGGCTGCCCTTCACTTTGTTTTAGAATGATTTTTATCCCCTTCAACATTCCCAGTAGGATGCAGACTCGTATTATTCTGAGTGTTTGTAGGATGCTATATGAAGCTGACACATTTGGTCAGACAGGTAGTCTAAGGGCCATCATAGTCTGGGTATCTTATTGCCACTGGGGCAGAATGAAAGAAAGTGTATTACTTTTACTAATTAATGCAAACCTTTCTCATTACTTTGCTTTAAGTCATATGAACACAACGTAGGCAAGAAAATCCATTTGTTCATTCATCCAAAATACAACACTTTTTTTGTGTGTGCTAGTCATTCTGTTAGGCATCTGAGGAATATTCATTTGCAGCAGCCATGACCCTGACTTCAAGAAACTCCCTAGTAGTTAGGGTGCCTGGGTGGCTCAGTCCATTAAACATTTGACTCTTGATTTCAGCTCAGGTCATGATTTTGGGGTCTTGAGATCAAGCCCTGTGTGGGGCTCTGCATTCAAGCTTGGAGTCGGCTTGTCCCTTCTGTTCTCTCTGCTTTTTCTCTCTCTCTCTCTCTCTAAATAAGTAAATAAAATATTTAAAAAAGTAAAATAAAAGAAACTCCCTAGTGGTTAAAGAATGTAGATCCAGGGAAGGAATTTGTGCATTTCTGTAGAAGTTTCCAGTACAGAGGTTTCTGCAGAACAAGGATAATTTCCATCCTTGACTAGATGTAGCAGCACTTCTTATCACTGATGACACCCCAGGTAGGCTTACAAAGTGCTTCTGCTTAGTGACTGACATGTAGAGAGAGCAGAGCATTTGGGTATGCTTAGCAGTTCCCCATCCACTGTCGCAGATTTAATTTGAGTAGTAAAGAAAGAAATTTTCGGTAAAGTTAATCTGGTCTCAAGTTGCTGGGATCGCTTACATAGCATAATAAAATACATAGCACTTTTCAAACTCAGATTTTGCCAGTCAAATCCAATGACCGCATGTGTGTGATATGACTGATTTCTCTCTGGGCTAGTTTGCATCCTCCCTTTACGGTTTATTTTTTCACTTGGTGCATTAAACCCTTGGCCTTATAAAGTAACTATGGATTCTTTCTATTTTAAATCTGTTACTTTGAAGCTTTCCTGTAGTTTGGAAACTCTTTTAAGGTTCTTTTGGTTTAGCAGAAAAAGCAATGTATCTTATGTTTTATGGCCTTTCATACCTAATAACATGGTAATAATTCTTATAGTCACATTCATTTGACCCTTCCTTTCCTGTGAAATGTGTGATCCTCTTGTCTCTACCTTTCTCTCCTTCCCAACCTGTACCTCTTTTCCCCTTTTGAATTCTGCTTTATCCTTAAAGTTTTCCTAAATACTGTGGCAGGATGTAGGCAATAACTCTATCCCATGTACAGCATGGTAGCTTTGGGCATATCTCAAGTAGCATATCACCACAAAAAGAAAAGGCGGAAAGACTGTCTTGCCTACTAAACTTTGAGTATTTCCATTTATCTGTCCTTTACTGCCAGTGTCTGGATATTTGGTAGTTCTCACTTGTGGATGAAATCCATTTAGAAGATGTATTTAGAGGGACACAGCATAAGCCTCCGTAGAGGGTCTTCTCTAATATAACAATCAGATTTATTCATGTCTAGAGTTTTTTTCATAATAGCATTTCTTCTGGTAAGAAATGTGAGCTTTCAATTGGTAGTTAAAAAAAAGGCAGAAAAGTACTTTTTATCCATCAGATTTTATTATTTAAAAAAATTTAATTGTATTTGTTTATTTTTTGGCTGCAAAAAGCTTTATTTATTTATTTTTTTCTATTTGGTCCAACGCTTGAGAACGGGCTCCAAGATGGTTAAAGTGCTCCTTAATGGCTATAGGGAGAAGCTCAGGCACAAGTCCAGGCATCAGGGGGATGCCAGAGGGGCTAGTCAAAGGCCCCTACTCATGTTTGATGGTCATCCTTCAGAAGAGATCCTCGCTCAACCCAGCCAGCCTACAGAGGTTAGTCAGCTGGTCCCCCATTTTTCTAATGAGTTTCACCTGTTCCTCTAGGAAGTGGTTCACCAGGAAGTCACAGAGATGGGGGTATGTGAGGGCTGAACCCCAGGCATGCAAATCCCAAAGGGCCTGGTTCAGGTTCTCGAGAACCAGGGCAGCTTCCATGGCATACAGGGTTGTACATCACTCATCTTAGGAATGGCTTCTGCATGTCTTGGAAAAGGGTGTGGAGGCTGAGCTTTTGCATTTTCAAGAGCTAACGTGCTTCTCTTCAGCCAACTTGAGGAAAAAGGGCCCACACCATCCAGAACCACATCCTCATGGTAGAAATAGAAGCATGGAGAGAGGGAAGTGTAGGAGGCCTGCAGATACATGTGGGCCAGGCAATTGATGGCAGCCTCCCGCTTGGTGGAATAATTCTGACAAATCTGGGAGCTCATGGCTGGTGGTAATAAGGAACTAAGCTCAAAATAGGGGATTGGCTGGTCCTAGAGGCAGAGAGTAGCCAAGAGGATGGCCCCAAAAAGGTTGTGACTGGAAAAAAGTTTGGAAGGTGGTCATAGGCTGGTAGAAGGGGTGTCCCTTGATCTGTTCCCTCCAAACACTTTTGAAGAAGAGACAGATCCATGGAACAACCAAGTGCCTGCCTTTATGCATTGGATTTTGAAAGTGATACTGCTGTTGAGAATAAGAATAAATTAATATTTCATTTGATTTACATTTTTAAAAATCATTTTTATATCTTTTAAATTTGATACAATATTTTGTTGACTTAAAAAGTACATTAAGCTGATTACTTCATTTTTGCAACTCAGTCAATGCACATAATACATTAAGAGAAAAAAGTAGAATTTAATTAATTACCATTAGTAGCTTATTTCTGAATTTCAACTGGCTGACAACTCTTCATTGAACTGATTCACTTTTGCTATTTTGCAGAGGTACGGGCAAAACTAACAATCACAAACAGTGCCAAGTCCTGGGAATTCACCAGGGACTCCTATTTTTGAAGAATGTTACCTAAATCTTTATCTGGGGACATCACTAAATGTTACCTAGCTAACTGAGTAGCTTGTCAAATATAATAAATAATACTTGATTTATTTTTATTAAAAAATTGCAGTTCATTTTTCAAAAATGAAAAGCTATCTTGGTATTAATTCGTTGCTAAGCATAGGACGGGGTGATTCCAAATTAGCATTAAGGCACTTCACTCAACATGTAGCCAACAGGAAAAAATTGGGGCTGTTCACATTTGATGAGAGGAGAGGCACAGTTTAAAGAGCCAAGTTCTTTGTTAACCTATATAATATTTAAAATCAACTAATGTTTTGATACATTGAGAAACTTCTGAAGTGCAAGTCAGAAAAACATGACAACATTTTTCCAGAGAAAAACTGAGTTGTATTTCAAATTTAATACTTTGTATGATCTCATAGTCCTGATTTTATATCCTGTGAACCTAGTAATTCATTTTATTTATAATTAAGTTCAACTAGTACAGAGACTTCTGTAGGGAGAAGACAGTTATGTTGGGAACAACTTTGCAAATTTAATTTTTAATGTAAGAAGCCTAGTTTCTGTCCCTTGTATTTTGTATTTTTTCTTTCATTAGAAATATTTTCTCTACATTGTGAGAAGTGTACATTATGCATTGGATTTTGAAAGTGGATGCACCAGTCAGGCCTTGTGGGCACTAATGAAGCCCTTGTAAGGCTTGGGGCTCCTGGTCAACGCTTCGTGCTTGGTCAGGCTCTGTGAGCAAGCAAGCCCCTTGCCAGGGCAGGCCCAGGTGTTCCAGAGCTGGACAGCAGAAGAATTCTTGTCCTCACTGGCTGGTGGGGCAGAACACCCGGAAAGGGTCCCAGTCGGGCAGTCGGGGAGTAGCCCGGTGGTGTGGAGTTGATGGCATCATTGCAAATCCTCTCTTTCCCTGAAAAATTAAGACTGTGGAGTTTAAGGAAAAATTGTTGCTTGAATAAAAAAAAAAATCTGATTACAGGTATAGAAAAGGCACCCTGACAAAGAGTACTCAATTGATTTTGCTTGGTGATTATCTTGACCTATTTGTTCATACCGTCTAGTCCTATAAATAATAAAGATAGGAATTTTTCTTAATTTAAAGAAAACACCATATTGCTTACAAAACTTATTTATTCAGTAGAGATGTATGAATAAATATGAAAATCTAGTGCATAACGAACACCTCAGGCCTTTGGGCTAGGTCGAGATTCACAAATAACTTACCATGTTTGCCTCCATCTTACTGTCTTCCTTCACAAAAGTTACTTCTTGGAAAGAAAAACTTCTGTGTGTAAAGAAACTGCCAGAGTTAATTCTTAAAGTTGTGTAAACAAAATCATCCAATGAAATCAATTTCATAAATTCCAAAAACTGTTCTAAGTGGAAGAAGATGGAGAGAATCTTTAACTTTGAAGGGAGTATTTCAAAACCAGCTTTTTTTTTTTATTCCCCCAGTGAAAAACCTCTCTGTGCCTTTTTCCAGACTGCAAAGTTTTAATTTTTCATTTTGTGGTGGCAGATATGAGCAATAAAAAAACAAAAAAAAAAAACAAAACATCTGACTGAAAGAAAAAAAGTACTACAGAGCCACATTTTAGTAGATAGCCTGTCTTAGGAGTTATGGAAAGGAAATCTTGAAGATGCAGGTTTTAAAAATGAGACCCAAATAAGACATCCAGGGTTATTCTGTGCCCATTAAGCTGAGCTCTAACTACCTTCCCAAACAGCTTAGAGGTTGGTCTAGGGCACTGAGCACGTGACAGCGTTGGCTCACTTTGTGGGCGGGGGTCAACATGCAGGCCTGCAGCTCCTTTCTCTCCTGCTGGATTTTCTCCCATGGGTTCTCTGAATCCTGAGCCTGGCATACGAGCAGATCTATGCTCAAGAAGAGAGACTCAACAATTCCTGTGGGGCAGTCCTAGCGTTGAGGCTGATAGCAGAGGCTAGACACAGGTTCACGTACCAGCCCATTTTTGTGGTTCTGGTCTCTCGATGTTTTACTCCACATTCAGCTTTTCTTTCTGAACTCTAGACAAAGAGAGTCACACCTCTTCAGGCTCATCCTCAGACTCAGAGACAATAGCTTTGCATAGACTTCTTCACCATGTCCCTTCCTACTTGGAGTTGAATTCCTGTAAGTTCCTATTCAGTATTATTTGCAGTGGTTCTTATCAACAGTGCAGCTTATCTGATTGAACCTTCAGTGATACACACAGTCTTGCAAATACAGTGGATTATCAAGTGCCGGAGGTTAGGGAGAATTGACATGATGGGGGCAGAAATTGAGACAGAAGAGTTAAATATGACACAGGTCATCAAATACCTCATATTTTATGATGGGTTTATATGGATTTTATAGAATGAATCTCTTAGAAGGTAAGATAGAACATAGAATCAAGATACAACGTATGGATGCTTTCACTGGTTGTTCTCTAAGAACGAGTTTCTGATTGTTACTTATTTTTAAAAATTTCTTAAAGGTTTTATTTATTTATTCATGAGAGACACAGAGAGATAGAGACAGAGGCAGAAGGAGAAGCAGGCTCCACGCAGGGAGCCTGATGCCGGGACTTGATCCCAGGACCGCAGGATGAAGACCTGAGCTGAAGACAGATGCTCAACCACTGAGCTACCCAGGAGTCCCTCTAATTGTTACTTATCAAGAGAATCTAATTTTTATCTGGATTTGTAACTTCAGGAAAAAAAATGATATTTCTTAGCCACCTTATAGTTAAAGATAACTAATTTATGGCCAATAGATTGAGCAGAAATGTGTGTGCGACTTTTAACATGTATGCTTGGAATGAAGAAGATAACATTTTACATTTTGGCCCTTCCATTTTCCTTTTGGTTAGTATGTAGAAAAGAGGGCTGGGGTTTGAGTTGTTGTCTTCAACCATAAAGTGAAAGCCAAATGCTCAGACCAGTGGAATAGCAGGATTAAAGGGGTCTGAGTCCCAATATTTTTGTGAAGCCTCCGGGCCAAAAGTTCTTACATCTAAACACAGTAAAGATATGCATATCAACTTTATTTCATTTACTGTTGTGAGTTTTGGGTCCCTCAGTTAATCATATATGATTAATAGGGACATTTTAAGTAAAAACTACACGTTTAAAATTTACAGCATGATGCTTTGATATCCATATATAGTGAAATGATTACTGCAGTCAAGCTAATTAATATATCCATCTCTTCTCAGAGTTAACTTTTTTAAATGAAAGCACCTGAGATCTAAGCAAATTTCTAGTATACAATACAGTAAGATTAACAATAGCCATCACGCTGTACATTAGCTTTTTCGAATTTATTCATCCTACACAATTGCAACTTCACACCTTTTGACCAACATCTCTCATTTCTCCCACCTTTCTACTCTCTGCTTTTGTGAATCAACTTTTATTTAGATTTTCAGATATAAGTGACATCATGCAATACTTTTTCTTTTTTGCATTATTTCATTTGGCATAATGTCCTTGAGTTTCACCCATGTTGTTGCATATGGCAGGATCTCCTTTTTTAAGGCTGAATAATATCGCATTGTATGCATATATCACAATTTCCTTGTCTATTCATTCATCAACAGACCCTTCGGTCACTTCTGTATCTTCGCTATTGTGAATAGAACTGTAGTGGACACGCGAGTGCAGATTTCGCTTCGAGGTACTAATGTCATTTCCCTTGGATATTTACCCAGAAGAGGTATTGCTGGATCATATAGCATTTCTAATAGGATTTTTTTTCTTAAGTAGAAGGAGAAAACGATGACTTCCATTGCAACCCTGAAAAGAAGAAAGGAAGCCAGAAGTGGTTAAATTTGTAGGTAAGACCAGGGACTTGGGAGAGTGCATACCTATTTTTGAGTGATATAGAAAATGATAATTAGTGACAAATTTTGTCAGAGAGACAACATGGTAGAAGTGAAATTGTAGAAGTTTACTTTAGACAGACCTAGGTAAAATCCTTTTCTGGTACAAAGTAGGAAATGCTAAAATGGATTTAAGATGACAGTGTCTGTACTGTGATTGACCTAAGTTTGTAATAAGCATTGAACTGATTTTTACAGTGCCTGGTCCATAGTAAACCCTCAATAAATATCAGCATCATTAATATATGGACAACAGATCTTTGTTAAGAAGTTATTACAGTGATAACACATTAAGCAATTCCCACCGAGAATTAAGGTGGAGTTTAGAATGCTGAGCCAGTTCCCCCTTAAAATCCCTCGTCTGTATTTCACACTTTTTTTTTTCTTTCTTAAGGTCTATTGAATCAATCAGAGTTCAGGTAACAGAAAGTACTGGAGGCATTCCAAGCAGAAAAAATATTAGGAAGATTAAGTGATTTCAAAATCATTAGATGCCTAAAGAAATAAAAGTCAGAAAGTCACCACTCTTTCTGATTTCAAGAATATATACTACGATAGCTGCAACTTAGAGTTAGGAACAGATTGATTTCTTGACCACTTGATGTCACAGCTTTCCCATACCCATGGATCTGGTAAGATAGAGAAAAACACAAAATCCAGCTACTCTCCCTGCTTGTCCAACTGTACCATCCTTGTAGTCTCCACTTCCTTGACACCTTCAAGTGTGGTACGATTAATCTCATTGAAAGAACCTAAGCTGTATTGAGAGGCCTAGCCATGAAGGAGTGTAGGAAAAACAGTTTTCGATTTCCAATTTCTGTCATTCTTAGGGATGGGGGAATAGAAGACTATAGAAATGAATGCCAAATGGAACAATATCTAGCATGTGAAACATCCCTATGCAGTCATTAGAATGACTAAATTAAGAAGACTAACAGTATAAGTTTTAGGATATGAAGCAAGTGGAATTTTTCATACATTGTTGGTGGAATGTTAAATGGCACAATTTTGGCAAACAGTTTGGCAGTATTGTATAAAGCTAATGACACACTTACCATGCAACCTAATCATTCCACTCCTACATATTTACCCAAGAGAAATAAAATGTGTTTCCATACAAAGACTTGTGAACGACTCATAGCAGATTTATCACAGTAGCTCCAAACTGGAAAACAGCCCAGGTGTAGCAGAATCCATAAGCACATTGTAGAACGTTCATACACTGGAATACCAATCAATAAATATGAGGAATGTGTTGCTCTAATAAGCAATAACATTACTGGATCTCAGAAATCACGAATGAAAATAATCATGAGTGAAATAAACCAAACCCAGAATTATATACTGCATGATTCTATTTATGTGAAATTTTAGACAAGATCAATCCCATCCATGGTTTAGAAAATATTTCAGTGATTATATCTGAGGGTATGGAGGAGATTGATTGGAAATTAACACAAGGGAACTTTTTTGGATGTTGGAAATATTCTATATCATGATTATCATGGTGCTTACATGCGTGTATACATGTGATCATTAAACTCTATATTTAAAATGGTTTCATTTTATCTTATGTAATGTATATCTCAATAATGTTAATTCAGGAACTGTGAAGGATCTGAGGTTTTACCTAACTTTTTCCGAACTCTTAATCAGTTTGGGCTGAGATAACAAATTACCATAGACTGTACAGATTGAACAATAGAAATTTATTTTTTGTGGTTCTGGAAGTTAGGAAATCCAAGATGAAGGTGCTGACAGATCTGGTGTCTGGTGAGGGCTGTCTTCTAGCTTTGCAGATACCATTTTCAGATTGTGTCTTCATGTAGTGGTGATGGGGGGAGAGGTGCAAAGAGAGAGAAAGAATGAGAGAGAGACAAAGCGAGAGCTCTCCTGTTTCTTCTTACAAGAGTACTAATCCTATTCATGAGGTTTCCACATGGGTGAAGGCCTCATGGCCTAATTATCCCCTAAAGGTCTTAATTTCTAATATTTATAAAAAATATAATTTTTTTTGATGGGGAGGAGTCACAAACATTCAGGCACTAACAATACATATAAAATCACAAGACACTTAGGTCAGACACAAAGACAGTTTATTAGTCACAGCAAAAGCATCAGCTAGTTGCCAACTTCATAGCACCAGTTCCTTGAGTTTCAGTCCCCGTAGGGTGATGTGCTGGAAGTTGAATGGTAACTGTACATGCAGAATAAATAACAGGGGATAAATCCTAGAATTAAAAAACTCTGATTATATATTCAACTGCTGGTAAACTCCTCATCTCATTCTGGAGATAGAGACTTTATCTTTACTCTAGAATGTAAGCAAATCTCCTCCAGGAAGGTCTTTATTGCTCTGAAACATCTCAGGGGAGGGAGATATCTCTAAACTTTACTCTCCTGCAATGTCACCTTATATAAAAATATTTTTAAACTGACTGTAAGTGCCTTTGCTCAGAACATCTAGAAATGTGAGAGATATTTATAGATAATTATTTCCCAACATAAAGTTTATTTTAAAAACTGGCCATAATGATTGACCTGTAATATATTCTGTTAGTTCAATAAAATATTTCAAAGAATATGTACCATTTAAATATGCCAAGCTGAGTTCAAGCCAGTTGTTTGTGCTTCATATTCAGGAAATTCACATTACCTAATTACATTTCCAAATGTCTCAAAATAAAATTTAGATCATTAGAACTTGGGGAATTCATTGAATCGGTCACTAATTTTATAAGAAATTCTCTTTCAATTTATATTATAATTGTTTACGGTTAAAAAAAAAAGTCATCATGCATTTAATGTAGAATTTCTCATTCTTTTTGTGTTTATTGCCCCTTGTGGATAAAAGTTATAAATTGGAAGGGAGCATTATTAAACACATGAAAATATTGCAATATTGTTTGCCATACAAAAATTTTTGCAAAGCTAATCTTATACACTTTGTATTCATTCAAAGCTGTTTATTTAACTGAATGCATAGCTTGTATCTAGGTTGATGCCTCGTTCTCAGGGCATCGTCCCTAGAGCAGAATTGGATAGTCCAGTTACTGGGAGCTCTTTAAATTGCAAGGACTGTTCTCATGGCAGCGCAAAGCAGCATAGCTTGGATTTAAAAAAAAAAAAACATGTGGCTAGAGAGTCAGGATTCTTTTCAAATGAGTCAAGGTTCAGAGTTGAGAAGAAAAATTACAAATGCAAATTTACGGATAAGCAAGGATGAAAATTTGGAAATAATATAACAAGTTCATGACTGGTATATATGAGAGGGGAAATAAGCTTTGATTACTGCATAAGGCAAGATGAAAATAAGGGTGCTTAATTTAAGTTATTTGGGATAAGATTGTGTGCCTGATGGTCCCCTAAGAAAATAGCTGTCCTAGCTAGGAGGCAAGTAGAACAGCTTTGTGGAATCCCAAAGAATGGACACGAGGCCTAGAGCACAGTGCCAGTGGGGGAAGCAAAATAGGTTGTCTGTGCTGATTGCTCTGTCCTTTGGACTTCTGAGGCTGAATTCAGCATGAGTATAGTAAAAAAATTTATCTAAAACATCTGAAGGGGTAGATTGGGAATGTATAAGAGGAAATCGAGACCCTCAGGATTGTTGGAATTCTAGTCGGCATCTTGCTACTTAGAAAATGACACTAGCAGACTCTGGGGGGAGAAGGTATTGAAATCATGGATAAAACATAAACTTGAACAATATCAGAGCTGTTTATTTGACCTTTTTCTGATCTCAATGATTGGGAGCTGTGGATAATAATAATAATAATAATATGGGGCACCTGGGTGGCTCAGTGGTTGAGCATCTGCCTTTGGCTCAGGTTGTGATCCTGGGGTCCTGGGATCGAGTCCTGCATCAGGCTCCTTGTAGAGAGCCTGCTTCTCTCTCTGCCTATATCTCTGCCTCTCTCTGTGTGTCTTTAATGAATAAATAAATAAAATATTAAAAAATCTTTAAATAATAATAATAATAATGATATGAAT
This sequence comes from Canis aureus, assembly GCF_053574225.1. Lineage (NCBI taxonomy): Eukaryota > Metazoa > Chordata > Mammalia > Carnivora > Canidae > Canis > Canis aureus. The sequence goes on from NC_135638.1 coordinate 6,945,324, forward strand.
ATAATATTTTCCTGATATTTACCACATTGTGAGTAATTTTCAAACCATTTTATACCTGTCAACTCACCCTAATTATTACAAAATCTTGTCATAGAAGTACTGTTATTATCTTCACTTTATAAATGACTAAACTATGGTACAGAGAGTAAAGAAAAATTCTCATAGCCACAGAAAGAACTAGTAACTGAAATAATCAGTAGATGTTCTGATGTATAAACTCATTGAAAGAATTACTAGTTTATGAGAATCTTTATTTTTTTTTTGCGTTTATGAGAATCTTTAAATGATAAAAAATAAAAGTCCCAGCCCAGTTTATATATATGATGTATAAGGTTTGCATTTTATTATATTTTTCTTAAAGATTGATTGATTGATTGATTGATTCCACAGAGAGGGAGTGCAAGTGAGTGCCAGCAGAGTGAGGGGCAGAGGAAGAGGGAGAGGCAGCAGAGAATCCCAAGCAGATCCTGCACTGAGCTTAGAGCCCGAGGTGGGGATCAATCTCACAACTCTAAAATCATGACCCTGAGATCATAACCTGAGCCAAAACCAGGGGTTGAATGCTTAACCAACTAAGCACTCAGGCACCCCTAAAATTTGTATTTTAAATGAGATTCCTTTTCAGAGAAGTAGGAGATTGTCAATGCTTTTTTCTCCTCTGTTCCTGGTAATCTTCTCAAATGGTTTCAGATCAGTTCTATCTAGAGGTGACTGTCAAGGCATTAAACTCAGCCTCTAATTGTTTGACATATAGTTCTAAGACACAGAAAGAACTGTAACAGTGCTAGGTTTCTTTCTTAGCCAGTAACTACTAAAAATTAGGTAGTATTGGGATTTGTTTTGTTTTGTTTTTATTTTTGATGCAGTACTAAGCTAGGCAGTTAGGAGCATGGGCTCTAGAACCAGGCTATTTAGTTCAAATTATGGCTCTAACACTTAAAAATATTTAACTCCTCTATGGCACAAGTTCCTCCCTAGTGCTTCAATATATCTGCTTTAAGGGGATGTCGTGTGGTCTAAATGAGTTGATATAAATATTGCATTTGGAACAGTACCAGATACATAGTAAGCATGCAATAAATATTCAATATTATCATTATTTTTTCTCTTCATATTCTGTGAATGGGAATACGCCTGCTTGGAACAATAAAACTTATGTTTCAAACTTCCTCTTTGAATGTTAAGAATATAATATGATAAGAATTTGAAGAATATCTTTGGAAATTATAGTTTCTTATTAGTCAAATGAAAGGATTATATAAGCTTCTCATTTGGCTTGTTTGTTCTGACTTTGAGGCTGCCTGACTCTTGGAATGCACCCAGGAAAACAATGGATTATATTTATTTCCTAGAAGCACAAAGACTAAATGTGAGCTGATCAGTTCTGTGTGAGCTTCTAGGTGGTCTAGTTTTACCATTTATGTAAAGTAGGCTCCCTTACCAGTAATTCATTTAAAAAAAAACACAAGACCTTGCCTGTTAGTAAACTTAGGTATATTGTTGATTGTCTCTTCTTTAGGTGGCTAGTGGTTAAGTAAACCAATCCTTTATTGGATGAGACATCCTTGGACAAAGGCATAGTCAGGTGATGGATAGGCATGCATGAGGGCATTATCTAATAAGTAGACAATGGGAAGGGTCATATGACAAACGGCACTCTCCTCCTTGATCTAAAATCAAGAGAAAGGGGATGCCTGGGTGGCTCAGCAGTTTAGCACCTGCCTTCGGACCAGAGCGTGATTCTGGAGTCCTGGGATCAAGTCCCACGTCGGGCTCCCTGCATGGAGCCTGCTTCTCCCTCTGCCTGTGTCTCTATCTCTCTCTCTGTGTGTCTCTCATGAATAAATAAATAAAATCTTAAAAAAAATTACATAAAAATAAAACCAAGGGAAAGATGCAGGTTCCAATCCAAGAATAGGTGTTCATGTGCTTTTGACAACTATTGGGCCCATATAGACTTTTCTTTGAAGATTTCAATAACCGATTATTTGTGTTCCCTCTCAAGAAAGGTGTTTAGATTTACTCAGATATACCAGAATTGTTTAGCAAATGCAAATAACTTGGAAAAGCCTAGTGCTGAAGAATCAAAATTAGAAGCACCCATTTTGCAGAGTACCTATACTCCCAGAACAGAACAGTAGCCCAAGTTGACCAAATGAACATGACAATAGAAATACTATACTGAGTGGGGCCTCTGGCTCCATTTATATGATTAAGTCACTCCAAGATTTCCCAACTGTGCTAGATGGAAATTTTTGTTTGTTTGTTTTTAATTCAGGGGCCAGTAGGGAAGAAGAAGGCTTTAGCCTTCTCCTCTACTGAATGGAGATTTTCCCAAAATACCAAAGACTATGGTCAGAAAGAACAATAATATACCACATGACATAACTGAATTAAAGCATTTAAATCTGCAGAGGATTGAAACAAAGTCAGAATCACCTCTAAAAGTAGATGAGATGTTAATAAGAGGACTATAATAGATAAAAGGATAATAGGATAAGAACAAGCCGGCTCGTTTTTTTTTCCAAATCAAATCAAGACTATATCAATTTATAAAACCATATATAATCAATGAACATTATCAAACTAGGTAATTTAGTTTAAAAAATAAAGCAACCCCAAATACTCATGCCCCCAAAATTTGTTTATTTACTTGATTAGCAAACGAATTGGAAAATTGTTACCGTGTCATTTTTATTGCACGTTAGATACCGCCAAGTAATGGCATTGGCACTCACCTGGACATCTTCTGCAATCTACCCTCGGCCCTGGTGAACAGACAGGGTTAAGCACTGAGGACACTTGCTCTTTAATGCCCAATATAGCAAAGTTCTTGGACCACTAATTCCTAATGATTTCGCAGTGTAACTGAGCATAAGTAATTGACTGAGAGATCAGTATTAGCTTTGGGCTTCTCTACTATTTCTCTTATAACTATTTTTCTTGAAGTAAAGTAAAATAATGGGGATAATCTTATATACAAATTAAGCAAATCAGTTGTACACGTGAAAGAACGACTTTGGGATTCTATTGTATTGAAGACCCTGAGTCATTATCAGGAGTGACAAATAACTATATTTGTTGTTAGAAATACACTGCTTTGTGGGTTAGATCTGAGTTGATCTGGCTCCTGTAGGTGGGTGATTGATCTGTCTCTCCAGTTGGTAATCAAATCATTGAATCTCTGAGTCTCATTAAGCATTCCATCAGCCATAAGCATGGATAAAGAATGCCAAGATCTAACATCAGAGATCTAACTTATTGCTGTCAAATGAGTTAGAACCAGGCTTTTGGCCACTTAAAATATTTACACAACTTAGAAATAAGACATGCTCAATATATTGTATGGAGACATACTGCTCTCTAGTTAAGTTGGTTAATTCTTGGAAAACACATTTCTTGGAAGATGTAAATATGCTATTTTTTTTAGTGCAGTATTACTCTTACACATAATGGATCACAAAATTCTGGCTCAGCAGCCCTTTTCTGCCTTTGTCTAGACCTAACAAAGTTAATGGAGCTACTCTACCTTCTTATCGCTTTCCTCTGTTTTCTTCTCCAGTCTCTATCTGTGTTTTGTGTTCTGATTTACCATTTATCCCTAGCTTAGGAACTTTCTAAATATAAATTTGTTTGCTTTTCAAATTTAATGTGATTCATATAACAGAAAAAGTTAATAGAAAAACGTGGACCTGAGACTATTTGCATTTTTCATAAAACTACATGTAATCGCAACTATTTGAGAGGAGGTATAATTTTAATAAGCTTAAAGTAAATATAAAGTGGTATGTACTTCTAATGTATGCATAGCCCTATTCTTTTGAAGCATATTATATAAATAGAACTAAGTAAAAAAAATTCTGACATAGAAAAAATGTGAAATATATAATATCGGAGGAGGTTGTTTGGTTATTCAAATTAAATCCAAAGGTGTGTAGCATTTGCTTATGCTTACTATTTTGCAAAGCCTGATTCTTAAATTTCAAAATACGACTAAATTATGTACCAGATGTCAATGTGATATTTCCATTTAGAAGCAAAAATTTCTACTGACCATAATAATCTCTTTTCTTATGAATACTTCCTTGGGCCCAATATCTTAGAACTTGGCAAACCATATTTACAACCACAGAGGGTCAAGTATTTTGGAAATAAAATTAGTCAGTCTACGGCTTATTTATTTATCTATTTGGCTTATTTATTTATTATGGAAATAGAATTAGTCTAGGTCTATAGCTTATTAAATCATTCTCCCTTTTCAATACAGGATACTTCTCTGGATACTTAAAATCTCACACTGTAGTGTATCTCAGTATTACTAATAGGTGGAATGAACGTGTGAATATACAGTGAATCTCAAAAAATAAAATGGAAACCCTAAAAATAATATTTATATTACTTGACTTTACTTGTGTACTCTATGTATACAATAAAAACGTTTATTGCATTATATAAGATGTATTGCTATATAATTGATTATATTACAGCTTTCTTTGGTTAACAAATTTTGTTCACCTTGATTTACTAAAGTGATTTCAAAGTTCTTGTTAACACATGAACATGCAAACTCTCTATGTGCTCGTTCTGCAAATGCTTATGATAGAAGTGTTGGTATTTCCAGTAGATCAATGGAATCTGGTAGAAAAGAAATCCATGTTATAGATGCTTTGCCAATTAAAATAAAGAAATTAATGAGCTAAAACATAAGAAAGGCTCAGAGTGAGCTGTAGAAAAGAAATTACGTGATTATTATTCCTTTTAGAAAAGAAATTACATGATTATTTACAATATATTATAATTATGCAATATATAAATTGTGAAAAAGGTGTTATATGGAAATTTGGTAGGATTATAACTTACTGTATATTTATTATATAATATTTTATAAAAATAAAACTGAAACCAAATAATATACCTATTAATATATTGAGCCTGGAAAAAAAAAGGGAGTATCTTAAAATGTGGAGGAAATTTGCCAGAACGGTTAAATGTGTTCAAATTCTATCACCTTAAGAGTAGTTGAACTCAATTCAAAAATAATTTTTTTAAAGATTTTATTTGTTTATTTGAGAGACAGAGAGAGAGGCAGAGACACAAGAAAAGGGAGAAGCAGGCTATCTGTGGGGAGACCAATGTGGGACTCGATTCCAGGGCCCGGGGATCCTGCCCTGGGCTGCAGGCACATACTCAACCACTGAGTTACTCAGGCATCCCCAAAAATAAAATTGTTGATAATAGGAAAATACTTTGAAGAATTTTATGACTCCAAATTAAGTAGCTATAAGTTAAAACGAAGATCTATATCTATATATCTATATCATCTATATCTATATCTATGTCTATATTTATATCTATATCTATTTAGATATATATATATGAAGAAGGGTTACTAAGATGCAAATCCAGAATTGTACTAATTTAAAAAAAAAATTCCAGTAAAGTGAAAGCATTCACTTAAGTAAAGTGAAGGTATAGACATTCACAAATAGAAGTGGTTTCAGCCCTACCTGGAGGGCAGAATTAATTCTCAGTGTAGAGTGCCTTAAAAACATTTTAGGAAAAGTAGTCACATAACAAGCACTTTATTGAGTCTGTGATAAGTTTTATAAATTTTGAAATATGCTAGTTGGATGTTTTCGTGTCATATTTGCACGGTAACAATCAACAAAACCATCAAACAAAGAAAAGTAATAGGCTAAACCGGGTGACATCATGGAAGGTCTGATTCAATTTTTGTCCTACCCAAAAGAGTTTATGTGGAAGAGAACAGGAGCTACTGCATAAGAAATCAGGGAAAACCAGACACTTATTGCAGGCATTGATTTTTACAGGTATTACTGAGATAATGAAAGTTCTAAAATATAACTGCCAAGATTAATAGTCTGTGAGTTTATCTTGACCCTCAGTTCAGATACCCATTGTTTTTCTTCTTCTGCTCACAGTGGTCCTACAGTTTGATCCTTACTCAATATCTACTCTACTGTTCAGCACCATCTCTTCCTATATGTTTGAATTTCCACTTCAATCTCTTATGACGTCTACGTAATTTTGATATTCAATCAAATTTTAGAAATGTGTATGAAATAAATCAACTTTTCAGATCTTTTTAAGTTTTTTTGTCATCTTAAATTGATGTATCCTTATATTACTTTTGACTACTAAGAGGAAGTGGTTTTAAAGAGTAAAAATAAGAAAGGGGGAAGAAAAAACTGGGCAGTAGACAAGTTCTCAGGTAGAAAAGTATCAATTTCATCCATAGAATTACCTACACTAATTGAATTAAACAGCAAAAGATGACAAAAACCCCTACCACGCACATAAAGAGGGAGGCACACACTTTTTGGCACTTCTAATTCTCCCTTCCAAGTCTTTTCTTATCCTTTGTGGCCTCTCTCCACTCTTTTACCTACCCATCTCCTGGGGCAGGGTAGCTAACATATTAGGTAAACTGGGAAAAAATAAAGTGCGCATGTCAGTCCACTACCCTTTTCTTTTTTATAAGAGCATTTAACTTCTCCATTTCTCTTCCTTTATCAATATGTCAGTATTACTCAGGTAGGCTTTTCAGCTCCCTGCCCTACGCTCCTACCTCCATGAAACAGGCCTGCCCTGGTCCAGCATTGTTGTCTTTAGATGGATGAATCTTCCTAATCTGGATTGATTCTCACATTAAACAGTCTCTGTGATGGCAATGTGGTAGAGAAGGAGGTGAGCTCCTCACATTTCCTTCGAGAGAGTCCACTGTGGAGGGCAGAGGTGCCGTATTGCCTCACCTTCTGCCATTGTGCATCTACCACTATGTTCTGGCCAATAAACAAGAATAGCGAGGTCCTAGTTCTCGCCTAGTCTGACAAGGGATTCCTCAATAGGCATCTTTTCCTTGGGTTCTCCCATCAGTCCAGCTGAGACATTTTTAAAGCAGCTGATTCAGTTTGGATTGTTTCTATTGGCTGCCTGGCCTGCAGCTCATGTTACCATCTTCTTGTCTTTAGTGTCAAATCTGCTGTTAAGCTCATTCTGTGGTGCTTTCATTTCTGAGACTGATTTTTTTTTTAACCTCTAGAAATTATATATTTAGAATTCCATGGTGTTTAGTTCTCTTTAGAATTCCATGTTGGTTTTTTTATTTTATTATTTACTATCTGTTCCATCACTAATCCCATCTATTTCTCTAAATCCTTGAACATATTTATATTAGATTGCTTGTTTCTTTTCTTAGCTAAATGCCAACACCTATCTCATCTCTGAATCTGTTTTATTGACAGTTTTCTGTCAAGTTTTTCTATGTTTTTTAATCACTAAGTGATTTTATATTTTATGCTGAATACTGGAAATGCTACGTTGTTTAGAGTCTGGACTTTATTGTCTTAAGAGTGCTAAGTATTGATGGGGCAAATTTATTAGTTATTTCCTTTTGATCTTATGTCTTCTTTGTGTTTCAATTTCACAGATTTTCTCTTATTTTTTTCAAAAACTTTTACATTTTTCCTCCATATTTTATTTGGAGTTTTTAATGTGTATATTATGAGAGAGGAATTTAAATTTCTTTTTATAAATAAAATCATTTGTCTCAGCAGCATTATATTATAAGCAAAGTTATAAATCAAAGCAAAGACTATGAGAAAATACTTGTAGTACATATAAGCACAAGCTTTGTGTTAGAAAGAAGACCTTTAAGAAATTAAAAAAAAATGACAACAGAATAATGTACAAAGGTAGGTAGGACATGGAGAACATGATTCAATGGCCACAAACCACTGGAGTCCATGAGAATATGCTCATTCTCACTAGTAATCAAAGTAATACAAATTAAAACAACATTGAATAATTGTTACACATCTGATTTATTTGCATTAATTATAAAATCCAACAATCCTAAATGTTGATAAGAATGTAGAGCATGTCCTAGATACTAAGAGGCAAAATTAGGTTGGTGATTTTAAAAGTAATTTTTTGGGATGCCTCGGTAGCTCTATCAGTTAACCTGTTGCCTTAGGCTCAAGTCACAATCCTGGGATCCTGGGATGGAGCCCCTCATCCAGTTCCCTATTTATCCTACTTCTCCGTCTCCTTCTGAAGTTGCCCCTGCTTGTCCACTCTCTCTGTGCACAAATAAATAAGTAAATTTGTCTCTCAAATAAATAAATAAATCTTAAAAAGTAATTTTCAACATGTAATGAATTTGGAAATACAAAGCCTCTGTAGCAACTAATTATTTTTCTTGGTATCTACTCTAGGAAAATTCTCTACATGTTACAAGGGGGCAGGTATAAGAATGTTTTTTTTGTTTAGAATAACAAAATGTTGGATATAATCTAAATTCCTAATAACTGGAGAATGAGCAAAAAGTAAACTGTAGTCTATCAATAAATATAAGATAATAGTTATTAACTAAAGTAACTAAAGCTATATGTATTGTCATAATTTTGAACAGTAAAAGAAGTTGCTGGATTTTGTTTATTCTTTGATATATAAGCATGTATAAGTGCTTAAATATGCAAAGCAACCTAGTTTTCTAAGTATATGAGTGGTAAAAGTACAAAAATAATCTAAGGGATGATGAACTTCTAAATAAGAATGGTGGTTACTTCTAGAGCTATAGAAGAAAAGGAAATAAGCATCAGTAGCGGTTACTATAGTATTTGATCTTATCTGTAATAACTTATTTCTTAAGAAATAACCTGAAACAAATATTACAGTAAAGTTTGGTATATCTTGGTAGTGAGTAGCAGTAGAAACAAATTAATGTTATATTTTTATACCTTACTTTTGAAGTATTGCATAATTTTTAAATGTAGGGAAAAAAAGACAAAAAATTCCACCATGTGAGGGAATTATTTTAGGTGATGAGTCTTCCTTTACTCATGCCCTTGGAGGTCACTATATATTACACCTCTAGGTGAGCCCAACCTTGATTAAAATGGTCTCCAGTGAGATTTGAGGAATACTTGGAAGATATGTCTACCACGGAACATATTTTCCTTCCTACAGTGTCTAGAAAGTCTCTCACTGACTTCTTTCTTAAAGGCATCCTTGGGACGGTGTGTGTTTTAAATTTAGACCTGTAACCTTAATACTTCAAGATGAAGAATAATATTTAGAATGAGTTTATCAGGGTACGTTTTATTTCTCCCTAAAAATGATTTGTGTCCCAGGGTATTTGAAGAGGAGATAGCTAAGTTTAGATAGAGCTTAAAGGAGTAGCAAAAGGTTAATCTGGGCTCTTGTTACCTGTCAGTGGTAAGAAAGCAAGAAGGGAAAAGAATTGTCAGAAGTTGTATTAGAGGACTCTGTTAGAAACCTCAGCCTATCTAAGCAAAATGCTATTTCCCAAGCAGTTTACCTCAGGTCAATCTCTCAAATGGGGGTGAACTCATAAAAAGCCCAGACAATGTTATTTAGCCTTTGTCTGAAGGGCAAGGCCAGTGACTTCTCTCTATGGCTCTGCACCTCATCTGCTCCTGTGGGAGACAGATTTGGGCTCAATATGTAGTTAGAAGAGATTAACAGTTTCATATGTCATCTCCCACTTCTGTGATTACTCACTCGTTCAACCTATATTTTGGAGACGAAAATGATTCTGTCTTTAAAGCTACATCTTTCTACTGCCTTCTGTGTATTTGTTCACTTGTTGTCTATGAGTGAAATTGAGCTATTACTTTTGACCAAGAGTCATGTTAAAGGAATATGACATGGTCACCTGCTTGCACTTTTCACACAATGATTTAAGTTTCTGGAAGTAACCTTTGTCTCACAAATAGTGGAGACTTTAGAGTTAATAATTCCAACCTCCCCTTTAGTTTACAACCCTTTCTCTGAATGATTCAAGGAAAGAAATCATCTTTCTTATTCTCTTTAGTTCCTGGAAAACCCAGGTAGATGCACATAGTGGATTATGTACCAATTTGGTAGTCTGTAGATGTTTGCTATTTACTTCCTGTCACATAGCAATGATTTAGCCAGTCAATTAAAATCCTTAGTATGGATTTTTTTTTTTTTTTAAGAACAGGCTGCCTTTTGCACAAAGATATTATGAGATATATATTATGGCTTGGCTTATTATCAGTGTGGATAGTGCATGAGCCAAACCATCTCTCCCAAACATCTTAAAAACTTCATAAATAAAATTTAATGAATACTGTGTGAGAGCCATTTCATGTTATGATAGTGTATTGATAGCACCTCTTCCTAAATGCATGGTCAGTTATATCACATTGCAACTTAAAATCAGCCAAGCCACATGAAAACCTTTAAACACTATAATTTAGGACTTTTGTCTCTCCCCTGGAATGCTAGTTGTTAAATGGTTAAATGTGACCCTATTTTGACTTTCAGGTTGCAGTAATCCTAAAAATATGGATTATACTTATATAAATATATTAGCACATTATAGGGCCCTGGAAGTTAGTCAATGAAGAGGATAACCTCATTTGTGTTATGTATAACCACATCTTCAATGTCTACCTATCCAAATAAGTCCTTGATACATTTATATTAGTCTCTGATTTTGATTTATTCGATTCAAAGTTACCATGACAAATAATATTCACGAAGGGTACTATATGACAAGTGAAATTATAAGGTAGATGCAGTCCCCATCTTTCTTGCCTTTTTTTCCTAAAATGAATCTTTTAGCTGTATTCTCTCAATGTGTTCCTGTGCAATGTCTTGATGCTTTCAGGGTACACCAGGATCTTGCATGTATATTTACATGCAAATATGTATATATTTATTCATAAATATAAATTGTATCAACACAGCAGACACCTGGTGCAAACATCCATACCTCCCTGAACTATGGCAGTAGCTTCTTTGCTATTCTTCCTGTCTCCATTCTTGGCCTTCCCTCAGTCTGTCATACTACATGCAGATCTTATTCTCCTGCTCAAATTTGGCTTCGAGAGCTCTTCCTCATTTGAGCCTTCATTCTCCTTCACTTGTCTTCAGTACTCCAGGAATAAGCAAGTATCTGCTCCATTCCACATAGAACTTTCTCCTGATTTTATGTTCTTTGTCCTGATTACTAGATTTTGAATTCCTTTTTTAAATTCAGTTGTCACACATTTATACTTCTCCCAAGACTCTATTCTGCTTCCATTTCATCTTGTATATTCTTCTCATTATAATTACACTAATCTTTCACTGACATTGTTGATTTACATGTTTTTGTTTTCTTTGGACCTATAAGCTCCTTGAGAACTGGGACATAGTTTTTTTCTGTTTTTTTTGTTTGTTTGTTTTTGTTTTTTTCTGTTTTTAATCTTTGTGTTGTCCACATATGGATCAAGTCCATACTCTTAACTGAAAATGGGAATACTATGGCATTTACCTCAAGGTTGTTTTAAAAGTTAAATGGACTAAAACAAATGAAGCATTTAGAATAGTGCCTGATGTATACTCACACATGGGAAGGCTCAATATTAAAAGATTTTCTCAAATTTACTTAAATTTTCTATTCAAACTCCTAAAGAATTTTCATAGGCTTTCAATAAGCTGACCCCAAAATTCATATGAAGGATAAAGTTTCAAGAATCATCAAGAATTTATGAAGAATTGCAAAAAGGGAATTTAACTCTAGGTAAAAATTATTAAAGAAAAATTATAGTAAATTAAATTCAGGTGGTATGTGCACAGGACTGTAGACAACCACAATAGAATACATAATTAATAAATAGATCTGACAACATGAAATATAACATCAGTGGGAAACTGGTGGACTATTCAATAAATGGTCTTGATTAGAACAATTGAATATTTATGTAAAGGTAAATTTTTTCTCATATCCCAATCAAATCTTGATAAATAAAATATCCAAATGTGAAAACAAAAAAAAAAAAACATTAGCAAAATAAATATATGTGAAACTTAAACTGCTGGAGAAATATTTCTTTAATGATGATAGTATTACCACCACAACTACTACTAACAATTATAATAATCACGAAGGCTCTTTGGAAGAACTGTTTTCTTGTTTTAAGGCCTTGTTTTATAAGCACCTGACATGTGCTAAGGAATTCAATCCTCATAATGACCTTAGAAGTAAATTTTATTACCAATTCTATCTCCAGATGAAGAAATAGCATTTAACTCGCAAAAAACATTTCCCCAATATATGGCAGAGGTAGGTTTTTATCCTGGCAGGTTGTCTCCTGAGTCCATGCTCTTTAATCGCTATTATATACCAATGACAAGTCACAAAGGAAAATATGAACCAATTTGATTTCATTAAAATTAAAAATATTTGAATAGCAGCAACCATAACAAGATGCAAATTAAGAAAATATGTATGCAGTATCATATATTAAATAAAAAGCCTTACGTATCAATAAAAAAATGACAAAAAGAGGCAAAAAATATGAACATGCAAATCACGGGAAAGAAAACCTTCGTATCCAACAAACATATGATCAGCTTTCCTAATGGTAAGATAATTTGAATTAAAACCACAAAGAGATACCACTTCAAGCCCAAGTTAGCACTATATTTTGGCAAAGATTGGGAAGAAGTAGCAAATTAATATGCAGTGCTGGTGGGAGTGTAAATTGATAGAACAACTTTGGAGAGCAACTGTCACTACCTAGTGAAATTGAAGATATGCATAATCTACAAATTTTATTTCTCAATGTTTATAGAGAGAAATGTGTCCTCATTTACACAAGACAATGTGTCTAAATGTGTTATTAAAACAATATTTTAAGAGTCTTAAAAGTGTAAACACCCCAACTATCCCTTAATAAAATAAGCTGTAATTTCTTCAGTTTGGAATGCATACTAATTAATATAAATGAGATATATCTACATATTTAATATGATAAAAAAGCAAACTGCAAAAAGATGCATATGGCATGATATCATTTATATACATTTTAAACCATGTAAATAGTTTTAAATATAAAACATTCATGAAGGCGGGCCGCGCACGAGGGGAGGGAGGAAACCAGACTTGAGAGTTCGTCCAAAGAGTACTTTGGGGGCCAGACTAGTGCATCCGCTGTTTCCGTGTGCCGGCACTGGAACCATCTGTTTTGTAAAAGGCAGAGGTGTCTCTGAAACCATGGACAAGACAAGAACTTTCCTGGATGTTAAAGAGTACCCCGATACTGAGGTACAGAAAAACCGAGTACTGACTCTGGAAGAATGGCAAGAAAAGTGGGTGAGCCGCAGAATTGGATTCCATCAAGAGCAAGGACATAAGTTATTAAAAAAGCATTTGGATACTTTCCTTAAAGGCGAGAATGGACTGAGAGTATTTTTTCCTCTCTGTGGAAAAGCAGTTGAGATGAAATGGTTTGCAGACCGAGGACACAGTGTAGTAGGTGTGGAAATCAGTGAACTTGGGATACGGGAGTTTTTTGCAGAGCAGAATCTTTCTTACACAGAAGAACCCATTGTGGAAATTCCTGGAGGCAAAGTATTCAAGAGCTCTTCAGGGAACATTTCGCTGTACTGTTGCAGCCTTTTTGATCTTCCCAGAGCAAATATCGGCAAATTTGACCGGATCTGGGATAGAGGAGCATTAGTTGCTATTAACCCAGGTGATCGCGAACGCTATGCAGATATAATGCTGTCCCTAACAAGAAAAGGGTTTCATTACCTCTTGGCTGTTCTTTGTTACGATCCCACTAAACATGCAGGCCCACCATTTTATGTTCCAGAGGCGGAAATTAAAAAATTATTCGGTTCAATATGTAACATTCATTGCCTTGAGAAAGTTGATGTTTTTGAAGAGCAACATAAAAGTTGGGGAATTGACTACATTATTGAAAAGTTATATCTGTTTACAGAAAAGTGAATGAGACAAGTAAAAACAAGTAATAGCAACATGGTTTTGGGCAATGAACAGTTATGCCAAGGCATGAAAATATAGTGGATGACTCTTGGAAAATTATTCACGGATCACATTACAAATCTTTGCTCACAAATACACATAACTTTATAGAAAAGAACATATAACTAAATCAGTGAAGTAGCTACCTTTAGAAAGAGTGACTGGGAGAGTGAAAGAATCTTACTTACAGATTGCAAGAATTTTTTATAATCAGCCTGTGTTGTATAATTTTAAAAATTAAAAATTAAGGGGGCACCTGGCTGGCTCAGTTGGTGGAGGATACAACTTGTGATCTTGGCGTCATGAGTTTGAGCCCCACTTTGGGTATGGAGATTACGTAGAAATAAAACATTTTAAAAAATTAATTAAAATTTTAAAATCCTTTTTAAAACTAAAATTAAAAATATGTAATTTTTTTAAAAAGTAAAAGAAATGTAACACATATAAACTTAAGGAAATAGAATAGGCAGAACCACCGAGGCCATGTAACACTTTACTAGGTAGGGTTCAAGGTAAAAGACAGTGGTCCAAGAAATTGTATGACATTTTTTTAAAAAGACTTCTGACCTCTTTAAAAAATAAAAATGATCTTTCATCCTTACAAAAAAAAAAAAACATTCATGAACATGATATATACAATTCATAATAGTGTTTTCTTTTATTGATGGAGAAAAATTGGAAGGGCAGGGCTTTAGCTACATCTGTTCTATTTACTTCTAAATAAAAGTTTTCAAGTAAATATTGCAAAATTCTAATATCTGTTAAATCTGGGTGATAGGTATATGGGAGCTGTCACACTATTTTATAAAGTTTTGTACTTTCATATTATTTAATGCACTTTGTTTTATACTTTAGTGTGCTTTTGATATTCACTATTAACATTTTAGAAACAACCTAAAATACCACCTGCCTTCCCCCCATCCCAGAAAAAAAAAGGATACCAGTGGGCTGATACAATGTTTTCCTCATCTTCTGTGGCAGAGGCATTCAGGCTGGAAAAATGTTGCTTTATCACTGCTAGTACCTTCTCGTCCATTACTGTATGTGAACTACCATTCATTAATTTTCTTAAAAAAAAATATTTGTTGAGAGTATGCTACTTTCCAGACATCCCAGTAGTTTGTAGTGTTCGACTTATTAGAGTTTTAAACAATGTTTTATTCATGTGGATATAATGCAATATCAAGGGAAGAATCTACTAAGTATAGCTTAAAGGCAAGACTTTTCCTCCCAAGTTTTTGTATTTTCATTGGAGTCTTGGGGACAATTTCTATTAGAGACTGTACTACAAAACTCCATCAGCCCCTACCACTGTCTGCCACAAAAACTCATTATTTGTTATTCCCAGACTCAGTTAAGGAGGACTTTTACCCTTAATACATTTATTTGTTACAAATACAGAGAAAATTTAGTATGTTTTTAGATTAAGAAAGAAAAACTTATGATGTGCCATCATGAAATAGAAAATCAATTTCTCACTGGAATGTCAAGGGTAATGTCAGAGAATTTGACTCCTAGGCCATTCAAAACTCAAGTGATGTTGTAGACTTGGTTCCCTGGAAATGCTCTTGGGCAATATACAAATCCAAAAAAAAAAAAAAAAAAAAAAGGAATTCAGAAAATGGCAAAGGGAGAGGTTGATCAGCAGTGCTTTTACAACTGAGGCCTTAGCCAATCATAATTGCATATTCTAAGGCTGGCGTGTCATTTCAAAATGTCCCAAATTTATGTGTTCTCTCATCAGCCAGTCATTGGCCATGGCCACCTTCTTGGATGAGGTGTAACCTTGAGCAAGTTACTTCCTTATGACCAAGGGAAAATTCATGAAGGAAGTAGCTGTTGAGCTGCCAGGTAGGTAGGAATTGTGCGCATTGCCATGAACAGAAAGTCTGAGTGGAGCACTGTTTTTTCACCCTAATGATTTCCATGTTCATGCCTTCCCTATCTTTGATCTCTTCAAGAGATAGGAATTTGAGTGGGTGAGACATTCAGCAAAGAAGCAAGGCTCAAGGGTGATTTAAATAATGTTTTGTAGATTTCATGGAAATAAGACAAATGAGTTCAAAGGTTTGTTTTTAAAACCTCATCAGAATACTCATCAGTATAGCCACATCAAGCAACTGCTTCGACGTGATTACCCTAAACTGCCACTTTGAAATGTCCCATATCCATATAAGATATTTCACAAAGAATACAGACTCCGATGGCAGCACAGTGGTGTGGAGAACAAGGACATGTTATTGAATATAGATGTTAAATTTGATTAATTTTTCCTGATTCTCTGTTGAACTTCCTGAACTTTATGATAAAATTTCCACCCTTTGATTATCAGATGCAATTTTTCTGATGGACTTTCTCCAAGAGTTTAACACTATTTCTATTTCTTTTTGAAATGAACAGAGTATTTATAGAATAAATGGATGAGCTTTCATAGGTGACAAGACCACATGTCTAGATTTATTTTAATTGAAAATTTCCAAATATTGATCAGATACTAGCTTCCTGATTATAAATTTTTTTATTGGAATTAATGTCTACTGAAATGAAACACCTGCAGACACTTATATTTGATGAACTGGTATAGATTCCTAAGGAGTTAGGAATTTTAAGTTAATTTGTTCAAATTAGTGATTCTGTGATTCTAAGGCTAGAACGTGGACTAAAGGAAAAAGCATTCATTTTGAAATCAGACAGGCTTACATTAGATTTTGAACATACCACTTATTAACACTTTGTGACATTGGGCAAGCCACTTAACTTACATATGCCACAAGTTCCTTATTTGTAAAATATGGATGATTATAAACCATTTTATGGTTTTTAATAATATACAATACCTGGCATAGAAAAAAGACTCAATAAATACTAAGTGTCTTCCTTTTATGAACAATTTAGTTAAAAGTCAGTTGAGATTGCACCATCAACATTTGGAAATTAAAAATTGCGTTTGCTATTTAATATGTCACATGTTGATAACCTTTTTGTTGACCCAGGAAAGAGTGACTTGTCAAAGAAAGGTTCCATGCAAATTTTTCACTTAATTTAATTAAAACAATAAAATACATCCACTGTAGATCTTTGGCAAGGTGGTAGTTACATAGGTAGTACTAAAGTCAATGAATGTAGATATTGTCAAAGCAAGAAATGTGCTATGAAAAGTTAAATAGACAAGGAAGACTGTATTCAAGGCTGCTTCAGTAGGGCACAGAGACCAGAACACAGTGTGAATTCAATTCCACTGAAAGAAAAAAAAAAAAGCAAGATGATTTTTAAGCTCTATGGTGAGAGGAAGAATACAGGCTAGCTGTGTTGTTCATTGGCTTTACACCAAAGAAAAGTAAGTTTTCTAGTATTTTTTTTTTTTTTTTTAATCACTAGAGGTAGTTTTACAACCAGGAGCAAAACATGCACCAAAGGTAGGGTTCTACTCTCCCACAGAGACTGCAAAATGGGGATGCTCTTCCCCTTGATGTCTACACTTCAAAGGGTCCCAAGTCCTGAGAATAACATTCCTAGGTTATAAAACTGGCAAGAGGCTTAAAAAAAAAAAAAGTTTACATCTTAAAGAGGCAAAGAAAAATCTACAGCTGCAAGTTTTCTAAAATAAGTGCTTTAAGAAATGAGAAGTGAGGCCAAAAGTCAGGAAAAAGCCAGTCTAAAGTTTAGTCAAGCTTAAAGAAATGTAAAAAGTGGCCTTGATCAATATATAGAAAGCGGTCTTTGAGAAATGTCCACACAAGTCCTGAAAGTGCAATTCCATATCAGCAAATTTAAAGAAATGGTTTTAAAAATCTCATAGCTTGCACATGTTACTCGCTGCACTTTTGTAATTCTCAGACCTGTTCCTTTAATAGTGCATATTAAGAGGAAGTGGGAATCACACTGTATTATTTTATCCGTATCTTTATTTCCTAAGTATGGCTGTAATACTCATATTCTATTAGGAATGGCTCTGGTAATTATTTTAAATGGCAAAAGAAAGTTGATCAGTGATTGCATGTTAAAATATAAATGAAAGCTAAATTGTTTTTTCAAAATAAATTGAAAGACATTTCAACTTTTGATCTTCTTTCTCTAAGTAGGGATAAGAGATACAAAAAATAAATAGAAAAAAGTGAAACAACCATGGAAAAAATATGTATTAGTTTTCCAGGAAATGCTGTGTGTTAAGACAGATTATCTTCATGGTATCTGAATTACTTAATTTGGGGGGTGCACTGGATCCCTTGATAACAAAAACAGCTAACTGAGGCACCGAGCAAAAACATACAAAATCATATAGTATATTTTCTAAGTTGACAATAACTTCTAAGGATTATCATAAATAATGTGGACTTTTACCTTAAAAGAAGATAAACATATTTATATATATTACAGAGCATGGGAACATATATAGAAAATGAAATTGATATACATAACAGAGGCATGCAAGGAGGAAAATGGAGAATAATTCATTTAAAACGCATTCAGATTATCCAAACACTGCTGTGTTAATTCTTTAATATCAGTAATGTGGTAAATTGTGAATTCTTATAATAAAACCAAACTAGAAATCTTAGATCTTTTAGGATTTTTAAGGATTTGGGAATAAATGAATTCCATGGTGCTAAATATGTCGTTACAGTAAGTTATTTTCCTTTTGCAATCTTAGAAGCAAAGGTAACTTTCAAAACAGCTTTATTGTAAAATCACAGACCTTATCCTCTTAAGGCTGAAATGATGAAGGAATTGAGATTCTTGGCAAAATAATTTTAGATCAATGAGTGATATAGTTAATAATGAAATGAGAACGATGAGATTTTATAGCCAGAAAGGAATCATGACAGTGAGAGGAGCGGCCATGTCTATTTTTTATGCTGAGTGGTAAAATGAAACATTGAGAACTTACTATAGGGCTTTTGAACATTTTCCTGAGATCTATTTCTCTTTCCTTTCTTTTGCTCTTGACCTTTCACTCATGTTATTAAACCCACATTGAATGCGTCCAAACTTACTCTTCTCCCTAAAGAACATGTTATGTTGTCCCCATCACTTGACTGTCCTTTTGACTATCACAGCCATTTCCTTATATGGAAAAGAAATCAAGAGAAGAAAAGAACAAAGGAAATCTGCCATTATCAAACTAGAAAAATAGAGATAATTATAGAAAATCCCAATAAAGTGATACTTTATTGCTATTAGAAGCTCTGACAAATTTCCTGTTGCTTTATAAAAACACTTTCATTTAAGTGTTTGAAATGCACATGTCATTCACTATGCAAATAAACCCATATAGTAATAAAAAAATATATAGTAATAAGATCAAGAAACAAAATAAAATGCCAGGACCCAAAAGCCTCCTTCTAGAACTACCTCTATGATTTCTAATGGTATACATTAATTTTGTTTGTTTTTGAACCACGCTTATTTACATCTGGTTTCTTTCAATCACTCAACATGATGCTTTTTGAGTTCATCTATATTAATAAGAATTACTGTAAACCATTCATCCCCATTTTTAGTAGATTGTCCAATGGTGTGAACATGAAAATGTATTTATCCTTTCAACCGTTGATGTGGTTTTAGGTGTTTCCAGTATGAACTATGACAAATATTATCACCATGAACATTCTAGCCCATGTCTTTTGGTTACATATGTACACATATATGTTACGTTGGGTCACATGGCATGTACACGTTCTGCAGTAGTAAAAAGGGGTTTTCCAAAGCAGTTTTACTGATTTGTATTTGCATTGGAATCTGACAATTTCAGTTACTCCACATACTTGTACAACATATTTTTTAGTTTTTTAGTCTTTTAAAAACCTTAGCCATTATGAGAAAGGTGCAGTAAGATGTCATTCTGATTT